>NC_087294.1:7386666-8082500 GCF_015220805.1 Pogoniulus pusillus | reverse complement strand
TCATATGAAATGTGTACAAATGACCCATGTTCTATTTTAGGAGGTCATAGCCATATGATGAAAACAAGCCCTTTCAGGCACACATGGGATGACATATGGATCTACACAGGATTCTGGAAAAAATGAAAGAAATCTACTGCCAGAGGAGATTAGATCTACTAATAGATCTAATATACACAGATCTACTGCCAGGGAAACGTCTTGCTTTCAGAGAAAACATCCAAGTTCCCTGGTTTAAACTCCTATTTCACTGTTAGCCTTTATTTTTATTGTGTTTGAGTTCGAACAGACTGGTCCTGCTGAGCTTCACACACTCACAGGTCAGACATTTCTCTGATCCCCATCACCTCACAGCCCAGGGATTCAGGTGCCCACAAGCCAAGGGCCAGGTTCGCAATGCATGGCTGACCTTGCTGCACCTTTAATAAGGACACCGTGATGAGCTGTGAGAGGGTACTCAGGCTGAAGGTGCACAAGAGCAAAGTCAGGAGTAAAATTGCGGAGGCAGGATTAGATCCTAACAAGAGGACTCAAGAGACAAATACTGCTTCATACGAGACATAAAGCAGAATCCAAATGGCTCAATAAGACCAAGTATCAGCCTGTTCCAAGGATCAATGCAGGCTGCTGCTTCCACTCAGCACCAAAACCTTCCAGGCCAGCAGGAACACATGCCATGTCCACATGCCAAAAGGCAATTCAGTAGCACATTAGTCCTTGCTATCTTCTGTGTGTTCTAGCCTGTTGATTTTTGCTGTATGCTCATAAAATTGTGCATATCCTGCTTGCACGACCTTCATACAGTAAAAGAGATGCCTGAGTAAAAGCAAACTAGTGGAGGGATGGTCACAAACCACAGTGTACTGAGAACATTCTACCATTCTACTAAGAGCTCAGTACTGATCCAGGGTGATGATAGCATCAAGGTTTCCATGGGGAAGAGAGGATTTAGGGCCCTCCCATTCCAAGATCTTTTATTTTAGTGTTATTTAATGTAATTGAGGTTTGCTGGGCTGGCTGAGAGCTGTCTCCACAGAGCTCCATGGATGTGTGTGTGCTCAGCACGCCAGAACAGCTACACCCCAATGCAGCTGGTGGAGTCACAATCCATAGCTCCTCTGAGGATGAGGTTCAACTAGGTTGGGATTGCTGGGTTTCCACCCATCAAGCTGAGCCTTTCTCATGCTGCCAGCTTTCCTCCTCTTTGGACAAAGGTCACCAAACCATCTGTTTATTCCTATGTGGGAAAAAAACAGGTTTAAATCAAAGGTACTCCTGGGAGCCTGTCCCACAGTTTCTTAGGTTTTTTACCTCTGTCACATTCTGCAGTTAGAGAAAGTAGCTTCCAAGCTGCATGAGGCAAGAAGATGATCTAAGCTGTCGCCTGGGATGCTGCTAATTCTTCTCTTAGGAAGATGGGGGTTGGTCTCTTCTGCCAGGCAACCAGCAACAGAACAAGGGGACACAGTCTCAAGTTGTGCTAGGGAGGTCTAGGCTGGATGTTAGGAGGAAGTTGTTGGCAGAGAGAGTGATTGGCATTGGAATGGGCTGCCCAGGGAGGTGGTGGAGGTGCCATCTCTGGAGGTGTCCAAGTAAAGCCTGGATGAGGCACTTAGTGCCATGGTCTAGTTGATTGGACAGGGATAGGTGCTAGGTTGGACTGGATGCTCTTGGAGGTCTCTTCCAACCTGGTTGATTCTATGATTCTATGATTCTATGAAATGTGAAGCGAGTCTGGCTGACAGTCATTCCGGAGGACAGAGGACGAGTGCTCCACCTACACACGTTGTAAAAGCGCCGTAGGAGGTCCTTCTGCGCCAGGCTCGGAGGCGCTGGCAGCTGCTCGGCAGCGGACTGCTAGCAGACGTCGCAGGTACAGGAGTTTCCTGACCTGTCCTCTCCTGTGGTTTCGCATGTCATGGAAAAACGAAAAGCTCTGCTCACTGCCATATGGCCATCAGAAATGCCCAGTTTGGGGCCCATCAGCACTTGTTCTCAGCTCGCCTTTCTTCTGAGACAAGACCCTGCCTGCCCTGGCCGCCCCCAGGTAGACCCCGGCCCGGCTGGCCGATCCCGCCTCTCGCTTCACGTCCCCGCCTCCTGCCGCCCCGCAGGCGCCGCCGCTGGCCGCCAGGGGGCGAAAGGCAGCAGCGGCTGGGCCTGAGCGACGCCGGCGGCGGGGGCGGTGCCGCTGCGGTGCCCGCGGCCAGGGCGGTGCTGGCGGCAGTTGGAGAAGCTCTTTCCGTCCGTGCTGGGCGCCCGGAGGGACGCAGGGCTCCGTTTTCGTTGTAAAGATAGGCAGACACTCTTCTTACCGGTTGGAATCCCTGGGTCAGAGTGCAGTGGGGATTTAAGCAGGAATGTCACAGCTTCTGGGGAGCGGCCTGAGGTCAGAACAAGCCTGAGGAGGCGCGGCTGGGAGAGCTGGCGTGGTTTTGTCTGACGAAAAGCAGCTCGGAGGGAGACCTTATCGCTCTCAGCCTTTTCAGGAGGTTGTGAGGTGGGTGCTGGTGTCATATCACAAGTCATAACTGCCAAGACGAGAGGAATTGGCCTCAAGTTATGCCGAGGAGAGATTTAGGTTAAACAAGAGGAAAAAAAAACTGTACCGAAAGGGTTATGGAAGACTGGAACCGTCTGCCCGAGAAGTGCTTAAATCACCATCCCTAGATGTATTTAAACACCCTCTAGATCTGGTGCTCAAGGATACGGTGTAGTGGTGGCCCTGGAGGATGAGCCACTCGATTAGCTTAAAAGGTCTTCTGCAGCCGTTGTGATTCTGTAGCCGTTCACCTCGGGTGGAGACCCACTGAAAAAGACAGATGACACCAAGCTAGGAGCAGATGTTATCTGTTGGAAGGTAGGAGAGCCCTGCAGAGGGACCTGGACAGGCTGGATGGGTGGGCAGAGGCCAATGGGATGAGATTTAACCAGGCCAAGTGCAGGGTTCTACACTTTGGCCACAACAACCCCAAGCAGCACTGCAGGCTGGGGACAGAGTGGCTGAGAGCAGCCAGGAGGAAAGGGACCTGGGGGTACTGATAGATAGTAAGCTGAAGATGAGCCAGCAGTGTGCCCAGGTGGCCAAGAGAGCCAGTGGCATCCTGGCCTGCATCAGGAACAGTGTGGCCAGCAGGACAAGGGAGGTTATTCTTCCCCTGTACTCAGCACTGGGCAGGCCACACCTTGAGTGCTGTGTCCTGTTCTGGGCCACTCAATTCAAGAGAGATGTTGAGGTGCTGGAAGGTGTCCAGAGAAGGGCAACAAAGCTGGTGAGGGGCCTGGAACACAGCCCTGTGAGGAGAGGCTGAGGGAGCTGGGGGTGTTTAGCCTGGAGAAGAGGAGGTTCAGGGGTGATCTTATTACTGTCTACAACTACCTGAAGTGGCATTGTAGCCAGGTGGGGGGTGGCCTCTTCTCCCAGGCAACCAGCAATAGAACAAGGGGACACAGTCTCAAGTTGTGCCGGGGTAGGTATAGGCTGGATATTGGGAGGAAGTTGTTGGCAGAGAGAGTGATTGGCATTGGAATGGGCTGCCCAGGGAGGTGGTGGAGTCACCGTCCCTGGAGGTCTTCAAAAAAAGACTGGATGAGGCACTTGGTGCCATGGTCTAGTTGACTGGCTAGGGCTGGGTGATAGGTTGGACTGGATGATGTTGGAGGTCTCTTCCAACCTGGTTGATTCTATGATTCTATGGTTTATCTGTTTTATTCTTCACAGACAACAAGGTACAAAAGGCGAGGGTGAGCCTGCCAGCGCCTCTGCAGATGAATAAGCTGCTCCTCAGTGAGCCACCAGCACCAGAACCCTGCCCAGCAAGACAGGTGGAGTCAAGCTTGTGTCTTCCTTCTTCTCCTGAGCCACGGAAACATTTTTTCTCAGGCCCTGCCCAGCCCAGCCCTCCTCTCTAGATGGCAGCTTTATCGTCTCTGCAAGTACAGGCTTGTCACAGCTCTGACCAGAGGTAAGCAGTCGAATTCTAGGTCCTGAGTGAGCAAAAAAAGGCCGATGAGGCGCAGCTGAGGAGCTGGGGTAGTTTCATCTGACGAAAAGCAGGTTGAAGGGAGACCTTAGCACTCTCCTTTTCAGGAGGTTGCCATCTTTCAGCTATGACACCGTTTAGTATCAAAGACACATGGGCAGCTCAGGCATTTCTGATTTTTGTGTAAAGCCACTTGTGATTTTTTTGCTCCCTGAAGTCTCACTCTTTCGAAAGCAGCAGCCTGTCTTTACCACCTAAAATAAAGAATGTCACAAAATTAAAGTGATTATCTCACACTGCAAAAAAACTGTCATTTTGGGTGGCAAATATCCCCATGGTGTCACTCAATTCAGTAACTGTCAGCAAAAGATGAAAGTGGCACTTGCTGCAGTCTGTGACACCTTCAAAGAGCAGCTCACCACCCAAGTGCCCCTCTGCAATGGCTTAGGGTGACTGTGTGCGTGCCAGTGTACACTTAAATTCATAACCTGCCAGTGTGTTTATGCCCACGCTCTGGTCATAGGTATTCTCTGTGCTTTTGCATGAGAATTGACATCAAGAACTCATGAGCTTGGAGCCTAAAGTAATTATTTCTCTAGCAAACATAATCAGCAGAATTAAGGCTGGCAAGAATACCTTCCTAAAGCAGACAAGGTCTTGAATGGGGAAAAGGAATTCATAGAATCATAGAATCGTCTTCTCCAGGCTGCACACCCCCAGCTCCCTCAGCCTCTCCTCACAGGGCTGTGTTCCAAGCCTCTCACCAGCTTTGTCACCCTTCTCTGAACACATTCCAATATCTCAATATCTCTCTTGAATTGAGTGGCCCAGAACTGGACACAGTACTCAAGGTGTGGCCTGACCAGTGCTGAGCACAAGGGAAGAATAACCTCCCTTGTCCTGCTGGCCACACTGTTCCTGATGCAGGCCAGGATGCCATTGGCTCTCTCGGCCACCTGGGCACACTGCTGGCTCCTCTTCAGCTACTATCTATCAGTACCCCCAGGTCCCTCTCTGTCTGGCTGCTCTACAGCCACTCAGTCCCCAGCCTGTAGCACTGCTGGGGTTGTTGTGGCCAAAGTGCAGAACCCTGTACTTGGCCTTGTTAAATCTCATCCCATTGGCCTCTGCCCACCCATCCAGCCTGTCCAGGTCCCTCTGCAGGGCTCTCCTACCCTCCAACAGATCAACATCTGCTCCTAGCTTGGTGTCATCTGCAAACTTTCTGATCTTACTAATGCTGGACTCAATTCAAATAACTTTGGTGGACAACTGATTTTATCATGTTAGAGAGACCATGTTTTTTCCATGCAGCATAACCCTTGCAGTCTGCATCCTGTATTTCTTAAGGTAAGGGGGAAATAGATTGTTTTCTTTTCCAAATCCATGTGTCTCCATCCAGCCTACTTGAAGTTTCCCAGCAGGTTCAGCTACTCTTGCTGTTAATGCAACATACAGGTACTGTCCCCTGCTGTGGTATGCTGTAAATCAGCTCCTCCTTGATGACCTGGGTGTGTGGAGAGGTGAGAAATAAATTACTGTACTAAGTGTTGAAAGTGGATTCTTTTTGAAAGAAAATGAACAGTGAACATATTTCTGCAAGTCTTCAAGAGAGGGGCAGGCACAAAATGAATCCCCAGTGCCAAATGCAGGCTGCCTTGTTCTTTCCCCAAGTCTGGCCTGAATCCAGAGTTAGGGCAGTGGAGTGTGACTGACAGAAAAGCCAGATAAGGAAACAGTATTTCAGCAGAGTTGCAAATTTTTGTAATAATCCTTTTGATCCTGTTTTCCCTCCTGACCCAGAGGAGGCTGTGCCCTGTGAATGTAGCTTCAACAAAAGGAGGCAAAAACTAATCTTAAATTGGCTAGCCACTTTATCTTTTCTCCAGCACATGAACGTGCCTAACCAATTTAAGCAGGCAGCAGCATCCATCAAGGGTATAATCATGGGTAATTCTCTCAGTGCAGAGAAGCTTAGGGATTGGAGCTTAGGAGTTGGAGAGTTATACATGATTTCTGCTTTTCTGTCCGCACAGGGAGGCAGGACAGGCAGACTGGCAGGCACTTTCTGGTGGAAGTCACCCTGATTTGGGTGGAGCAGGCTTCACACTGTTCTAGCTGATGGTTTCACTCTGTTACTAAGCCAAGGGAAGCAAATTAAACTGCAAGGAGTTCCTACAATTAGACATTAATCTCTGCCTTGCTGGTGATTAACTCCTTAATATCACACTACTTGCTGAATAATTTGTAGCTCAGCTGTAAACATGGATCTGTAACAGCTTACTCCCTCTCCTGCAAGCACCCAAGCAGTGACTCTTCTTCCTAAATTGGTGGCTTTTGTTGTGGACCTGGCAGAAATAGTACCATCTCCTCACCTTAGGACTAGAACAGAGTTCACTGAGACAGAGGCAGCTAGACAAGATGCTAACATCCAAGAGAGATGTAACATTTCTGACATGGTTCTTAAACTGCTTTTAGAAGGATGGTTCCTGCCAGGGTACTGACAGCATTGGTTCGTGTTTGTCTTGTGCCTTAGGGAGGCCCAAAGCTGATTCCCTAAGCCACAGATAATCAAAATGCAGTTCTAATGTGGTTAAGCTTTTCAGTAGCTGGACAAAAGCCCGAATATACAAGGTAAAATTATATAGTTAGACATGATTAATGTTGTATGGCATTGGTTGGAAAGGAGTCACTTCAGTAACTGCTTTATCCCCAACTCTGAGGGCATGACATGTCAAGTATTTTTGCTCATTTTTCTAATCTTTATGATTTTGCAACCTTTTGGTATACTTCTGCCTACAGTTTGCTAGTAAATATTCTCTTCTGTTCAATACTGGGTAGAAGGAGAGAGTTCTTGAAAAGACATAGGTAATGGAATGGCGCATTGTCAGAACGAAGTGCACATTCAGATCAGGGAAGCTCTGTTCAGCTGCTGTCTAGTCCTGAAGGTTTCTAAATACCACAAGTGCCTTGCTTTTTGACAGGCACCAGCAGGCAGAGTAGTCACAAGGCCATGGGAACCATAGGCTCAGCTGTTTCCCATGAAACATGTCTCCTGCTCTCACACTGCCTCATGGCTCTGCATCCCACTGGTCTACAGACATGGTACAATTCTGCAGCACAGTGAAAAAGATGCTCATGTAGTAGAGAAGGGAGAAGACATGGGCATGAGCACATATCTATGTTCACAACTGTGTAACAGTTCTTAAATGTATAACTAATACTTTGAGAAAAGGTAGAATCCTAGGCCTTCCCTCAAGTAAGGCATGCTAATCTCTGAACTGGGGCAGTGATCTCTTCCATCTCTTGCTTTCTCTTTTACTTACCTTTTCCTCTGTAGTGTCCCCATCTCAGGAGATACTGTTGAGTGTTACCTAGCAGAGGGGAGCAGTGGAGACTTCAGTGTCTGATTTACCCCAGGCAATAGGGGCAATAGCACATGGCTTGCCGCCTTGCAAGTGTGGAGGGTTGAGAAAGTACTCCCCAGATCAGCTCAGATGGCTTGGAAGTAAGATAAAGCTATACTTTACAGCAAGCTAAATTTACAAGCATATATACAAAGTATTTTTACATGTATTTAAAATTACATACAGTTTAAAAAATAATACAGAAATCAGATCATCACCCCCCTGGATAAAGAAAGCCCAGAAAGGGCCAACACCACCTTCTTCTCTCCACTGAGATAGAGAACCAGCAAGGTCTCACCTGTTAATTGGTATATCCAGGTTAGCATTCAGACATGCAATGGATGAAGTGGAAAGCAGAAGACAAAGGAACAAAGAGTGAAAAATCATTTATACATTGTTGTTTTATCCCTCTTAGCAAACCAGTGAATGCTATAGACTTTATCATTATTGTTATTTTTACAACCAATGCCCTGGTCATTCAATTTATATTCAGAAGAAGGTCCAGAAAATTCCTCTCTCTTGTTTATTATTTAGAATCAAAACAGAGTGTTAACTCTTAAACTGCTACAGCAAGTAATCAACAAGACTTCTTGGAGAATGAATAAATGTAAGGGGGTCACCAGCTACCTCAGCATCAGAATTGTGACTGAGTTTTGGAAGCTCTTGGTGTCTCTGTTGATGGAGATATTAAATTACAGGTTCAACATGCAGGGAAAAAAAAATAACACTCCAACTAAGGTAATTTTTAGGAATTGCTCTTGCCTCCTTACTACATAAACTAAGTCTCTGGAAATAAAGTGGACAGAGGTAGCTGCTAATAATACAGAATGCTAAGTTCTCAAACAGCTGACATGACTATAAATTCAGAAGTCAACCAGTCACCACATCAAAGTCTAGGTTGTGGTCAGCAACTGAGTTTTACCTGAGAGGACTCACTAATCAATTTTTAAAGTTATTATCCCTTACCTAACAAATTATTATTTGTCCTACGTAATAAGTTCTTGCAAAATGCTGTTTAAAGAGTCAAGTCCTCCCTTCTCACCACAGACGCAGAAAGGCTTCAGCTGCTTTCATAGTCTGAACAACCAAATCAAGATGTCAAAAAGCCTAAGTGAAATTCCCAAAGGTTTACTTTAGAAGTGACTATTATGTCTGCAGTATTCAATTTGAGAAAACAGACTGCCTTTTCTAGAGAGGTTTGAAAAAGGTAAGGTCCTAGAGATTCATGTGAGATGTTTTTAAGAGAGCCATTGAAGGTCCTCGCAGTTTTCTACCTGGGAGATAAACTTGGCTGGTGCAAGATGATTAATAAATATGAATCTTTTGTGTCTTCTGATTAACACCCACATCCATACACAGAGAATTATTGTTTACTTGGCTCAGGGCTGATCTCATTGCTGTCTACAACTACCTGAAGGGAGGCTGTAGCCAGGTGGGGTTGGTCTCTGCTCCCAGGCACCCGGCAACAAAACAAGGGGACACAGTCTCAAGTTGTGCCAGGGGAAGTCTAGGCTGGGTGCTAGGTTGGACTGGATGATCTTGGAGGTCTCTTCCAACCTGGTTGATTCTATGATTCTATAACTCTATGTTGATGAACCACTGAGCTAGAAAAAAGCAAGTACAAATCCAGCACTGGAACTGCCTGTCATAAAATGTATACAGGGGATGGGAATTTACACTTTGTAAACCCCACTTTCACTGGGGTTTACAATAAGCCACAGGGGCCACAACTACAGGAAAAAATTGCATGCCAGCACACAGGAGCCAGCACTGCTGTGCTTCCTGGCAGCCTGGCTAAAATAGATTTCTTTGTCCCAGCTGACATGAGGCACTATAGAGATGGTGCTGCTGACTTCCAGAGATGTCTTTTTTTTTTTTTTCTGAGAATTCCAGAATACATTATCTGGGAACAGAAGGGGCCAAGAGGAGTTGTCAAAACCCAGAGCCTGATTTGCCCTTACTTTATGCCTGTTGTCCTTGGTTGTTCAAGAGTATGTTTTCACTGTTCATTTAAGAAAGGAGAAAAGTTAGTTCAGTTCAATCAATTCTTTTTACTCATGGTGCTAATCAACTAACTCCATTTGCTTTTTGGGACTAGTAGAAAATAATTTTAATGTTGGTTCTCTGCTTCAAATGAGGTTTTTTTCTTAAAATGCTAGAAGCCCAAACCCAAATGCAGAATGTGTTGTATTCAACTTGGGCTGTTAACACACACAAATTGTCTTGGTTTTTGCTTGGTTAGTTTGGGTTGTCTGTTGTGTGTACTGAGAAAACCACAAGATCTAGAGCACCTGTAGGTATCTTCTATTTCCACTTGAAAATATCTTGACCATTAATATGCTGTTGCATCTTTACTTTTCCTTTGAATCTAGACAAAACATTAATGGGAAATTACCTGTACATTCAGACTACATGGAAATGCTTTATGTTGCCACTTTATATAGGTGTTGCTAAGAAAACAGGCAGAGAATTAAGTGTAATTTGACATAAATGGAGATGGGTAGAATTAGATTAGACATTGGGGAGTTCTTCACTGCAAGGGTGGTGATACACTGGAACGGGTTGCCCAGGCAGGTGGTGGAAGCTCCACCCTTGGATGTCTTTAAGGCCAGGCTGGATGTATCTCTGAGCAACCTGGTCTAGTGGAAAGTGCCCCTGCCTGTGGGAGGGGGGTTGGAATGAGATGATCCTTAGGATCCCTTCCAACCCTGACCATTCTGTGATTCTGTGAAATACACCACATCCATGTACTCCTAAACAAGTGCTTGCCAAAGACCTTGATGAAAACATGTCTGAGCCCAGCTAATTCATGTCATTGTTAATCAACAAATCTAAATAACCTAAATCAGAGGAAAGTAGTGAGTTGGTGGGGAAAAAAAGTTTCAATATCGTAACTGACTGAAGCTGGGCAACAGTAACACAAGTTGAGAACAAACTGAAAGAATTGGGGCTGTTCAGTCTGGAGAAGAGGAGGTTCTGAGGTGACCTTCTTGTGGCCTTCCAGTATCTGAAGGGTGCCTACAAAAAAGCAGGAGGGCAACTTTTTAGGCGGAATGGAGCAAAGCTGGAGGTGGGACGATTCAGACTGGATGTGAGGAGGAAGTTGTGGAGCATAAGAATGGTGAGAGCCTGGAATGGGTTGCCCAGGGAAGCAGTTGAGGCCCCATGGCTGGAGGTGTTTAAGGCCAGGCTGGATGAGGCTTTGGTCAGCCTGATTTAGGGTAGGGTGTCCCTGTCCATGGCAGGGGGTTTGGAACTAGATGATCCTGGTGGTCCCTTCTAACTCTGACTGACTCTGTGATTCTAAGTCACTCTGCAGGCAGGTCAGTGAAGTATAACCCACAGCAGGAGGCAATGACAAAGAAAGTAGTAACAAGTTAAATTGGAAGAAGATCTTTCTGTGCAGCTCTGGAATGACTGTCACAGCTGTTGCCACATCTGGGAAAACGAGAGGTCTGGTCACATGTCGTTTTTATGATGCAAAATTGATTTTTCTAACGTTGACAAATGAGAAGACTGGAGAATGAGACAGCTTCTGATATTAATGAAAATCCTTAGGGCTCCAGCAAGCTCAGATTAGAACAGGGATTTTAAAATGTCTGGTCTGAAACTCAGTCAAGATTTACATCTAGAAAGGAACAACAGGAAATTAGTGATTCAAGATAAAGCTGCATGACACCTGGGGTAAAGGACAAGCTTTCAGTTAGTTACTTTTCTGTTCTCACCTGGGGGTTCCCTGATTAAGAGATTTCCCTTCCAAGGTAAAAACTAATCTGTGCCACAGCTCACACATACAACCTAAACCAAATGCATTGTTACTTGCACAACTGCTTGCTAGTGAAATTATAGATTTACTCACATACTCAGTCCAAAGCTGCATTTCTTGCTCATTTATTTACAAGTCTTGCCAAACTGTGCAATTGAGGCAGCCTCACCATTCAGTATTCCCTGTTTTATTAGCAGGGAATAGGAAAATTTGTGTAGTGCTCACAATGGGATCTTAAACACTCACAGATCTGTTCAAAGTTAAAAGGAAAATTCATAGAATCATAGAATGGTTGGAAGGGACCTCAAAGAACATCCAGTTCCAATCCCCTGCCATAGGCAGGGACACCTCCCACTAGAACAGGTCGCTCAAGGTCTCATCCATCCTAGCCTTGAACACCTCCAGGGAGGGAGCATCCACAACCTCCCCGAACAACCTGTGCTAGTGTTCCACTAACAGAATCAACTTCTCAAGCCTACCTATGTTTCTAAAATTGGTAGCAAATTTCAAAGCTCCTAATTCTTCCAGAAGCCCCCAAATCCAGTAAAGCCACTGTTCTTCCTGTCATGGTTTGCCATGGTGCCTTTAGAGAAACCACAGAGTTACAGAACTCCAGAAGGTCCTGAGCACCCGATGGGTGGACAGGAGATTGTAGTGTTTTGTTATTTCATTCCCATCATGCTTGCACCTCTATAAAACTAGCTGCAGAGTCAGTTTCTTTCCCTTTTCTCCTCTCCCTCCTGACACAGCTTCCTTATCTCCTGGTTTGGTGGCCTGCTAGCAGCCTAGGCCAAGCTAATTCCTAGCTGCATCGCTTGGAGCCTGCCATGTGTGGGGGCAGTAGCAGGGAGGTATGAGAGCATTCTGGCCTGGGATTTTGGTTAGGTTTTGGAGTGAGGTTTGTGGAAGCTCTGGCCTCAGGAGGTTCTGAGAGCCGTGGGCTATGGATTTCTTTGTATTTTCTATGCTCTGCACTGTAGCAGGTAATTTATGGATAGCACTTTTCAGTTAAACTTCCAATAATACTCTGTATTTTTATCCAGTCCTGTGTGGAGTTTTCTTTAACTACCTTAACAGTTAGCCTGCCTTGCTCCCCATTAAATCAAGACACTTCCAAAAGCTGTTGCCTGGATTCTGATAGTCTCTGTTTTCACCCCTCCACACACAGAAACATTAGAGCCTTGCTTTTGTTGAATAAAGGACAGTATTAAACAAAACTTTCCCCCCCCCAAAAAAAAATGGAGTAAATATACTTTGTTTGCTATCTCTAGCTAGCTGCCTCTGCTACCTGGCACCTCTGCCTGTGATGGCATTTTTTCCTGTGCATACAGTGCATTGTGTTGCATGATCCAGTCCTTGACCAGGACAATGGCAACTTTAGTATTTTCCTGGCTTTGTACAGGATCTGTTAGGTTTCTTTGTTTAGTGCTTTTTCCAAGCCAAACCCTGCCAAGCCTGAACCAACACCCTTATGATTCATCATCCCCCCATACAACAGCAATGGATTGCTCAGTTACCAGAATAAACCAACTACTGTTGCATGGCATTTTACAATACACCTGGGGTCATAAACTAGGAGGAGAATGATCATGCTAGGTCTGCTAATGCAAAGATGATACTTCTCCTGGTGTCCTTGGGGCACTGCAGTAAACCCAGTGCCAACAATATTGCTGCTGATTATGGAGGGGGTAGACTTCAACCTCTGAAAAATGAAGCTCAAATTTTCAAGCAGGCCTGCAAAAAAACAAGTGGTGCTGACTTCTGCTCACAAACAGTTTGCAGGCTGCTCTGAAACAGCAACACAAGTTATTGAAAATGTTTACCTTTGAATGTTCCTATAATTAAGTTATTTAGTGCTGTCGTGGTTGCTCTTTCTCTAAACCACAGGAAAGGACACAAAGGGCAGTATTGCTTCACCTATTTCAGTCACCGTGGTGTCTGATGTGAGCAAATTTGGAACTGGAAGCACAAAGGAGTAAGAGGAAGGAAAGCAGCTTCTTCGTTTCTTTCAGATCAGAGCAGTGGTGATGCTGCTCTGGGTGTTGGCTTTGAGGAGTGGCTGCCTTGGCATCCTGAGGAACAACAGACTCAGATTGTTTGCCAGCTTTAGCAGTCAGTTATAACTAAATGCAAAAAGATCCACATTTTCAATGTACCTTTCAAATATTGATCCTCAAAAAAAAAACCAACCAGCAAACCACTATGAGATTGTCCCTATTATATACAGAAATAGATGCTTGGAGGAGACAAGTAGCACTGTAAGATTACATTACCATGTTCCTCGCTTCAGTGAAGTATTGGCCATGCTTTTTTCTTCATCCCTCATACCCACACACATAGGCAAAGACAGAGGTTCTCACTCATTAAAATCACAGCTAAGCTCAACCTTCTGTAGATTCCTTTTCCTCCCAAACTCTCACACACAAGAAACTCCTGAAAGATGGTGACTTTCATGAAGCAAATTAAAACATTCAATGCCCAGTTTGTACATGGAGCTCGCGACAATCTTTCTCTGCAGTGCTCTCATTTGGATCACTAGCTGCAGCAGTAATGAGATGCAATTGAAAAATAACATTGACAGCAATCCATTGTGGCATTTCACATCAGGATTAGCAGCCATTTCAAGCTCTTCTAGTTCTGCTTCCTCACTGTCATGTTTTCCCCTAAGAAAGCTCTCAGTATGGCCTTCTTCTCCTTCACACCAATTGCTCCTTCTTTGGTTCACTTACTGACAGACCTGATCTGTCACAGTCATTCTGCATTTTGTGGGGAAAAAAAGAAACCAAAGAAACAGAATCCCTGATCCTTGTTATCATTTCTGTGTGCTTCAGGGTTTTCTTTCTGTAGGATACTTAGGGAAAGCCTTCTTTGGGCTATGGAAGCATGATGAACTCTGCTGAATTTCTTGTTAGATGTCTTCAGGATTAATCAGACAAGAGTGGGTAAAAATGTGGGTTAATATTAACTCTTTGAACTGGAATGAAGACTTTTGTTTTGAACAGGTACATTAGTCCTTTGTCCCCAACCTCTCTTTGATTGGTTGATGGAAGATTTCCAGTTAGCGCAGCTGATGATCACTCAGTCAACCTTTCATCCCAGAGTAGCTTGAAAAAGCTTTAACACCTAACGAGCTATGAGCAAAAAACTTTATGTCTTTTATGTGAGGCATGGCTGCTTGTTTGTGCAGCAATAAAAGCTCTTACTACAGCAGTGACATTTCATCTTAAATAATTTGCTAATTATACAATTAATAGTCTTCCCTTTGCTTGTAAGACACCTTGTACTACATAGAGAGCAAAGGAGATGTCATGGGTGTCGCCCTGGATTGAAGCAGAAACCAGTACTATACAATATATTATCCTTAGCAGTGGCAACTGTGTTGGTCATAAATTGGTCACGTTGCAACATCTCTCACTGTGAAGAAAGACACAGACTGCTCTGATTCAGTTTTGTTTCAGGTCCAGCTGTGCATTCCTCTCAGCCCTGTCCCAATGTGCCAGCTGTTCACTGACTCAAGGTGAGCAGTGCTGCCAGGGCTGGGATGTCAATCTGAAAGTGGCTTTGCTTTAAGGCAGCATCTGACCTAGGCAAATAGGCTGAAATTCCATAGTTGCAGAGGCTGAGATTTGGTACTCAACCTTCAAACGGACAGAATATGCATGGTGCCCACCAGAATGGACATTTCTCCTACCTTTTCATTTCTTTACATTTAACTGCAAGAATATTTCTCTTTTCCACATTTATCCACATATCCCTTTCCTTATAAAGAGGTTATTTATTGAGAAAAAAACTCCTGCTTATTCACCAGAATCAAAACTTTCATAAAACCCATACTCCTCACAGTCCCATTTATTGACAGTATTCAAATTGCTTTTCTGCAATGTTTTGATGTCTTTATATTTCTACCTGTTGTAAGGTAGACTTTGAAAAATCTAAAGTAAAAAATAAAACCATAAGCTGTGGTAATTTTCATAAGGTCAAAGTCATCTCATTAAGAAGTGTTTTTATTGTTTCACTTGGATAAAATTAATATCAAAAAAGAATAATGTATAAAAATAGAGGCAGGCAAGTAAAGGGCTCCATAGAAGCCCATAAATCTCTAATTCTATAAATTACATTTGTTGCTAATAACACATTCTGCTACTCACAGAGGATAGAACAAGGACTATTAGAGTTAAAAGAAAACTCTTTATTACACAAATGAAGGGAGAAACATCATTTTAACATCCCATTGGAGATATTCAATTATCATCATTATCATAGGCAGAGCTGTTGCTTTAAATTATCCTCATGAAGTTATGGTCTTTCCTTAATTTACACCCACATGAAAAGAATGGATGTTACAGAGCTGTGAAACTGTTCTCCTTACACCAGCAAACGAGGAGGGGAGAGCATCAGAGGAGGATTTGTGTGATGGGCAAGTGATGTTTCCTTCAAGGCTATAATTTACTGAGAGGTAGCATATCCCTTGAGGAGAGGACTGGCTATTCAGATGTGGTAAGCCAGAGCTTTTTAAGAAGCTACATACACCTTTCTTCCTCACTAAAGTAGATGTTATTGGCCTCCATAACAAATCACCTGGTTGGGTCTGAGCCTCTTGGCATTCAGAGCAATTTACCAATCACTTAAAGCCACCAGGAAATGTTTAATGATAGTCTTCCAGAGATGAAAATATAGGTCTTACACATTTTGAATTTGAATCAGCACTCAGAAACATCTTTAAAACCTGTATATAAACCTGCAGTGGTCTCAAAACTTAAGCAAAGAGTGTTTTAAAATACGGCTAGTTGTACAGTTCTGATGTTCCACCTTCCAAAAGATCATATTAATAAAGAGCATTGCTTTCTCAGTGCAATTTCTAGGTCATTTAAGATGAGGTAGGAGCAAACAGAGGAGCCCTGATGCGGAAGATGCCATCTGACTTAGAGATATGGTTAGGGAAACAAACAAGAGAAAAGGGCATCCCTTGCTAACATATTTGTCCTATCATTTCACTCTAGACATATCACAACTGGCTGACAATAGAAAGAACACCCAGGCAGAGTTTGTAACCTGATGCCTTGCTGCCTTGTCTCAGTTTCCTGATATGGGAAAAAGGGATAGAGAACATAGAGCATAGGAACCTAGTTAAGTTATTAACTGTGTAAGCACTGCTATAAAGCCTCATCAATCAGATAAACACAAAGGAAGTGGGTTAAGCTTGAGAGGGTCTTGAAGCACTCTCGTGGAGAAGAAGAATACTGTATTCAAAGATGAGAACATAGGAGACTCCAGCCAAGAATGTGACCCACAACTGATGCCAGGTGGACAAAAGGTAGAGGGGTCAGACTGAGGAATAGGGTCGGCCTTCCTCCCAAAGACCCCAAAAGGCAACCACCAGGTGGCAATGAGCATGCATAAAGAGGTGGGACATTATGGAAATGAGTTCCAGGAACTGATTGTAACAACTCTGCCTATTCCCAGAACTAATTGTAGTAACCCTACCCCTGTAGTGAATGTGTATGGTTTTGTAGTATAACCATTTCACTTGAACAAGGTGAAGGTGTGCAAGGGCTTTGGTGGATGACCTCCCCTTGTCACCCAGCACCAATTAAACATGTCTTTCCTGATAACACTCTGAGTGTTGTAAAGTCTCATTTTCTATACATCATTCCCCTCTCTCCATTCCTACCACAGCTCCATTCCACTTGCTGTCCATTTTTCTCAGTGGGTTTAAATATATCCTCTGAGAGTCTGGAAGAGAAAATTAATTAGGCAATGGTGCTAAAACGCTGCTGGTGGTGACATGAAGTAATTTCCCCTGGTGGCTGTCTGCTACTGACCTATGCAAAATGGTCCTTTCTGGCCTCCTTGCCCTGTTTGTAGGATGTTTGCAATCCCTACTGGGAAGGGTTCAACTATTAATTGGAAATTAGGGCAAGAAGGCGGAGGCTCCTGGAAAATAATTATAAAGCATTATAAAGCTATGTCCCAGCACTGCCATGGGAAAGCAGCTTGTAACTTTAATTTCAGTACCATGATGCCTTCTCTGCCAACTGTCTCACTGCCCTCGAGCGATTGCAGAGGAGCTGCTCACCAGCACCAAGTGCTGGATGACTGCTCTGCCTGTGCCTCATGCCTCTTAGCAGAGGCGGTTTGGAGCACCCCAGCCCTAGCCCGAGGGGCATTTTCTGCCCAAGAACTGATACTGAATGTCTCATCACCAGCATCTCAGCCCAGAGTTTTCTGTCGATTCAGCTCCTCAGGACTGCAGAGTGTATTTCTTAATCTGTTGTGACAGTAGGAACACCCTGGCTGCTCTGTAGCTCAGATAGAATTTTTTGTTGCTCAGGTCAACTGTTGCATGATGAGCTTAGTTCTCATGTGAGTATATATTCTAGATGCCTACTATTTCTATTTGTACAGTACTGTGGCAGTCCCAAAGCCTGATAGAAAGTGGTATTTGAGTGGTATCATTTATTTTTGCTTACAAGAGGTGGATTACCTATTACAGGCATGAAGGAAGAAAGAAACACAATGGTAAAGCTCTGTAAGACAGACACAAGCACTCCCTTTTCAAACAGCCCCTGCACACTAGTTCATTAATAGAATCATAGAATCATAGAATCAACCAGGTTGGAAGAGACCTCCAAGATCATCCAGTCCAACCTAGCACCCAGCCCTAACCAATCAACTAGACCATGGCACTAAGTGCCTCATCCAGGCTTTTCTTGAAGACCCCCAGGGACGGTGCCTCCACCACCTCCCTGGGCAGCCCATTCCAATGGGAAATCACTCTCTCTGTGAAGAACTTGTTCCTAATATCCAGCCTAGACCTACCCTGGCACAACTTGAGACTGTGTCCCCTTGTTCTATTGCTGGTTGCCTGGGGGACGAGACCACCCCCCACCTGGCTACAATGCCCCTTCAGGTAGTTGTAGACAGTAATAAGATCACCCCTGAGCCTCCTCTTCTCCAGGCTATTGCTGGTCCAGCCTACATCTTTATTTTATTAACATAGATTAATTGAAGCTTCTCAATGTAAAGGAACATCTGTAGAGCTGTAAGGAGGTAAAAAACCAAACGTTTTTAGTTGCAGGAGCTATGGCAGCAGCGCTGTAATTATTTGCCATTTATCTGCAGCATCTCTCTGCTTTCGAAATGCTTTTCACAGGCTGTCAACAAGTCTTTATGTTTGTGTTTGACTTGGCAAAGACTCTCAAAACTGGGCGAGTGAGGAGGAGCCCAAGTACAAGCCCAGTCATCTGTAGCTTGGCTTAGTGTTCTGTGATCTCTCACCTGATAATCTTCAAAGCCATGCCTTTTTCTGCACTCACTGCTGTTTGTACATTATCACTGGTAACTTGAAAGAAAGAATCCCTTTAGATTACATTAGCTTTACATTAGCTTTACTACTGGTTTTAATACTCCGACCTGACCTTCTTATGGTCTTCCAGTATCTGAAGTGGGCCTAGAAAAAAGCTGGGGAGGGACTTTTTAGGCTATCAGGTAGTGACAGGACTAGGGGGAATAGAGCAAAGCTAGAGGTGGGGAGTTTCAGACTGAATGTGAGGAGGAAGTTGTTCAGCATGAGAGTGGTGAGAGCCTGGACTGGGTTGCCCAGGGAGGTGGTTGCCCCATCCCTGGAGGTGTTTAAGGCCAGGCTGGATGAAGCTCTGGCCAACCTGACCTAGGGCAGGGTGCCCCTGCCCATGGCAGGGGGTTTGGAACTAGATGATCCTTGTGATCCCCTCCAACCCTGACTGATTCTATGATCCTATGATTCTAATAGCAAAACAGCTACTCTATTTACAACAGCAGAACCAGACCTGGTATCTGGGTCAAAATGATTAATCACTTAAACCAAACCAGATCTCAGCTTCACTTTAAATTCTCAGGTTTGCCATTTGTGAGTATTTTCTTGCACTAAAAAGTAAAAATCAAACAACAAAGATGTTGTACCTACATGCTTTTGAAATAAAGTTTAAATATTTCACTTCAAAATTTGATGATTGAAAATATCTTGGAAAAGGAGGCTGAAATAAGTTTTTTTGTATGAGGCTGAAATTCACTGAAGTAACCAAATTTTAAAAAAAAAAGAGGCTTTAAAAAATGCCTATTTAGACAAACTTAATACCAGACTTCTGGATTTTTTTTTACACAGTAAGCTACAAATACTCAGAGCTCAGATTGGAGCTGTTTTGATGACATAAGGTTGCTGAATATCCATCCCCATTTCCAATATCTAAGCTTGTAGCCATAGTTACACACTAGAACAAAACATCCTTTCCCAAAACGTGCACTGTATCTGTTCACACACAGAATCACACACAGAGTGTTAGGCATTGGAAGGGACCTCAAAAGTCCATCTAGTCCAACCACTGCCTCTCTGGGTAGCCTGTTTCTGTGTTCTGTCACCTTCACAGTGAAAAGGTTTTTCCTTATGTTCACATGGAACCTGCTGTGCTCCAGCTAGCACCCACTGATGTCTGAAGCCATCTTTCCTCATTGTACATAGTTTGATTTGACTGCTTTCCGTTGATTGCATTCCTGTTAGAGGTCCCAGGACCATCTTTGAGTTGCATTGCTAGGAGGAGCTGGAAATGTGTGTGGATTTCTTTGAATGTTTAGAGGACTCATTCCTGAAAGAACCACAGATCCCAAGTGCCCTCAGGAGCTTGGGAGATGAAGGCAGAACATGCCATTTCAAGTCCACCACTACAAAAACTGTCCTAAGAAACAGTTGTTGTATTCTTACTTGTCTCAACTGTGCAGACGGAGAGCTGAAGAAGTTTGGGTTGAGCTGAAGAAAAGTTCTTCACTTTTCTTTTTTTACTGGTTTTTTTTCCCTTTTTTTTTTTTTTTTTTTTTTCTCCCAGATGCTTTCTCTTGCTGGCCCAGATGCTGTTTAAGTATTGAGCTGTGACAAAGATCTCCTATAGCCTGCTCAACAAATAGGGTGAGGAGTGCTGGGTGTTTGGATCATAATAATTGAGCTCTAGGCTGGGCCTGAGAAAAGAGGAACCTGAATGATGCTCAGGACACTACTGGGGATGGCAGGAATTACCCAGAGTGGCAGTCATGGGAAGTGAGGCATCAATGGGTTAGGAGCACAGATTTGAAAGGTCATGTGCCGCATGGGGAAGACTGTGTTGAAGGGGATGGATGGAGCAAACAAAAAGCAAGTTCTTGCAGTTTAAACAAGAAGTTGTGCTGGAGGAAAGCTCAGAGGCAACAATGCCATCCTAGGATGAGGTCTGGGTATTGGCATAGGTAGTGATAGAGGAAGAGGTACTCTTGTCTGGATAGTGGTAGGCATTGGATGGAAATCAGAGGCCAACTCTCAGATGGCATTTCAGATCAGCCTTTTGTGGAAGATGGATGGCAAAGCAGAAGAGAGATCAGATAGCTAATAAGATTATATGACATTTTCTCTCATAGCCAGGGAGATCACTCAGTGGCTTGAGAGATCCTCACTTATTCTGTGACTCATGGCAAAGTGTAAAGCTTCAGCTCTTTGTACTCATCCTTCCATTACTAATTCAAAGAATGTTTCTTGGTGTCTGCAGCAGTTTAAGAGCTAAGGCTCTATTTTGATTCTAAATTATAAACAAAAGAGAGAGGAACTTTCTGGACAGTCTTTTGAATAGAGTGAATGAGCAGGGCATTGGTTGTAAAAAAATTACTGATAAAGTCTCTTATCATTCATTGCTTTGCTACTTGGTGTAAAAAGCCAATATATAGACAGTTTATCACTTTTTTTTCCCTGTGCCTTTGGCCTTCCCCTTCTTCCACTGCTCCTCTGTGCATGACTGCATACTAGCCTTGACTGCCCAGATAACATGGAGGTCTTGCTGGTTTTCTGTCTGGGAGAGAGAAGGAGGTGGTGTTGGCCTCTACTGGGCTTTCTTTGTCCAGAGAATAGAAGGATGGGATTTTTTTAAGTATTTCTAAATTGATATAATTGTAAATACATGTAAAATGCTTGTAAATTTAGCTTGCTTTATCTTACTTCTGAGACATCTGAACTGGTCTGGTAAATTTTATTTGGGGGTTAATTTCTTAAACCCACCACAGCATCAAAGCACCAGGCCTGAAAATCATGAAGATAAATAGATGAGTCTATACCCTCTCTTTTTCTGTGTATTATACATAGAAGCATCTTACAGAAGGCTGCCAGTTTTGACAGTGATTTTTTTCTTTAACAAGAATATTTTTCTGTCTCAGACTAACCACTGTGAGTCACCAAGTTTCTAACCTTCATCTGGCCCTGCATACAAATATCTTATCTGAATAAAATGGCAGTTTCAGCTTGCTAGTAAGTTGTTTGAGACTGTAGGCTAAGGGAAACTTTCTGCTCAGATGGGTTCCTATCCCGTCCAGACATGTGGGTACCATCCATATCACACAAGAGTCTTTAGATTTTCTCTCAAACTCCCTTCCCTGGTTGCTGTATAAGGCAGAGGAGATGAGCAGCTGTTCCTTCGGCATGCTGGAGAACTTGGAAACAAGTGCCCAGGAGATTTGTTGCTGTTAATGAAAACTGCAAGGCAGAAGTGAGCACACACTCAGGAAGTAGGGGGGGCTGCAAAGATAATGTGACTGCTAATCACCTCAAACCGTTTTACCTTCAAGACTGCAAGCAGATTTTGGGACATCATTTTTGCACCAGACTGTGTTTTTCTCTTGAATCTCAGTTATTGTTTCTTTCTTCTTTGGAGGGTTGATTATAAAGCAGCTTGAGAAAATCTTTCATTCTGCTTAGGCAAAGTAGCCTGATGTCAGCAAGATTTTATTACTTCAGAGCCTTTTGTTTAAGAATCAAAGAGGGAGGGTTAGAAGTTTCTAGGATAGAAGTTTAGTTGTATTAGTATTTTGTCTAAGCTTCAGATAGGAGCATGGCAAGCATGGGTGTACTTGTCAGGACAGGGTGTAGCAAAACTGGTACAGCTTACCAAAAAGCAGCAATGCATTACAGAAGTGAGGTGAGAAAATTTACATGTGAGAGGAGAAAAAGCAAACAAAAAAGGTTAAAAACTGGCAATAGCACAGCAAACCCAAATGTAATTTACATGACTTTGGTCCATCCTCATTCACACTGAGGTCAACTATAGACTGATTGGTGATGTGAAGCATGTGTATATGTATATGTCTTATAGACTCATAGAATCATAGAATGTCAGGGGCTGGAAGGGACTTTGAATGATCATCTGGTCCAGCCCCCTTGCCATAGCAGGATCACCTAGACCAGATTGCACTGGAATGCATCCAGACAGTTCTTGAATATCTTCAGAGAGGGAGACTCCACACCCTCCCTGGGCAGCTGGTTCTAGTGCTCTGTCACCCTCACAGTGAAAAAATTCTTCCTCAGGTTCACATAGAACCTTCTGTGCCTCAACTTCCACCCATTGCCCCTTGTCCTGACACTGGGCATCACCAAGCAGAGTCTGGCTTCATCCTCCTGGCACTCACACCTTATATATTTATAAACATTAATGAAGTCACCCCTCAGTTTCCTTCTCTCCAAGCTAAAGAGTCCCAGCTCCCTCAGTCTCTCCTCGTAAGGAAGATGTTCAACTTCCTTAATCATTTTTGTGGCTCTGCACTGGACTCTCTCAAGCAGCTCTATGTACTTCTTGAATGGGGGGGCCCAGAACTGGACACAATACTCCAGATGCAGCCTCACCAGGGCAGAGTAGAGGGGAAGGAGAACCTCCTCTGACCTAACTAACCACAGCCCTTCTAATAAACCCCAGAATGGCATTGGCCTTCATGGCCATAAGAGCACACTGCTGGCTCATAGTCAACCTTCAATCCACTAAGACACCCAGGTCCTTCTCCCCTTTGCTGCTCTCCAGAAGGTCAGTCCCCTGCCTAGACCAAGCTGGCAGGTTCCTGCATAGTGAAGCGTGGACCTATTTGGAGAGAAAACTGAAAAGCCCAAGATGTGCACATATTACACAAGTTCTGGCAGAAGCACCAGCATTTAAATTGAACATACTGACTTACCAGAAGGAAGTTTTCATTATTCATTGTGCTTCAGTTTTTACCTGTAGGGCTGCTTGACCTTCCGCTTGCTTCCAGCACCTTTGGTTCATCTTTGTTCTTCAGTAGTGTAGTTGAATTAGATTAAATGTTTTAGTTGGAGGATGTTCCCTTAATTCTTAATTTGCTGGCAATAGCAGGAATGCCTTTGGCAGTCAAGTCTGTCGTTGTAGAGGACCTAATATTGTTTTAGTTAAATCTTGCAGGCATCTGTTCTTTTCTGGTCTCTCTTTAGCATTGTCACAAGGCACAATTAAACTTTAAGGCTTTCATTGTTAGAGGCAAGACATGGAGCAAGAACTGTGGCACTCAGAGGTGCAGAATTGAAGGCATGTCTTCTCTTCCCCCTCTCCTTGGCTTGGATATAAAAGCTTTCCAATGCTGACAGCTCAAATTAAACTAACAATTTAACCTAGCTGTAGACTAATTTAACAGTTTAGTTAGTTGATGGCCTGGTTAGTTAATAATCTAGTTGAGGCATATCCTTGGCTTCTGGAGTCAGCTTCCTTTTTCTATCAGAACTGACAGTAATCTGCATGCTTCTTTTGCTGTGCTCCACTTTTGCAGCAGTCATAGGAAGCAGCATAGGGATCTGTACAACAGCTACTTTTCTAGGGATCTTGGTGAACTAATCTGGACTGGAAGCAAACTAACCTAAAGGCATGCACCTGAGGTCTGGTTCTTGCAATGCTTCTGCTTGCTGGATATCCACTTCACCCTCTCCTTTTTTTTTCAGAGGTCTTTTGCTGTGAGCACCTGAGGCAGGGAGCCAGGCTAGGATCCCAGTTGCTGAGCTGGGGTCAGCAAAGGTGCTTCACTCCTTCTCTCTTCCAGGAAGGGGAAAGTGACAGTGGGGAATGGGGACTGGGTCTATATCCTGCAGAGCCATGGCCACCAGCCCTGCCACTGCTCTATCACCCTTAGGTCAGAGGAAGAAGAGAAGGAGGTGGTGAAGGTGCTGCAGTCAACAAGAGAGAGAAGGCAGGAAGAGGGATTATTGCTGGGGATTTTCTTTGCTTTTCACTCATGATCTGCTCTCTCCTCGAGGTTGGTGTCACATTCCAAAATCTTACTTTGTGCACATTTCTCCACCTCCATCATCTAGCTAATGTGAAACAAACTATAAATACAAGCAGTGGCTGCTTAAGTTCCCTTTTGTTTCCATTGCCACATAGGTTGGAGCAAAAGCTCTGAGCAGGTCTGCACTGGCTTCCTGTTTGATGAGCACAAGCACATTAGTCGCCATAAGAAAATGAGCTGTAGCACCCTACTGAACAGTTGTGCAGAAAGGTACTTAACCCCACATAGTCCATGAACAAACAGAGCAAGTTCACTGTTCTCCTGTGCTTGTAGCCTCAGGAGACAGCCAGGACAGGACTGAAGAATAGCACAAGCTGCTGTGATTCTCGATTGGTAAATTACTCTGCCCTCTCTCAAAATCCAGCCAGCTTACCCAGGTGCTCCAAGGTGGAGCCTGACAACAGAAGGCTCTGGGGGCTTTGACACTTCGCCACTCTTAGTAGAGAAGAAAAACTTAGTCTGTTTTGTTTGTTTGTTTAGACAATACATAGATACCAAATTTATTAAGTGTAATAAGCATATTGAAAAGATTTATGATTCTTTTTCCCTGAACAGATAATATTACACAAAGAATTGTGAGCCGTTTCACACAAGCTGCTTTCTCAACTCCGTTTAATTTGAATTTCTTTCCATCTGGGAAACATTTTCATAATGAATTTGCAAGTTCTTGTCTGACTGTTCCCTGTTGCATTCCTTCCCATTGGTCTGGTATGTCCCTCGTGTTTACTGATCAAAGTTAGAAGCGGTTCCACAAGAGTGAATGGAGTTGACTGCTTCAAAAAGGAACTCCAGGTTAAATGAGTCCTGTGCTTTTATCAGGTTTAGGTACCCAGAGGTTTTGTTGAAAACCTTTTCTACCTCTTGTTCTTTGCAGTGCAGTACACACAGTCACAAAGTTGCTAATATGTTACAAGCTAATAATCCTCTGTAGTTTAGGATTTCAGTGATACTTCTTTTTTGCTTCCTTTTTTTTTTCACTTAAGAAACAGAGCATTGTGAAGTTAGGATTAACAAGGTAATACCAGTGGAATCTTGAGCATACTTTGTGGTTTGCAATATATCGCAAACTCTGAGGAGTATGAGGTTTGAAAGGTGTTTTATGATGTGCTTTTCCCTGTGAGAAGCTTAGCATGAGATGGTAGGGGATATTTATGCACTTTACAGTTATGTACAGCCATATACACTATCTACTTTTAAAACAGTCGTGAGCAGCAAGCCAGTGAAAAAGGGGCATTAAACAAATACTCAATATCTACACTCACACTGCTCCAGCTCAACTCCTAATGTGATCCTGTGTACTTAATCCTTCCTGATCCTCTACACTAGGTATACATATATAAAATAGAGCTTTTAAAAGTCATAGATTTTGATACAGCAGATAAAAGAGGCAGGTGCCCATTTAGAAAGCTACACCAGGATCCACTTCAAGTCAAATCCGTAAGTTGCAAAGGTGGCTTGAGATATCCTCTGCCTCTGCCCTCTCTGTGCTGGGCTCAGCCAGTGGCATGGCAGGATTTTTGAAGGTTTACCAATGCACCTTGCTTGCTCTTACAAATACTCTTAGAAATAAATATTACATCCCACACAGATGGGTAAAAGTCAAGATGCTGGCTTTCACAGGGGGCTTTCTCTTATCTTTTTCTTGCCTGTCCCACAGCTTAAGTAAATGAATGAAACATGGATGCAAAGCTATGAAGCACTGGCTAATTTAGTACTTTGGCAGTCTGTGGATAAAGGTATTTGGATCCCTGAAAAAATGTGCAAAATCTTCAGGTTAGAGATGGCATATACAAAATGGGGTAGGAGTGGGGATTGTGAGCTGCTTTCCTTCAGAAAGGTCATATATGTTGTTTGGTTTGTTGGCAGTTTAAGAGCTTTCTCTGAATCTCATTAGACATATGAATGCATTTAAGATGCAATGGAATCCACATATATTCCATTCAAGAAAAATTAAGAAGGAAACACCAGGGTTGTTTGTCTTTAGACTTTCTCTAACCAACTCATGTCAGATATGAAGGCCCAAAAAGAGCAGAGAACTTTATTGCAAAATGCCAGTACTGTTTTTTTCTACACACATTGGAAAAGTTTCCAGCCTTTTCTACTAACATCCAGTGATGATATTCTGGAAAACATAGCTGGTCTGTCAGATCTCTCTGGAATATGAATGCATTTTTACTTGTGCTTATGGGGAAGAGTAGAAATATGTGGGCTTCACATTACCCAAGATCTGATCTTCATAGTTAGGAAGGCAGCAGAAGAAGAATCCCAAGCATATTTCCATAATGGCAGTAGTCCAGCCAAAGCCATAGGCCCAGCTGAACATATTGATTCCAGTCATTTCAATTTCAGTCGAGAACTTGACTGGATAAATGACCAGGCCCATGATGGAGAACACAGCTGAAGAAACAGAAGAAAACAAGAAAGGGTTTAAGCTAACACCCATCACATTGCCTGCTTCCATAAGACCTGTAGCTAAACCCATCCATGCTTTGGAGGACTTGAGAATCATTCCAGGGCAGTGACAGGCAATACATTATTTTCCACAGAGAGCTTAGGTGCACACAGGTGAAGATTTGGATATGGAATCAGCTGAGGGACATACTAGTTCTAGCGTGGATATACTTAGATAAGCTAAACTTCACTTCATATACTGCCTTACCAGCGACAAAAAGCAAGCCTCCAATCCCACGTATGAAGTTGAACCGAAGCGTGTCAATGGCAAAGGCTATGATGGCCAGAGCAAAACAGATGACTAGAAGTAAAAAGCCAACCAGGTATGTGGCAGCTGCAGCTCTTCCCCAGGCTGAAATGAGAAAGAAGATACATTAGAAAGAACAAAAAAATACCCCACCTTGTAATGTTCTTCTCTGATGTATAATGAAAGACTAATTTAAACAAATGTGAAAAGAAGGTTAGCTCCCAAGAAGGAAAGCGTGGGAGCTTTCTCTCCTCCCATAGGTGAGCCTTTCAGTTCCACAAGACACCATTCACAGAATGCAGAAAGCATAAAAACACCAGCTTTGACATCTCACACAGAATGCAGTGGGGCTCACATGCAACCTTCCTCCTTAGATTGAACAACTAAGAACTGAGATTAAAATTGCTGTAAATACGTAAGAATGGGCACTCTCCCTCTATAACAGATGTCATTACCTTAGCAGATGCCATAAACTCAGCAGCAGTTTGCATGGACAATGAGAATTGGACAGTCCCTGAACCTAACTACATTATTCCTTTAAAAAAATGGCACTACAAATTTAAAGGCACAGAATCAATCGGGTTGGAAAAGAACTTTGAGATTACCAAGTCCAATCTTTCACCCAACATTATCTGATCAACTAAACCATGGCACCAAGGGCTATATCTAGTCCCTTTTTAAACACTTCCAGGAACAGTGACTCCACCACCTCCCCAGGCAGCCCATTCCAGTGAAAATCAGTCTTTCTGTGAAGAACTTCTTCCTTGCATCCAGCCTAAATTTGCCCTGCCCATACTTTGAGACTGTGTCCCCTCATTCTGTCACTGGTTGCCTGGGAGAAGAGACCAACCCTCACCTGGCTACAGTCTCCTTTCAGGTAGTTGTAGACAGCAATGATGTCACCCCTGAGCCTCCTCTTCTCCAGGTTGAACATAGGGCAGTGCTCCAGCCCCCTTATGAGCAGCCTTATTGCCCTTCTCTGGACACATTCAAGCACCTCAAAATCCTTCTGAAATTGAAGGGCCCAGAACTGGACACAGTACTCAAGGTGTGGCCTAACCAGTGCTGAGTACAGGGGCAGAATGACTTCCTTGATACAGACCAGGACACCACTGGCCTTCTTGGCCACCTGGGCACACTGCTGGCTCATGTTCAGTCTGCTGTTGACCAGATCCCTTTCTGTCTAGCTGCTCTCCAGGCACTCTGTCCCCAACCTGGAGCCATGCATGGGATTATTGTGGCCAAAGTGTAGAACCCAGTGCTTAGCCTTGTTAAGTCTCATGCCATTGGATTCTGCCCAGCCAACCTGTCATGGTCCCCCAGTGTATGGTGATAGTCCATAAATATCAACATTCAGTGCTTTCTACCTTTTCAGTCCTTGTTTAGCTAGATGTTCTAAATGAAGTTAAAGATTTGGAATCTGCTTTGCAGGGAAATTTGAGCTCTGCTTTTGATCCAAAGCCAGAACTGTTTCATTTGGAAAAGATCATTGAGGAGATGAATACTTGCAATTTCAAATTATAAAACTTTATGTTGCAACATGTCAAAGTAAAGCATACTGTGTTTGCATAACAACTGAAAAGAGGTTTTATTTATTCAATATGTTAAGTTCTAAGAGGCAACTACTGCTCAAAGAGATCCAAGTGTCTCCTCTCTTAAATGCAAAAAGCCCAGCCCGACACTATCTAAATTGTATATGTAGATGGAACACATAATGAAAGTCTGCTGGGCATCTACAGACTTCACCATCTCACCTATACCTCATTGCTGTCTACAACTACCTGAAGGGACATTGTAGCCAGGTGGGGGGTGGCCTCTTCTCCCAGGCAACCAGCAATAGAACAAGGGAACACAGTCTCAAGTTGTGCTGGGGTAGGGATAGGCTGGATGTTAGGAGGAAGTTCTTCCCAGAGAGAGTGATTGGCATTGGAATGGGCTGCCCAGGGAGGTGGTGGAGGCACCGTCCCTTGAGGTCTTCAAGCAAAGCCTGGATGAGGCACTTAGTGCCATGGTCTAGTTGACTGGATAGGGCTGGGTGCTAGGTTGGACTGGATGATCTTGGAGGTCTCTCCCAACCTGGTTGATTCTATGATTCTATGATTCTATACTGTGTGTTTGAAAGATGTCAGTCTCTAACCAATTATGTACAGCAGCAGCACTGAAACATTATCACAGCCCAAACAACCCTGATGGTAATGACAACTCAAATGTGGTGCATAATGTTCAGTAGAAGTTCCCTTGGGAACTGAGTAAGTCAAGATTTTTGATACCCAGTAGCCTGCCAATTTGTTTGATTCAAGCATGGAAGTAATAAAATGCAAAGTGTCCTACATTCCCCCTGGTCAGTGTCAGGTAGGCATGAAAGCCACTGTCCCGTCACTTGTGAGTGACACCTTGATGCTCAACATCTCTTCCCCCAGGCCCCACATCACCTCTGTTATTAAACTAGAAAAAATATCATTATTTTCTAGCTCTACTTTTCTTCCCATCAACCCACCAAAAGCAATTTCCCTTTTTGTTTGCTTTTCACCATCTGCCTCTGTTTTATCATCGCTGCTCCATGCTAGCTACTGTATTACATTCTCTGTTTTGTCCTTTTCCTTTTTTACACCAGAAGATTTCTGTTTGCTTCTAGGGCTTTTCAAGTGGTTTTTTTCCCCCTCATGTAAAATCCTAGCTGCCTGAGAAGGCTGAAAGGGACAGCAATGATATGCTTAAACCTCATATTCTAGCCCAGTATTTTAGCACTAATTCTTCTCCTGGTGAGTTTGCAGGAGGCTCAGAGACAGAGTTTGCAGTGTGGAGGTGCAGGTGGGAGACCAGAACTTCAGGCAGAGTATCAAAGGAAGTATCCAGGAGGAAGACTGAGCCACAGCTCAGTTTACCCTGATGAGGTTGCTCCTGCTTCCAGCCTCTCTGCCAGCCCTCTAAGCCAGCAAAAACAGGAACACAGGGCCATAACAGAAGTTGTTCAAGCAGAGGTGACCTCACTGCTCTTGTGTCCAAGAGTAAAACTTCTGGCAGAAAGTCGAAATGACAAAGGAGATCTGGATTTGATGGGCATTGCTAGGTGCAAAACCCCTGGGCAAATGTGTGTCCTCTACCAGAGTACACAGAGGGCAGCTGCTTGCCTGAACAGTGTCGAGGCACCGTAAGATCTGGGGATTGCATCTCTCTCGCTGCCTCCACCGCTGCCGTGAGCCATAGACAGTCTGCCAAACGCAAACCTTTCTCCCCTGGAGCAGCTGCTGGCAGAGCACCACCCCCCGGCGTGGGAGCACTGCCTGGGCTGGAGGCTCGGGGGCGCTGCCTGGTGGCTGCAGCCATGTGCAATGGCACCTTGCCTGTGCCACCATGTCCCTCCACTGGGCTTGCCCAGGTGTTTTTCCTGAAGTAGTGTTGCAAATGCTGTGACTGTATGAAAGCAGATTGGGTGCACGCCCAGCCCGCAGGGCACTGCCTGCACGGCAAGAAGAGACATGCTTAGTGGAGGACGCTTACATCTTTAGCAGGTATTGCTTAACCACCTCGTAGCCAATTTTGTGACTCTCTTTTCTACAAAGAGAGGAGGGGAAAAAAGTCACTCAGCATTGGAAGAAAATCAGTATGCAAGTAGGGCAATATTATTGCGTGTCACTACTGGGATTTTTTGAGGAACAGTTCCCTACCTTCATGTATCCCTTACGAAGTGTAGCAGTTACCCGCAGACTGATCACAGAATCACAGAATGTCAGGGGCTGGAAGGGATCTCAAAGGGTCATCCAGTCCAACCCCTCTGCTAGAGCAGCATCACCTAGACCAGATCACACACACGTCCAGGTTTTGAATATCTCCAGAGAGGAAGACTCTACAACCCCCCTGGGCAGCCTGTTCCAGTGTTCTGTCACCCTCACATTGAAGAAATTCCTCCTCATGTTTACATGAAACTTCCTATGCCTAAGACCATAGCCTGCACACACCTTGCTTTTCTATGATAAAAGGTAGCACTAGCTTTGTGCTTCTTTAGCTGTTTGTTTTCCCTTGTGCCAATCACTAGCTCTAGAATACCTTTGTATTCCAATAGAACTGAGATTTTAGAATTCATTAAAAATACCAGAATTAGAATAATTAAATCAGTCCCAAAATGCTAACAAGTGAGTGGCTAATCTGGTCCCAAATATTTACCTGTTTTCCAACGTTGTGGGCATTTGTTTAGCAAAAAACATAAATTAATTGCTCTAACTGCAAAACTCTCTTCTTAAAAATGTGAACTCCAAGCCCAAGAACCATCACAGGTGCAACTCCAACTCAAAGGACACTTGACTCTAGAGAGAGAGTGCAGTTGAGAGCTGAAAGGATCGAGTCCACCTATCATCAAATCAAAAACAAAACCAGAGGGAGCAGCAGGTTACAGGACAGCAGGCTGAAGCTTTGCAACTACTCAGCAATTTGTCAGATCTGTTTTATTGGCCCAAATAAATGGCATTGATGTTTTGACTGCTTAAGAGCTAAAATGTACTTGTTAGAAAGGAAATCTGTATTTCTGCAAGTGTGTCCTTCAATACCAGCAGGATTCTGTAATTCTTTCTGCTAGTCCTGTTTCCCCTTTTTGCAGCTCCTCTAACAGGTGAATGAACTCCAGTGAACACCATCAAAGGGTTTGTAGGAAGCTAAACACTGTCCATTCTTGAAGACGACTTCTAGCTGCCAATATTCTCAACCAATTTTGTCTTAAAACAATTTTCTTTAAATAATTATATCTTAAAACAAGACCTTGCCACCCCAAACAGGCCAAAGGGACCCATATTTTCATGCCCAACTCAAGCAGCGCAAGAAGAGTGCTTCTAGCTACTGTGTGCCTTGTACTTCAATCAGCAATGATTTGTGGCAGTCCCAACCACCCACAGTGACTACTGGAAAATGAAAATAAGTGCATCCCTGCTGTGTGAGAAGACCCCTGAGCTAATTTAGAGACTGGAAAGAACCCACCCCTGCCAGCACAGGGCTCACTTCAGCTTATGAGCAAGATAATTAGCTGAGAGAGTATACAATAGTGAAGCAGCTTTATTGCGCCAATATTAAAGCTAAATCAGTTTAAAGGTAGCATGACTTCCTCTTGTATTGCAACATGCTCTGAATATCTTATTGCTGGCTGAAGCCAGAGGCAAGCTGATGGACTTCATTACAGACCACAGAACCACAGAATTAGCAGGGCTGGAAGGGACCTCAAGGATCATCTAGCTCTAGCCCCCCTGCCATGGGCAGGGACACCTCACAGTGCATCAGGTTGCTCAGAGCCCCATCCAGCCTAGCCTTGAAAACTTCCAGGGATGGGCTCTGATGTCCAGGACTAAGTGTGTCTCCAGTTTCCTTCCTTCCTGATTTTACTCCCTCGTGTGTTTTCCAGTTTGCAGAAGTGTAGCCACCATCTGTGCTTCACCCATAAGGAAGTTAAACTGTCTTGCTCAACAGTAAGTTGAGCAAAAACTTTGGCCTGGCAGATTTTTTTTTTCCTTAGCCTGCCATGTTTGGTGCCTTCAAAAAAGAGACCTGTCATGCCTTGAAAATAGCCTATGTAGTCTGCTTCCCCCATAACAAATACACATTTATTTGCTTCTGGTGTGTATAGTTGAAAACATGAGAAAAGCTTCGTACTGATGTTGCCACATTTTCCTTCATCTGGTATCTCCAAGCCAGAGGAACTGCTGAGTCTCAGTCTTTGGGTGACATTTTCTGAAAACAAGCCCAGAGAGCTCAGAAGTACATCTCCTGGTCTAAGCAACACCAATGTGTTTGTCCAAGTTTTCATCCTTGCTTGAAGCTGAATACACAACTAGCACTGCAAAGACAAACATATGTCTATTGCCATACATCGACAATTATCTACAGGTTCTTGCTGACCAAGCATTTTAACCTGAGAATTGTGCAGCAATGTTAGGGAGGATAGTTTTAATTCAAAAGAAGCAGACAGGGAAGGAAAGTAAATGTAATAGACTAATATTTTGCTCTGTTATCCCTCATACCACCAAGGGAAAGAAACACAAACCCTGTTGGTTTAGCTTCAGTCTTGCCAAACGATTCTTACAAGAACTATCATGCTGGAACTTGTCCAGAGAAGGGCCATGAGGATGATCAGAGGGCTGGAGTTGCTCTCCTATGAGGACAGGCTGAGGGAGCTGGGGGTGTGCAGCCTGGAGAAGAGGAGGCTCAGGGGTGACATCATTGCTGTCTACAACTACCTGAAGGGAGGCTGTAGCCAGGTGAGGGTTGGTCTCTTCTGCCAGGCAACCAGCAACAGAACAAGGGGACACAGTCTCAAGTTGTGCCGGGGGAGGTCTAGGCTTGATGTTAGGAGGAAGTTCTTCACAGAGAGAGTGATTGGCATTGGAATGGGCTGCCCAGGGAGGTGGTGGAGGTGCCATCTCTAGAAGTGTTCAAGTAAAGCCTGGATGAGGCACTTAGAGCCATGGTCCAGTTGATTGGACAGGGATAGGTTGGACTGGATGATCTTGGATGTCTCTTCCAACCTGGTTGATTCTATGATTCTAAATCTTCTGGAGATCATGACTGTGTAACATGCCAACTGCAGTAAACTTATCTGTTCTTTTGGAAAAGAAGTGAACATTGAAAACCCTGCATTTGCTGCTCACACGAGCTGGCAGTGTGCCTGTGTGTTTGCATACAGACCTGATAAATCAGAATCCATTCTTATGAATAAACTCTATCTGCAGAGTGAAAGCTACCGTCTGGGAATCATTTCAAAGGAAGACTACATAAATGAAGAGAATTGCATGTTAGTCATGGATAATGCATGAACAGAATAAAATGAGGGGCAAAAATATCAAAGGCATGATTGCATGTTTATTATTCTCTGAGCTTCTGTTTTCATTGCATCTGCCTCATTCTTAAAACAACTGCATTCTCTGGATATCTTTCCCATAGGGGAGTCATTACTGGATGTTTTCCTTTGGTTGGTTGGGGTTTGGGGTTTTGTATATGTGTGAGTGTACACCATTTGGAGTAGAATAAAAATTTTGGGTCCTGCTGTTTGATATTCTATTTGGTAACTCCATTGTTTTCCCCTTTTTAGAATTCATTGGCAGTTAACATGGATTTCTCATTTAATGACAGAGGACTATCTTCTAATATGTGAACCACTTTTTATGTGAGCAGGAACAGCTTTTGTCTTGCTGCTACATTAGAGGCAGCCACAGAAGCAGAGGATGACCTATTTAGATTCACACTGCAATAATGTTATTGCAAAACTTTCTCTGCAAATACTATCAGGTCCAATATAAATGAGAAAGGATTGGGAATTTAGGATGCTTATCCCACCCTAGTGTTTTCAAATGACAACAGGAAAGAAAAGAACGTTTATGTGTGGGCTGTCTACCAGTACAACATCACATGTGTTAGAAGAGAGCAATGTCCTTATCATCTCTTAGTGCTTAAGTGAAAGCTCAAGGTGGTCTTAAAGTGTTAGAAGAGAGCAATGTCCTTATCATCACTTAGTGCTTAAGTGATAGCTCAAGATGATCTTGAAAGTCTTTTCCAACCAAAACAATTCCATGATTCTATGATCTGGCTTGATGGACTCTAACTACTTTAGAGTAAAAACCTATTAATTCCTCACCACTGACTTCATTTGCAAACACACACAGACAAAGCCTGCATTGAAGGCTTTATGTACTTCTGCAAACCTCTTCTCTTAGGGATGTGAGCAATTCAACTTAGAAGCTGTTCTGAATTGAATTTAAGGGGAGGAGCAGTTACGTCTTGAGGGAGCGGTTCAAATTCATCTCATTGTAAGCCAAGGCATGTAAAAGCTTGACTCAAAAGCTGGCTTCTTCAAATCTTGTATTAATGAGGACTGCTCAGTGATGCTTACTTAGCATTAGAGAGGCAGAAGTGGCAGAGGGCGTAGAGCCATCATCAAAGGGAGCACCAAGGGAGTAAGTTGGCTATTAAACATAATGTGCACACGGTGCCTCAAAATGAAAGGTTTGGTAATGAGAGAGTCAGGGAGTACCCCTATCTCACATTATCTTCAGACACTGTTGAATATATTGAGATGATCTTGAGATTAAAGCTCAGCCTTATAAACTTCAATGCTATAGCATTTATTGTCTTTTTTTTTTCCTATTTATTTTAAATTAAGGAAGGAGTACATTTGGATGTGCATATGAGAGTTGAGAGGAACAGGTAAATAAAGCAGGTGAGGTATTGATTAACCAGTACATATGCATAACCTCAGTTAGAGTAGCAAGATGTACCTGTTCCACAACTACTCCTGAGTTACCTTGTTCCTCGTCTGCTTCTGAGTTAAAGGTGGTTTAAAATACTGTATGTGAGTTAAACAGAATCAGTTTCCATGATAACACAGGCTACAAACTAGGAGTTCTAATCAAATCAGTAGAGTGAAACCTTTCTAAGAAAAAAAAAAAAAGCAGCTCTTCTTTTTACACTCCCAGGACCCATTTGAGGCTGAAGAACACTGAATTTACATCTCATTTCCATATGTGCCAAGTGTTGTTCTCACTCTTCATCTGCATATGTAATTTTCTATTAGAAGATAAATTTTAGCATTTGCAAAACAAAAAAAAACCCAACATATAGGCAGAAAAGGTATTACTTTGTGCTCATAAAATACATCATAAGTGGTATTTACTCTTCTTGTGAGCGAAGTAGCTTTTACAATGCATTCTGAAAGTCTTTATCGCTTGCTGCTTATTGCTGATGGGCTTGTTTATAAACTGCACCAGCCTTCTACATTTGGGTCCTGATTTGAGCACAGTGTGCATATTCAATGTCACAGGTGACATTACATGTATCCAGTCACAGATTAGTGTTTCAGCAGGAGCGTGTGTGATCTGAAATGTTATTTAGAACCAGTAGAAGGAAGCCAGAACCCTCTGGCTGGCGTAGGCTACCATGTCACTCCACTCTGCACTCCTGGGAGGGCTTTTGTAGTACCACTTGACAAAGAAGAAATACAGCATTACAATAGTCATTGGCTTGATGTGCACAAGGTTGCTTAGAACAATGCAAGCTGTCAGTGAGAAGTGATATGGCAATGCAAAAAAATGGTATTCTGTTTTCCTTTTCCTGCATAATTCCTTTCCTGCTTAAGTAACCTGTTTAACGCTACAGTGGAATTCAACATCCATCTTGCCACCCTTACCATCATTCAAACTGTGGAGAGGTTATTGTAGCCCTGTTGTATCAGATTACCTCAATAAGCTAGAGGAAGAGATGAGGTGAAGAGAAATCAGAGTTTAGCCATGAGATAGTTTTCATATTTTCAAGAGAGATGCCTTCTGAGTGGGTGTGAGTGAATAGTATCCTCTCAAGGACTTAATGATCCTGACAGCGCACAGTGCTGAGAATCATCACAAAGTCCTCAACACCAGCAGTTCATATATCCTGATTGGGAGATGAGAGCCCTCCTTATGACTGCTATTTTCCCCACCCAATTTAACTGTAATTATTAAAGGAAGTTTGGATAATAAACAGTGGGATGCCATCTGCAATTGCTCTCTATAGAGTTAATTGCTGAAGAGCATAACTATTACTTGGAAAAGAGTCTGATTAAATAAATTTGCCACTAAACATATAAAAGGACAAACCCTAAAATTACAAGAGAAAGCATGTCAGCAATTGCAGATGAGGAATGAAAATTGCCATGGTAATTAAATGCTCTGGGCTTGATTCTCTTTTATCTCTTTAGTAACAACAGAGTGACTCCTACAACCTAAGGAAAAAACAAATCTATTATCCACTTCTTGCATCGAAGTTCCTTGCATTTACTGTTGTTGTGATATTTTTATTACTGTAGACATTTCATTAAGCCTGTATTTTCTATCATTCTAAGTTTTGGGTAATGATTGACTATGCTACATTATTATGTGACTGATCTTGCAGCCACATTTCTCACTGGCTCGTCCTAGGTAACATTACACTTTTAGGAGACTGGTGACTTTGGAAATGATGTGGTTCTCTATACATTATCATTAAAACTACTGACAATCACATAACTGTTTCATGCCACAATCCAGTAGGAACAGCGACAGATATTCACTTTCAGTTCATCCTGTGTGAAAGGAGTTGAGGATTGCCCTGTAATCAAGGCAGTGCACAGAGCAGAGAGCTGGGCTCCATCCTGCCTTCTCTGGTGGGCTTCCTTGGGCTGCTCAGAAACCTGCCTAGCCTTTGTTTCCCAGCTGTGAGGACACTTCCCCAAAATTTACTTGAATTTTACCAAATTCTGAAAGCCTTTAGGTGCAGAACTTTGACTTCAGGGAAAATCTGCAGTGAAGACCTCATGACTTGAGCTGGTCCTTGATTCAAAAAGCACAGTTACTTGTTTACTTGATTTCTGTTCCTACAGACACACTCAGATGCAAAATAGCTGCTAGGACAGCCTAGTTCTCCTCCCAAGCCCTGCTGAGAGAGGCTGTTTCCCAGCCCATCCCTCTGGAAACATTCCTGCATCACTCTTGCTTCATCCTGAGGCAAGTGAGGGCTTCCCCACACCTGGGATTAGGTGCTGGCTGTCAGATGGGATGGGAATGTGGGGGAAGGTGGAACAGCTTGCATAAGCAGCATGGCAATGGAGAAACTTAGTGTCTGGTCTGTCCTGTGCTCCAGGTGTAATGAGTCACTGGTCTGCTGGAGAAGTTAGCTTTCCAGAGGGAGAGCTGCAGGGCTGTGGTAGGTGTTACTGAGAGAAGTCCTTTGCTGCTCCTGACCACACCATGTACCTCACTGTTGTATCATTAGCTGGGGAGTCTTACCAAGTGATTTACTTTCTTGTTATTCCTCCACAATAATAGTTACCCATTTTTTTGCCTGGAAGATGCAGGAAGGTGTTCTTCCAGATGGCAAAATCACTTATCCCTCCACTGATCTCCACAGCCACTTAAACCCTCCACGCATCTTAGAAGGCAGCAATTGGACATTATTATATGAAAATAACTGAAAACTGGATTCCAGTTGTCATGTCAAAATGACTTTTCCTATTTCCCCCCCCCCCCCCCCCCCCCCCCCCCCCCCGCAGGATCTCTATTTGCGTAATATAAGTAAACCAACCACTTCAACCTAAATTTTGAGCCTTAAGCTTGCAGTTATTCTGATGGCAGCAGCTGCACATGGAAGGGCTCTAGGGCCAGGCAGATAAAAGGTGGGATAAGTGTAGACATGAGTTTTTCATCTTGCTGTGCATTAGATTGGAACTAGTAAAATAACATTTAATAATAAATTATATTTTCCCTCAACTAAGCCTACACGTTTAGACATCTTCAAAGTCTGCAGTGAAATAAATTACAACTGAGAAAGTGGCTCAGGTCTGAGACACGCCTTGTTCGAGAGGCTCTGTAGCTGAAAATGAGGAAAAACAAAGGAGTGCTGTGCCAGCTTCAAGAAGGGATTTAGCCTCTGTGTTTCCTTTGCAAGCTCAGCCATGTCCCAGGCAGATACATTTTACAGTATGCTTATTACCTATCCAAAAAGTCTTTGTCTGTCTAAAGGTTCAAGTATGTAATAAGCTAGAGATTTTATTTGTTCCAAGTGTTAGAACACTGTAGAGCTACAGTTTACCCCTTCATCTGAAACTCCAAGCATTTTTGACTGAGTATCCTAATGCACTTGATATTTTTTTCCTAAGCTATTCTGCTTATTTGAGCTAAGTATGATTGGAAAGCAAAAAGGGCTTCTGGTAAAGTCAAGATGAGTGCAATGTGGTTAAAGCAGAAGATACAAGCTCTTGGATAAGAGAATGGTGCATAAATTCTTCATATTCTCACTTTCATAGAATCAATCAGGTTGGAAGAGACCTCCAAGAGCATCCAATTCAACCTAGCACCCAGCCCTAGACAATCAACTAGACCACGGCACTAAGTGCCTTATTCAGTCTTTTCTTGAGCACCTCCAGGGATGGTGACTCCACCACCTCCCTGGGCAGCCCATTCCAATGCAAATCTCTCTCTCTGTGAAGAACTTCCTCCTAACATTTCCACACAGCTCATCAATTTTGCCAAAGACCAAGAGCATGCAGATGCTTTCACAGAAGGTAACTGCACAAGTAGAGGTACTCTGTTAGCTTTCAGGAAAAAAAATTAAACCTGCAGACCTCTTGTCTTCCCTCTGAGGCTTTAATTCTTCCAGTTTAAGCAATTATTCAGAGTCTACAAACTCTGCTGGTGCAACCAATTAAACCCTCTGAGGAGAGGCTGAGGGAGCTGAGGTTGTTTAGTCTGGAGAAGAGGAGGCTCAGGGGTGACCTCATTGCCGTCTACAACTACCTGAAGGGAGGCTGTAGCCAGGTGGGGTTGGTCTCTTCTGCCAGGCAACCATCAATAGAACAAGGGGACACAGTCTCAAGTTGTGCCAGGGGAGGTCTAGGCTGATGTTCTAGGAGGAAGTTCTTCCCAGAGAGAGTGATTGGCATTGGAATGGGCTGCCCAGGGAGGTGGAGTCACCACCATCCCTGGAGGTGTTCAAGCAAAGCCTGGATGAGGCACTTAGTGCCATGGTCTGGTTGATTGGATAGGGCTGGGTGCTAGGTTGGACTGGATGATCTTGGAGGTCTCTTCCAATCTGGTTGATTGTATGAAACCTCAGCAACGTTTGGTTGCTGTCTGTGCACTACCTCAAGGCAAACAGCAAATTCAAGGGAAATCACAAGCATTGCACATGGGCAATTTGATCTGAATCTGCACATTATGTTGAACAACTTTCAAGAATGTTACAATTCTATCTAATTGTGACAGGACAAAGATGCCTGTAGTGGATTAAGATAGCTACATTGCCCAAGCCCGTGTTGAGAATGTTTACTGGCAGCTGCTGAGCTACACGTGTGTAACACTTATGCCAGTGAAGCCAAAATAAATTTAAGGATAAAGAAGAAAGAATAAATCAGAAGAATAAATTTCAGAACCTACCCAGCCTGTGGCACATTACACAGGGAAGCTGAGAGTAAAGCCCAGAGGAAACATGATGGCCTCTGTGGAAAGGGTAGGGGCAAAAGAGAGTCTTTATCTCAGAAAAACATATGTAAAAGACTTCTGCTCTTTCTGTTTACATCAAGTCTTGTTCCTGTGCTCAGGAAGGTGTAGAATTGCATTTTGTTTATCTAGCACCCGGTTTAGCTTGGCACAAGACAGTCAAACATCCCACAGGACATGATACTGAATGTTTATTTTCTATGAGCTTTCTGGAGCACTGGGAATAAATGTAATCCTAAAATGATTACAACTTTAGGCTTTGTCACTGAGGCAGGTAGAACCAGGCTTAACACAACACCTGGATGCTCACAGGTCAGATGTTGTCTCAGCCTGATCTTTTGGGGGCCTGAAAGAATGATGCAGAGAGAGTGTTTACAGAGACCTGTAGTGATAGGGTATGGGGCAGTGGTTTCAAATTAGAGAAGAATAGATTTAGATTGACGTTAGGAACATGTTCTTTACCATCAAGTTAGTGGAACACTGGCACAGGTTGCCCAGGGAGGTAGTTGAGGCCCCATCCCTGGAAATATTCAAGGTGAGGCTTCAACAGGGCTCTTGACAACCTGATCTACTTGAGGATGCCCTTGCTGACTGTAGCATGGGTTGGACTGGATGATCTTTGGAGGTCACTTCCATCTCAAACCATTCTGTGATCCTAAGTCAAACATTTCTGGGTTAGAAGTGCTGGACTTGCTGCGAATGTGATTCATGGTAACCCCAGGCATTGCAGGAGCAAGGTAGTCTACACAGATGGTGACCTCCCTGGTTTGTCTGTTAGGTGCTGTCCAGTGGGAAGTTGTGTATACAGCTGTACAATTTAGGCATGTAAAAGTGAGGCAGTATAAGGAAAAAAAGTGCAATGCTGAACAGCCGTGTAGGACGTGGAATATTGTGTTCAGTTTTGGGCTGAGGTTCAGGAGGGGCAGGGATCTACTTGAAAGAGTCCAGGAAGTGCTACGAAGATGATTAAGGGGCTGGAGCACTGCCCTGTGAGGAGAAGCTGAGGGACCTGGGGCTTTTTGGTCTGGAGAAGAGAAGACTTAGAGGGGATCTAATCAATGTTTATAAATATCTGAGGGCTGAGGGTCAAGAAGGAGGGGCAGCCTCTGCTCACTTGTGCCCTGTGATAGGACAAGGGGCAATGGATGCAAACTACAGCACAGGAAGTTCCACCTCAACATAAAGAAGAACTTCTTTACTGTAAGGGTCACAGAGCACTGAAACAGGCTCTCCAGAGAGGTTGTGGAGTCTCCTTCTCTGGAGACTTTCAAGCCTGTCTGGACACATTCCTGCATGACCTGCAGTAGATTCTGGTCCTGCCCTGGCAGGGGGGGTTGGACTTAATGATCTCCAGAGGTCCCTTCCAACCCCTAATATCCTGTGATCCTCTGACCTGGAAGCAAGGTGAAACTTCTCTTATATTGTCACAAGAAGTGAGGTGAAAGCATTTTCTGCCCGATTAAAGCTGGCATTCATAACACTGACAGAGCCTAACATGGAGATCAGGAGGAGGGCTCACAATTCCTTTGCTGAGCATTATGGACTCTCCTGCTCTCCAGTGCCATGCACCAGAGGCAATTTTGCTGGCTCGATCTGTACTCAGGATTGGATATGACATGTAATAGAGCTGGTTTCATCCTGGAGCCCTATAGAGGCCTGCTACAATTAACTCATTACAGCTGCATTTTGCAAATAGATGGCAAAGTTTGATCACACATAATAAACTTCCAGGAACAGTTCTGAAAAGCTGCAATAAAGTATCTCTGAGATTGCTTCTGTGAGTGTTTTTACACTCATTTTCAACAAGAAGAGTGGAGATTCTGGCCCTTAAGGAAAATATTCATCCTTTCAGATTCCAATCAGCATAAATTGCAAGAGTGCTTGAACTTCCCTCCTTGCTCAGGCTAACAGCTCATCATTTACAGTAACTGTTTTCAGACCACAGCCGATAGTAGGTATAGATCTAAGAGTTATCCTTCTCTCAGCCCCTTTCTGCCACACACAGGGCTTTACACCTTTTCAAACTGAAGGCTGCTCCTGGGTCACCATGCTCAATAACATGCTTAGCCAAGACTCAGTACAGACAGGAAATCCTTTCATCTTTTAAAGCTTTCTTTCATCATCACAAAGAAACTTTTTCACACGACTCACCTACCAGAGCAATTTCAGGCCAGCATTCTGCAGCCTGACACTCCCTAGGCATATCTTCCTGCCATCTTACATTTGTACCTCCCTATTTCTTGCTGGTACTCAGCACTAAGGCCAGGCTTACTCATGCAGCTTGCTGTTTGGACATTTGAGCAGCAGTAGCTGATAATATGACAGCATTTAAGGTTTTCTTCCTCTCGTTTTGGGGAAGCAGTGATTAGTGAGGAGAGTTAATAACTTCTCCTAAGGGAGGAAGAAAACCTTAAATGCTGTGTGGCTGTTTGAGCTGATCCTCTAGCTCAGACATAGGGGAGAGATGAACATTCCAGGGATAGGCCACATAAATGGCAACAATAGATAAATTAATATAATTTTATTGGAGCATCAAGAACTTAATGTCTAGAAGCACAGTTTGTTCTCCCCTTCTCCGGCTGGCTTCTGCTGCTGCAGCTTCGCCTATCTTCCCTGGCTGCTGTTTGGGCTACTGCTGCTTCTGCTGCTTCGCTGCCACTTGACCCCTTCCCCATCTCCCTTAAGGTTATTGTATTGTTGTTTTTCCTTCCTTCCTTCCTTCTCTAGTTATTATTTCTCTTTACATTGTTATACTATAAGAAAATACAATTTCATCTTTCCCTGACTTTCAAAAAAGAAGGGTTTTGTGTTGTGCTGAGTCAACTTCTCCCCGGGGGGAACCTCCCCCAACCCGGGACATGCTGTCATATTTCCTGCGCTGGCACATTGCCATGCGTGGGTTTTGGTACTATGGAACCCACCCACTAGAGCAACTAGGTTTCTTTCACAGAATCACAGAACCTTAGAGGTTGGGAGGGACCTCCAGAGACCATCGAGTCCAACCTCCCTGCCAAGGCACGATCCCCTAGGGTAGTTCGCTCAGGAGCGCGTCCATGTGGGTTTTGAAAGCCTCCAGAGGAGACTCCACAACCTCTCTGGGCAGCCTGCTCCAGTGCTCTGTCACCCTCACTGTAATGAAGTTTCTCCTCACGTTTCTCCCTTCTGCACAAGGCGTTCTCCTTCTTCATTCTGTTAGCCACCTGTTAGGTGTAGTTTGGTGAGAGTCCCCATCGCTTCATGCATCAATGCCTGGTATTAGGTGGTAAGGTTAGGAGAGCAGAAGGAGGGTATGACTGGAGGAGTGCCCCAGAGACTGGTCCCCCACCTCCACTGCAGGTGCTTACCGTAACCCATGAGGGACTCGCAGTTCCAATTCCCGCCCTGCTCAGGCCTGGTGCAGCTCTCCCATAACGAGGCTTGGTGCACGTAGGGCAAGGTCTGTGACTCCAGCCAGCCCCTGCCCGCTAGCGCGATGATACCGAAGATGACGCCGATGCCCAGGAGCAGGGGCAGGATCCATCTGCACCGCGTGTAGTCGAGGCCGTACTTCACCATCTCGCAGGGCGGCGGGAGGCTGGCGGGGCGAGGATGGCTGTCTCTGCCAGCAGCGGTCCCTGTGAAAGCGTGTGCTGATGGTGGAGAAAAGCGCTTTAATCGGGAGAGACACGGCACGGAGGGAGGGAGGGAGGGAGAGACAGCAAGGAGGGAGGGAGAGAGGGAGGGAGCTCCACCTAGATTGGGATGAGTAAGAGCTGCTGCTGAGCAATAACCAGTTGAGCTAGGGAGGCGCTTCGAGGGTAGGTTTATCTATGGGATCCTCTCTGCCCTGCTGACCAGGTAACAAATCAGGTGCTGTTTACCCTCAGCATTTAACACTTTCCTTCCTGCCACTCCCCACCAGCAGGAGCATCTCGCAGCTGTGCTTACAACTTTCTGTCTGAAGAGATTTGCATTAGGGCAGGCAAAAACAGGAGACCAGCCAGGGATTAAAAAGGGTGGTTGCATCTGAAACTTGCCACCTGGAGGCTGAGAGCTGCCTTCTTTGGACTCCATTTGAAAAGAAAGCCATGCCTTATTTTCTGCAATTGGAAAACAAATCCCCTAGCTGCTCTAGAACTAATATAACAAAGAATATGTAACTGCACTCTCTCTTTCTTCGGGACATAGCTACAGGGGGGAAATAGCTAACAAGGCTATAGTGTGTTGTGGGTATAGCCTTAGCAGGAGAACTTAAACTGAGCTTTGCTTTGATCATATCTTACAGGCCCTCCCTGTGTGTGGCTCTGGCTGTAGGTGCGCTGCCTGGGGCCTGTCAGAGCCTGCCTGCTATGTGCTCTGAGTGAGAATTCACCTCGCCATGCCCCAGGAGGCTACCCAGCAGACTACAAGGCAGTTTGTCTGTTGGCTCCAAAGCAACACAGCCACACTGCCTTTGAATTAACACGTCAACATTAATTGTTCAAAGTAACCATTAACAATACAAACTGGTACCTTGGTAAGTCCCAGACAGGTTTACACTTGGAAGCAGCTTGCATCCCTTGTTGATCAAAGCTGGTTTCTGCAGAAAATCGTTAAGAACAGGGAGTGCAAAGTAGCCTTTGCCTTCATGTTGGATTTCATCAGGTGGGGCTGCACCCAAGTACCAACCTCATTTACTCAGGGATGTGCTGCTGTGCTGCAACTGTCATAGAGAAAGTGACTTCTGTACTGAACTGCAAACTCTACACATGTTGCTGAATATTAATTCATCAATCAATAATGGCATAAATAAAACAAGTTAATAATGTATGCTGGATTGATGCACTGTAGATGACAGTGCCTCAAGAGGCACTGAGCCTGTGCAGACCCAAACTGCAACATCCAGAACAATCAGTTGCAGCACTGTGGAAAGGTGACAGCCCTCTCATGAAAGGAATTTGAAAGGGTTGATGCAGCATCATGCCTTATCACTCACAGCTTTTTAGCCTGGTGATAAGTTTTCAGTGTCGTGACTGCTTTTCCTCTGCTTCTGTAGTTGGCTGTGTTCTCACTAGCTGAAGCACCCTACCAGCCTCTCCCCTGTAGTATAAACACAGCTCAATCCCTGGGATTCTGTGAGGTCATCATCATACAATCATCATAGAATCAACCAGGTTGAAAGAGACCTCCAAGATCATCCAGTCCAACATATCCCCCAGCCCTAGCCAGTCAACTAGACCATGGCACTAAGTGCCTCATCCAGGCTTTTCTTGAAGACCTCCAGGGACGGTGCCTCCACCACCTCCCTGGGCAGCTCATTCCAATGGGAAATCCATCAGGTGTCCTCAACAGACTTTTGTAGGAGAAAGAGACAGTTTTACAGATTTGGGCTTTGAATTTGAGTTACACTGAATGAAAAGCCAGTAGTGAAAACATCTTGGTTGCTAGTTTAGATATGAAATAAGGGACAACCTCAAGTATCTTTTGCAAAGGTTACTTTAGGGAACCACCATTTCCTCTGTATCTTCTCTTGTAGTTGGTATTTGTACTATCCACAAATCCAGTTATGATTAACTGAAACTATTATATGTTCCATCTACCAGTTCTATAACACTGTGATATGTATAGTTTTTGTGCTTATATATATATATATATATATATATTTGCTTATTTAAAAAGTATTATTCTATGCTCACCCTCTGTACAATCTGCTTGTACCTGCACCTGTCCAGGTGTGCTTACACATTTTTATTCTGTTGCCACAGCTCAGATTCAAATGGGCACAACAAACCCTAGGTGGCTGAGAGAACAGAGATCTGGATAGTTAATGTTTCTTAAAAGATTATTTCCACAGCACTCATGCACATGGCAGTACAGTGCAGTCCTTCACTCAGCTGTCTATCCAGTCTCTTGACAAGTCTCAGTCCTTCAGGAACAGCTACAGTTTTCTAAAAATTCAACCTCTTATTTTTTTATCCTCAGAGGGAACATCCAAATCAAGGTAAAGTTATTTTGTAGGTGAAATCAGGCACTGTTAGGTATTTGAGAGCTGATGTCTAATGACAGATCATAGAGTCATAGAATCAACCAGGTCAGAAGAGACCTCCAAGATCATCCAGTCCAACCTATCACCCAGCCTGGTCCAATCAACCAGACCATGGCACTAAGTGCCTCATCCAGGCTTTGCTTCAACACCTCCAGGGATGGTGACTCCACCACCTCCCTGGGCAGCCCATTCCAATGCCAATCACTCTCTCTGCCAACAACTTCCTCCTAACATCCAGCCTAGACCTCCTCTGGCACAACTTGAGACTGTGTCCCCTTGTTCTGTTGCTGATTGCCTGGGAGAAGAGGCCAACCCCCACCTGGCTAAAACTTCCCTTCAGGTAGTTGTAGACAGCAATGAGGTCTGCCCTGAGCCTCCTCTTCTCCAGGCTAAACACCCCCAGCTCCCTCAGCCTCTCCTCACAGGGCTGTGCTCCAGGCCCCTCACCAGCTTCGTCACCCTTCTCTGGACACCTTCCAGCACCTCAACATCTCTCTTGAATTGAGTGGCCCAGAACTGGACACAGGACTCAAGGTGTGGCCTGACCAGTGTTGAGCACAAGGGAAGAATAACCTCCCTTGTCCTACTGGCCACACTGTTCCTGATGCAGGCCAGGATGCCATTGGCTCTCTTGGCCACCTGGGCACACTGCTGGCTCATCTTCAGCTCCTCTCTACCAGTACCCCCAGGTCTCTTTCTGCCTGGCTGCTCTCAGCCACTCTGTCCCCAGCCTGTAGCGCTGCTTGGGGTTGTTGTGGCCAAAGTGTAGAACCCTGAACTTGGCCTTGTTAAATCTCATCCCATTGGCCTCTGCCCACCCATCCAGCCTGTCAGGGTCCCTCTGCAGGGCTCTCCTACCCTCCAACAGATCAACACCTGCTCCTAGCTTGTGTCATCTGCAAACTTACTGATGATGGACTCAATCCTCCTCCCTGCTTTCTGCATGCTCTGCCATGTTTCAGGTAGGCATTTATGACTGCAGAATTTGTCATCAGTTCTTGTCACAACTCACCCTTGGATGAATGTGTATTGTCACAAATGTTAGCGTTCATGAGGTTATTTATCATGCTAAGAAAGAAAGATGAGTAGTGTTCAGTCACCAAGGGTGTTTCTGCATCTTGCCTATCTTTGTCACATGTAAACTACAAACAAACTTCACATTCATTACAAGGGTAACTTGTGGTGCCTGGAACAGCAGAGACAGAGATGTATTCAAAGGCAACAAAACGAAGTGTCACAGTATCTCATGTACTCTGACACTGCTATGGCCAAGAGTAGGAAATAGCTGGAAAGTTTTGTGAAGGAATGTATGGTTTGCAGGGACCTTGTGCCTCGTCTTTTGCAAAGTACAAGCTGGCTGTTCACATGAAAGCAAATACTTGTTCTTCTCCAGTATTTCTGGGTAGTCTCTCCTGGTTTGTATCATCATCATCACCATCTATTGAAAATTAAGACATCATCAGTGTTAAAACTGTTAGACTGTAGTGCAGCTTCTGCATCTGAAAATATTCCTGATGAATCTTAATTGCTACATGAAGTAACCAAGTCAGCAGGAGGATGATCTTGGAGGTCTCTTCCAACCTGGTTGATTCTATGATTCTATACCAAACCTGAGTGACACAGCAAAAATTGGGCTTGCCAGCTCCAGACCCAGCCAAGCTGCTCCAAACTTCACTCCCCCACATAGCGAAGATAAGGGAGAGGGGCAGAGAGAGAGGAAGAGGAAAAGGAGAAGAACAGACAGAAACATCCATTTTTATGGGGATGCAGGACTTTTGGGAAGGAGATAATAAACAATTACACTTTCTGGTCCAGCTCCCAGACCTATCTAGCTTCTGGAGGCCTGTGCTCTATGGTTTAAGACATCTAGTGTCACAGTATCACAGTATCCCAGTATCATCAGGGTTGGAAGAGACCTCACAGATCATCAAGTCCAACCCTTTACCACAGAGCTCAAGGCTAGACCATGGCACCAAGTGCCACGTCCAATCCTGCCTTGAACAGCTCCAGGGACGGCGACTCCACCACCTCCCCGGGCAGCCCATTCCAGTGTCCAATGACTCTCTCAGTGAAGAACTTTCTCCTCACCTCCAGCCTAAATTTCCCCTGCTGCAGCTTGAGGCTGTGTCCTCTTGTTCTGTTGCTGGCCACCTGAGAGAAGAGAGCAACCTCCTCCTGGCCACAACCACCCCTCAGGTAGTTGTAGACAGCGATAAGGTCTCCCCTGAGCCTCCTCTTCTCCAGGCTAACCAATCCCAGCTCCCTCAGCCTCTCCTCGTAGGGCTGTGCTCAAGGCCTCTCCCCAGCCTCGTCGCCCTTCTCTGGACACACTCAAGCATCTCAATGTCCCTTCTAAACATATTGATAATCATGAAGTCTCCAGAGTTTGGTTTTCACAGAGGTTGCTAAGCTTACTTTATGACCTGTTCTCTGGTGTGCTATCTTACATCTAAGGAGGCATGCTGAGCAATTAAGAAATATCTTCCGCATGAGCTGTCTCATGGCTATTATTATTATCTTTATTAACCCACTTACAACCATAGCTCCTTTATTTTTCTCATTATGCCAGTCTCCCACTTCACTTTGGAGAGGGCTTGTTGGAGGTCGGAGACCGGTGCGGCGAGAGATCGGGGCACTGAGAGTCGACTCTGTGGCTTCTGCGCAGCAGTGCAATTTATTAGGGCGATACAGCGACCTTTATAGCCCCCAAAGGGGGTGTAGACAACTGACTTAGTTCAAGATTGGTACAAGTGGAGGGTACAGATTGGCTCCAGGTTAAGTGTAAGGCAGAGATAGGTTAACTTACAGTAAACACCTTAAGGATCCCACCCAGGGGGGGTGGCCAGAGTCAGCCCCCTGGGCCGTGCCCACCCCAGAGGCGGGCAGATTCCACCCCCTGACAGCTGTGCGTGGGTTGCTCATAGTTGCAGGCTCAGGCCCCTGGGAGCCTCAAGGCTCCAAGGACACTTCTCATCACAGGGTCTGATGTTTACCTTTCATGCTCCGCTGCGGGAGGAAGCTTCCCACAAGGGCTGTGCTTGCTTTGCAGATGGAATATTGCACTTATTTTTATAACCACAGCATATATAGTGATGCAACTCAGCCAGATATTACCCTGGCTGAATTGTACTCATAGGCACTTTCTGAGACCTGCTACACCTCAGCACCAGTACTGCTCTTGATCTCTGCCCTGGTGAGACCTCACCTGGAATATTGTGTTCAGTTCTGGGCTCTTCAGTTCAGAGAGACAGGGGGCTACTGAAGAGGGCTATGAAGATGATTAAGGGGCTGGAGGAGAGGCTGAGGGACCTGGGGCTTTTTAGTCTGGTGAGAAGACTGAGAGGGGATCTAATCAATGTGTATAAATATCTGAGGACTGGGTGTCAAGAGGGAGGGGACAGGCTCTGCTCAGTTGTACCCTGCGATAGGACAAGGGGTAATGCATATAAACTAGAGCACAGGAAGTTCCACCTCAACATAAAGAAGAACTTCTTTACTGTGAGGGTCACAGAGCACTGGAACAGGCTCCCCAGAGAGGTTGTGGAGTCTCATTCTCTGGAGACTTAGTGCCATGGTCTAGTTGATTGGCTAGGGCTGGGTGCTAGGTTGGACTGGATGCTCTTGGAGGTCTCTTTCAACCTGGTTGATTCTATGATTCTCTGATTCTCTGGTTCTAAGTCAAACCATTATCCCTACTCTACAAAGTTGACCCTTAAACCATATCCCCAGGCATCACATCCAAACGATTTTTGTACACATCCAGGGTTTGTGACTCAACCACCTCCCTGGGCAGCCCATTCCAATGCCTGACCACTTTTGCTGGGAAAAAATGTTTCCTAATGTCTACTCTAAAACCTACCCAGTCACAGCTTGAGGCCATTCCCTCTAGTTCTATCACTATTTACCTCTGAGAAGAGACCAGCAGCAGCCTCTCCACAACATCCTTTCAGGTAGCTGTAGAGGACATTGTAGGAAGGCTGCTGCTGGTCTTTAGGCTCTTAAGATTTACAGATGAGACATGCACACTAAGCTTATCTCTAGGAGCTCAGGCCATGAGTTTTCACTTTAAGATTCTCCAGGCAAAAGTAGGATTTTGCTGAAACCAAAACATTTTATGGAAATGACCTCTTCATTTTAAAGTATTTGACATGGAATTAATTTGGGAAGCATTCTGAAATGAAAATGGTGGTCTCCTAGCAACGTTTCAAGCTCTTCCTATTGTCTTGATGCAGAATGCAAATTGTTGTGTTCCCAAGTCCTGTTTTGCAAGTCGTTTTGGCTGTCTATTGCAAATCAGGACAGAAATTGATTTTCAAGCATGGCAGCTCATCTAAATTCCTTTTCCACAATATGTTCTGCTTATTTTTTGGCCTACAGGACTGTTGAAAGAGAGAGCATTCAAATAGGTTATATACTGAAAAGGGGATTGTAATCATAGAATCATAGAATGGCCTAGTTCGAAAGGGACCTCAAGGATTATCCAGCTCCAAACCCCTGCAGTAGGCAGGGACACCTCCCACTACAACAGGTTGCTCAAGGCCTCATCCAACCTGGCCTTGAACACCTCCAGGGAGGGAGAATCCACAACCTCCCTGGGCAACCTGTGCCAGTGTCTCACCACCCTCACTGGAAAGAACTTCCTCCTAACATTCAGCCTAAATCTGCCCTTTGCCAGTTTAAACCCATTACCTCTCATCCTATCATTACAAGACCTTGTCAGTAGTCCCTGCCCAGCCTTCCTATAGGCCCCCTTCAGATACTGGAAGGTCTCCTCGAATCCTTCTCTTCTCCGGACTGAAGAGCCCAACTCTCATACCTTGTCCTCATAATAGCCACACATCAGCTCCTGACCCAACTATGTGCCTCCATGTTTATTCAAGACCATGACAGTCAGCCCATGGATTACGACCCGTGGCCACTTCCCAGAGTAGCAGACTGGAACACAGGAGTCAGCTGGTCTTTAGGCTCACAGTTTCATGAGGATGCTCACTCCACACCTTTCTGGGCCCTTTCAGACCTAGGAAGCACTGATTTCCGAGGTGATCCCTTGACCCTTAGGAGTTTTTAATACTTATAAAATATTCTGTATGCACAGAGATCTTTGTGGAAAATAGTATGTGCTGCCCATATCTACCATTAGCTATGACTGCAGGTTTTCTGATCCATTGCTTACCATAAATTTAGACTTATTAAATTTAGGTATTCAAAAACCACAATAAATAAAAACGCTTGTATTACTCTGATGACTCCCAAGTAATTTAAATATCACTTCATACAGGCAAGAATTGAGGGCACTGGTTTCTAGATGTTGAGTTCCATAAGTGCAGCAGATTGTCCCCAAACCTTTAGACACCCATCAACCCCAGACTGCTTAAAGGGCTGCTGATTGTACCGGCACAGACCGGCACCGTGGATGCATCGTCCCTCTCTTACAAATATACTGCACATCCACAGCAAAACCATAGAACCAACCAGGTTGGAAGAGACCTCCAGGATCATCCAGTCCAATCCATCACCCAGCCCTGTCCAATCAACTAGACCATGGCACTAAGTGCCTCAGCCAGGCTTTTCTTGAAGACCTCCAGGGACGGCGACTTCACCACCTCCCTGGGCAGCCCATTCCAATGCCAATCACTCTCTCTGACAACAACTTCCTCCTAACATCCAGCCTATACTTCCCCTGGCACAACTTGAGACTGTGTCCCCTTGTTCTGTTGCTGGTTGCCTGGGAGAATAGACCAACCCCCACCTGGCTACAGCCTCCCTTCAGGTAGTTGTAGACAGCATATTGCTCAATGGGAACTACACATAGACACTGCTGCACCCATGCATTTAACACTGACATATCCCAGGTGCTATGAACTCATTGCATATGGATTTCACTACTCCTGCGTAGACAACTGTTAGAAGAATCACATTCAGAAGCCCAGCATCCCTATTTTCAGCAAACACATCCTCCAGATTTGACTATACTTTATTCTGCATATGAATATTGCCTCCCGTGTTCATTATAAAATCTGTGCAACTTCACCTGCTGACACTGAAAAATCTTTTTTTCATGGTGCTGTTCCACACTATGAGGAGAGGCTGAGGGAGCTGGGGTTGTTCAGCCTGGAGGAGACTTAGAGGGGAACTTACCACTCTCTACAACTGCCTAAAAGGAAGTTGTAGTCAGGTGGGGGTCAGGCTCTTCTTCCAGGCGACTTATGATGGGACAAGAGGGCATGGCCTGACACTGTGCCAGGGGAGGTCTGGGTTGGATATTTGGAAGCACATCCTCACAGAAAGGGTGATTAGGCACTGGAATGGACTGCACAGGGAGATGGTGGATCTTGATGATCTCAGAGGTCTTTTCCAGCCTCAGTGATTCTGTGATATTGTCAGTAACTGCTCTGCATTATGAGACTAGTACCTCAGCTCTCTCAGTTGTTGTGTATGTCCTGAAGCATTTTGTTTTCCATTGAAATATGTGCTTGATCCATTCTTTATTCATAAGAGCTCAATGATCTAAGCAACTCTTTTGTGTGTCTGTAACCTTTCCTGTTAACACAAGGGTGGTTTTTGTTTCTGTAGCACTTCCCACCACGGTTACCTTGAATGATCTGTTGCTACACTATCTTGATTTATTTACCTAGTCTAGGTTCAAAAGTCCTTAGGTGCAGGACATAAAGGTCAGGTGTTCAATACTTAAGAATTCTACCTCATCAAGGAATTGTCTGAAAAATTAGACACCTGTTGCATCAATGCAATGTGAAAATAGAAAACCCCAGTGGAAGGTGGCAGCTGTTTCCTATGTCCATGAGATTCTAACATTAATCATCCCATTCAGGTCAATCAGCCTTCTCTGGCACCCAGTCATGCACATTTTTGATTGCTTTCAACTTCCCCTGAGATGAAAGCCAAGCATACTTGGATTCTTCTGAATGCCCTCATTTCTTTAGGGTTGGGTTAGAAGAAGTGACCCTGCAGCCTGAAGCTCACTGGAGTGGTTCAGTGGACTTCAGTGAGCGCAGATTTAGGCTGCAGTTGAATACAGACTGGTAGGTAACCAGGAGTGAAATGCTTTTCATGTAAATAAAAAAGATAATATACAAACTTTCCAATTATCTTCAAAGCATTTAGAAACATCTAAAAGGAACATAAATATTTGTCCTAATTGTGTATTTAAAATTGCAAGTAATATGGGGGGGACACAAACAAACAAAACCAAAAATAGCCAACAAAAAACCAAGAGAAACCCATGCAAGCTGCCAAAATCCAAGGTGGTTAAGTGTGTTTTAAAACTAAGCTACTCAAGGAGAGGGAGTCTCTGTAAAAATCAGGAGAGAGGTGAACCTGCCTGTTCAGGAATCAAAAGCTACAGGCTGGTTTGATGCAGCAGTGGCCAGCAGGAGATAAGCTCTCTGTGAAAAGGAGGGAGAAAGTTAAGACACAGTATGCCACTAGTACTGGGCTACATGAAGGTCATGCATAATGTGGAGGTTTCTAATGAAAGAACTGAAGCCTTCCACTGACAAATAGCAGCTGAGTACTCCATCTTTTCCTCACTGTTTCACAGAATTGTCAGAGTTGGAAGGGACCTCAAGGGTCATCCAGTTCCAACCCCCCTGCCATAAGCAGGGACATCTCATACTAGGTCAGGTTGCTCAGAGACCCATCTAGCCTGTCCTTAAAGACCTCCAGGGATGGGGCTTCTACCACTTCTCTGGGCAACCTGTTCCAGTATCTCACCACCCTCATGGTGAACAACTTACTAATGCCTAATCTAAATCTATCCTCTTCTAGCCTGGATTCATTCCCCCTAGTCCTATCACTACCTAATATCCTAAAAATTCCCTCACCAGCTCTCTGGTCAGCCCCCTTCAGATATTGGAAGGCCACAGTAAAGTCTTCTCAGAGCCTTCTCTTCTCCAGACTGACCAACCCCAACTGTCTCAACCTGTCCTCATAGCAGAGGATCATAGAATCAGTCAGGGTTGGAAGGGACCACAGGGATCATCTAGTTCCAACCCCCCTGCCATGGGCAGGGACACCCTACCCTAGAACAGGCTGGCCAAAGCCTCATCCAGCCTGGCCTTAAACACCTCCAGGCATGGGGCCTCAACCACCTCCCTGGGCAACCCAGTCCAGGCTCTCACCACTCTCATGCTGAACAGCTTCCTCCTCACATCCAGTCTGAATCTCCCCACCTCCAGCTTTGCTCCATTCCCCCTAGTCCTGTCACTACCTGATAGCCTAAAAAGTCCCTCCCCAGCTTTTTTCTAGGCCCACTTCAGATACTGGAAGACAACAAGAAGGTCATTTCAGAGCTTCCTCTTCTCTGGACTGAACAGCCCCAACTCTTTCAGTCTGTCCTCATAGGAGAGGTGCTTCAGCCCCCTGATTATCTTCATGGCCCTTCTCTGGATACACTCCAGCACGTTCCTATCTTTCTTGCAATAAGGGTTCTTAATCAGTGGAAGAAAGGTATGTGGCAGAGTTTTGATAAAAAAGAGAATACACTTCCCATGCCTGGGACACCATGTGACAGTTAATGTACTTTTATGTCAAGAGGTTTTGGCTTTCTATGCCTGGCACTTCCAGTGAAAGAACACAAATGTGGTTTGCAGTGTATACTCAAGCTTTTTTAACTGGAAAATGGAGCTGCTGCCTCCTGGATATGATCCTTAACTCCATTTTATTAAAAGCCAACATTTCATGGACACTGATCTTCATGTTAAGAGAGGGAAAGAATGAGTGCTTAAGTTTATGAAATGAATGCATGAACCACAAACACCAATTTTCAACAGCCATCAGTTACAACAGTTTTAATAGAGCCACCACAGTGCAATGCCACATACATTAGTGTCACTTGAGAGCAACCAATGACTCTATGCAACAGCTTTCTCCTGAACATCTTAATTGTGTCACATGCTGCTTATGCTTCTACCCTTCCCAGTACATTCAGAGACCAGTTTATTTTGCATTTGTGCTTTTGTGACAAGGTATGGCAATGCTTATAAAAATAAACATACAAAAGATTTCAGTTGTGCTGCACCCTATTACCATACTATCCTCCAGCTCTTTAGAAAGGGCATCCTTTTTCTTGCCTTTAGCAGTGCAAGGGGTTTCCAGCCTTGGGATTCTTTGCTATATCTTGAATTGACTAGAAAAGTAGGTGCTATCACTCCTTATGATACAGGTAAATTTACACAGCACTCCCCACCAGCCAATACTGTACAGGGAAGGAAAAAAACACAACAAAAACCCCAAACATGTTTGTCATCAAGAATCATAAATACGGTTGATTGTATATGCCACAGCTGAGCTTGTAACAGTTCTTCAGTCTGCAGATGTTTACATTCTGCAAAGTTATAAAATGCAGGCCTGGAAGAGACCTTTGGAAGTCACCTGGCCTTTCCAAAACAGGATCACATGCAATATATCAAATTACTCCATTAGAAGAGGTGTTACGAAACAGAAAGCTATACAATATATAACACAAGAAATACTGGGCATTGAAAAAGCTTAGTTCTAGGTTAGTTTTTCAGCACGCTGCTTAATGCTTTGCCAAGTCCTGTTTTGCACCTGTGCATGAACACACAGACATCCACACACCCTCTCCTAAGGGCAGGGTTCACAAGAGTAAGAAAGAAGTCTCCAGCTGCTTGTAGCATACAGCGTTTGCTTTCCCCTCAGAAATAGCTGAAAGAAAAGCTCCATGAAAGAACCTCTCCTTTCCCAGATGAAGAAAGCTCTGACAAAACTTAGACTTACATCTGCTATAAGCTGCTGCAGGTTCGTGGCCAACACAGATGCAGCTCTGCCTCGCTGGGCTATTTATTTGCAATTGCTGGCTCCAGAAACACAAGCTAGGATCCACCTCCATTACTCCTTGAGACAGGTATCTGTGTGAAGTTCACATACATGAATTGCTCACAGAGCTGCTTTTCTATTTTCACCTGTTACCCCTAGTGACTCACAAAGCTTCCCTGAGTTTCTTAAACTCGGGAGTATCTACATCATGCTTTAGAAACTTTTGGAGGCTTTTAACACCTGTGCTATGATTTCCCTCCAAAGCATGGGTGCTAATTAAAACACTGCAGTGACAAAGAAACACTGCTTCCCCTCAAACATATTTTCTAAGTCTCTCAAATACCACATAAAAATCTACATAGTTCAGCACCTGACTGAAAGTTTATACTGATTTTCTCTGGGACAATGGATACTAAATTATGTGTGGCTCCATCACAAGTCCTGTAGTGGCCAGAAAAGAAAAAAAACAAACCAGTAAGTGTTCCATTAGCCACTGTTGTACAAACCAGCTCCATGCTTTAGATGACATCTCCATCCGAGAGCATCAACTGGTGGAAAATAAAGTTAAATTTTATTTTCCCCTTAATTCAAAATGCTAATAACAAAAGCCCAAGGACAGGAATGAGAAGCAAGTCTTAAGGAAGTTCCTTCCTTGAGACTGACTTTGGTGGAACAAAAAGCATTTTTAGGAAGGTTGTTTTTCCTAGTTTCATTTAAGGCCATTTTACCAGAGGTGAAAACAACAGCTTGCAGTTCTCTCTAATGGGCTGCTCAAAATCACAGAATTAACCAAGTTGGAAAGGACCTTTGAGATCATCACATCCAACCTATTACCCAAATCTTGCCCCTTCCTTTCCACACCTGAAACATTACATCTTTATTCATAAGCAAATGTTTGAATAAAATAAGGATGACTCAGGTAGCTGGGAGGGAGAGGAGCAAGTAAGCCACCCAAACAGAACTGACATAAGAATACATAAATAATACCTCAGGTAAAAGCTATTTGCTTAAAGATGCCAATATTTTTACTCATTTATTACCAGGGCTATCAAAAAATATTTTGGAGAAATAGGATCAAGTTTTTTCAGTGCCTACAAAGGCACCAAATTTACACCAGAAATGCTCCTCTGATGTTTTTGACAGTTGACCGTGGATTTAATCTTTCAATTTAAGTATGGTGCTCTCTCTGGGGAGGAGTAGTAATATGTAGGTTTGATGTTTCCCAGGACTTCATCTTCCCAGTTGGGGAGGCAGCAGAAGAAGAAAGCACAACCTATCACAACAACAGTGCTGGCCCAGCCAAAGCCATAGGCCCAGCTGAACATATTATCTCCTGTCAGTGGTATTTCTTCTACGAATTTTACTGGGTAGATGACCAGTCCAATGATCTGGAAAGCAGCTAGAGAGAGAAAGAAAACCAGGAGTAAATGATGATGAATATATTACATTTCCCACTACTAAGAAGTACTGGAGATAACTGCATATCCTTTTAAAGTAGGTAAGGAACAGCTTCAGTTCAATTATCAAATCTACATTCTTGCAGAGCTATGTGACTTCTGGCCAAGGCACATCCCCATGCCTATTCGACTGCAGCAGCTACAGCTGACATTCCCAAGTTGCTAAGGCACATACCTGCATGCTCTGCCCTACACCCAGGCACTGTAATCCCTGCAGAGCTAGTTACCTCCCACTTGTACCATAGCCCTGTTACCCTTCTCCCCTCAGGAAGGTGGGAAGATTCCCAGGGCTCTCAGCTCCTAAATCTTAGTGCATGACATGCAGGGTCAGAGGTGCTGGTTGCCCTCATACACTGCTTTTGGCAAAGTGCTAACTGACAGAGGTCACTGGAGCTTCACTAACCATTATCTTCTCAGAGCCTAAATCAACCTTCCCTTGTTCCCTACAAAAACGAGTTATGAATCAGCCAAAGACAGCTTATTTCTTCAAGGAGGCTCCATCCAGCATGTTTTTATTGCTGACACCCAGTTTAGACCTCAAACAACCTTGTCTTTGTGCCTAGCCTTACCAACAACAAAGAGCAAGCCTCCAATTCCTCGCACAAAGTTGAAGCGGAGTATCTCAATTGAGAATGCAATGACCGCGAGGGCAAAGCAGATGACCAGGATCACAAAGCCAACAAGGTACGTGGCAGCTGCTGCTCTCCCCCACCCTGGAAGAGAAAACAAGAAAGATGTTATACACAACACTGTACTGAGCTAGGTCATGGCAGGTCTTTGGTCTCCTTTGATCACTTTCTGTTGAAATCCTTTACTGTAAGAAGCATGCCTCATGCCACAGCAATGCTGGATGCCTCTAAAGCACACCGCTTCAGAGCAGAGAAACTCCATTGTTGGTGTCGCAGCACATAACTCCCTGTCTGCTAACCTGTCCTGCTGAAAAGAGGGACATAGCACAGCATGGTAATAGAGATTCTCCATATCTGGTAGAGACTCACACACATCTGAGCAGACAGGGCACACAACCACTGAGAATGTTATATTATTGTTACCACTCCAAAGCCACTTCCATGCATAGGGAAGTATGAGAGCAGACGATGGTTGCCACCACAGGAGATAACTGCTGGGAAATGATAGTGCTGTCAGTGTATAGCTTCTTGCCTGTTTGTTGATAGCAAGAATAATGCATGCAGAGCAAAATTAGCATAACCAAATAGAAATAGATTTGGAATAGCTGAAGTGAGAGATGGCAAGGGGAAAGATCTCAAACATAAACATCTATTTATAGCAGAAAAAAGAATGTAGAAGCAGCTAAAACATATCAGGTGAAGAAGAAATAGCAGAATTTGAGGCAAAGTGGAAAAGGCCTCTTAATCATTACTTTGACATCTGAAGGGTTGGAATGGTGCATATTCTTGAGCTCGAGCAACAGCAGCCTGGAGAGCCTCAGACACAAAGCAAGTGGTGGTGTAGCAGCAGAACAGCACCAGCACCCAGAATTCATCCACCACAGGCCAAGGCAAAGGCAAGAAAACCTCCCAGAAAAACTGCCAGCAATGCCCCTCATGTAGTAACAGGGGCTTGTGAAATAGCCCTCATTGTGGCCAGACCCTCTGCTCTTCAAAAACCAAGGAGGATTTCAGGTGAGCCCATTGCAAACAAAGAGAAGCAAAGGTGTTCCTGCCCTGGAGGAACCTGCCAACGTGGGCTAAACCATAGGGAGGAGTGCTTTGTTTTCCAGTCAGCTGTCATCACAGCTCTCATCCCACATCTGCGTAACACGGGTTTATACTTTCACACATCCAGACAGAGGCAGGGTCAGATCCTGAGCTCCCTATAATGTAGGAATAAAGGCAGCAGCAAGATCTGAGTCAGAATGATTTCCAAAAAAAATCTCTTTCATCAGAGCTCTCTGTTCCCACACTCCTGAAGCAACTCTGGAGACATCCTATTTTTGATACAGCCTCTGTTCCTTTAGTGAAAGAACAAAGAGGAAAAGGGCAATGATGGAGAGAATCTTTACCTAAAGAGTTAAAATCCTCCACCTTAGCTCACTCTACTGGTTGTGTAAATGGGAAAACTAGTCATTTGATACACAGAATGCAGTAAAACTATCTCAGACACCTCTATTACATACATCCCGTCTCTCTGAATGCAAAGCATTGTTATGTTATGCAGCTATTATCATGAAGTCAGCTTGAACTGGTTTCTTTCCCCCTTATTACAACACTAAAAATGAAACCCAACAGCTGTCTGTCAGCCAGATCACAGCACACTAACACTGCCACCCCAAGACAACACAGAAAAGGGTTTCCTTTCTTCTCTCCCTTCTCAGGGCTACGCAAGACAGCAAAAACTTTTCAGATTAGTTCTCTGTCAGCTCTTTGTGCATGCTTCTCTTTCACAGCCCTTCCCCCTAAAGCCGTGCTGCAGGGTGACGAGGGAGGACACCTGATGAGCATCCACAGATTAAAGCTACTTCAGTGGCCTGATAAGATCTTTTCATACAAATGATTCTCTGACCTACCTAATGCAGGCACTGGATATTGTCTCCACAATGGGATTTATTTAGGGGAAACTAGTAAAAAGGGACACTTAACCACTGTATACAGGGAAAAGTAATTTAGACTAAATAATCTATTAATGCTATTTATTGATATTTGTTAAAAACAAACATACATCAAGAAGGAACACTCAGTTATCATAGAATCATTGAATCAACCAGGTTGGAAGAGACCTCCAAGATCATCCAGGCCAACCTATCACCCAGCCCTAGCCAGTCAACTAGACCATGGCACTAAGTGCCTCATCCAGTCTTTTCTTGAACACCTCCAGGGATGGTGCCTCCACCACCTCCCTGGGCAGCCCATTCCAATGCCAATCACTCTCTCTGGGAAGAACTTTCTCCTAACATCCAGCCTAGACCTACCCCGGCACAATTTGAGACTGTGTCCCCTTGTTCTATTGCTGGTTGCCTGGGAGAAGAGGCCACCCCCACCTGGCTACAATGTCCCTTCAGATAGTTGTAGACAGTAATAAGATCACCCCTGAGCCTCCTCTTCTCCAGGCTAAACACCCCCAGCTCCCTCAGCCTCTCCTCACAGGGCTGTGTTCCAGGCCTCTCACCAGCTTCATCACTCTTCTCTGGACACGTTCCAGTACCTCAACATCTCTCCTGAACTGATGTCAAACAATAAGATCACAATAATTTGGGGCTACATAAACAGGAGAGCAGAAAAGCAGAAGAATAGTTGCAGGTATTAGCATTTCCCAGGTCGGCTTTGCATCAAAGGAGAGTCAAGTTCTTTGCACCTCATCAGCAGAAAAGCATTTATCAATTATGTGGTGGTGAAAGAACATTTGAAAAAAGAAAACAACTGCACAGGCGTTGAAGGTCTATAATTATTAGGAAGGATTAAGACTTCTATTACATCGCTTGATTAATGATGAGTATGGAAAGGAACTGAGCTGCAAATGCTATCGTGCAAATAGCTGGGAGGAGTCAGGATTATTTAGAGTTGATGAGAACCAGCAACATGATGAAATTAAAGAAATGTGAAAATTAAAAAGGCAGCAGAGCCTAGGTGTTGTAATTCCTGATTTTATTCAGCCACGCCTCAGCCTCACGAAAGAGGAGACTGAAGCTCTACAGGACAGGATGTGTTTAAACCTAGATTTCCCTTTAGAAACTAATAAAAATGACAGGGAAAATAGCCAAGCAGGAAGATGGACTGCTACAGCATTTGAAGCTACAAGCCCTTCTCAACTTTCTTCACTGACTTGCAAAAGCAGAAGCTAGTTCGCTGGTATCTGCAACTGGAATCTTATGGTAGACGTTTTTACCATGGCTTGCACAGATTAAGTTAGTTTTCACACTGTAATTAATATTTTTCTGCATATAAATGCCAATTTTCCTCTGACCTTGAAAGCCCCTTACACAGAATGCCAAAAAATACTTGCTTTTGTGAGGAAACAGAAGAAGAATGGACTGTGAGCAGGAGAGTGCTGTCAGTAGTATTTTCTTGCTCACATGAGCAAAATTCCATGGTAGCACGGCTGGTGAAGGCAATACTCACAGTGACCACAGGAGAGGTCAGAACCAAAGGTTTGCTGGGAGTGCTGGCTGGGATTTAATACTGGGAATCACTGCTCTGCTTTGGCTTTGGTAGTGCAGGAACAGTAGTCGCTATACCACCAAACATTAAATAAAAGCCTGCTAGTAAAAACTTCACTTCAGCTACTTGGTTCTGCTGAGAGCTCAGGAAAGGCAGAATTCTACTTTTAACAGCTCTGTGTTACTCACAGTGGAAGTGCACCTGCCTGGGGTGCTAGGAAAGCCCACTGGCAAGGCCATCAACCTCACCTGCTCGCTGGGATCTTTTACTGGAGAGGTGCAGTAAATAAGGTTTGGGGTGTATCCAGGGACATCAGCTGCCACGCCTCTGCCACTAGCATTTTCCAAGTGGTTGCACTGAGCTGACACAACAAGCTAAATTGGTTTGTCTCTAATATATCTTGGCATTGAGAATCATACAGAAGAATGCCTGAAAAGAGGTGTACTGAAAAACAAATGTTCATGTAACATTCCTCTTTGATTTACCTGGCCCCTCACTGAAGTCAACACATGCACTCAGCCTCACCAGTAATATGTGGTATCAAAGTCCATGCTTCTTGGGACATAGGTGCAGTGAAACATGATTCACAAAGGCTGGGCTCCTACTTTTATGTTCCACCTTTTTTTTTCCCTCACTTAGTAAGGATCCAGATGAATGCTTCCCTTGCCAACTAGCTCTTAGGAGTGTAAGAAAGTCAGCTTCTATGGGATCAGCTTTATGGAGAGCAGTCCTGTGGCGAAGGACCTTAGAGCCTTGGTGGATAACAAGTTACCCATGGCACAGCAATGTGCCCTTGTGGCCAAGAAAGCCAATGAGATCCTGGGGTGTATTAGGAAGAGTGTGTCCAGCAGATCAAGGGAGGTTCTCCTTCCCCTCTACTCTGCCCTGGGGAGACCTCATCTTGAACACTGCATTCAGTTTTGGGCTCCCCAGTTTAAGTGGGAGAGGGATCTGCTGGAGAGGGTCCAGAGGAGAGCTACAAGGATGATACGGGGACTGGAGCACTGCCTGATGAGGAGAGGCTGAGGGACCTGGGATTTCTTAGTCTGGAGAAGACTAAGAGGGGATTTAATCAATGTTTATAAACATCTGAGGGCTGGTCAGGAGGCAGGGAACAGGCTCTGCTCACTTGCTTCCTGTGATAGGACAAGGAGCAATGGGTGTAAGTTGCAGCAAAAGAGGTTCTGCCCCAAGACAAGGGGGAACTTCTTTACTATAAGGGTCACAGAGCACTGGAACAGTCTCCCCAGAGAGCATGTGGAGTCTCCTTCTCTGAAGACTTTCAAGGCCTGTCTGGATGTGTTCCTCTGTTCCTCTGTGATCTGTGCTAAATTGTGTGGTCCCGCTCTGGCAGGGGGATTGGACTCAATGATCTCCTTGGGTCCCTTCCAACCCCTAATATCCTGAGATGCTGATTATGGCACACACACACGCCCATCTTTTAGGGATAATTTAAAGCAAAGTCACTGGGAGCAGTGCACACAGTCACCCACTAATATTGCTCCTACACTTACAACCTCATCACTATGAAGACAGCTGCTATCTCCAAGTAACCACACTGCAAACAATCCTTGCCAGATCCGATGGCTTACTGGTATGTTTTTTAACGTACAGTCATCAGTTTCATCCTGCAATGGTCCAAGCTAGGTCATCTTGAGCCACATTATAGTGCAGTACAGCAGCTCTGCATTTTGATAATAGGCAGACACTGCCAGTCAGATATTTGCCAGACACAAACCAGCTCTAATGGTCACCACCTCCCTACCAAATGACATCCTACTCTTCTTTTTCCCTTTCCACTTCTTCCCTCTGATGTGGTATTTGCAAATGTGCATCCAGAAGCAGTGCAGTTAAGCAGACAGTCTTATTTGCAAATGTTTCTTTCTCTGTGCCTGCCCCTTTCCCCCCCCCCATTTAAAACAAGTCAGTCGTCTGCTTTTTTTCTTCATCTTCTTAATACTGATGCAGCTCAATTAAGAAACTGTCTCAGGGAGCCTTCTATTAATGGGGTTCCACTCTGAAGTTTTTGTTTCAAAAGGAGGAGTGGCGCAAGATGCTTGGGGTGCACGCATTTATCGTATGCAAAACACAAGTTATGCACCTCAATTAATTAACCTTTATTTTCCTGCAGCAGTGCTGTAAATGCCTGCTAGGCATTTTTTTCCTTTGTAAATGCCCTCACCTATTTTTTTTTTTTTGAGCCTAGTTGAGTTAGCATAGACAAAAGGAAGCAAAATAAACAAAACCTGAACTCCTATGTTACACCCTGTCTCCAGACATAAAGGGTATTTTGAGTAGACAGTGGTACTGATGTCATGAAAATTGAAAGAGGCAAAGTCAAGCTGGTATAAATAAACCAAGGATTTGAATAAGTTTTGGGGTAAATAAGTAAAATCAAGGATATTATTACTCTCTGACAGTTCAACTATTCAAAACAGCAGAAAGTTGCTGAGGGCTGATGCAGCACACACCCATCAGTGCTCAGGGACATGAGAAGCAGTGTCACTACAGGAGAAGGCAAATTTCAGTCGCTCTACTGCACTAACGCTTCTTCCCTAGGCAATGCAAGTGTCAGCAACCCCACGCTACCTTTCTTCTCTGTCTAACATGGGAGACAGGTATTTTTGTCAAGCTAGTCAGATTTCTTTCACCTCCAGTAAAAGCTGCAGTCACCACCTGGCTGAGAAACGAAGCCATTGCTCATCCAATATACTCAGGATTTAGCTTACACAGGAGTGTTGCAACGAAAGGCTTCTGGAAGTCAGCCCGTCGTGTCGGGCGGCAAGGGATCTGCACAAGGAAGCAGCCCCAGCTCTCTCCGCTGAAACACACCCTTCCAGCCTCCCAGTCCCCAAAGTACTCTCATCCAGGGTCTTAAGGCGGACCTGCTTATTCATCCACAAAGATTCTGGTTGCAGGGAAACCAGATGTAATCAGATCCACATATTCTAGAGAGAAAACAAACCAAAACAACAAAAAAAAAACCCAACCCAGAAAATGGGAGTGTGCAGTATGTTATGTCAGATACAGAAGCAGCTCAGCAAGTTAAAACCCAGGCACAATTATCCCTTGGTTTGGGCCCCAGTGCAATAGAGAAGGATGCAGAGGAAACAGCGTATTTTTTCTGCCTGCAAACCCACATCAGGCCGTTTGGAACTGCAGGTCAGGAAGCATCCTAATCGCCACAGGTCGGGTCAGACTGAAGTGCAGTCTTCCTCCAGAGGGCTGATAAAGTAAAGACTATTTCACCATTGCCCAGGTGTGGTTCCGCATAGGACACCCTGTATGAAGGCTTCCCACACGCACCGTACAAGGCCACCGGCACAGGGAGGGGTAGCTGGACTGTGCCAGGTGTGGCTGCTGCAACTGCAGCCTGCAGGTCGTTGAGAGAAAGCAAACTGAAGAAGCAACTTGTGGCCATTTGGATCTCCTATTTTGGTGGAAAAATAACTTCTAATAAAAAACAAACCAAAACTCCAACACTGTGGCTTCTCACAATGACACCCACTGAAAAGTTCGCTCAGAAGCAGCCTAGGCCAGTATTTATTTACTGGTTTAAGCCCTGAGACAGTATCGGTAGTGGCTCTGCGAGGGGCAGCGCCGCTCCGCAGCAGCAGTGGGGAGCACTTCACGGCGCCAGCACCCACTGCACCCGCTACTTTCCAGCCTCCGCCGCGGCTCCGTCGGAGGGCTGCTCGCTTACCATAGTCCATGAGGGACTCGCAGCTCCAGTTGAGATCCTCCTCGCCCCTGGTGCAGCTCTCCCACAGCGACGCTTGCTGCACGTAGGGCGCCGACTCGGACTCCAGCCAGCCCCTGCCCGCCAGAGCGATGATGCCCATGATGATGGCCAGCCCCAGCAGCAGGGGCAGGAGCCACCGGCACCGCCAGCAGGCCAGGCCGCACACCACCATCCTGCCCGGCCGTCGGGGCACCCAGTCAGCCCGGGCGTCGTGAGTAGCTGGGCTGGGGCGCGGTGTGCCAAGGACACTCTGCGGGGACGGAACGGGACGGGACGGGACGCTGCGAGTGTGTCGATCCGAGCGGGTTTTTAAGGCGCCGGAGGAGGAGGCAGTCCCACCCACATTCCTCTGACTAAGCCTGGCGGCGGCCCCGACCGGTGGGGCCGGCGGAGAGGAGAGGAGGGAACGCGGGGCTGGGCCCCGCTCCTCGCCCTGCCCCGGCTCCTGCCAACCCCGCAAAGCCCTCGGCCCTTCCCTCGTCCGCCCCGCACTCAGCCTTGCACTTACCCCCGTGCTGGCTGCCACCCTCCCGCTTCTGGCCCCGCTTCTCTGTCGTGGCGCCGCCACCGCAGGACGCAAGCAGCAGCAAAAACGTTGGGTTCTGGCAAGCTTTCACAGGCCCTGTCCACCTCCTGGGTGAGGTTGTTCGTCTTTCTCCCCTCTCTTCGCTGGACAGACTGATCTCCATTGCCCATCGTTGATGATACCAGGGATGTAGCCACTTCAGGTACCAAAAGCTTGCAAAAACTTGCTTTGCAGTTTAAGAGATCAAGAACTTTGCCAGTTCGAGGGCAATGTTCATGCAAAAAGGAAGAAATGTGTTATGGGAGGGTAGGGATGTGACATCATTGACAGGGAAGCCATCACTTGCCTGGCGTCAAGCTCAGCGTTAAGCAAATGCCTGGTGCCTAATAATTGGCTAATGAGTGATTGATTGCAGCTAGGCTCTGACTTCCAACCAGACTGTGCCAGGCATAGCCCACAAGTGGTACTCAAGACCCATATATCCTGTCGTTTCACAGTATCACAGTGTCACAGTGTCACCAAGGTTGGAAGAGACCTCACAGATCATCAAGTCCAACCCTTTACCACAGAGCTCAAGGCTAGACCATGGCACCAAGTGCCACGTCCAATCCTGCCTTGAACAGCTCCAGGGACGGCGACTCCACCACCTCCCCGGGCAGCCCATTCCAGTGTCCAATGACTCTCTCAGGGAAGAACTTTCTCCTCACCTCCAGCCTAAATTTCCCCTGGCACAGCCTGAGGCTGTGTCCTCTGGTTCTGGCGCTGGCCACCTGAGAGAAGAGAGCAACCTCCTCCTGGCCACAACCACCCCTCAGGTAGTTGTAGACAGCAATAAGGTCCCCCCTGAGCCTCCTCTTCTCCAGGCTAACCAATCCCAGCTCCCTCAGCCTCTCCTCTTAGGGCTGTGCTCAAGGCCTCTCACCAGCCTCATCACTCTTCTCTGGACATGCTCAAGCATCTCAATGTCCCTGCTAAACTGGGGGGGCCCAAAACTGAGCACAGCACTCAAGGTGTGGTCTAACCAGTGCAGAGTACAGGGGCAGAATGACCTCCCTGCTCCTGCTGACCACACCATTCCTGATGCATTCCTGATGCATTCCTGATGTTTCCCTACCCTATGTCTGGAAATGCACCCGTTAAGATGGCCAAACCACTCCCTATTACATGGCATGAATGAAAATCCAAAATTTTGGTTCTGGCATTTCATAACAAGACCTACACACATCATCCTATTGCCCAGCACCAATGCAAACTTGCTGGGCGCAGACCTGTGCCTATTACAGGACAAAGGCTGCCTGCGATTTGGACATGTAACTCACATGCATTTGGTCAACTTCTGGAGCATCTTCAACACAGCCTTCAAGGTTCCCACCAGTAATGACTATAAAGATACTGTATGTATCTTGTTAATACAATGTGAATGAAAAATGGGATTGTGAGAAGTATTTATTCTCTCAATAATAATTAAAGCAGCTTTAAAAGATTATTTGCACATTTGCTGCACAGCATGTGGCTTTTCAAAGGCTGCAAATGAAAAGCAATAGCTATGAATTACTGTAACATTTCCTTAAAACTGAAAAAAAAAAGTTATTTTTATGTTGATGCTTTTCAGAATTTCTGGTTTTTCACTCCTGAGAGACTGCTTGCCATTTTACTGGCTCAAGGGCTTTTACTGGGAGGTTGTGTGTTGACTGGCAAAATAATTAAGGGATGGTTTTAAGATCTAATTGAGATTTAAATCACCTATCTGGAAAAATTAATGTCCTGCACAGTAAATTGTATTGTGACAAGGTATCCACTTAGTCATGCACATGCACATGCACACACATGCCAAGAGATACTTTTACACACATATCTCCTCTTCCACTCTCCATTTCTTGCCTCTATTTCCTTGCAATATTAATTCAAATCATATCTATGTGTGTACTGCCCTTGAAGGCTTGATTACCACACCTTTGTCCTTCTCAAATCTAACCAAATCATCAGTACCCACACTATAGCCAAAATAACCTTCCTCCTTTACTCCTGATGGTCGCTCCCATTGCTCAGATTTCACTCCAATTCATAACAGAACAGAGCTGTAACTAAATTTTGTCTGAACTATTTTCAAGCATAATTCATCATCACACATTTTTGCATAGACATGAAGGGCAGGACTGGGCACCACGAGCAGCTCTTTTTGTCTCTATGGCAGAGCCTCGCTTGTGCAGTGCTGAGAGGTGATTTTACAGCAGTCTAACTATCAGCACTCGGGTCCTCTTAGAAGGAGATGCAGAGGGTATTTTCTTCCACACAAAATGTGAGAGCTCTTGGAAGAGAAGGGAGGTTAAATTTAATCCATTTTGCAAGCAATGCACCACTCAGGAAAGTGCTTGCTCCATGACAAGCCTGTCTTTCAAGGCCTGTCTGGATGCATTCCTCTGTGATCTGTGCTAGATTGTGCGGTCCTGCTCTGGTAGGGGGGTTGGAGTCGATGATCTCCTTGAGTCCCTTCCAACCCCTAATATTCTGTGATCCTGTGACAAGGTCAAAAGTTAGAGAGTTCCTGCAATTCAGACAGGAGCATATTGATGGCCACTTTTAGTACTTGCATTCATTGTTTCCCAAGGCTGTGCCTTGCACCTGAATGGTGCAGTCTCTGAGTAGGCATCATGAGATGTTGAGAAAAGTGTTCAGTGGAGCGCTATGGGAAGATGACTCTTTGTTCACCAATATGGTTAGATGGTCAAATCCACTTTATTTCTGTGATGCAGTGACTTATATGCATTTCTAGCAATAGGCATGCTCCACCAAGATTGCTTACAGTGAGAGGCTCCAGAGTTACATGTAAGGCGTGCATAGGTTAACTTATCACAACATTCTAAGGGTCAGCCTCCTAGACCACCCACTCCAGCCCCTTTGGTTATCTAGTCTCTGCCCACTGCAGCTGTGTGTGGGGTGCTCAGCTGTTTACATCTCAATTTCCTAGCCTAGCTGGGAACCAAGGACGTTCTCAGTGCAGGTTGCTCATGTTTATGAATTTATGTCCTCGACTGGTGAGAAATTCTTCCACAATGAGAAGCACCAAGGGCAGCGTCAAAGCCCACCTCAGGCATTGGCAGCAATCGTGTCTACCCTGCTATTCCCAGTGACCTCATGAAGAGAGAAATGACACCCTCTCCTTTCTTTTTAAACATCTGGTTTTTAAATGACCAGGAAATCTCTCTGAAGTTAAAAAATGATGCACCAAGTTTTCCATTCCATGGGATCAAGGCCCTACAACACACTCTGCCTTCAGTCACAGTGTTGCTTGGATTTAGTAGTGAGGAAACCTAGCAAACTAATAAACCAGTGCCTCCTGCAGCAAAATAGCTGCAAAATAGGCAGCTCCAGCAGCATATGTAGTTTTTTCTCACCTCTAAGCTGTATAGTCCACCTCTTCAGAGAGACCAGATGGTAGGAGTCAGCTCTTTGGGATGGCAATCACACACACACGAAGTCATAAGGAAAAGATGCTTTAATAAGGAACAAAATAAACTGGAGGTTTGCTCTACTGAACAATCAAAAATGCCCGAGTCTGTCTGGGCATTTTGGACCAAGCAGCTCTGTCAGAAGTACCTTATCTTTGTCTATGAACAGGACCACAAGTTCTGTAGTATTTATGAAAACACTTTTCCCAAATTTTTCTTTTACCACGGGAAAAAGCAATTAGAAGCTTCTTTCACCACCACCATTCTTACCTTTAATTAATCATGCTGTAAATAAACAGATAGTTTCATAGCCCTTGGGGCTCTGCAGCAGTATTTGTTCTCTGTAGCGTAAGGAGGGATGTGGCCCTGGAGTAGATGGTGGCTTATGTGGAGTAAATCATTTACCATTGTGGGCAATCATTTACTCGGCTATCAGAGAAAACCAAGCGGTGCTGAGTGAAGGTCAGGGATCAGCTGCAGCCCGGATGGGCGCGCCTGTGGTCTCACAGGTACAGCTTTGAAATCAGCTGGTGGGAATCCACAGCCTGCTTCCCGAGACTGCGTTTGTGGGGGAGAGAGGGAGATGCTGGACAGAATGGTGCCTGCCTTGCAGCAGGCGGCCATGGGGCAGGGCAGGGAGGGCCCTCAGGGCTGAGTCTCCTTTTTTTTTCCCTTTTCCATTTAATCCGAATATCCTTTTCTGGCCTGTTTATCTCTCAGTTAAACTCATTAGGGAAAAAATAATCCATGTCCACAGACTGAATCCTTGTTGTAAATCCAATTATTTTCTAATGCAGGGGTGTTGTCCTTCAGCAGCATCTCGTGCTCCCTCTCTTCCATGTCCAAGTGCCCCAGTTCTACATAATCTCTCTTCAGGCATCACAGCCATAATACCTAATTAGCATCACCAAAACAAGGTAGTCATGCAACCTACAAAACAGGACAGGGATGGGAGTTACTTGATATAAACTGCAACTACCAATCCAGCAGTATTTCTAGATCAAACTTCAGTGTCCTCATGTGCTCTGTAAAGGTGCCATTATCTGAATTTAAAAGAAAGCAATTTTCCCAGCCAGCTCTTGCCAGTAGCCCTTGGTTGAACGCATCTTACATTAGAGACTCATCTGGGGCTGGAACAGCTGCAATAAGCTGGCTCAGAGCGATTCATGTGCTGTTGAGTCTGCTTCAAAAGCCTTGTGAAAATACCAGGACATCGAGTGTGGCCTGCAGAGGTGTGACTAACCCTTTCTCATTCCAATGAGAGACAACTTACATGCCTCCATCAGCCTGAGATGACCTAAAATCTTAGAAATAAGAGGATAGTAACGAGTCCTTCTCCTTCCCTTCCATGCATGCTGTGCCTATGCTTGCCACATAAGTAGTCATTAAGGTGCCTTATCAGCTCGCTAACTCAGCAGCTCCAGTTTTCTAAACTTAGGTTGTGCAGAGGCTTGTGTGCTGTCCTGGAGTTGTGCTGGATGAAATCATGTCTCTATTAAAGGAAGTGGCAGAATCCCTGGTGGCTGAGATTTTGCCCTAGAGCTCTCCAGAGGCCTAAGGCTCACTTTGATCATGCAGACACAATATCCAAGACCTTCAGATAGTTAGAGTCTACGGACTTGTTGCTGCAACTTTTCCTCCTTTACCTGATCCTCTCATTTGCATTTTCAGAACGTTCAAAACGTTGAAAGGATTAAATAAAGAACTGTGTCATCCTTGACCTTCATATTATTTTTGGATTGTCCCTAAATCCTTTTCCAAGGCTGCAAACTGACCATCTTTGTGCATAATGCTAAGCACTGGTAAAAAAAGTACTAGCAATTGCCTAGCTACCACTGAAACTATTTGAGCAAGAATGGGAGATTGGTGAAGCAGGTGAACATTATTTCCTAAGGTTGTTAATGTTTCTTTTTGAACCATATTTCCAAGAAAAAGGAAAAAAAGAGGGGAAAAAAAGTAAAATGCATACTTATGTATGAGGATTTGGGGATTTTAAAGGTCACGGAGCACTGGAATAAGGGCCACAGAGCGCTGAAATAGCACTGGAGTAGACTTCCCAGAGAGGTTGTGGGGTCTCCTTCCATGGAGACTTTCAAGGCCTGTCTGGATGTGTTCCTCTGTGATCTGTATTAGATAGCATTGTCCTGCTCTGGCAGGGGGTTGGACTTGCTGATCTCCTTGGGTTCCTTCCAACCCCTAACATCCTGTGAGCCTGTGATTTTAAGTGTTTTCAAGTTTTAACATTAACTTCTACTTACTGCAAAATACAGGAGGGATTTGCCAGGATTTAGAGAGCAGCATACTTGTGTTTGTTCTGAATTGTGTATCCACATCAAATGAGTTGAGAGAAGATGTGTTTTGGGAAATTGTGCATTGGTGCAGCACTAGACAAAAAGCTATAAACACAGTTATTGGCAGCCCTGATTGGCAGGGACTTTCTACACCATTCTGGCATGGGCAGAGTGGGCAGAGGCCAACGGGATGAGATTTAACAAGGCCAAGTGCAGAGTTCTGCACTTTGGCCACAACAACCCCAAGCAGCACTACAGGCTGGGGACTAAGTAGCTGAGAGCAGCCAAGAGGAAAGGGACCTGGGGGTACTGATAGATAGTAGCTGAAGATGAGCCAGCAGTGTGCCCAGGTGGCCAAGAGAGCCAATGGCATCCTGGCCTGCATCAGGAACAGTGTGGCCAGTAGGACAAGGGAGGTTATTCTGCCCCTGTACTCAGCACTGGTCAGGCTACACCTTGAGTGCTGTGTCCAGTTCTGGGCTCCTCAGTTCAAGAGAGGTCTTAAGGTACTAAAACGTGTCCAGAGAAGGGCAACAAAGCTGGTGAGGGGCCTGGAACACAAACCCTATGAGGAGAGGCTGAGGGAGCTGGGGGTGTGCAGCCTGGAGAAGAGGAGGCTCGGGGGGACCTCATTGCTGTCTACAACTGCCTAAAGAGACACTGTAGCCAGGTGGGGTTGGTCTCTTCTCCCAGGCAACCAGCAACAGAACAAGGGGACACAGTCTCAAGTTGTGCCAGGGGAGGTCTAGGCTGGATGTTAGGAGGAAGTTCTTCACAGAGAGAGTGATTGGCATTGGAATGGGCTGCCCAGGGAGGTGGTGGAGGCACCGTCCCTGGAGGTGTTGAAGAAAAGCCTGGCTGAGGCACTTAGTGCCATGGTCTAGTTGACTGGCTAGGGCTGGGTGCTAGGTTGGACTGGATGATCTTTGGAGGTCTCTTCCAACCTGGTTGATTCTATGATTCTGTGATTCTATGATTCTGAGCAAGGGCATCTGCTGATGCCAGAGATGTCTCCTGCGAGTATATTCATTTCGAAAGGGCGTGTGATGCACATATACTCACTCCCGCACTGGCTGCTCACACGGCAGCCAGCCTAGAGGCTGGGGGGGGTCCCTGTTTCGGGTTTCAGGGCGCAGCAGGGGCGCGGTGACAGCCCTCACCGGCAGGGGGCAGAAAGCACCGCAGAGCCGAGCTGCGCTGGCGGGGCGCACGGCGGGCACGGCGGGGCAGAGTGGGCTCGTAGCGGCCCCGCAGAGGCTCTTGGAGCGCCCCGGCACTCGCAGCCTGGCACCGCGCAGCCTCCCGAGCCGCTTGGCTAGCTTCGGCTGGGCCCTTTCATGGGCACAGAGTCAGTTTATTCATGCCCTTGTAGCAACCGGGCGCATTACTCCTGGAACCGCAGGAGCTCAAACTGGAATTCCTCTCACTCAGCTATTTTAGAGTGAGGGTCAAGTGAAATATCTGGTTGTCTCCCTGCTGGACCCCCACTCAGAGTTGGCTCCTGTCTATGCACCTGAACCACAAACGTGTAAGGTAGAGCCTTTATGCCTTGCAAGCCTTCCAGTAGGAGTTTGGCACTGCCTTCCATCCATGAGTACAAGCGCATGCAGGGAGCCAGAAGCCCCTGCTGTCTGCTGTCCATTCTTAGCACTGATTCTCTCTATCTCTCTCTGTCTCTCTCTCTCTCTCTCTCTGTGTCTATCTATCTATCTTATCTATCTATCTACACACATCTGCATTATTCAGTATTTTTTGAGAAAAGAGTCAAATCCAGGCTTTTTCATTCACATACCTTGAGGAATAGGTCCACAGGTTGATAAATTTTATAGAAGCCTCTCCTTGGTATTTGCATTTACTTGCATTAATCTGTTTTTCATGTCTCGGTTCCTCCTTTTCCTCTGTAGTGTCATGCACATCTCAAGCATGCCCATGCAGCGCTATAGAAGACCATCACCTTTTTTATTCTTTCCAGGCTCAGCACAGGCAGTTCTTGTAAAACAATGTCTTGATTCCCAGCAGCAGCAGCAGCAGCAGCTTTTGGGAAGACTTTAATCTTCACGTGCACACCCAGAAGCAGACAGGATATGGTTTGTTGCACAGCTCCACATTAAAGACCCTCTTTAGCCTTTATAAATGACTCATCCAATGGCTGAGCCCATGGAGGATTTCCAAGACAGTCTGGTGCTTAAGTACATGCTCAAGTGAGGGATCACAACAGTCAAATTAACAGAACGTGTGGATGAGATGCTGGGTTCATGCAACATGCATGAACATCAATACCTGGGGTAATTTTGAGGGGCAAATTGGAGGTGCTGCTTTTTACACCATCTCTTCCAAGTCTTGCTACTGCAGGAGCTGCCTCCATGTTCTCCCCTGGCAATGACTTGCTTTATCATTACGAAAAGCAATAGTTAGAAATACTTACAATGCTGACTCCTCTATCCCATAGTGCTGGACAGATAGGAACAATTTCCATCTGTTTTTCCTGCTGCAAAGGATTCACTTCAAATCATCTTGAGCATACTTGGAGAGTTAGCCTCCTCTTGCAGAAACAGTACTGTACCTCTAATTTTAAAAGTATTTCTTTTTTGAGCACCTTGCTCTGATAGAGCTGAATGCATAAAGATAAAAGACAGCTTTGTAGAAGGTATTGGCTGTGGATGCCTGAAAAATAAAGGAGACAAAAAGCAACTTTAAAACTAGACACAGTGGCAGAAGTAACACCACTATGCATGACCAAGTGTTGGGAGCAGCAGGAAAGGTCTGGGAGATGGAGGAGAAGGAACAGGGAAACAGTGTGCTTGAGGTGAGAAGCTTCTATTCTGGCAAGGGTGCTGCAGAAAAGTGTTGCTTAAGCTCATGAAGCATGATAGTATCTCCCTATTTCCCTCAAGTGTTGGTGAGCTTCTACTTTTGTGCTCTAAAGTAGTAAACAGTGAGATAGAAGCATCAGAGTCACGTAGAAGAGAGTGGAGATGAGGGATTTAGTTTAAACACTGTCACCAATAACAAGTAAGGACTGAGGCTATGTGCTTACACAGAAAGAGAGGAATGGTAGGCTGGGGAAAAATACCCTCATCTTCTCTGGTCCTCGTTTCTAGTTTACACATTGTACAGTAGATAGCAATTAAATGGAAATATAATCTGTGGTATAGTGTGATCAGTTGGAAAAGGGAGACCACAGGAGACTTCAACTGATCACACAATAACAGATGGGGTAATAAAACCTGGGACAATAAGGAATGTTTGCAGAACAAATGAAAGATCAACTTCCCTTCTGTTGCATAGGCAAGAAAACAGGCAAGTACTAAAGAACAATCTAAAAGGCAAACTGATGAGGGGAAGAACATATGGCAAAAGTGGAAACTGTTAAATACGTGCAGAGGAAAATGCATGTTTTAAAATCATTTCTACAGCGTGCCTGTTCCTAGCCTTCAGATGTGTTTTTGCCTGTTTTGCCACCACTTGTGAAGAAGAAAGTCCTAGGATCTCTAGTACAGAGCATGAATAAACTAGGTCCAAAAGACAGGTTCAAGAAAATTTTAAAGAAAGGCACAACAGGCAGAGGAAAAAGAAAGTGAGACTGACACAGCTGGGATGAATAAAAGCACTACCAAGACCTTTTTTCTTAGACATACACACATAAAGGTTATTATGCCATGTTTAGAAAGTGAATGCAATTAGAAATGGGTATCAGCTCAGTCTAGGGAACTGCTGTGCCTCTCAGTGAAGTGTTGGAATAGTGTCCAGTGTATTCCAGTCTCCATTCTGCTGGGAAAAGAAGAAACACTATAAGCAATGATAACCTACTGAAATACTGAAATCCCTTGCAAGTACTCCGAGGCTGTTGCCACAGTCTGCTGCAGGACCAGGGGAGCCTGGTGAGCAAGATGTAGTGTCCATGCACAGATCCAGTCTACAAGGGCAGCTCCAGACACAGGCAGAGCTTGCTTGTTGCTCCTGTGGATCCTGAAGGATCTCATATGTCCAGCACCTCAGCAACCTCAAATGGTCTTAAATCTGTGGGTGCTGATGGCATGCACCCACGGGTGCTTAGGGAGCTTGGCAGAGGTTTTTGCCAGACCACTCTCCATCATCTTTGTTAGGTCATGGCAGACAGGAGGGGTGTCTGGAGACTGGAGGAAGGCAAACATCAGTCCAGTCTTCAAAAAGGGTAAGAAGGCAACTGTAACACCCAGGCAACTATAGACTGGTCAGCCTCACCTCTGTCCCTGGAAAGGTAATATCTTAGGCATATCAAGGACAAGAGGATCATTAGGAGCAGTCAACATGATTTTGCCAAGTGGAAGTCATGTTTGACCAACCTGATAGCCTTTTATGAGGACATAACCAGGTGGATAGATGGTGGTAGAGCAGTGGATGTGGATTATCTTGATTTCAGTAAAGCATTTGACACTGTCTCCCACAGTATTCTTGCAGCTAAACTGGATGAGCAAGTAGTGGGGTGGATTGCAAACTGGTTGAAGGAAAGGAGCCAGAGAGTTCTGGTCAATGGAACAGAGTCTAGCTGGAGGCCTGTAACTAGTGGGGTCCCTGAGGTGTCAGTAGTGGGACCAGTTCTGTTCAATATATTCATCAATGACCTGGATGAGGGCATAGAGTGCACTGTCAGCAAGTTTGCTGATGACACCAAACTCGGTGAAGTGTCTGACACACCAGAAGGTTGTGCTGCCATTCAGCAAGACTTGGACAGGCTGGAGACATGGGCAGACAGAAATTTAATGAGATTCAACAAGGGCAAGTGTAGAGTCTCTCTCCAGGGAAAAAACAACCACAGGGATCAGTACAGGTTGGGAACTGACCTGCTGGAGAGCACTGAAGGGGAAAAGGACCTGAGGGTCCTGGTAGATGAAAGACTGACCGTGAGCCAGCAATGTACTTTGGTGGCCAAGAAGGCCAATGCTATTCTGGGGTGTATTAGAAGGGCTGAGGTTCTCCTCTCCCTCTACTCTGCCTTGGTGAGGCTGCATCTGGAGTATTGTGTCCAGTTCTGGGCCCCTCAGTTCAAGAAGGACCTCGGGGGAATGCATGAAAGAGTCTAGTGCAGAGCCATAAAGATGATTAAGGGAATGGAACATCTCTTTTACAAGGAGAAACTGAGGGAGCTGGGACTCTTCAGCTTGGAGAGGAAGAGACTGAGGGGTGACCTCATCAGTGTTTATAAATATGTGCATGGTGAGTGCCAGGAAGATGGAGCCAGGCTCTGCTGGTGATGCCTGATGACAGGACAAAGGGCAGTGGGTGGAAGTGGAGGCATAGGAAGTTCCATGGGAACATGAGGAAAAATGTTTTCCCTGTGAGGGTGACAGAACCCTGGAACAGGCTGCCCAGGGGGGTTGGGAGTCTCCCTCTCTGAAGATATTCAAGACCCACCTGGATGCACTCCTGTGTGATCTGGTCTAGGTGATCCTGCTGTGGCAGAGGGCTTGGAGTGGATGATCTTTCAAAGTCCCTTCCAGCCCCTAGCCTGTGATTCTGTGATCCTAGATTCAGAAAAGCACTTTTCCCCTTTTATTTCTCTTTGCTCTAAACAAGTTATTTTTCTTTATGTTGCATTTAATCTTTCTTATGGTAGTAAGAAAATTAACCTACCTATAGCCCCATCTGGATACATCACAGGGAATCTTGTCATTCATGGTAATATGAGAGCAACAACAGAGAGACAGCAGCAACACTGATGCTTATCACCTGGGCTACACTGCAGAGCAGTATGAGCTGTATTCTCAACAGAGCTTTTTCTGGGTTATGACTCATACAGAGCCCTGCATTTCTGCTCCTTTCCCACCTACTCTGATAAACAAGAGAGTTATATGACACAGAGTGGTTTGGGTTGGAAGGGATCTTAAAGATCACCTAGTTCCAATCCTTCTGTCCTGGCAAAAGACAGCTTCCACTAGACCAGGTTGTTCAAAATCACATCCAACACAGTCTTTGTGCTAGTTTGAGCCTAGATGGAATGTTTTGGTGAGAAGAACTAGATTACAGGCTGGGAAAAGGAAACAATGGTGATGTCTGCTTCACTCATAGGCTTGCTGAGATGTGTAAGAACAAGAACATAAATATAGATAACAGAATCACTCTCTGTCTCTCTGGGGCTGAATTTCTCTCTCTAACCTAACCTGCTGTCTGTGTGACTAATCCATCTGCTTCCTAACCCCCTGGCCAACCCTCCAAACTACCTTAAACATAAGGCAAGATCTAGGGTAAGGTAGAGGGGTTGGAGGAAGGTGGAAGGGCTGTTGGGAGCCTCTTCGGGGGACTCAGGTTTCTGGGAGGGCTGTTGTGTTTCTGTATTACTTTCTAACTTGTCTATTTCTGTATATATTGCAAATATCTGCTTGTCTGTTGTGCTAAGCTGTAAATGTAAAGCTTCATTCAATTTCCAGAGCCCCTGAGTCTAGTCTGGGTGATTTTCCAAAGTGTGGGTAACACCCAAACCATCACAGTCTTGTTGGAGGTAAATAAATCAATGACCAGCTCTTATTAACCAGAATTCAAAAAAGACATTTAATACAGTGCTACATTTCCTGCATGCAGATATATCTGGGTCTTGAATCCAGTACCACACTTCTGATAGCCCGTGCCTTGCCTTCTCCCACTCTGAAGCTCCAGCTGAAGCTCTCTGGTTTCAGGCCTTCTTCTCATTTGTGGACGTTTACCATCATAGCAGCAGGCCAGTAAAGCAAGGAGGTTTTTCAGGACTCTACAGCCAGGGAAGAGTACGGAGAGAGGTTTGGAGGAAGAGATGGAAGGCCAGAGGATGCAAAGCAGTAGAGTAACACAGAAGCAAGATTGGCCAGTGGATGACAGCTTGCTGACAGAAGCTTTATCACTCTGTTTAAGATATTTCCAACTATATAGATAGAGCTTGGGACTTATTTGTAAGGGTTTCACTGTTATCTTTTTAAAGGTGACCATGTCGATGTGTCTCAGCACAGTTAAAGATAACCAGATGGAAGCTACAAAAGTGATCCCAAGTTTACCCAAGGTTGGTGAAGAGTCCTCTTCACCCAACCTACCCTCAATAGCAAAGCTGAGAGTGCAGAAGTTTCAGAAGATGAACTTTCTTTAGCTTTGACAAAGTCAATTATCACAGGAGGCAGCCACACATCCAATGGGAAAGGATATGTGCTCTATGAGCCTGTTTTGGCTACTCTCTCTTTTGCCTTCTCAGCTTAACAAAGGGACAAAATGTTGTCATAATCATAAATTGCTGACAACCTGGAAGTAAGAACTGCCTTTATATGGCTCACCAAAAGAAAAACCAAACCAAAGACCTCAAGCTTTGTTTCAGAAAGCTAGGCAGGACAACTCTTTAACCAGTAATAATACCACCAGTAATAATACCACCATCTGACGCATTAGGATGCAGTCAGGATGCACAGCCAAGTGACTTAGTCTTCTATGAAGATGTTTTTACTGAGAGTTCATTAAAAGCAGCTATACATTTTTTAATTTTTATTGGGTTTTTTTTGCTGAACTGGCATAAGTACCTCAAAACATAGCAATGGCTTTCCAGTTTCTTGAGTGTTAGCATTTTGGGCTCATCTTTCTGAAACACTTGGCAGTTTCCTCCCCCCCACTCATTTTATGGTGGTTCTTTCAAGGGGGATGGATGAGGTATTTTTTTGGTGTGCTAATACTGCAGCAGTGAAGCTCTTCCCTCTGGCTGGTTGTATTTTGTGGGCATCTGAAACATTTGGGACCAAATTACATACTGGCAAGTAGGACAATAATATTGTTGTAATGAGCTGGAGGCTAATTTATAGGCTTTGCAGATGTGAATGCATTAGCATGCAAATCCTGAGCAGTCCCTGCCTATAAATAAAAGAACTTACCTTGCCAAGAGATGGCTGTCCCAAAAACATAATGAGTATTATAAATTACAGGCAGATTTCAGATTTCAGCTTCCTTTGTATTCTTGTTTGTGTTTCTCTAAGGGAGCATTTACAGATAGAATGTGTAGTAGAGTGAATGGCACAAGCGGCTATAACCCTTGCTGCCTGGTGCCATTATTACCTTTCACCAACTGCCACTCCTTCATTTGTTAGAAGAAAGAGCTATTCAGATTTGTCAGCACCTCTGAATAATGTTACTACATGGTAGTACTCTGAAAAGGAAGGATGACCTGTGGTGAATACACTGAACTGGGGATCAGAAGTTTTCTGTTCACAGCTCTGCCTCAGACATAGCTCTTCTTCACTTTGTGTATGGAATCATAGAGTCACAGAGACGTTCAGGCTGGGAAAGACCCTCAGGATCACCAAGTCCAACTGATACAAGGTGCACTCTAAAACAAAGCCCCAAGCACCACATCCAAATGACTATTAAACACTTCTAGGGTTGGTGACTCCAGCACCTCCTTGGGCAGCCCATTCCAATGCCTGACCACTCTTGCTGTGAACACTTATTTTCTAATATCTAGTCTAAACCTACCCAGTCACAGCTTGAGCCCATTCCCTCTTCTTCTGTCACTAATTACCTGTGTGAAAAGACCAGCACTAACCTCTCCACAACATCCTTTCAGGTAGTTGTAGAGAGCTACCCAACAGGTAACAAGTCAGAGTATATTTAGGAGTTAGCCAAAAGCCTGTGGAAGCAAAAATCTAAGTTGTTGTGGTTTTCTTTTATGAGAATGATTTGAGATGTGATGTGATTTCCTTTATCAAGCCATGGCCACATTCAGTGCATGTCTCTATAACTTTGCCAGCTTCCTACCTACCACTCCCAACTTGCCCCAAACCTGTTAAATGACAGAAAAGCAGAAGTAGCAAAGCTGAGGAATTCCGGCAAGTTTTGTTGAATTGCATTGCCTTGTGGAAGTCAAAATCCCAAATTATCACCTTCTTTCCCAAAAGGAGAAGTTCTACAGTGAGTTCAGAGAGAACCTTCTAACAGACAACTTTTGCTGCTCACAGAGCTACTAATTTCTTCCTAGGGTCCTATTTTTTTACATTTATTCCAATAGGAAGAAAAGTGAAACAGGCCTGCTGGAGAGAAGGTTCACTGACCACTTTGCTTGGTTTATGGACATTTTACATCAAGCTAAGCCTTTGCCATCTGCTCTACCCCCAGCTGTAAATGGAAAAAAACCTACTCAACCAGATAAAAAGAACAAATCACAAGAGCATCAAGGAGATAAAAGTGATTTAGCTGCCTGTATATGCTCTGCTAACAAAGCAGCTTTCAGTGGAGATGTTCTTTCTCATGATTCAGACACAAATCACAAGGAGAACAGTTCACACATGACACTTTAAATTTCCTGCTGAGCTGGAGTTGGAATGGGCTGCCCGGGCTGGAATGGGCTGCCCGGGGAGGTGGTGGAGTTGCTGTCCCTGGAGCTGTTCAAGGCAGGATTGGACGTGGCACTTGGTGCCATGGTCTAGCCTTGAGCTCTGTGGTAAAGGGTTGGACTTGATGATCTGTGAGGTCTCTTCCAACCTTGGTGATACTGTGATACTGTGATACTGTGTTTTCTTGAAGCAAACCTGACTCCACAAGAGGGTTCAGCTATACTTACATGAGATTAGGTAAGCTTTATGTAAAGACTGACCTCAAATATCTTTTATATTCTTTGCAGCTCAGTTGGTAAGGAACAATGGAGTGTGAATTATTTAAGGGTTGATGCACATGGTGGAGGAGTTTGTGAGGCAATAAATGGCTTCTGTAGGTAACTGAACACCACAGCAAGTCTGTGAGATATCTGAGAAGCACAGAAGACATTAATTGAGACTATGTCCCAGTGCCATGGTTAACAAAGAAGAAAATAAACAAACACATATGTAAAGATTGTGGTTTCCTGGCCAAGTGAGATTTGGGGAAACCCATGCAGCTAGTCTGCTAGACAACAACCATCAGAAACAACTGAGTTGAATAGATTCATGGTGCAAGTAAACAGGACAGGGGGAAAAGTGATGAGATTCAGCACACACAGGTGTCAATAAAGATGCATCATCCCTGGGAAGCTTGCATTGTGCACTCACTGGTCAATACATCAACATGCAGCTTGCTATATGGTTTTCTTGATGCACTGTTAAGCACAAAGACAAAAGACATGAACCATGCATGGAACATATAATAAATCTAGCCTTGGGCACTGTGGTAAAGGGTTGGACTTGATGATCTGTGAGGTCTCTTCCAACCTTGGTGATACTGTGATACTGTGATACTGTGATCTCTTCAATGTGTATTTAAAGGTGTTCCCTTAAGATATGGAATTATAATCTACTATATTTTAGTAATCAGTGTAATGCAAATTCCTGGAGAACTGGATTCACTGGATTGTGAGCATAATGGGGAAAGGTCATTACTGAAAAGATTAACAAGCAGTGTATCCTTACAATTTTTCTCTAAGTTAATTAAGTTAATTAAGTTAGTGGCCTAAGTACAGGGGCAGAATAACCTCCCTTGTCCTACTGGCCACACTGTTCCTGATCCAGGCCAGGATGCCATTGGCTCTCTTGGCTACCTGGGCACATTGCTGGCTCATCTTCAGCTACTATCTATCAGTACTCTCAGGTCCCTTTCTTCCTGGCTGCTCTCCAGCCACTCTGTTCAAAAGGCATAGTAAATTAAATGAACAATACTCTTGTTACTAATGACATGTGGCTGCATGAAATAAGTATTGTATCTGTAATAGACGTCATTTATAAAGTTGGCTGGCATTATAGCTGATGCTACCTTAAGGTTACCTGGCAACTGCCACAGTACAATCTCATTTTCACTCACTTTGCCAAACACTAAGTGAGGCTGAAATCTTCCATCTGGATTAGTAGCAGAGGTGATTGCTTTGCGTTGCAATCAGATTAGCTTCACTGTTTCTAGACAAAAGAGACAATCATGTTCTGCCCATGTTAACGCAGTCTGATAACCCTTCTTTGAAGCAATGTACTGTCTCCACTTGTTGTCATGAGGAATTAAAACAAAATACATGGGTGGCTTATGTATTTAGTTATGCTTTTTTGGGCTGTGTTGTTGAAAATTTGCCCAACTCTACAAAATTCAGAAAATCAGTCTGCATTTCTTAAATGAGGTCACTAAATTTTATCAGCTAAAATTGCCAAAGCCTGTTTTATAGTGAAATGTTAATACTCTGCACACTATGGGATTAAACACAAAGTCTCTGTATCTGCAAACCTGCACACCTGCAAGCAGCCATTAGTGTGTGATGCAAGAGCTGAGGGCAAGCAGACTTGTTTGTCTTGTGCCATAATGGTGTGTGTGTAACTTAGCAATGCCCAGCCTAGGTATAAATTGGTTACTCATGTCCTAACCAGAGAGCACCGCAGTTAACGCGTAGCTCAGTCCAAGTTACTTTAACTTAATTCAGATTAGAACTGTCCAACATACAGAATTGTGTCATCTAACTTTAAAGACATATAAAGGGCTTTTCTTTTCTTTTCTTTTCTGTGGAAAAATATCCACAGATTAAAAGCTTGAGTAAGACATTGGTAAGGAGCCTGGCAGGATGATGCCCACACCAGGTGAACTGGATTGGCAATGAGCACAGGATAGGAAGGCAGTGAGAATAGCTGAAGGCACCTGCAGAAGGAGGTGTGATGAAGCACAGAGAAGGTAAGGCAGAACTTGGCAGAGTGAACAGGGAGGCTGGGACTGTGAGGAGGCATGAAGCTGGATGAGTAGACTTCATCACAATGCACAGGCTGCACTAGCAGGTTCTTTTAACAACTGCTTTTGTGTGCATATTGTGACTAAAATATCATAGAATCATAGAATCAACCAGGTTGGAAGAGACCTTCAAGATCATCCAGTCCAACCTAGCACCCAGCCCTATTCAATCAACCAGACCATGGCACTAAGTGCCTCAGCCAGGCTTTTCTTGAAGACCTCAAGGGACGGTGCCTCCACCACCTCCCTGGACAGCCCATTCCAATGCCAATCACTCTCTCTGGCAACAACTTCCTCCTAACATCCAGCCTAGACCTACCCTGGCACAACTTGAGACTGTGTCCCCTTGTTCTATTGCTGGTTGCCTGGGAGAAGAGACCAACCCCCACCTGGCTACAATGTCCCTTCAGGTAGTTGTAGAGAGCAATGAGGTCACCCCTGAGCCTCCTCCAGGCTAAACACCCCCAGCTCCCTGAGCCTCTCCTCATAGGGTTTGTGTTCCAGGCCCTTCACCAGCTTTGTTGCCCTTCTCTGGACACGTTCCAGCACCTTAACATATGAGAACATATGAGACAGAACAGCAAAGATAAATGGAAAAGAGGGCAGACTAATCATCTTTTGTAAACTAGCTGTTCTGACAATGACAGCAATATTAATTTAGAGCTAATTAATTTAGGTAATTGAAGCTAAACATCAAACATTATTGTTCACATCTGAGCATTTGTCGGTGTTAAAACTTTGCCCAGAAGGACTTCTGTGTTAAGATCTAATGTCTTGTTGTATACACAAAATTATTCTGAGAAATTAAGTACCCAAAAAGGCAAAAAGGTAACTTATCCTCCAATCAATGCACAATCCATTTCAGTCCATTGGGCTGGCTTCTTATTGCTCCTATCTCCCCACTCCTTACAGGCCCAGGAAAAAAATTAATGGGCAAACCAGTGCAACTACTGTGCAGCAACCTAAGCTCTAGAGTTGAAAGGAAAATGTACCTCCTGGGTGCTGGATCTTGAACCTGACCCCAGGTGTAGTGGTTAGCCCACTCCCACATGCTGTCTAGTCCCCTATTAAAAACAGAGGAACTTCCTGCTTTGTTCTCTCGCCCTATGTCCCTGCTTGCCAGCACCACCCTCCTGTTCCTGCTGCTCTTTTGTTTTACCACATGGCCATCCTTCCATGAGGTGGGTAAAACCCACTGTCATCAACCTGAGGGGATATATATATATATATATATACTGCATTGTGTTTTTTTTCCTTCCCTATACCTCTTTGTAGCTCCTTTACCTCAAATACCCTTTATTTAGTGTTAAAGTTTTCTCTTTTTAACTTCCAAATCAAAGTAAGACTATTTATTTGGATGTATTTTACCTTTTCCTCTCTACATCTAATTCCATCCTTTTTCCAAAAGAAGAGGGGAGAGGGGTGTGATGGTTTGGGTGTTACCTGCCTCCCCCCACTTTGAAAAATCATCCACACTAGACTCAGGGGCTCTGGAAATGGAATGAAGCTTTATATTTACAGCTTAGCACAATATACAAGCAGATATTTATAATAGATAGAGAAATAGACAAGTTAAAAAGGTAATACAAGAACACAACAGCCCTCCCAGAAACCTGAGTCCCCAGGAGGGGCTCTCAACCACCCTTCCACCTTCTTCCCACCTTACCCAAAACTTTGCCTTGCACCCAAGGAAGATTGGAGAGTCAGCCAGGTGGGTTAGGAAGCAGATGGATTAGTCACACAGGTGGTAGGTTAGGTTAGAGAGAGAAATGCAGCCCACAAAGCACCAGAGAGCAACTCTGTTATTAATATTTATGTTCTTGTTCTTATACATCTCAGCAAGCCTATGAGTGAAGTAGACATCACCATTGTTTTCCTTTTCACAGCCTGTAATCTAATTCTTCTCACCAAAACATTCTAGCTAGGCTCAAACTAGCACAATGGGAAGACATCCTATAATTGCATTGGTTCTATATACGTGTTTGAGTCTCTGGGAAATTTAAACTGGAACCGAGACAATGTTGCAAAAGTAAAGGAGTGTGGTAGAAAAGCCTCCCTCTTTTCATATCACGAGATCTGAAATCAGACACTTCTGCTGGCTGCAATTGTAACAATAAAGCAAGGGAATAGAGTTGCTTAAGTTCAATCATGTAGCAGTGGAATCAATGAGGCTTACAGTAGTACTGAAAACAAGACTGCTGCTAGGTGTGTTAAGTCCAGCCAGTGAAATACACTCATGTGTCCTTATGATTAGTCATTTTTATTTAAAGGACCATCACTTTAATAACCTACCAATCATTTTCATACTCTTTTTCTTTCTGCTTGCCCTGTAGCACACTGTAGATAGCAAGAAATCCATCTGACTACTAGAAACTAGATGAACTATTAGCCTTGGTTATTGGATCCCTTTTTCCCCCAGTGTTATTTATAGACAGTGTTTAGCTGATTTGGAAGCTACTGAAATCCAAACACAGAACTCTGTAATGCCATTCTTAGAAACCTGTGTTGGGAAACACTTCTTCTTTCTGCTAGATTTTGTGTTTTATAGGAATGATTTCCAAAAGCCTTTAAAAAGATACATGTGGGTAATGGAGCTCTTTCTCAAGCCTAGAAGATTGTGTGTTTGTGACTATTGCTGTAGTAAGAGCTTTTGTGTGGTTCAATATCCACTTAACATTGGATTTTCAGACTGTGACTTAGAGGCAATTACTGCCTAGTCCAGCAAGTTGGAAGCTGAATGCTGTATTCCCTCTGATTACATCTCCAGGAAGTATATGCCAATAACAATCTGAGCATTGATCTCACCTTGATTAATACTAGTAGTGAAATATAAAAGGGCATCACTCAATATATAAGTTCCTCAGTAAGTTTATAGCTAACTTCTCTCTTGAACATTCCAAGAAAGCCTCCAAGCATGTGACAATATCACAGGTCTAGTTACAGGATGACTTTACTGTTACTTTGCAGTTGAAGTGTCAAATTCAGGAACTTGCTTCTGTGCCCAGAGAGCAGAGAGAGATGTCTAAGTAACTGGTAGTCTCCTAATTATGTGGGAAGTATTGAACATGCTCTGCCTCCAAGATGATGATGTAGTGTCTTCAGGGACTAGGGAAGTAACAGATCATTATACCCTTTGGAAGAGCTTTTTGAGTTCAGGGCTTACTTTCCTTAAAATAAGTTCCCCCTTATTACTGTAAAAAAAAAAAAGGCATACTAAAGAGAAACTAAACTATGTTCTGAGGCTAACCTGCTCTCTTAATTCAGAATGTTTTCTCTTTTACATGTTCTATCTTGGTCTTTACAGTTGGTAAAATAAGCACCACTGACTAACAAACAACTAACACACCACATCTGGGAGAGTTTGGAGGCAGCATGGAGAAGGGGGGAAATTCCTCATGTTCATTCTTTGAATGTGGATATTAAGTGAATGCATTTTTCTAAAAAAGACTCTGACTTGACTTTTTAATTTGAATTGCATTGCAAAACTGACAATATTCCTCTGAAACTCAGGGGATTCATTCCAGAATGATCTATCTGTGGCAAAAGAGAATCTGCGACTCAGCGTTGTTAAATAAGCTCTTATTTAACCTATCCATTTGTGCTTCTCTTTACTTTGTACTATACCTAACAAATATAAGGATCTGTCATAGTGGAGCCATACATTAATATCTGAAATAGTGGCATGAAAATCTATTTATCTATTTTTAAAAGAGCATTAGGCTGAAACCTTGCAAAACTCATGTTTTATAGAAGTATTTGTATCACTTCAACCAATTTATGTACTTAGCACTAAACAAGGCATGTAAAGCACAATGCATTTTCTGGCCAGCAGAGATGTATTTAGCTAGGTCTTGCTGACCTTTCTTGACTTTGCATCACAAGCATCTGACAGCTGTAGATGCCATGATGCCCTTGTTTCCTCATAATGAGAGACATCTTTTTCTCTGTCAGAGGCCACAACAAAGCAGTTTATGGGCTCCACTATGTATAATGCATTTGTAACTTCAGCTGACCTACATTTCATACACAAGTCATCAGTCCAGTCTTTTTCTAGACACAGCTTCAGAGCATTTGGGTTTTCCCACTTTACATATTCTAAATATATGACAACCAGATGGTACAATCCTGACTGACTTTTGTATTCAGTCCTTGAGTGCACTGCTGTTACACTTTTAAACTCTCTTTCCATGGATTAAGGCTATGGGAATCCCCTGGATTACAGGGATGAAAATGTGACACAAGGAGTCCTCTGAAGTTTAGCTTTCTGATTGACTTGGAATTCTTGTGATATTAATTTTAACTCTGGTTACTTGTAATTTCTTTTCCTCTTGAAGCTTTTTCAGTGGAGCATGATGGAGGAAAGAAAACTTTTATAGTTCAGATCCTCATGTTGCTTTTCCCCACATATTTGCTCTTCTCTCCAAACTCTTGTATTTGAGTGTAGGGCACAGATGTAATTGGCACAGAGAAGGGCAGTCTGAATGACCAAAGGTCATATAGGGAGATAGACTGGAATAAAAGCAGCTTTGGGGAAACATGGTCACTGCATAAGGAATCATGAATGGTGAGGAGGAAATAAAGAATGCAGTGTTCCTCACAGTACAAAAGGTAGGTAGTATCAAAAACTTCAGCTAAACGAAGATAAATCTGTACAAAAATTATCCTCTTTTTCTTGTGTGCAACTCAGCTGTGGAACTTGTTGCCATAGGATAGCTGTGAAGCTCAGAAACATAAAAAGGTTCAAAAGAAATTAGATGCATTCACAGAAGAAAAATCTGTCAGGTATTACTGAATACATAGAGATAAAACCACTGTCCCAGTGCAAATCAGTAGAAACTGGAAGAGTTTACCAGAAGACAAACCCTTTTGTTGTAACTTCTGTCAGAAATTAGTTGTTGGTTAAAAAGACCTTGATCTGACACAGAACAGCTGTTCTGTGTTGCTGATACCCTCTTCAATTGCCTTTGCAATTCCATGGGGAGATGATTATGGTAGATCGAAGCAGTTAAGGGGATTTTTGCTGTTCATGTGTCTTTGCAGAAAGCATGTTTCAGCAAGGCTAGGCAGTCTTGTCTTTTCTTCCTGTCCTGGCATGGATCTCAGGACTTTACTTTTGTTTCAGCTGTTCTTAACAGGATAGATGCTGTAAGGTTATATTGAACAGACAGTGTTGAATATATGCCCAAGCTTCTTTTGCTGGTCTGGTTGGTCCAGTCATGGGGGTATTTCTGGGAAAAGAGTAACTTCAAAAAATCTGGCTAAGCAGCATTTTTGAACCATAGAACCAAGTAGTTTTCCTGTTGTTAGAGGGTATTTCTTAGTATTTTGTAACTAAACTTGGAGTTCTCAAGGACACAACTCATCTCTTTGGTCCACACTGTCCAGCAACTGCAGTGTAGAATGAGATCTTGACAAAGTGTCTTGTTAAAACGACCAAAGCCTGAGTAATACGTGGGTGATAAGGACTAATAGCAAATACATGTGATTGTCCTGCAGTCTAACATGCCTTTGTCTCTTATTTTTCCACTGTACTTTTTAAAATCTCAACAACTAGAGTGACAGGGCAGGTGTGTGCATGTGCAATCTAAGATACGTTATGGGAAGAAATATAAAGTAGCACTACATTGCCTGCCCTGGCTATGGGAAGGAGCAAAGTCACAGTAGCACAGAGATCTCTGAAGGCAAGCATATGCTGCTCCTTTACTCTGCTTACAACGGACTTGTACCAGTACAACTGTACTACTCTGAGTGTCCTTGGTAGCTTGGCTTCGCTTGTTCCACAGCTCTGAACACTTCTTGGCTGTGTTCAGAGCTGAGGCCATATCCTGGATAAAATCAGCATTCTGCTAATGCCAAAGATTACTAGCACTGCCAGGTAAGAGTCACAAAAGCACACCACATATCTGCCACTGCATCTTGGAAGATATATAACCACTGCATCCTACAGATACCAGATCTGCACAAGATCTTTCTTTCAGTTGGACAAGACCTGAGTTGTGCAGAGGATCACCAGAGCCGAGTATTTGGTAGCCTCTATGACTATAGGAGGCTGTTGGTTTCAACAGCTAGGATATGACAAGGAAGACTTACAAGTTGTAAATATGACCACAGAAAGCTTAGTTGTCTCTTTGTGGCAGAAGATAGGTTTCTTCGCCATCGTCCCTACTCTTTACCTGGACTTTCAGATTTTTTGCTGCTTGCCTTGGAGGGGATCCAAAAGCACATGATTAAATGGGGCAAAGCACATTCATTGACTGGCTTCCAATAGGATATGGTTACTGTGTATTTATGTGCTTGCTAGAGGTGACAGAGACAAGGACTGATGGACTCTTTTTCATTTGGAGATGGAGGCTCTCACATGGAAACTGTCAGCAGACTGACTCACAGTGCTCACACACATTTGCTGGGGAAGATTCGTCACGGCTTACTTATTATTCCATCTACACAATCCTATAGGCAGGCCTTAAGATGCTCTAGAGAGCCTGAACATGACCTTTGTTTCTCTCACTCTGCTGCTTTGTTTTTCTCACTCTGCTGATACCACTACTGGGAAAAAGTGTTTAGCAGCACAGAATCCATTTTGCTTGAAAACACTGGCTAGCAAGTATAACATAAATGCCACTCTGGTGTACATTTCAGCTGCAAAGGGCTTCCTGTAGAGACCATAGAGAAATTAACTAGTGAGTTGATACAGCTAGAGAAGAATCTAAAATTAAAAATTAATTGTTTCATCAGTGGCTTCCTGAAAATAGCAATTAATTATTTATTATGAATACATACATATTTATCTTTTAGCATTCCACAGGTCCAAATGGGCTCTGATACTTCATTTCTACAAAAAAATACCTCAAACACCATCATGGCCCTTTTTGTTGTTTTCTTCCGGGGGGGGGGGGAACCAACATAAACTTCCTCCCCCCAAAAAAACCCAAAACAAAACAGAAAAGAAAATTAAAGTCTTGAAAAGATGTAAGATGGTCCCTACATTTGTTTCCACTAAGCACTAAGCAATCAGCTGGAGCTGGGATTGTTTAGCCTGGAGAAGAGGAGGCTCAGGGGTGACCTTATTGCTGTCTACAACTACCTGAGGCGTGGTTGTGGCCAGGAGGAGGTTGCTCTCTTCTCTCAGGTGGCCAGTACCAGAATGAGAGGACACAGCCTCAAGCTACGTCAGGGAAATTTAGGCTGGAGGTGAGGAGAAAGTTCTTCACTGAGAGAGTCATTGGACACTGGAATGGGCTGCCCGGGGAGGTGGTGGAGTCACCGTCCCTGGAGCTGTTCAAGGCAGGATTGGACGTGGCACTTGGTGCCATGGTCTAGCCTTGAGCTCTGTGGTAAAGGGTTGGACTTGATGATCTGTGAGGTCTCTTCCAACCCTGGTGATACTGTGATACTGTAATAAAGAGGAAATACATAGGTGGGGAGACCATCATACATGACCATCATCACTTGAATTTGAGCTTTGACTTACAGCATCATGGTTCACTTCGAGCCCTGGCCACTAGCTATTTCTCACCAGTTTCTCATTCTGGTGAAGGAAGGTGATGGAACATGGTCAGAGAGAAGAAACTCTGAGAGCCTATTTTAGGTTTCTTAGAGACCTCAGAATCTGAAGCTTAATGGTCTTTTTGTTAGAGCTTTCTTCTTTTAAAAACATCCTTATTATCGTAGCTCTAGGCATTCCCCATCCATCTCCAGACCTTTCTGGCATCATCATTCTAAATCCTTTCTTCAGACACCAGTTTTACATTCCGGCCTTCAAATAGATTATGCATTCATTATGGTTCTGAACACAAGCAGCATCAGCTCTTGTAAGTATCTGGATAAGGGACAGCCTTTGAAAGCCCAGTATCCTATGGGAAATGCTACGGCTGATTCACCAGGTGCCAATATTCTGTCTGGTAATTCACAATTGGTACTCTGCCAATTAGCAGTAGGAGACATAACCGCTAATACTGCCAGCTGCCACCTGAACTGCCATTCTTACATCGTCTTTTTCTCTTCCTAGCCTGTTTTTCTTCTGGTATCTTTTGCGAGAGATTCTGCAGCAAGGCAATGTCATTAAAACACTCAGTTAACATTAAGGCAGTGCCCAGAAAGGCAAGTAGCATAGCTTAGAGAGAAGGCAGCCCTGGCTAGGGCTGGGTGCTAGGTTGGACTGGATGATCTTGGAGGTCTCTTCCAACCTGCTTGATTCTATGAAACAACTGAAGGAGGCAGGAGTTTTGCTAAGTAGAAAGCAACTGGGGCACAAGGAGGAAGGTCTGTGCAAGAAGGACACCTGTTCTCTCTTTCCCGGAGAGATGCCTTGTTGAGGCACACAGGGATGTGCATTCTTTTCAAGGCACAGGCGAGTGGGTTCAGTCGCGGCGTCCTGTATCTGCTAGCTGAGGAGGAAGATCCTGCCGGGCTCACAGCCCTTTGTTTGACCCCAGTGATTTCAGAGGATGACCACCGCCTGCGCGCACAGCGCTGTGCAGGCCTGGCCGGCTGCGTCCCTCCGCCTGTGGCGCGCCCGTGGCTCCGCAGCCCGAGGCGCTGCCCTGCGGCAGGGCTGCATGGGAAGAGCGTGGGGCCGAGGAACCGGCACGCAGCGCTCCACGCTCCGGCCGCTCTCGGCAGCGCGGCAGTGAAAAGATCGGACAGGCCCAGAAGCAGACCCCGCCTCAGCCCCGCAAACCGCAGAAAACATCTCTCAAGCCTGGCCTCGGTCACGCAGCTCGATCCTGCGAGTCCACCAGCTGCAACCGCTGAGCCTAAATTGCAGACAAGCACCAAGCCCACCACTCCCCGGGCATGGGGGCAGGCACGCAGCGGCTACCGGCGCCCCTCGCTCGCCGGTCGCCATGGCAACCGGCCAGGCCGCAGCCCGCCCACCCGCAGCCTGCCCGCGCCGTGTTCCTCCCGCGGGGGCGACCGCCGCCGCAGGGGCCAGGTCCGGGGGCGCCGTGTCCAGAGCCGTCTCCGCTCCACGGGCCCTTTACGGCCGGCGGCAACCGCCACCGCCTGCTCCCCGGCACCGGGAAGGGACTCCCCGCACTCCTGGAGTGGTGCGAGCCCGGCAGCCGCTCAGTTGTGCCCGCGACAGGCAGGATCAAGCCCGGCTGCGCCACTGGAGCCGGCCCGGGGTGGGAGAGAGGGAGGAGGAGGAGGAGGGACTTCGCAGCGGCAACAACTGACGTGTCCCCGCCATGGATCTCGGCGTGATTCATCAGCAGCGGCGGGGCGACCGCGGGGTGCCGCGCACTGCCCCCGCTTAGGCACGGCCGCAGCTGGGGCAGCCCCGCACCGCGCTGCCGGACGCACCACCCTCTTCCTCCTCTTCCTCGCCGCCTGATCCTCTGCCCCCGCTGCTTCGCGAGGATCCCAGGGGAAGCAAGATGGAAGAAATCCTGCGAAAACTGCAGAAGGAGGCGTCGGGAAGCAAGCATAAGGCGATCAAGGAGAGCTGCACCTGGGCCATCGGTAAGGGGCGCGGGCGCAGCCTGAGGCTGACCCTGCCGCGGCCGGACTGCCGGAGGGGCGCGGAGCGGACCGCGGTCCGGCCCTGCCCGTAGCGGTGCGGGAGCCTCCGATGGCTCCGTTTTATAACGGCGGGGGGAGGGAGACCTCAACAAACTTGTTCCGCGCTGGCCGCGGAGCCTCCGGCTGGTGGCGAAGGAGCGCCTTAGGCTGTTCAAAGTGCCCGGGACCTCCGCGCTACTGGAAGAGGCTGTGGCACCTGCTGACGGTCCCGGAGGGCATCATAGAATCAACCAGGTTATCCCTCCCCCCCCCCGCCTCCTCGATCTGCGCCGTGGGTCTTACGAGGCGGATCCGGTTATCAGTAGCTATCAGTTTCTGTGTGTGTTGAGGGAGGGGTGTCGCTTCCTTAGAAGTTCCCACCTCCCCCTCCTCCTAAATCCCCGTAAAAACCGCTCCAGTGCAGTTGTCAATTGCTGAGTTATGTTTGCACATCTGTTTTAAAAGCTGGATTATTTTATTTTTTTGGGCTGGATTCCATGGGGTTTATTTTTTTGTTTTGTTCTGGGTTTGGTTTTGGGTGTTTTTGTTTTTTTTTTAATAATGGAAATAAGGATCAATAAAATACTATAATAAAAATATATTCTTTTAAGGGAATATGAGCTTAGATGCATTTTAGCATCCACCCATTTTCAGAGGCTGGCTGTCACTTGAAGTGCTTTTGATGCTAACTAGACAGAGCAGTGGTCAGTAACATCCTTAACTTGCATTACCATCATTATCATGCTTAAATTGCTTTAAACTTTTATTTTCCATTCATACATAGAGCAATCTGTGGTAGTTCATACCTGTTGCTGTCTTGTTGCTGGCCTTTCAGCTTGAAGTTCAGTGGATTGCTTCAGCAATTGTGTGTTGTCCTTGCATAGCAGCCATAATAATAACGTCTATAGCGTTTCAGTTTTAATGTGTGGTGCCAAAGTGCTGATACACAGAAGGGAGTTCACTGAGGAAAGATGGTACTCCATGCCTTCTCATTGGGCACCCCATGACCCGGCAGACTCATACAAAGGAAGAATTGGTGATTTGGAACACCTGTGATTGTTGTTCTGCCAGCTAGAGCAGGTGTAAACTTTAGGATAATTGGCTTAGAGATTGCAGCCAAATGCATTACCACGGTTGAAGTAAGAAGTTACTTTTAAAAGCTCTGTTGTTTTCTTTGGTTATACAGAAACCTTGGATTCTCCAGATGCTGCCAAGATACCTCCATATAAGCTAAGGTAAGAACATTTAACATTGCATCCTGTGGAGCTGTAGTTGTACAATTGAAGTAAAAATCTGAATTAAAAGTGAAGTAGACAGAGGAGGTGGCTGATTCTATGTGATTTCTTTAGTTTGTACATATATATCTAGGTTGGTAGTAGTGAATAATTGGCTGATGAGCCCTTGGCTTCTAGCCATGAATGAAATGTATGGAAATGTGTTTAAATAGGCATCAGTATATATAATGGTGACACTTTGTTAGAAAAGAGGGGGCTTTTTTATGGTCTAAAGAGTTTTCTTTCTAAATTACAGCCTTTGATGTAAGTGGTGATGCTTCTCATTCTTCTCAGTGTGTTTGTTTTCTTTCAAATCTTGATTAGTATTTGTGTACTGAAAATAAATATTCTAGAAATTGAAAGGTTGTATCATCATATAGCTAGGACACTGGGTAGGAAGTAAAAGAATAGCTTCTATGTCAGTTTCTTCCTTTAGCCTGCTAGTTTATCTTAAGTAAGCCTTTTCCCTTCTGCTTCCATTTATTAATTACCTAGAAAGGTTGGAGCAGATGATCCTTGAGGTCTCTTCCAACATGGCATTCTACCACTGTATGATTTTTACCACCTACAAAATGGGGGATGGGGAGTATGCTGCCCTCATTTGTAAAGCTACTTAAGATCTCACTTTGGAAATTTTGATTGCTATGGAGAAAATAAGTAGGCAAAAGTGTCCCTTCTGACAGAACCATTAGGAAGGATCAAAAGAGACTGCTAAGTGCACTGTTCAGAACAGAAGGATGCTTTCACACAGCTTGTGGTTAAGATGAAATACTTAGGCTGGCCTTGTTAGAGAATGCAACAAATGCTAGAAGTTTTTATAGGTTCAAAAACCACCTCGACAAAGCCATGGAGAAAATTATTGAAGTCTATCAGGTGCAAAGGTAGCCTTTCTTGTTGAGAAGAAAGGTATTATTCAGTCAGAGGTGATTGAGTTTATAAGAATATGTAGGAGTGTTCCTGTAAACTTAGCCCGTCCTGTAGTCCTCCTAGGTAGCTGGCATTAGCTCCTGACAGAAGTGATGCTTTTTACCACAGTGGTGCACTCCTGGAAGCATTCTTATCTCCACATTTCTCCCCACTGCTCCTTTCAGATATGCTTGGTGCAGATTTATGCATCCATCAAATAGGGCTGGAATAAAAGTGTTTATTTTGCTGCTCTAAAATCCTCTCAGCCACAGTCCACAAGGGGCCTCAATCAATGGGGAATGGGTGTATCACAGATCTGACATGAGCAGTGCCAGGCACACATGCTTCCAGCACACTTGGGCAGCTGAGAACATCCGGATGAGTGAATCCAAGTAGCTCCATCAGATTATGTTTGCTTGGCATTGTGGTTGGAGAAAACTCAGCTTTGTGAAAAATGAAACTAATGCCTTCACAAGTGTAGCTGTGATGAAGTAAGCTCTTAACATGAGACTTGTCAGTAACAATGCACTCAACATTACTGGATGCTTTAGAAAATGGAGGGTGCACTTGGAAAAAAGCTTTGGATGTGAGGTCTTTGGTATGGTTCTGACATGCTGTCTCAGTGTGGGAGATGTTGCTGTCACCAGTGCTCCCCAGTTTACTCTTCATGATTTGCTAACAAGCTGTTACCTTACTCCAGATCAGCACACTGGGCCACATGTTCACTGGCATGATATGCAAGTTAGAGAAAAGAGCTTTGCTTGGTGTTTGTTAAAGAACAGCACTGTGATGACTTGGTTCCTAACACTGCAAAAAAACAGCCTTGAAAATAGAGCAATGGCAATGAGCAGAAATACAGCCAAGACAGGTGTAGGCTGGGGCAATCCTGACCATGCCCTTTTACTGCTTTCATCAGGTGCAATTCATGTCACCTGCTGCAACACAGATCAGCCCCTGCTTGCTGATCCAGTTTGAATCTGCTGTTCACCCTTTCTGTTACAGTATTTGTGAGTGTAGTAGCAGAGCCTGGCCATATGTTCTGGAATATTCCATGATACTAGAGTTAGAGTGAAGACATAATCTTTCCATCACATAACCCTAGTCAGCAACTCAGGTCTGAGATCCATAGTGGCAACATACTGAAAGTCTTAAAGGCAGCCTGACAAATGGATCAGGAGAAAAGCACATTTGTGAGGTCTCTCCCAAGAGCAGCAGCTGGAGGAGCATTTTCAATACTGTGTGTGCAGGGAGGACATTCCAGCTTGTTTAGCAGGAAAGTTTGCTGTGTCCTCACAATGTGCTGAATACAAGAAAAGAGTGTCATCATTTCTCTACAGTATGTTGGGGGAAGTCCATGATCTAAGGCACATCTGTGCTGCTGAAGATTGAGCGGCCGTGTCCAGTTGAGATAGGCACTGGCTTAGTTTCACAAACAGCAAATCTTCTAAGTATCCAAATCAGTATTGTTTCTCCACAGAGCAGCATCTGGCTTCCACTAGCAAGTTGTGATGCTGTTAGTGCCATTGAAAAGGTTGGCTGTGCCCTTACTTAAGTTCTTTTCTTTCTGGAACTGAAGAGTGAAGTCTGCTCATGAGGATGTGTAAACTGTATGCTTCTTTTATTTATTTATATAATTAAAAAATCAAAGGCCATTTGCTGCTTTTGGCACCACAGTTCTAGATGAGTAGAGGTCCTTCATAATGTTTTATTTTATGACTGTGTTCCTAATGTGAGACTGAGGAATACCAGATATCTCTTTGCATTTCCTCAGACTCTGACTTAGATGAGTTCAAGGTTTTTTTACATGTATTAAATCTCCACTCTACTGTTGGAATAGGTTAGTTCTTGTGTTGTGCCTCTGTTATGGAGCAACAGACAGACCATATTATGGTTCCCTGAAGTCTGCACCATTAGTGAGAGGGTTCAGCTGCAGCATTTCTGTGGGAGTCATTTCCAGCACCTGTCAGGTTGCAGTTTAGAAGGCACATGTGTGCTGTGTTTGGGAGCAGCTGGAATACTTTTGCCCCAAGGGACTACAGTGGCTGGACATTCAGCCTGGAATGTCATTCTTTAATTAGTTTGGTAGAGATCTGTTGGATACATCTTCAGGGAGCTATTTGAGACCATTTTACTTTTCAGCTTCCTTTGATGTTAATTGGACTCATTAATCCAAATCCCAGTTAAAGACCTTCCACATTAATTCTAGTGAGGGGCATTATTTAAATGCCTCACTTTGTAAAGAGATGCAAATCTCCATAAAATAAGGAGTTCTCCACAGAATCCTGTCAGCTCTGCCTTGAGATTGGAATATATGTGCTTTTCCAGTGCTTTGTCAGCTGAAGGCTTCACCACAGATGTTGTGTGGTTCTTGAGGAGGGAAGACTCACATAGCCCATTGGTGACTGGTCTGCTATTACCTGCCTAGTATGATGATGCTGGCCTCTGATGAACAGGTGTTGTGAAAATTGGATATACACTAAGTGCTTAAGGAGGCTGGCTGGCTGACATAAATATTCAATTAGAGAGAAGGAATGGATGTGCTGGTGTTTTAATTGGTGAATTGATCACATGGTAAATAGCCTAAGAGACCTTAATGCTGTCTGCCAACAAACATATTGTTTGCTGCTAAGTTGTGCTACATTCACTTTGGTATTCTCAAGATGACAAATTCTGCTCTAAGGCAAGCAACCTATACAGAAAAAGTCTCCCTCTTTGTGGTTAATTCCTGGGTAGTTTCCCTGCGATTTTAGAGGCTGAACAGGCACAAGAAAATAATCTTCAAAAAAGAACATTGGATCAAAGTGGTTTAGTACCCATGAGGATTATCTACATGCCAGAGAGTAAAACAAGAGGCTAGACAGTGCTTGCCAGTCACAGACTGCTTTGCAAAAACTTGAGCTTACCAGAGTTTCTAGGAATGCTTTATGTGATCAAGTCATGCTTTATAGGCTATGTTTTGTACTTAGTGGCTTTGCGTCACCATGGAGTGGTGCTGCAAAGAGAAGATTGCTTAGGACTTCTATAGGAAGCTGTGGCTTGATGGGTAGTTGAGCTGTTGTGTTTTGATGTTGCTGTCCTCACTGGAATCTTGTAGTTTCTTAATGGATCCTTGCCATTCTACATTAAGTTTTTGGGTTGTTTTTTTGGTTTTGTTTGGTTGTTTTTTTAATATTAGCCTAAAGAGATTCTTTTCATAGTTCTGAGATACCTCCTATAATTTCCAGGTTTTGTAACTGTCCTGTCATTTAATTCTAACCAAAGCAATGGCAAAATACATTTTTCCCTTCTGTCAGTGTAGCAGAAGGCTCACTGCAGGCTTGATTTTGAGCTGTTCTGGATATCTTGTGTGGCTGCTGCCTTTTTACTCTCAGAAAAGTATGGATGAATGCAGAGGAAGATGCACAGGCAAGACTCAATACTATAAATTGCTGTTCATGCTAGTTTGGGGTTTCCCTTGTGGGCTTTAAACTAATGACCATGAGACACGTTGATGAGCGTTCTGGCACAGCAGCTGATGTAATTTGTATCCCTTCAAAGAAGAACCAGAAAGGCTTTCCAAATGCTTGCTTATCTCTTCAGCATATCTATATACTGCTTGTTTCTATAACTAAAAAATGTAGAAAGTAATTGAAATCAAATGGAGGTACAAACTCAAGCCTTCAGGGCACCAGTTCTGGGTACCAATGGGAGACATGCAGATCCTGGCTTTCAGAGGTGCCGAGCATTTCTAAGTCCTGTTTGTGTTGGAAGCAGATTCTGTGTTCATTACTGAAAAGGTTTGTATCCCCCTGGTATTTCACATTCTCCTTTCTAACCAGTCTGTATTTCTGGAGATTAAAACTAGAAAGTCAGAAATCAGTGGTGAGCAGGGTATTAACTAGCTTATGTCTAGTTCTGTCTCTCCTGTTTGTGTCCCAGTTCTGTTCATCTTGGTGATAGTTTTTGAGGGCAGTTTGTGAACTTCAGGAAGCCAATGAAATGAAGAAGAATCACAAACAGAAGTAAGTCTTAAATTTGGCTGAACTGTGAAACACCTATTCCCCTTGTTTGTTTTTTGGGTTGGGTTTCTTTTTTTGGTTGGTTTTGGTTTGGTTAATATAGTCATAGGAATTTGGGGTTGAATTTGGCAGTTCTGTTGTGCTGTTTACTTTTGCCTCTCTAGCTTTGCATCTGACATAGTTCTTGAGAAGCAATTACATCCTACAAACTTAAATAAAATATTCTCACTTATTATCACAGAATTTCTTAGACTGGAAAAGACCTTCAAGATCATTGAGTCCAATCATTAGTTTCACACCGACAAGTCCTTGACTAAAGGGCTAAAGGACTAATTTTAGCTTACATATGCTCAACAAATAGTGAAAACAGTAAGTGCAGTGTGGTCATCATCAAATATCCAATGACATAGAGACTTTCCATCCACTTAACTTTGCAGATATCTCATCCACCTGAATCTTGAGATGCATTTTGGCTTCTGCATTTTGAAGAAATATCAGTGATTCCATGATTTAATTCTTCTCCCACCTATTTTGTTCATCATATCTGTTAGATACTTTCTGCTGGGAGTGTGGAAGCTGATATACATGTCTAGAAGATTCCTGGACCAAAAGGGAGCAATGACTCTCTGGGTGTTTTTTTGGTTGGTTGTGGTCACTGGTGGGTATTTTTTTGGGTTTAGTTGTTTGTTTCTTTTTTTAACATACCTTTATTTTTCTCATTTTTAAAACACTCCCCATTTCTGCTGTCACAACTACTCAGCTTTAGGTGCCCCTGTGTTTTCCTTTTGAATGTGTGTGCTGGATATGTGACTCACGCTGCTCAACCATTACGCAGTCACTATCAGACATCCAGCAAGTGGATGATGAATTCCCTGGCAGGCACCTGGCCAAGAAGAGATTCTAGTGGCAGTGTGCTGGCAGTTTAGAGGCTGGATCCAGGCTTCTGGGGACATTTATGTAGCCCATGTGGTGTTTCAGATGGTGTCTATGCTCTGGTCTTCATTTAAAATGGTGCACTCATTGCTCTAATGTTGAGGGGTGGATGAGGGGAGATCAGGGCTAAGAAAGACAGTGTAGCACTGTCTGATACAGTATTTGGATCAAGTTGCATCCTTTTATCTGGGATATGTAACTGGCCCTATTTCTTGTCTGATGGGCAAGTATTTTTATCTCAGCAGAACACTGCATCTGTTTTGGGACCCAAAAAGACTGCAGCGTCAGAGAGGAAGGGAGGTGTGTAGGGCAAATTTCCCTCACTTATGTCTTAACTTCTGCTGTCAAGACAAGATTCCAAAAACATTGGAAGGCAGGCCATGAAATCTGCAAGTCCCTAAAAACCTGTCAGCTGGGATTATGGCTCTGGAAGGTATCAAAGAAGGTTTGGTATTGACATGGGAAAAGGTGGATGGTTTACAAAATACCGTTTCCCTTGCTCTTTTTGTGGGTTTGTGGTTTGTTGGTATTTTGGTTGTTAGAAGGTTTGATATTGACATGGGAAAAGGTGGATGGCTTACAAAATACCATTTCCCTTGCTCTTTTTGTGGGTTTGTGGTTTGCTGGTATTTTGGTTGTTAGAAGGTTTGATATTGACATGGGAAAAGGTGGATGGCTTACAAAATACCATTTCTCTTGCTCTCTTTGTGGGCTTGTGGTTTGTTGGTATTTTGGTTGCTATTGTTGTTGGATTTTGGCTTGTGGGTTTTTTTGTTTATTTGGTTGGTTTGTTGTTTGTTTGGTTTTTTTTAAAGGTCAGTGCTTCCTGTTTCTGCTCTGCTTGACATGCTTTGTAATAGAATACTCACCATTCCTTTGGGATTTTTGTTCCTTTTATGGATTCTTTTAGGTTTTGTTCTAGATTCGTAACCAAAGCCTACAATGTACTGGTTTTAGATGGGATAGAGTTGATTTTCTTTGTAAGAGCTGGTAAGGTGGGAGTGCAGTGCAGTGAGGAGTGGCTGAGTTGCCTGTCGAGGTTAGCTTCCAACATTGTGTTACTGTGGGAAGTACAGGATGAATTCAGTACAGGAATAACACCAATAAAAGATGAGAGCAGACGTAGTTTTAAGTGTTTGTCTGAGATCCGAAAACAAACACAACAGAAATATTGCCCCATGGGTCTAAGGATGATAGTGGGACAGCAATATGTGGTTTTGTTTTAAACACCTGATCATTTTTAGTGGTTATGAAGGAGAAGCAAGTGAGAACATCAGGAGGCTGTTGATAATTGCCTTAGAGAATTAAATATGTTTGAGCAGAGGAGAGAGGGCAGAAGGGAGCGGATGGAAGTGGCAAACTGAGAGAACTCTTTGTACTAAGTGAGGTTTGACTCTGCCATCATCTTTGATGTTCTGCAAGTCAGGAAAATTCTTTGTTTTGAAAGGGAAAGGGTGAGTGGAAATGGTAAAAGCTAGTGGAAATAATAAAAGCCTTTTCTCACAATCCTTTTTTTGACCCTCCATGAAAAGTGATGCAGCTGCACAAAATACACTACCTTTGGTTTCCTTCAATGTTTATTGCTTAAGAAATTAAATATGCCAAGGTGCCAGGGGAAGTATAGGCTGGATGTTAGGAGGAAGTTCTCCACAGAGAGAGTGATTTCCCATTGGAATGGGCTGCCCAGGGAGGTGGTGGAGGCACCGTCCCTGGAGGTGTTCAAGCAAAGCCTGGATGAGGCACTTAGTGCCATGGTCTAGTTGACTGGCTAGGGCTGGGTGCTAGGTTGGACTGGATGATCTTGGAGGTCTCTTCCAACCTGGTTGATTCTATGATTCTATAAAATTACATAATGCTTTGCAAGTGTGGGGGTATTTTTAACAACCTTAGGTCTGACACAATTCAGATTTGCACTGCTCTGAAAGTTGAGTGGAATTGCAGATCACAGCATTAACTGACCAGTAATGGTCAGTGAATCCTCATCCCCCCAATTCTTCCTCAAACCTTTATAACTAACCCTGAGCCATCTGGTTGTAATGGACAAAGTAAGGTCCATGCTCTAGTACCTCTGTCTCTCTTTTCTGTCCCTTCAGTCCTAGCTATTCTCAGCATTGTAAAACTTCTCCTGATGGAAGATCCATTCTCCTGAGATGCTTTACTTCTTGTTTTCAGTGTACTGAAATAAAAATGGTTTCAGTGAAAACATCCTTAGCTTCACTTGCTGGCTAATCAGATATATGGAAGAGAGGTTTTGTGGAATAGCTTGATGAGTCTCCACATTTGTAGACTAAGTACACCTTGTGTTCTACCTAAGGCCAGGGCATATGCAGTAAGGGTGGGTACTCTGATCCCCAACTCATCTTCATGCTGTATTGTCAGATCACAGTATCACCAAGGTTGGAAGAGACCTCATAGATCATCAAGTCCAACCCTTTACCACAGAGCTCAAGGCCAGACCATGGCACCAAGTGCCACGTCCAATCCTGCCTTGAACAGCTCCAGGGACTGCGACTTCACCACCTCCCCGGGCAGCCCATTCCAGTGTCCAATGACTCTCTCAGTGAAGAACTTTCTCCTCACCTCCAGCCTAAATTTCCCCTGGTGTAGCTTGAGGCTGTGACTTCTTGTTCTGGTGCTGGCCACCTGAGAGAAGAGAGCAACCTCCTCCTGGCCACAACCACCCCTCAGGTAGTTGTAGACAGCAATAAGGTCTCCCCTGAGCCTCCTCTTCTCCAGGCTAACCAATCCCAGCTCCCTCAGCCTCTCCTCGTAGGGCTGTGCTCAAGGCCTCTCCCCAGCCTCGTCGCCCTTCTCTGGACACGCTCAAGCATCTCAATGTCCCTCCTAAACTGGGGGGGCCAGAACTGAACACAGTACTCAAGGTGTGGTCTAACCATGATAATCAATGCAGTCACCTAAAGTTTACAGATTGCTTTATAATGAAGACCTTGTGAGGTTTATGTGTGTTGTCAAATTCTGTAACAGCACAGTGACTATCACAGCTTTCGAACAAAGAGCAAAAACCTGTGGGGGGTGAATGTTCTAGGAAGAGTTAAGATAATGTATCACAGATTATAATTTTGGCATTGTCCACTTTAATATTCTGTGCAGTCTTTTGTTGTCTCTCTTAATGTCCCCTCAAGCAAAAGTACATCATGTGCATGTGTTTCTTCTTTTGTTCTGTTTTGCTTTCATCTTGACAACAGTGGCAGGCTCCTATCTAGGAACTTTGTGTTGAAGGCAAGATGTTATTAGTGAGTAGAGCAAGGAAACAAATGACCTTAGAAGCACTCTCTGGCTGAGTGATTGTGCTGAGCTATTTAATTATGACTGCATGAGTTCTGTGGTCTTGGCTGCATTAGGCTGGACGGAAGATTAAATTGTTCAGGTTTGCCTTTCCCATGAGTAGAGCTGCTGCCATGACAAATCCATTTCTCTTGCAAAGTAAGTAAATAACAAAAATACAAAATGCCAATATCAAGCAGTATTAAATTGCAGTCTCATTCAACTTTTCAGGTTGAAAAATCCTTAAAGTTCTGATGTCTGACAGTGTTAGGTTACTTTTAGGCATTATTCGTCACTTCCTTTTTCCCGTCTCATTAACATCCTCTGATAAGCAACTCCTGTGCTTCCATCTAGAGACAGGTTCATTTGAGTGAGTGAAGTCATTGCTTTGTGTCTTGTTTTGAAAGGCAAAAGAATCGAAGAGGGGAATACACCAAGCAAAGAGGAAGCTAAAATTAAATACTGAGTTGGAGGAGAAACCCAGAGAGAGCTCCAAGAGAGAGCTGAGATGAGAAAAAAATCAGATATGGAAAGAAAAGGAGAGTTAAGCCTCAAGTCAGGTGAAAAAGAAGCCTTTCCACTATAACTGTATAAAGGAGATGCTGAAAGTGGTAAGGAAGAAAAATACTTTCACCCAGAAATTATGAAGTTGTTAGTAAAGGTGGAACCTCAGCTGTTTCTCTTGGAGGCAGATATTTCACCACCCTTACTGGAAAGAACTTCTTCCTAACATCCAGTTTAAATCTCCCCTCTGCCAGCATAAACCCATTACTCCTCATCCTGTCATTACAAGACCTTGTCAATAGTCCCTCCCCAGTCTTCCTGGAGGCCCTCTTCAGATAATGGAAGTCTACTGCAAAGTCTCCTCAAAGCCTTCTCTTCTCCAGGCTGAAGAGCCCTAAATCTTGTAGCCTGTCCTCATAGCAGAGCTGCTGCAGCCCTCTGAGCATCTTCGTGGCCTCCTCTAGACTCACTTCAACAGTTCCATGTCCTTCTTGTGTTGGGGGCTCCAGATCTGCACACAGTACTCCAGGTGGGGTCTGATGAGAGCAGAGTAAAGGGGCAGAATCTCCTCCCTTGCCCTGTTGGCTACACTTCTCTTGCTGCAGCCCAGCACACAGTTGCTGTCTGGGCTGCATGTGCACACTGTTGGCTCACGTTGAGCTTTTAATCAACCCAGACCCCCCAGGTCATTTTCCTCAGGGCTGCTCTCCAGCCATTTGCCACCCAGCCTGTATCTGTGCTTGGGATTGTGCTGACCCAGGTGCAGAACCTTACACATGGCCTTGTTGAATTTCATGGCTGGGGCCTGCCTGTCCAGGAAAAATGTTTTCACAGGAGTGCTCAGCATTGAGTCACCAACCCTGGGTGTGTTTGAAATGTGATGTCTGAGGCTATGGTTTAGGGTGCACTTTGTAGAGTAGGATTATCAATTGGACTTGGTGATCCTGAGGCACTTTTCCAACTTGAATGTTTCTGGTTATGCTATGGAATGCAAATTCCATAGTGATAAGGCCCTGAGGCTCTGAGTTTTGCTTTCCTTAGGTGATTTTCAGGATGAAGATAACGCAGACAGATGCCTTATATTTAATCTTTATTTTTCATCCCATGTCTGAAAATTAATATCACTATTTGCATGCGAGGAAATAACTCTTGCAGTGGTGACAAATACTTCATTGACAGTGCCTTTTTCCCTAGGACAGTATGGTGGAGGTGGGCCATAACACTGTGTTCTAAGCACTAATAAGGAGGAGTTAAGATTGGGCTATTTCCTATCTTCATTACAGTTTTCATCACGAGTGTGAATTAATGAGCCATAATTTTCTTCTTCACTAAGGGCTTTTTCCACTACAGTGAGGACAGAAAGATTTTTATGATCTCTGTACTTACCATAACAATCTGTCTTGCTCTGACCTTTTTGGCAGTCTGTTTTGACTGACCTGTTTTAGAATCCCTTTGTGACAGACCTGCAGGGAAAGAGGTAGGTTGATGAGCCACAACGAACTCGGACAGCTAGAAAGGTCGTTGTAACCCAGCATGCTGAATATAAAGCCTGTTTACATTCTCTTGACTCATTCTGCAGTTTATGGAGCTGACAGTTCATGGAGTGGAGTAGCTTGTGCAGTAGCTTGTGTTCCTTGAGATACTGGTTGTGGTTTACACATTTGGTTCTGCCTTTGGCTTTTCTGTTTGACCCTGGGCAGAGCACTGGGGGTCAGTCCACATACCATGGAGGTCTAGTGCCAAAACTCCAGATAGTCTCATCAGGAACAGGACTGAGTCTTTGGTGCTCTTTGCCTGCTATCTTTTTCTTTTGCATCTAACAAGGTCCACACTTAGCTAATGCTGTTTTCTGTAGTAGAGTGGCTATTAATGCAAATAGCATTTGTTTTAAAGTTCAGCTCTTTTCTTTAGTCAGTCTTTTGGGTCAGGACAAGAAGGTAGTTTGCACTCAGTTTTGAAGGGAGGGGACTGACATACATATGCTTCTAATTTGTGTAGTGTTTACATTATACCAGATTTAAATAGAACCACTGTGATTAGGAAAGCTGTTTCATGTCCATGCTGTAAAATCATTCTTCCAGACCCTTCTTCTGCAGTGGCAGCGCTCACTATGTTCTTTGCAGAAGTGACTTTAGACAGCAGGTAGTGTCATCTCCAACTTCTGCTGTCATGCTGTCAGGGAAAGAATACTCCAACCAGGATTTGTTATTCTTGTCTCTTTTTTTTATTTATTAAAGCAAATAATTTTTTTCTTTCTTTGCCCTGTCTCTCTTTTTTTTTTTTTTGTAGGGGGTTTGTTTGGTTTGATTTTTAAACTGTCTTTTTGAGAGCACTGCATTGTGAACAAATGCAAACAATGGAATTAGTGTAAGTTTCAGCATAATGTGCACATTTATCGAAGCACTTATTTTTTTTCCACTATCATTCCTTTTATTACACCATCTCAGCTTTTCTTCCCCCTAGTTTCTGCTTTCGTTGCTTTGTTTCATCTGTAAATACCCAGGATACCTTATCCTGAAGATTTTGGTAGGTTCTCATCCTCCCAAGTCACAGATCCATGGATTGCATTGGATTGGAAGGAACCCTCAAAGGTCATCTTGTCCAACCTCCCCTGCAGTGAGCAGGGACACCTCCAACTACTCCCTTCCTCTTGTGCCCCCTCTGTACTCTACTTGACTCGACTCATTGAGAGTCAAGTTGTTATTTGTGACTAAAACTGATTTATGTATGTCAAGACTTGCATGCATAAACATGGAAACTGAGTTCCAGTGTATAACTGGTTTCTGTACACTAATGGAAATGGAAAACTCGCTTGAATGTGTTTCATAGAATCAACTAGGTTGGAAGAGACCTCCAAGATCATCCAGTCCAACCTAGCACCCAGCCCGAGCCAGTCAACCAGACCATGGCACTAAGTGCCTCATCCAGGCTTGTCTTGAACACCTCCAGGGACAGTGACTCCACTACCTCCCTGGGCAGCCCATTCCAATGCCAATCACTCTCTCTGTGGAGAACTTCCTCCTAACATCCAGCCTAGACCTCCCCTGGTACAACTTGAGACTGTGTCCCCTTGTTCTGTTGCTGGTTGCCTGGAAGAAGAGACCAACCTCCCTTTAAGTAGTTGTAGGCAGCAATGAGGTCACCCCTGAGCCTCCTTCAGGCTGCACACCCCCAGCTCCCTCAGTCTCTCCTTATAGGGTTTGTGTTCCAGGCCCCTCACCAGCTTTGTCACCCTTCTCTGGACACCTTCCAGCACCTCAACATCTCTCTTGAATTGAGGAGCAAAGTATATTGATGTGCACCAGCTTATGCTGAGAACTTCACCTATGTAAAACATCTTCCTTGTGTAGCACTGTGAAACCTGAATAAATTGTCACTTGCCCATATAGAACTGCAGACATTGGAGTAAACAATGAGTTCTCATGCTGTGGAACCACTCAAACCAGGGTGGAGTTGTAGAAGAGCTTTAAAGTAAGAGAAGAAACCTCAATCTCATTCTTCATTGCACTCTTAGACAAGTTTCTGGTCTGCATTATCTCTTGTGCAGCCTCATTGAATATAGTTCTTAAGTGGGTTCTTAGCAGGGAGCAGTTGTGTTAAGTTACGTCATCCTCTCCCATTCTGCATGAGAATTCTCCTGTGTCCTTCTGCGTTCTCATACTGTCAGCTGATGCATTTAAATGGCAGGTCAAACTGAAGTGTGGAGGATGCTCAATCTATCAGACATTTTGAGGTGTCTGCAGGTGTTTTATAGCTGATAGCATGGAAATGCTAAAGATTTAATTGCCTGAGTGTGTAACAAGAACAGGAAATGACACAGTGGCAATTCATTTTCTCTGTGAATACATTGGAAACACAGGCTGCAGCAACCTTAATTAGATTTTCAGTTAAACATTTTTAGCAAGGGTGGGAAGTTCAGCTAATTGAATCTGTTCTAATTTCCAGCCTCCTGTTTGTCTTTTTTTTTTTGGTCTTTGTTTTGGGAGATATTTCAAGAAACAGCTCTCATTGTTCTCTGCTCATTGCACTATGTGGTGACAGATGGTAGGCAACATGCTGATGTGTGAGGTAGCTACACGTAATCCATAGGAGCTCCCACCTGTCTTCATTATAATGAAACTGAACTGGATCCACTCCAGTGACTTGTGACTGCCTTCCCTTTCCCCTCTGCTACAAGTCTCCATCCACTTTAATATGAGAACAAGTTTGTTGTCTGTTAATGATGCCACAGACATTTATTGCAGTGAACTATAGAAAGTCTAAAAGAAAAGTGGTGGTGTGCCCTGAAGAGGTGGAGGTTGAAATAATCACTGGGGTTTAGGATCCCTGCAGTCAGTGATTTTTATTTTTCACCTTTTTTATTCCTTCCTCTGTTTCTCCCTCTGTGTGTCTGGCTCCTGAGTACCAGTTACTGCACAGACACCTTGTTTTGGTACCTGTCAGTACATTAACTTCAAATGTGAGTTCTCCCCCAGAGAGTCGTAGTGACAACTGCTTTTAAAGGTTAGAGTATATTGAGGTCAACATAAAAAGTTAGCATTTAAAGGTGTTATGATGTGTTTCGAATGACACCTCTCTAAACAACTGAGTCCTATCATAATTTACCTGCATGCTTCATATGTTCTCAGTAGACAGTAAGCAGTAGCCAGCTCTGTACTGGCTACAAGATTACTGCCTGAAGCCTGTAGTGGATGTTTTGGCAGTTTCTGTAGATCTGAATGATACCATACTCTGAGCAAGTATTTCCTAGATATTCTGTAGTTCAAGATGCTTTGGATGCTGAACTCACAGATTTTGAGAGTCTTTCTAGTTAAACTGATGCCAGAAGTATTCATGAAAGGAGCTTCTGAGAAAAATGGTCTTTGTGCCTGACTTTTTCTTAGAGTTAGAAACCTATTTTGAGATACACATGCAGTCTACTTCAAGGTCTGCATAATTCATATTTCATTTAAAATGTTTCATGTGGCATTATGCCAAATTTCCATGACCTGGGAAGAGAGTACAAATGTGAAAAGACCTGCAGATTCTCAAGAGGTCTTTCCCAAGTGCAGAAGCTTGCTAGGCTGCTTAACTGAGCTGTGCTTGTGGCTCTTGAGTCTTTAATTTATCATTAAAGGGAGGGGTTGTATTTCAAAGGGCAAATAACAGATCTGTGTGCCTTTGGATAGCTTGTGATTTGGAGGGGAAAGAGAGAAGTGAATATCAGCTGAACACACTGAAAGTGGAGCTGACTTGGAGTCGTCGTCCCTGGGGCAGTTCAAGGCAAGGTTGGATGTGGCACTTGGTGCCATGGTCTAGCCTTGGGCACTGTGGTAAAGGGTTGGACTTGATGATCTGTGAGGTCTCTTCCAACCTTGGTGATACTGTGATACTGTGATAATGGACATTCTGTCCCCTCTGCAAACTGCATAGAATCAGTCAGGTTGGAAGAGACCTCCAAGATCATCCACTCCAACCTATCAACCAGTGCTGTCCAATCAACCAGACCATGGCACTAACTGCCTCATCCAGTCTTTTCTTCAACACCTCCAGGGACGGTGCCTTCACCACCTCCCTGGGCAGCCCATTCCAATGTCAATCACTCTCTCTGGCAAGAACTTCCTCCTAACATCCAGCCTATACTTTCCCTGGCACAACTTGAGACTGTGTCCCCTAGTTCTGTTGCTGATTGCCTGGGAGAGGAGACCAACCCCACCTGGCTACAGCCTCCTTTCATGTAGTTTTCAGGTAGTAATTTCTATTATTAAAGTTCAGACAGCTTTTCTCAATGATATTCCCATGCTCCTCTGAGCTGCTCATCATGAGAAAAGACAACAGTCCTCCAAGGAGGGGCTCCCAACCACCCTTCCACCTTCTTCCCACCCCTCTACCTTACCCCAGACCTTGCCTTACGTTCAAGGTGAGTTTGGAGGATCAGCCAGGGGAGTTAGAAAGCAGAAGGATTAGTCAGGCAGAGAGAAGTGCAGCCCCAAAGCCAGAGAGCAAACTCTGTTATCTATGTTTATGTTCTTGCTTTTATACATCTCAGCAAGCCTATGAGTGAAGTAGACATCAGCATTGTTTCCTTTTCACAGCCTATAGTCTAATTCCTCTCACTAAGATATCCCAGCTAGGCTCAAACTTGCACAGGAAGTTGCAAATCTTCAGGGAGCTTGCATCTGGGCATGGGCTTGAGTATCTGTGATCAGGAATGAGCTTCCTGCCGACTTCACTTAAGGGCTTGTGGTTACTATGTGTTCATCAGATACTGCAGCTTTTCTCTCATAAGGAACAAGGAGTAAAGAGAGGTCACAAATCCAGGCACTGTTTGATTTGATCTCCAAATTAAAAAGTAATATTAACGAATTAATTATTTGAGCACTGAGTCAAAAGCATCTAAAATACTATCCTAATTAGTGAATTATGTTAATAGTTAAAAAATAGTACAGCTTAGTCATAGTTCTAGAATGTGCTAATTCAAGTGTAAACCAAACTCATCAGTGTACGTTTGCTTTTCTCTGTACCATTTGTAGTTGGACAGAGTTAACATGACAGGGAACACTGTACCATAAAGGAGGCTGTAGACTAAAACTTGACCAGTAGAAAGTTGTCTGTGAAACTACTTTTCTGGCAACTTGAATATTAAACAGAAGGTAAGTGAGCAAAAGTATAATGGTTACTGCGCTGAGTTGAAGGACCACTAGTGGTCTGTGAATCCCTCTTTCTGCTTTGCATGTTAACACCTGCACACAAAGGGCTAACAGTTGGGAAGTGTTTTGTGAAATTTCAATTAAAAGGTTATTTTCAATGGTGTTTGGAAAAAAATCTGTTAGCTTTCTTTAGAGGGTAAGAGTGCTTCACCAAGTTGTGAAATTCTCCATGATTACTCTGTGCAAGTGTTATCTCACTGAAAGTGATGAGCCCTTCTGGGATGTTGCTCCTTTGAATACCAATTTTAGTTGCATTTTTCCCCCTCACTTTTAATTTTTTTTTCCCAGGGAGAAGTGTCTCCTTCCTCTACAACTGGCTCTGGAATCGAAAAGCATGAAGCTGGCCCAACAGGCTCTAGCAGGGATGCAGGTATGGCTTTAGAGTGGGAGTCTGTTAAGCAGGCAGTGGTCATCAAGGAAATCAGAGTTTTACTTTTGAGAATCATTGAAGAAAAGGTATCTGTCCTCAGCTGGGCCTAGCAATAATGTTTGTGTAACAGTGTTCAGATGTTAGGGTGCAAGTGCTGATTGGTGATTCTCTGGAAGCTAAAAATGTTGTGCACTTAGGTGGGGAATTCCAGGCATTCAGTGTTGAAATGGAGATACACTCATCTTTGTGTGGCCTTGTGCTGCTTTCAGTAAACCTTACCACTGCTAAACATCTTAGCAAGATGACTCAGTTTGGGGTCTGTTTTCTTTGATTAGAAGAGAGCACTGCAGTGCTTGAAGGATGGAGAGCTTAATAAAGGATCTGGGAGATGCATTATCTGTGTGAGAACTTTCCAGGCTTTTTTGTACACTGAAAAAAGTAGGAGTAGCTCTGATTTGGAAGGTTAAGAAGTTTCAAAGAAAACATCAATGAAGCACAGACAACAAAAACATTTGAGTTTGACAGGATAAAACCTAAAGCAATTCACCTGTCTTTTAATTGGACACATGAGTATGTATCAGTCAATACTTATCACTAGGGAAGTGCCAGTTGTGGACATGCCAGTACACTGCTGGGGTGTAAACTGCATGCCACCATTCCCCAAAGAGAAGTTTCTCCCTTATAGGGCAAATATGAAGTTATTTTGGGAGTGTAAGGGTGTAGCTATCTGCATCCAGCATATAAAGTGTTAGGCATTTGTTTAGGGAGTACTCCATGTTGGGGTACAATGTGGTTGTAGGAGGATCTGACTGAGGATAAGAGGTACCTTTCAGAAGATTCCTGTAGTCTTTTGGCTCTGCCAGAATTCACATACCACCTTCTTGCAGCCTTGGTCCCACTCTGAGATCCTGTGCCCTGTATTTCAGATTGTGAAAGGCAGGGAGTGAAGGTTGTTCTTAGAATGAAATCAGCAGTAGGCTAGTGGGGCTTGGAACATACCTCTCCTCCTGTAACAGTGGAAGTATGCTTGTCAGGTAAACATCATAAAGCAATGATGTGAACAGTGGAGGAATTATGAATGACCAACTGTCCATTCTAGTATAACTTCCTTGGGAACACTCAGAAGACAAAAATTACCTTTTTACTCTTGTAACTTGCTGTACCTACACTTGAGTTCTGTAAGAACTCTAATTGCAGAGATGTGGATTTGCAGCATGGTACAATGGAAGCCTACAATAAGGAATCCAGGCAACAATAGATTTCTTCATCTGCATTTCTGATATGTGAAGTTTTATGAAGGAAGAAAAGGCATACTGTGCAGTTAATGCTACAGGGGTTAAAAAATAGGATAAAAGACAAAAATTAGTTCAAGTATAAGCTGAATTTCCCCAAATTAGGTTGCAGGTTCACAGAATGCTGGAGATTAGCAGGGATCTCCAATCATCATCTGGTCCAACCCATTTGATCAAGTAGTCACCTAGAGGAGGTCTCCCAGGAGGACCATGCCCAGTGTGCTAGTTTGATGCTAGCTAGAATGTTTTGGTGAGAACTAGATTACAGGCTGTGAAAGAGAAGCAATGGTGATATCTACTTCACTCATAGGCTTGCTGAGAGGTATAAGAGCAAGAATCCAAACATAGATAAGGGAGTTGCTTTCTATGTGGGCTGTGGGCTGTATTTCTCTCTAACCTCACCTTCCGTCTCTCTGATTAATCCATCTGCTTCCTAACCCCCCTGACCAACCCTCCATTCTTCCTTGGGGCACAAGGCAACGTCTGGGGTAAGGTAGAGGGGTGGGAGGAAGGTGAAAGGGCGTTTGGGAGCCCCTCCTGGGGACTCAGGTTTCTGGGAGGGCTGTTGTGTTTCTATGTTACCTTTAACCTTGTCTATTTCTGTCTATAACTGTATATACTGTAAATATCTGCTTCTATATTGTGCTAAGCTGTAAATATAAAGCTTCATTCAATTTCCAGAGCTGGCTGAGTCTAGTCTGGGTGATTTGCAAAGTGGGGAGGGCAGGTAACACTCAAACCATCACTCCCAGGTGGGTTATGAATATTTCCAGGGAGAAATACTTCACTGCCTCCCTGGGCAACCTGTGCTAGTGCTGTTATCCTTATAGTAATGTGCTTCCTAGAAAGTTCAGAGGGAACTTCCCATGTTTTGGTTTGTGGTCATTGCTTCTTTGTTTTCACTGTGCACCGCTGAAAAGAGCCTGTCTCTTTGCACCCTCCCTGCAGATATTTGTATACATTGATAGGACCCTCCTTGAGCCTTCTCCAGACTAAACAATTCCAGCTCTCTCAACCTTTCACAGAATCACACAGAAACGTTTGGGTTGAAAAAGATGACCAAGTCCAGCTGGTATCTTTACAAGGTGCAGACCCTAAACCATTGCCCCAAGCACCACATCCAAATGACTTTTAAAGACATCCAGGGTTGGTGACTCAGACACCTCTTTGGGCAGCCCATTCCAATGCCTGACCACTCTTTCTGTGAAAACATTTTTCCTAACATCTAGTCTAAACCTACCCAGTTGCCTCTTGATGTCATTCTCTCTTGTTCTATCACAAATTAGCAGTGAGAGAAGACCAGCACCAACCTCTCCACAACATCCTTTCAGGTGGCTGTAGACAGCAATGAGGTCTCCCCTCAGCCTCCTCTTTTTCAAACTAAACAGCCCCAGCTCCTTCAGTCACTCTTCATAAGATTTATTCTCCAAAGTTATTTTCCTCATGAGTGAGCTGCTCCAGTTGCTTCATTGTTTTAGCAGCCCTTTGCTGGGCTTCACATAGCTCCATATTTCTCATGTTATTTTCCTTGCAAAATGAGTTAAATCTCACCAAGCTGTGCAGTGCAGAAACACTTAACATGTGGAAAATTCTTTAAAATGTTGTGAGTGAACCCTGATCAGCACTAGTTTGAGGCCAGGATACAAGCTTCATGTTTTTTTCTGTTGTTGTATTTCTGGTTTTGAGGGAAGGATGCAAGGGTTCCATCCTCTCATGGCTCCTAAAATGTTAAGAGGTTTTGCTGAAGGCATGACTTGCAGTGGTTTGTAATCTCTGCTGTCAGTTACCAATGTCTGTGTTCTTCTGGACACTGGAGGAATGGGGTGGGGGAAAGATAATACCAGAATTGCAGCTGATTTAAAAGGTGTTAACTGTCCCCTCATGATGGCACAGATCTGCCAGGTACTTTTGCATTCCACATGGCTGTATTCTGTATTGCTGGGTCAGCTTGAAATTTGTACATAGAAAACATAGTCACCGTAGTACTAAGCACTAGTAGATTTAGGTGTGGTAGTTTACATCAGAACTGGGCAGAGGGTGTTTTTCTCAACCACTCCATTGCCATTATCTCTCTGCAGAAGCTGCTGTCTGATGAGAGGTTCGTATCCGTGGAAACAGACTCAGATGAGAAACAGTTGCTTAATCAGATGCTGAATGCTGTCAAAGTGACTCCTTCCCTCAATGAAGACCTGCAGGTTGAAGTGATGAAGGTTAGTGTTTCACACACATCAGTGCTTCCAGCAGAGGCTGCATGACTTAATGCTGGGGTTAGCAAACAAATTAGCTGTTTCCTGGGAAATTTTCACTTTAGGACAGTATTTGATTCCCTCCTTCCTGCTGTCAGCTGTTTTCATCTCTACTTAGTTTGTGAATCCTTGGGTTAAAAAGAAGATAAATTATATCAGTGCATATATTTTTATCAGATAATTTAGTCAGTGCACTGGTGGACCCAGTTTTAGCAAACTGTAAAAGGACCATCAACTTATTCCATAGGGATCCAGGGACAAATGATTTGTAGATGTGGATGTTTGAGAGTTGGGCTGTTCAGGTTTGTATTTTGGATTGTGTGCACATAGGTGCTTTTTAGGTTTTAGCTGTATGTTCTCTTTGTAAAATGATAATGATGGAGCATGATTTGTTTAGTCACCAAAATGTCCTTGGACTAGTGCATAAGAAAAATAACTGTTTCATATATTCAGCAAAAACTTCCATTTCTAGAAATGCTTTATCCCTCTCCTGTGTGTCAGGAAGCTCAGTTGCCAGGAGGTACTGTTTTGGAGGGGTGGTGCTGTCAGATTTACTTGTTATGTCATTGGGTTGGTTGTATGCCTTGTCAGTACTGCCACAAAAATGTGGCTTCTGATAACTGTGTCATTTGTGTGAAGCAATATGTTGGTGGGTAGTTCTCAGGTGTTTGGGTGTAAGATCTGTACTACAGAGTTTGTTGTGCTGTAGCTGATCATCGGTCAGAATGATTTTGGAGCAAACCTGGTGATCCTTTTTGCATGTTCATTTTACCTAGTACTGATTGACATGTTTGGATCTGCTGCTTGACTGTCCTTTAGGTCTGAGTGCATAGGTTAGGTATTTTATTTCTTTCTTAGGCTGTGCATCCTTGTTATAATGAGTATGTGTTATCCACTCTGCAGCTGTTCTGTACTAGCTATACTTTTTGCCACTGTAGAGTACCTGGGTGCAGTACACACCCAGTGTCAGAACATGCAGAGGGGTTAGCATAGCAGCAGAAAAAAGGGAGGAGTATTTGTGTGGACTGCTACGTGGTTTATGGGAGCAGCTTTCTGCCCAAGTACAGGCTGAACTGGTGACACCTAGTTGTGCATTCCTAACCCAGTGTGCCTCTTTCCTACCTCTTCTGTCTCTACTGTGGGAAAGAGGAAGAGCTAAGAAGCAGCACTACTGAATCAGCAGGTCTCTCTTGGGATGCAGGAATTTTGTGCAAGGCACTTTTTTATCTGCTGGAGTGTAACAGATTCATAATTTGCTCACACACAGTTACATTGAAAGCCATGAGATACATCTGTGATGCATTGCTCTCACACTGAGAATAATGTGAGCACTGTGTTTCGCTACAGTTATGAGTAGATGTTGTCTTGATATGTGAGAAGCACAAGAAAACCGAAACACTAAACCAAGTCAAACCCTAAGATTTTCTTTATGTATTCTCACACACAAATAGTAGCTCAGTTCCAGTTTAAGCACAAAAGAGGAATATTGTCTTTATTCCATTGAGTGAAATTTTGATGTACAAATCCTTTTCTGGCTAAAAACACAGCAAAATCCTTGTATGGTGAAAATCTGGCTACATCTTTGTCCTTAGATCAAAGCAAAATGTATGTTTTGATTCAAATATTTTGAGAGAACAGAAGGAGAAAACATACTGTAATAGGTAGAGTTACAATTCAGGCTTTAAAGCTCTACCCTGCCTAAAAGTCAAATCAAATCTTTTTGCATCGTAACCTGAAGCTTACAGACCACTGCAGCACTTGGAAATGTTACAGCTAAGGCAGCTCTTGACTGGATGGCTAAGGCCTTTTGAGGATTTTTCAAGCAGCTGGTCTCAGCAGTGGGTTTGTATCCTTGGATCTGCTAAAATGTGTCTTCAAGACAGTATATGATTGTATGTTAGGCTGTGTTATTGCTTCTGAGGAGATTAAATGCTTCTTTATCTGGTGCAGATTTTAGGCTCTCCTGAGTGTGAGCAGGTTTGTGTGAAACTGGGTCAGCAGTGATACTTGCCTGGTTCTGTGTGATTTGCTGCACAGTTGCAGCAGTCTTCTAGGTATTAAGAATGCAGCCTTCAAAGATAAGAGAAGAGCTTTTCACCATTCAAAATAGGTGTGAAAATAGAGGTGCAGGATTACAGACTTCACTGTAAGTTGCTGGCATGTGAGTACCTAAATCACATAAATGTGTTTGCTGGGTTTTTTATTTTTGTATGTGGGTTTTTTTGGTAGTTTTTGTTGGTTTGGGTTTTTTAGTTTTTAATTCTGTCCAAAATATCTCTTCTTGTTCCCAGTCAATGTACACCAGAGAACCACACTTCACATGTTATCAGACAGGAGAACAAAACCAGCGTGGCAACTTAAGGGGCCAGGGCTGGGGACTGTGCTGGAATGCATTATGGGCAGCCAGAGGAGATTTTTGCTGCCCAAATGCAAGTCTTGCTCTCACTAATACCTCTCTCTCTCTCTCTTTGCTAGATTGTGTATCTCTTACCCTCTTTATAAACTTTCAATTCAATTGGAATTTTACTTTTTGTAGTAAGTATTAATCTAAACTCCAGATTAAGGATTGCTGCCAGTATCTCCAGTTCTTAACACCAGTTGGGAAATGACACCTTTCTTTTACTTGTTTCATGTAGTGTGATTATGTGGGGAAATTCTCCTGCTGAATTTCCAGAGTAGAAGTGATACTCTGAAATTATGTTTAACTTTTTGCAGGACATCTTTACTATTGGGTAATTCTTAGGTCAGCAACAGTTTTGTGTTGGAAAGAAGACAGTGGTCTTTTTAGTGAGGAAGGAGAAAAGACTATGGCTTTTCTGTGATCTAAATGAACACCTGGACCAAACACAGGTGTATTAACTGCATTTGATGTCCCACTTAGTAAAGCAAGCTGTCTCTGGAGTATAAATTTTGCATTCAGACTTGCATGTTATTGATATACTGAGCCTAGTATTTCTTTAGGAACACTTATTTCAACAACTGTGCTGTTTGTTTATTCTCTGTTTCATCCTGGGCACTAAACTGAGGTTATTTAGGTGCTTTAAATCATACTAAAAGAAACCAGGTAATCCAGAAAGTGTGACCAGAGGGAGCAGTGTATCTAACGTAAGGCCACTTTGGCATCATCTTTGCTGTTGCCATAATACTTTTGCTGTCACACTGAAATGCCTTCTAATATATGTATTACCAGTTTGTGTTTTGCTTATGCTCAGCTGACTGTGCCAAGGGAATGGAAAATCACACAAGCATGCAATGCCTTGTCAGTCTCTTTGTATTACATCACTTGCAGCATTGTAGTTCCACATGGAGTAATTAAATATTTTCACTTGCATGTTTTGTGTATTTGTACATGTTCTTGTGAAGGAAGGCATAATCAAATTCTGTCTTTTGTCAGTGAGGCACCAAAGTGAGTCACTGCCCAATTTATCTGACTGCAGACATAGAGGAAGCGATGATTCAACGCTTACCTTAGATGCACACAGTCATGCAACGTGGCTGGCCCAGAAGTGGGAAGGATTTTTTGTGTGACACAAAGACATGTTACAGTTGATGCAAGAATGCTGAGAAGTAGGGACATTTTGTTGAACTTAAGTGCTGTACTGTCCAGCAAACAGTGTGCTGCAGGAAGGGGACTGGATATGAATATCATGGGTTTGGATTTGATTGTGGAGTAAGGGGATCTGGATTTTTGTCCTGGTTTGATGCTTTTAAATTCTGTCTTTATATAATTGAAGTACTCGTTCTTCATGCAGTTAGACTTTTGCTTGCAGGAAAACATACATTATTGGCAAAAGCACTATCAGGTATGGGCAAATCAGCAGTGGAAAAGGAAATTATTAATTAATACCTTAAGAGGGGTTGTCAAGAAGATGGGGTCAGTCTCTTTTCACTGGAGCCTAATGATAGAACAAAGGGTAGTGAACCCAAACTGGAGCACAGCACTGCCTCAACACGAGGGCAAACTTCTTTACTGTGAGATGATGGAGCACTAAAACAGGCTGCCCAGAAAGGCTGTGGAGTCTCCTTCTCTGAAGAGATTCAAAACCCAGTTGGAAGTGTTCCTGTGTGGTTTGCCCCAGGTGAACCTGCTTTGGCAAGGGGGTTGGGCTGAGTGGTCTCCGGAGGTGCCTTCCAACCCCTACCATTCTGTGATTCTATGATAACTTCTGTATTTGGCTCCCTTTTGGCCTCAACAGTTCTGCAATTTTTACTTTCTTTTTTGTTTCTTTGTTTCTGGAAAATTTTCATTGGTAACCCTTACCAGTTTCTCCAGGAAAGGCTCCTGGAAGATCTAGGATTTATCTTTAAACTTAACTGTGATGTGAAAGCAGATGAAACCAAATGTGAAGTGGGTAAACAGAAAGAATCCAAAATAACAAGGACTGGTTTTGTTTGTTGTTTTATTTTCCTTCCCTCTCACTAATGGTGTGGTAACTTTCATTTCTGAGTTGACAACCTCCTTAATAATGCAGTACCTTTCTCTCTAACTGTGATAATGTTATCAAATACCAACGACAACAACATATTTTAATGAATAATTGTGTCTTGGTTCTAGTTTAAATTTTCCAGAGACTCAAATCAACTTATAGGATGCCTTTCCCTCTTCCCCCTTCCTTCCCAAGGAAAAGGAATTAGATGTAGAGAGGATAAGGTAAAGTACACCCAAATAAATAGTCTCACTTTGATTTGGAAGTTAAAAGAAGAAAAAAATTAACAATAAATAACAGGTATTTGAGGTAGGGAAGTTACAAAAGGTACAGGGAAGGGAAAACAAGATACAAGATACATAAATACAACCAGATTTGATGGCAGTGGTTTTGTCCACCTTGTGGGTTATGGCCACGTGGTAAAACAAAGAGTAGCAGGAAAAGGATGGTGATGCTGGCAAGCAGGGCGGCAGGGTGAGAGAGAGAGAGAGAGAGAGAAAGAGGAAGTTCCTCTGGTTTTTATAGGGAGGCTAGACAGGAATTGTGGGGGGGCTAACCACCACACCTGGTAGTGTTCAGACCCATCCCCAGGGAGGGGTGAGTGAGACCTGGGGTTAGGGTCAAGAGCACTCCCCCAGGAGGGTTAATGCTTTACAAATTGCAAATTAATAGATGAGTCCTCACCCAGAAATAAGCTCTCCAGATGCACCATAGGTAATGGGTACTGACACTAAACAAGTTAGTTTTGAAAAGAAAGGTATGATCTATCTTGTAGAATTGCCCTTTCTTCTGCTGTTCTTTGTTTTCTTCAGTCAGAGATAAAGTTGTGTTGTGTAATCCAGCACATCAGTTCAATCCTTGCCCAGATTTCCCAGCTAGCAAGGAAAAAAACTTTCAAGTGAGAATAACTTAACCTATTATGAAGAAAACTCTGGTTTCTGATCTGATTTGTTTTTGAATATTTAGTCTTTATTGCATTATTATAACACACCTGGTGTTCTTTGAAATAAGACAAGAATTTCCTGCAACTAGAAAATGCTCTTCCAAAGATACTTGAGAGAGAGAAGACTCTTCTAATCCCCATTATTTTACATATTGTTCATGTTGAACAGCGATTTCATTTATTCCCTTGCATGTATCATAATATCATCGGGGTTGGAAGAGACCTCACAGATCATCAAGTCCAACCCTTTACCACAGAGCTCAAGGCTAGACCATGGCACCAAGTGCCACGTCCAATCCTGCCTTGAACAGCTCCAGGGACGGCGACTCCACCACCTCCCCGGGCAGCCCATTCCAGTGTCCAATGACTCTCTCAGTGAAGAACTTTCTCCTCACCTCCAGCCTAAATCTCCCCTGGCACAGCTTGAGGCTGTGTCCTCTTGTTCTGGTGCTGGCCACCTGAGAGAAGAGAGCAACCTCCTCCTGGCCACAACCACCCCTCAGGTAGTTGTAGACAACAATAAGGTCACCCCTGAGCCTCCTCTTCTCCAGGCTAACCAATCCCAGCTCCCTCAGCCTCTCCTCGTAGGGCTGTGCTCAAGGCCTCTCCCCAGCCTTGTCGCCCTTCTCTGGACACGCTCAAGCATCTCAACATCCCTTCTAAACTGGGGGGCCCAGAACTGAACACAGTACTCAAGGTGTGGTCTAACCAGTGCAGAGTACAGGGGCAGAATGACCTCCCTGCTCCTGCTGGCCACACCATTCCTGATGCAGGCCAGGATGCCATTGGCCCTCTTGGCCACCTGGGCACACTGCTGGCTCATGTTCAGGTGGGTGTGTTAGGGGATTAGGTGCACTGCTTGCTGATGGGCAAAATTATAATGATTTTCTTCTGCAAGCTTTCAGTGAGGAGTCAGCCAAAAGTCTTCTTAATCTGTGAATGGGGTTTAATGAATCCTTGCTAAATCTGCTGTGTTGAAGACAATCTTTTGTCTTCGCATCTTCTTTGACTCATTAATACAGCATTTGGAAACTCTCCAATAATAACACCAGATAGGTCTTTTTGTGATTTCAGTTTTCATTTGGGATATATTATAACTGAACTCTGAATCAGAGTTCTGTGGTAAAACTTGTGGAAGGGCATGCAGAATGAAGCAAAGAGGTCTGCCTCTGAAACACTGTCTTTAGGTTGGGCATTTGTAGCTGTTCTTTTCCAGATTGCTACCATAATGCTTTATATAACACAAAGTGATTCTTTCAGTGCTAAAAGGCATCTCCCAGACTTTACTATCTTTTTTTTCTTTAGTAACTAATTTAGTTGGTAACTCCCCTGAGTTACAGTGTAAAACCCATCCCTTGAGAAGGTCTAGAAGGAGTAGTAGAAAGTTACAGGAAAGTTACTGGCTGTAGGCAGGTGGGGGTTGGTCTCTTCTGCCAGGCAACCAGCAACAGAACAAAGGGACACAGTCTCAAGTTGTGCCAGGCTGGATGTTAGGAGGAAGTTCTTCCCAGAGAGAGTGATTTGCCATTTGAATGGGCTGCCCAGGGAGGTGGTGGAGTTGCCATCCCTGGAGGTGTTCAAGCAACGCCTGGATGAGGCACTTAGTGCCATGGTCTAGTTGATTGGCTAGGGCTGGGTGCTAGGTTGAACTGGATGATCTTGGAGGTCTCTTCCAACCTGATGGATTCTGTGATTCTATGATACTGGACAATTTTTTTTGTTCTTAGGTTTTTAGCAATGCTGGTAGACCTGTTTTAGGTTCTGCACAACCATGTTACAGGTTCAGGAAGACTGTCCTGATCTAATACAAATGCTGGAATAAGTTGGATTGTACTTGAGCAACTGAGCAAACTTACAGTTAGCTTTGACGGAAATTTGGCAGGAGCTTTGTTGACATTGAACAGCAACCCTGAATTTTTTTCTGGCACATGGAGGGTTTGATTGGGGGGATAGTTATTTTTTTTTCTCCCTTGGCCCACCATGACAGAACAAATTATATTATTTGAAAAGTAACTCTAAACAGACTGAACCAAAATGTTGGCAGAACACAAGTGTGAAATCTCAGCCTCCATGGATAATTGTATTCTGCACCTTTTTCTTGAAGACTGGTAGATGAACTTGTCCTGGTAACAAACTCTCACAAAGGTGTACATTTATATATGTATATCTTCTCATTGTTTTAAGGTTAATGCTTTTGAAACTTATCTTCCCACATAAAACCTGGTTATGCCTAATAGAGTATTATTTGCAACTGTTCTGCTTTATCTTGAACTGTGAAGTTAAATGGAGGAGGAAGCTGAGCTGAAACAACTTAGATTTAAAAGGTATATGTAAGCTTTATTACTCCCTATGTTACCTTATGCTTTGCCTCCAAAGTTTTACATAGGAGCAAAAGGAGTGATATCATTGCCCATTAAAAAGAGGAATTCCTTGGTGCAGCAGATAAATATGTAACTGATAAATAGAGATAGAGAAGAGAGACTGCTATTACCAGCATGCTGTTAATATGCATAGAAATCTGGAGTAAGATTTTTTTTGTTGCCTTTCAACATATTTTATGCACTGCATTACTGCAAACAGTTTATCAGCATCACTTGTCATATAAATGGCAGTCCAGTCTCTTTTTGAGCAGAGAAGGACAATGTTTCAGATAAAGCCAACAATAAAAACCATTATTCAGTGTTGTTTGCATGCTTTAATTCAGGACTGGTCTAAAATGTAAAGTAATAAGAAAAAGGGGAAAAGTGCTGAAAATGCATAGAAGAAAGTTTCACCTGGATGTGTTCATTAGTTCTTTTAACTGTGCCTTGTAGGAGCTGTCATAAGCAATAGCTGGTGTTTCTCTGGACTGTAATTCAGAGGTGTGTTAGCAGAGTGCACTGTTAAAGAGGGGAGTCTGTAAAGACTTCCACCATGTTCAAGAAAAGACTGGATGAGGCACTTAGTGCCATGGTCTAGTTGACTGCATAGGGCTGGGGAACAGGTTGGACTGGATGATGTTGGAGGTCTCTTCCAACCTGGTTGATTCTATGATTCTGTCTGCAAACAAGATCACAGAATGTTGGGGGCTGGAAGGGGCCTGAAAAGATCATCCACTCCAACCCCACTACTAGAGCAGGATCTCCTCGACCAGGTCACACAGGAACATGTCCAGGCAGGTCTTGAGTACCTCCAAGGGAGGGAGATTCCACAACCCCCCTAGGAAGCCTATTCCAGTGTTCTGTCACCCTCACAGGGAAAATATTTTTCCTCATGTTTCCATGGAACTTCCTATGCCTCAACTTCCACCCATTGCCCCTTGTCCTGCCATTGGGCATCACCAGCAGAGCCTGGCTCCATCCTTTTGGCACTCGCCCTTTACATATTTATAAACATTGATGAGGTCACCCCTCAGTCTCCTCATCTCCCAAGCTAAAGAGCCCCAGCTCCCCCAATCTCTCCTCATAAGGAAGATGTTCCACTCCATCATTTTTGTGGCTTTGTGCTGGACTCTTTCAAGCAGTTACCTGAGGTCCTTCTTGAACTAGGGGGCCTAGAACTGGACACCGTACTCCAGATGCAGCCTCACCAGGGATCGGTCCTACCCAGAGATGCTGCCTAGAGTTCTTAGTTCTTCCTCCTCTTAGCCTTATCATTACTTTAATTGTTTTAATGTAGGCCAACTACAATCCAGACTCTCTTGAGCTTACTTTTCTTGCTCTTTTTTTTTCCTTGTTACTCTTTAAAGTCTTATTATTTGTGTGGCTAGCTACAAGTAACCAGGTTAATTCTAATGGCTCAAATGACCTACCTTGCATATTTCAAGATAAGATCATCCTTTCCCAAGTTAATTAGAAGTATGACAGATGTATAGTACTCATAATTAAGGTTGTGATTAAAGAACTCCCCTGGTTTTTACCTGCCTGGCTGTTGTAGCAAAAAACTCAGTTTTGAGTTAAATACTTGAACTTCCATTTTAATGGGCACAAAGGAATGAGGATGGTAATGGCCTGACAGTATCAAATTCTGCCAGCCAAGTCTGGCATATAACAGCGGCACAGAAGAATCAATTGCCATAACATCTACATGCAATTATGGAGATAACTCCAGATGTGCCAGAGATGACATGCACCCAGCTTAGACCTTCCCTCTTTATGACCTTGCCAGGATGAGGGCTGCTGCAGCCATAATTGTTAACACCATTTGTTCTTCAGTGGTAGCTGAGGAGAGAACTTGTGCCCTCGTTGCTGTCTACAACTACCTGAAGGGACATTATAGCCAGATAGGGGGGTGGCCTCTTCTCCCAGGCAAGCAGCAACAGAACAAGGGGACACAGTCTCAAGTTGTGCTGGGGAAAGTATAGGCTGGATGTTAGGAGGAAGTTCTCCACAGAGAGAGTGATTGGCATTGGAATGGGCTGCCCAGGGAGCTGGTGGAGGCACCATCCCTGGAGGTGTTCAAGCAAAGACTGGATGAGGCACTTAGTGCCATGGTCTAGTTGACTGGCAAGGGCTGGGTGCTAGGTTGGAGTGGATGATCTTGGAGGTCTCTTCCAACCTGGTTGATTCTATGATTCTTTATAAGCTGTTCTGACAGTGCCAGCTGTTACCTAGAGCTTCTGTGTGTGTATATCATGAGAGAGAGGGAAAAGATAAGGAGGTTTCATGTGGTATAGTGGTTGATGTTGCAATCACAAAACCATCTCATCTGCCTTCTTAGTGTCTCTTTCCTGGATGCAGGTCAGGAGAGGCCAAACGAACTGTGGGATGCCACTTCTTAGGTTGTCTTCAGTCCATGTTCTTGCCAATTAATCTACTGACTTGAAACACCAATTTCAGATTACATTGCCACACAGAAAGTTTGCCTGATGTAGTTTCGGTAGGACCTTGCATATATGTTCAGTTCTGGGCCCCCCAGTTTAGGAGGGACATTGAGATGCTTGAGTGTGCCCAGAGAAGGGCGACGAGGCTGGGGAGAGGCCTTGAGCACAGCCCTATGAGGAGAGGCTGAGGGAGCTGGGATTGGTTAGCCTGGAGAAGAGGAGGCTCAGGGGAGACCTTATTGTTGTCTACAACTACCTGAGGGGTGGTTGTGGCCAGGAGGAGGTTGCTCTCTTCTCTCAGGTGGCCAGCACCAGAACAAGAGGACACAGCCTCAAGCTGTGCCAGGGGAAATTTAGGCTGGAGGTGAGGAGAAAGTTCTTCACTGAGAGAGTCATTGGACACTGGAATGGGCTGCCCGGGGAGGTGGTGGAGTCGCCGTCCCTGGGGCTGTTCAAGGCAGGATTGGACGTGGCACTTGGTGCCATGGTCTGGCCTTGAGCTCTGTGGTAAAGGGTTGGACTTGATGATCTGTGAGGTCTCTTCCAACCTTGTTGATACTGTGATATCTGAGAGCAAGGGAGTTGTATTCCCTCTGTGTCCAAAAATTTCCCTCACTGTCAAGAAGAAATGTCAGAGTTTTACACCCAGGGGACATACTGATCCAGCTTTTCTTGACAGCTCTGGGTTTCCTACGCTCATGTGTTGACAGCCTCTCTGGCAACTTTGGCAGTAGATGCATGGAACTTAATTTCTGATGATTCTCTAAACTTCTTATTGGCATTATTCAGTTCTTTTTCAGTTTTGTTTTACTAAGGCATATATCTTCTAATTCATAACATCAAGCAGTATGCCTAAGTAGGCTATAACCTGTGTAGGGGGTGTTTGGCCCTGACTAGAGGCCAGATGCCGACCAAAGCTGCTCTCACTTCCCTTCTTTGACAGACAGGGGAGAGTGAAACTAAAACAACAGGCCTGTGAGTCAAGATAGAAGACATTTAATAGAATCAAAAGCAAAGCCAAGGCTGCATGCAGAAGCAAAAGCAAACACGGATGTTTGCTTCCCATCAGCAGACAGTGTTGGGTCGCTCCCAGGAAGCAAGGCTTCAGTGTGCATAGTGGTTGGTCTGGAGGACAAATGCTGTCAGCGCATGTACCCACGCTTACTCATGTCACTTAGCTTATATATCTGGGCTGACATTGTGTGGCCTGGAATACCCTTTTGGTCAGTTTCATAGAATCATAGAATCAACCAGGTTTGAAGAGACCTCCAAGATCATCCAGTCCAACCTAGCACCCAGCCCTAGCCAGTCAACTAGACCATGGCACCAAGTGCCTCATCCACTCTTTTCTTGAAGACCTCCAGGGATGGTGTCTCCACCACCTCCCTGGGCAGCCCATTCCAATGCCAGTCACTCTCTCTGCCAACAACTTCCTCCTAACATCCAGCCTAGACCTCCCCTGGCACAACTTGAGACTGTGTCCCCTTGTTCTATTGCTGGTTGCCCTGCTGTGTCCTCTCCCAAGAGCTTTCCTATCCCTCAACCTACTGTTGTGGAGGAGAAATATTGGAAAAGCACAGCCTTGGTGCCTGATTCAGCAGTAGCCAAAACACTGCTGTGTTACCAATACCCAGCTACAGGATTGCAAAACACAGCACTAGAAAGATGCTCTGGGGAGAATTAACTCCAGCTCAGCCAAACCCAGTACAGGAGGAAATGCCATCCTAGCAGTACTCAACAGCCTTTTGGTTTTGGTTGGTTTTTTTTTTGTTGTTTCAATATTCCCTTCCTTTGAGTGTTACAATTCTAAAGATAAGAGCCACTTCCAGAGCTACTAACCAAATCTGTTAAATATTTGTTAATTTATTTGATTCAATTGCTTTCCTTTCCACAACTGCAGTGCATGAGCAGAAGTTTCACTTGCTTGCATACCAGTATAGTGTCAAACAGTAGTTCTCCTTTATTCTAGAGAACCAATAGGCATTGTCATCTGGGAGCATTCAGCAAGTCACCACTGGTAAATAAAAGGTGAGGCTCCTCTATACCAGATAGAGTCCTTTTGTTTGAAGCCATGGTGCATTCATAATGCTGAGCACCTGTTGCTGCTGTGCTAGCAAAGCATTTTAAGGGTTATTGATCCATGAGAGGCACTGTCTCCTTTCCCTCCATAATTAAAACCTGCTGCTTTGTAGGGTTGTACATGATGACACAATGTACATGAGTTCATTTAATGTACTCCTTTCTCCTGCCCTTGTTTTTCTTCAAGGCCAAAGAATGCAACATTGAGCAGGTTGCTTAGTTATTCTGCCAAATGGGAGGACACCTCCTGTACAAATTATTTTGCCAAAATATTGGATGATGGCTTTAAATGTCAAATGACTGAACTAGACAAAGGGTTCTCCTGCCTTGTATTCTAGCTGGGTTTTTCCTCTCAGAGACAGGATTTGAGAGTCATCCAAGCACGTATTCTATCCAAATTTATGAGCCTTTAAGTACAATAAGTCAGGAAAGACTTCCTTTATGAATCCCACAAAGGCATTAGAGGTGGCTGGAAAATTCAATACCCTGAGGACTGAAGTGTCTACATGCAACTAGGAGAAATGCAGATGTGCAGGGGATTTTTCTGGTGGGACTTTGAGTGCTGGAATAGAAATAGCACATGGATATTGGACTTGGCATTTAAATGCAGTGAAGTGCTGAAACATCCTTAGGTGGTGACAAAGTACAGTAACTTTAGAATTTTCTTCTTTGTCTGTCTTGGGAATACTTTCTGCCTTTTTACACACCTTATCTATTTCATGTGACTCCACCATGGGCTCTTTAATGTGAGGAATACCTGCAAAGCACCTGGGGAACTTGGCTAGCAATGATTAGCAGTTTTACAATCTAAAAATGTTTCCTCTTTTTCCTTCTTAAAGACACCTCTCTTAAAACGTGGGATAGTCTTTGTCATGTCAGTTTTATTACACTGCAGCTCAAATACTGTACATTTTGTGTCAACTGACCTTCATTATATCATCAGAAGCCACTCTTTTTTTTTAACTTACTGTGAAAACTACCCCTATCATGAAATTGTAGCATGGTCTGGGTTGGAAGGGACCTCCAAAGGTCATCTAGTCCAGTCTCCTCTGCAGTCAGCAGGGACATGCTCAACTAGTTCAGTCTGACTAGTGTTGGGAATAGTAATATTAAATGTAGTGATTCTATAGAGTTGTCTGAGTATTATACACTGGAGCATAAGCCATGGCCAGGCGAGAGTGCAGGAGCTCACAAGTACTGAGTTGAGATAAAACAGAAGGTTGGGAGGATCTTAGAGAATGGTGTAACAAACATAAGCAAATGTAAGGCTGGAGCCTGTGGGTTTTGCCTGTCTCTGCTGACTTGGATTGCTTAGACACAATGTATGTGTTGTGGAGAGAATGTGATGAATGTCTGCTCTAATTAGTGTGTCATTTCTAACACAAGTACATGTAACCTATTAGAGTTTAATACAATTTGTAGCCTTCTGATGAAAGGCATAAAAACACATGTTTGGAATGCAATAAATGGATTGGATTGGCTTGTGTCAGGCCCTCTCCCCATCTCTTCTGGTGCTTATGGCATTGAAGCCTGTGGCAGCCCAGAGCCTTGTTGAGCCTCACACTGAATATCTCCAGGTGTGCTGGTTTGAGGCTAATTGGAATATTTTACTGAGAAATTAAATCCTTGGCTGTGAGAAGAAAAAAAAACCCAACAGTACCTTATATCATTATTCTTCTGCTGAGAAACACAACTAGTCAACATGTAGATAAGACACTCACTTCTTACACACTGCTCATTTAGCTCTCACTTCTGTTCTGCTCCTTCTTTCTGGTGGTCTGGTCTCTGTGCTTGCCTCTGCCTTAATTCTAATCCGACCTAACCCTTTTTCCTCTAACCTCATTGTCATCTTTTTTGACATGTCACCTCAGATCTCCAGGTTTATCATGTGAGATATACATGGATTGATCTGGTTATTTCTGAAGGGAGGGATAGAGGGAGGGGGAAGGGGATTTGGGTCAGGAGCCCCTCCTAGGGACTCTGATTTCTGGGAGGGGTTTTGTGTTTCAGTATTACTTTTAACTTGCATATAACTGTATATATTTGTGTATATATGCTTGTAAATTGTGCTAAGCTGTAAATATAGCTTCATTTCTTAACTTCCAGCTGGCTGAGTCCAGTCTGGATGATTTTCTTAAGTGTGAGGGGGTGAGTAACACCCAAACCATCACACCAGGGATGGGACTCAATCCACCTCCCTGGGCAACCTGTTCCAGTAATACACCACCCTCATAGTGAAAAACTTGTTCCTAAGATCCAATCTAAATCTGCTCTTCTCTAGTTTGAAGCCATTGCCCCTTGTCCTATCACTATAGGCCTTTCTAAACAGTCTCAAGCCTTTTTGTAGGCCCCCTTCAGGTACTGGAAGACTGCTATTAGGTGTCCCTGGAGCCTCCTCTTCTCCTGACTGAACAACCCCATCACCTTCAGCTTGTCCTCATAAAGGAGGTGTTCCTACACCCAATCATTTTTGTGGCCATCCTCTTGGCCCCGCTCCATCAGGTCCATGTCCCTCCTATATTGAAGGCTCCAGAGCTGGACACAGTACTCCAGGTGAGGTCTCACCAGAGCAGAGTAAAGTGGCAGAATCACCTCTCTGTGTGCTTTTATACTATAGTTCATGCCCTGGGACTCCAGGGATTAAGAATTTTATTTCTTATTCCATGACATTCAGAGCTTGAACAGTAATTAAAATGAATGCTTTCATTATGCACAAGCCATTTATGGAAATGTGATCTCATCTGGGCATCTGCAAGATAATGCAAGCCAATTAAAATATCCTGGAGGTTGTGTGACTTTGAAACTATCTTTACAGTCATAAAAATGTGTTCTTTAAAAAACAACAACAACAACAACAAAAAAAACAAACGAAAGTCAAACTAATGTGCTTTAGAATCCATACTAATTGAGATCTCATCATAGTGAGACAGTAATGTCATTGCTCAAGAAAGCAATCTGGAAAGTAGCCAAGAGGAGAGGGACCTGAGGGTACTGATAGATAGTAGCTGAAGATGAGGCAGCAGTGTGCCCAGGTGGGCAGCAGTGCCAATGCTATCCTGGCCTAGATCAGGAGCAGTGTGGCCAGTAGGACAAGGGAGGTTATTCTTCCCCTGTACTCAGCACTGGTCAGGCCACATCTTGAGTGCTGTGTCCAGTTCTGGGCTCCTCAATTCAAGAGAGATGTTGAGGTGCTGGAAGGTGTCCAGAGAAGGGTGACAAAGGTGGTGAGGGGCCTGGAACACAACCCTATGAGAAGAGGCTGAGGGAGCTGGGGGTGTGCAGCCTGGGGAAGAGAAGGCTTAGGGCAGAGCTCATTGCTGTCTACAACTACCCGAAGGGACATTGTAGCCAGGTGGGGGGTGGCCTCTTCTCCCAGGCAAGCAGCAATAGAACAAGGGGACAGAGTCTCAAGTTGTGCCGGGGTAGGTATAGGCTGGGTGTTAGGAGGAAGTTCTTGCCAGAGAGAGTGATTGGCATTGGAATGGGCTGCCCAGAGAGGTGGTGGAGTCGCTGTCCCTGGAGGTCTTCAAGAAAAGACTGAGGCACTTAGTACCACCATGGTCTAGTTGATTGGATAGGGCTGGGTGCTAGGTTGACTGGATGACCTTGGAGGTCTCTTCCAACCTGGTTGATTCTATGATTTTATATATATATATATATATATATATATAATATTATATATATTTGATATATATATATATATATATATTTGGGATATACTTTCTGGAAAAGGAGTGGGTGTAGTTGATCTGAATGATTAAGTTTTGGGTTGTTTGGTTTTAATCCCATTTTTCATCCGGTAATCTCAATGAGACACCTGCTGCCTTTCTGCTTATTTCACCTACATGGGAAGACAGGAGTTGAGTGTCTGGACTATTGCCAAGACTACAAATGAGCCCTGCAGCAGTGCTGATGGGAATCATAGCTGAGAGCAGCCTGTTGCATTGATCAGAGACCATCTTTAAGATTTCAAATGGTTTATGAGTGAAGAAGGTAGCAAAGTGGAGTAAGCCAAGAATGTTCTGGCTGATAACTTGTTATGCTTCTGTAATTTGATCACACCAGATCATAGGCCTTTTGTATGGCTAGTAGCTTCCCAGATCTCACTTTATGCAGAGTAGCAGACCAAGCTTGCTGATGTTTTTTTTACTGCTTCATAGATAGGCTTTGACCATCACTTCCTTGGTGCACTTGGTACCCGACTTCTCTGTCATTCACTTGTTGCGAGCAGGTTACTGGCACTTGTGACAGAAAGAGTTGGGCATACATATGCAAACTTTTCACAGTTCAGCTCTGCTAAGGTAGGTGATTCAAAAAAAAAAGAAGAGGAGGAGAAAATATTTTGAATAGAAGCATTTCTCAAAGAGCAAAGGCTTAGAAGAATATAAGGATGCCTGACCTGGTATATGCTTCCATGTGCTGCGGTATATGGCTTCCAGGTTTTGATCTGTGGAAAGCATTAGGTGTTAAAACTATACAAAGTCAGGATGGTGCAAGAGAGCAGAAAATCACAGGAAGCAAATGAGGCTTTGCAAGCAGGGAAAATGAGGACATGCAAACCTCTGAAGAAGATTAGTCATGGGCCTGGCTGTCTATCTTGGCTCTTAGCACGATAAGAAGAGATTTGTCAGTGGGAGATGACAGTTGTTTGTCTCTGTTTATGAACTCTGTGCTGCATCTGTGTTTTACACAGCAGTGTTTTCCTTAAATACTGAATATATTATTTAGCAAGCTGCTGAGCTCTCACAACTATTAGAACTGTCAATAACATTTTAGGGTGGTTAACAGCTGAGAAAGTGAGGCCCAACAGCTGGCTGCCAGGCTGCTCAGTGGTTTAGAAGTCTCTTAGTGCCCAGCAAAAGTGGTTGATTTTGAAGTTTAAAATCAGGCAGTTAAGGACTGAGCAGCAGGTGGAAATAATAGCCCTTATAACTTAGGTCCTTATAGAATCATAGAATCAACTAGGTTGGAAGAGACCTCCAAGATCATCCAGCCCAACCTAGCACTCAGCCCTAGCCAGTCAACTAGACCATGGCACTAAGTGCCTCATCCAGTTCTCAGCAATTGACATCATTGAGGGCTTTTGTAATTCTGTAGGATTTACACTGTGGTCAGGAGAAGAGAAATTCCCCATCACTGGCACTTGTCTGTGTGCCAGCAAATGCAGTGGATTGCAGAGAAATTTGCAGAGTTCCTATCAAGGGATAAGAAGTGCAGCATTCTTAGTCATTTGTAGTTTGGGTTAGATTTCTTTCTCCAGCAAGCTCAAATTCTGTAGCTTATATCTCTGCTTTAATGCTGAGGTAGCCTGTCTAACACTTGTAAGATGAGAAACTCCATTTTACCCACGTCACAGAAAAGGAAAACTATAAAGAAGAAAGTTGGCTCAGAAACTTTGTTTTGCTTGAAGGGTAAATACTAAATATCTTCAAAAGGTATTTTATCCTAGGCCTGTTGTACTTCAAAGGAGTGGAATGTCCTTCTCTGTTCTCATTACTCCTAGTATTTATCCACATTACTTAGAGTCAAGGCAAGATAACATATATAAACAAATGTAAAACTGCCATTGCATAATGGTCTTCTTGGAACACCTTTTATACTAAAACTACCTTCTGTAAGAACAGGGTTGAGCTTCTGAGTGGTATTTTATTTACAAAACAAAGAAGCAAAAATAACCAAACCACCAGACCAAAAAAACCTCAAACCCCACAAAAAAGCCAAACCCAAACCAACCTTGGAATAAGGTTGTGGCAAGATGCAGTTTGTCTCCTGAGGAAAACATTTGTAAAGATGCAGTATGTGTCAGCACATAGAAACCTTTTAGTTTGACTCTCAAAATGCAAAGAAGGTTATCTATGTCCTCCAGAAAAACAGCAAACTTGTCTGTGGGTGAGCTGCTCATCTGCAGAGATTTCAAGTTCCCCTGCAGTTTTTAAATGCTTGATTTTCAGTAAAGGATATTTTTTTTTCTCTTCCCTGGTGCAAAATAACTCCAGAGAAGAATATTTTCCCAAGCAGAGACTGAGTAGTGGTGATGAGTGTTCCACAGCTTTCAGAGTGCAAGTGATGCTCTATTAGATTTGTCTGCTTCTCTTCACCTGCAGGTCAGCAATTTTTTAGTTCCTTATGAAGGCTCTGAAATGTTTGTGGAGATCATCACTGCTTCGAGTGAAGATCCAGCTTGCATTCCAGACATGATCTACTTTACTGCTTCAAGTTACATTGTCATTTTTTTAACCATTTCACCAGTATGTGGAAACTAAAATAAAAGATGAGGAAAATGATGCTTTACAGGAACCAAAGGACAATAATCTTTCCCAAGCACGTATCTCTTTGCCTCCTTTATCTCTTTAACTTGCAAGCTCTGATCAGGCACTGTGGCGAAGTTGTTTGTTTTGCTAAAGAGATTATCTCAGGGTGCTGAGCATTAGTAGCTGTCACAGAACCTACCCATTTAAAAAAAAGCAAAACAACCACAACCCTAACACCACAGAAAAGCATCTAATAAGGCAAATGGTTAACAGCCAGTAGAGCCAACTTACCTGGTGTCCCAAATTTCCTTGCAAAGCAGAGAACTGTGGTTCCTAGAGGCTGAGAAGTTGTAGGGATCAATACATTCATGTTAATGTGATTGGTATTTGCTGGTACACTTAACCCAAGAAACTCATGGTGTTTGAGATCAAGGAAAACATGAATTCTGACACTGAGGCAATGTTCTACTTTGAAGCAGAGGATAGGAGGTCAGGCTCTCTCAGTCTTCAGTGGGGTAGGAGGGATTGGAGAGTGAAGTGGGGATTGAAGGAGCGCGTCTCCAGACACTGAAGAAACCACACCATAGTACCTTTCACCATGCTATCCCATGCACTCACCACTGTTCCCAGTAGATTACAGTCCCACTCCCTTTCTTGTCAAAGTAGTGTTTAGATGGGGATTTTGGTCTTTATTTCTCCTCCTAAGTTCAAGACAGAACAAGCCTTCTGTCATGAAATGGGGTTTATGAATCGTTTTTTAGCTGCTCATTATCACAGAATCATAGAATCAACCAGATTGGAAGAGACCTCCAAGATCATCCAGTCCAACCTAGCACCCAGCCCTATCCAATCAACTAGACCATGGCACTAAGTGCCTCATCCAGGCTTTTCTTCAACACCTCCAGGGACAGTGACTCCACCACCTCCCTGGGCAGCCCATTCCAATGCCAATCACTCTCTCTGCCAACAACTTCCTCCTAACATCCAGCCTAGACCTCCCCCGGCACAACTTGAGACTGTGTCCCCTTGTTCTGTTGCTGGTTGCCTGGGAGAAGAGAGCAGTCCCACCTGGCTACAGCCTCCCTTCAGGTAGTTATAGACAGCAGTGAGGTCCCCCCTGAGCCTCCTCTTCTCCAGGCTAAACACCCCCAGCTCCCTCAGCCTCTCCTCACAGGGTTTGTGTTCCAGGCCCCTCACCAGCTTTGTCACCCTTCTCTGGACACCTTCCAGCACCTCAACATCTCTCTTGAATTGAGGGGCCCAGAACTGGACACAGCACTCAAGGTGTGGCCTGCCCAGTGCTGAGTACAGGGGAAGAATAACCTCCCTTGTCCTACTGGCCACACTGTTCCTGATGCAGGCCAGGATGCCATTGGCTCTCTTGGCTACCTGGGCACACTGCTGGCTCATCTTCAGCCTACTTATCCTCCGGTACCCCCAGGTCTCTCTCTACCTGACTGCTCTCAGCCACTCTGTCCCCAGCCTGTAGTGCTTCTTGGGGTTGTTGTGGCCAAAGTGCCGAACCCTGCACTTGGCCTGGTTAAATCTCATCCCATTGACTATAATGCAGGTACTGGAAATACTCTGGGCTGGGGAGTCCTCACGTAACTAATGTCTCATTTCACATGATATGTATGTGTCTGTGTCATCTCAGGAATAACTTGTATATATTTTTTCCTTCCTCTTCTGTTATACTGATAGAAATGAGTGTGAGAATTGATTCTAAATCATGCAAAGCTTGTGATTAAAATATGAAAGGCTTCTGGCTATCGAGTCCAGGGCCACAGCTGATCACGGGGTTGTCTTTCCTTCCATGGTCGGATGTAGGAGACAGCAGTAAATAATCTGTTGGGTTGTACTTCTGACACCAGCAGTTACAGCTTCTTGGGAGGAAGCTGTTTGATTATGCCATCTCCTTTATCCCAGTAGAATCTGGTGCTAAGAAGCTTCTAATGTGTGCACTGAAGGTGAAAAGAACAGTAGCTAAAAGCATATGGGTGGAGAAGGGAGACAAAAATACATGAAACTTATTTTTTTCCCTTCCTCTCTCTCTCAAGGTTTTGCTCTGTATAACATACACCTCCACATTTGAGCTGAATGGCAGTTCAGTGTTGAAGATTGCTGAGGTAAGTGCTGCTGCATACTACTGCTTGTGCCTCTTTACATTCTCCCACTACCTAGAGTGTGCCTCCCATACATACCCAGGCACTGTACTAGTCTACATCACAATTACCACCTTAAGGACTGGTATTTCTGTATGTTGAGTCTGAAGGAATAGCTATGAGTTGGTCAGGGTTTATAGTCTTGCATGGGAAGGCACTTTTGGAGACTGACTGCCAGTTGTATAATACAGTGTTGCACACTTACTGCTCTTCATACTTAATTTCTTTTGCCTTTTGCAATGGAAAAATTGCCCTGAGTTCTTTACAAAGCAGCCCTGTACTGATTTCTTACCTGGTGCAAGTCTAAAACTAATGAAGTTTCCTTGAGAGGTGTGTAGGCTGTAATGTGCCATGTTAGTTGTGAGTGCCACATTGTGTCTTTGCTCTAATACATTCAGGCAGAAGATTTATTGCACCTCTAGATAAATGGTATTTTCCTGGTGCTATTAGTCACTCTTCTGTCTTAATGCCATTAGATTTTAGTCTGAATTAAATTGTAAAGGAGCTTTGACTGTAGAAAAACACACCTGCAGGTCTCCTAAGTGAGCCTTTGTAGATGGGTGGTATTTTTAGTCCCCTCTGTAACAAGCCATAGGGCTGTTTGTTTAGGTTAGAGAAGGTGCAGAGGAGTACTTAATCCTCTGCAGAGCACATGCTGTTGTACGCAGAGCATTTATATTGCTAACAAGATAATGTTAGAGTTTATGTCCATGGAGCAGTGTAGGAGATTATGTACCAGTCCTACACTCCAGCTATATGTGAACGTTTAAAGATGAGTTCCTTCTCAGATTTCAGTATTTTGGGTGGGTCTTTTAGTAAGAAAGAAAAATTCCATGTGAAAACGGATCACTTTACCTGGAAGTTACAGTATTTTCTAAGTTTAGGAATGAAGCTGACCTTGCACTGTCCTATTGGAAACCACTAATAGAAATGCAGAAATAACAGAGAACCAAAGAAAACAGCTGCCAGTTTCTAGCATAGAGGCCCTTAAAGGCAGGGATAACACACAAACCATTTTGTATATAACATATGCAGGATGAGAAAGAAGTATTAATCATTCCAGATGTCTTGCACAGCGTAGACTGATTTCTTTTGTGCTATATGAGGCCATAAGGTATAGCTATTTTTTGAGGTCTCCATGAGCTCCCTGTAGCAAGGATGAACTGAACTGGTATTTAGAGCAAGCCAGAACTTCTACCAAAGTTTTGCTAAACCCTTTTTACATCAGTGTGCCAAACTGAAGAAAATACAGATAGTTTCCCTTGCTGCAGATTTCCTCAGCAAACTTTCTAACATGCAAGGCAAAAGCTGATAAATTCAGCTTAGTGCATCACTTGTTGTCGACAAAGAGCTCTAGCTTAGACAAAATACTTGCTGGTAAAAGTGTGTAATGACTCTAAACCCTTCACGTTTCAATCTTCAAGAGCACTGCCTAAGACTGGGGGAAGTGTGCAGAGCTGTATCAGCTGTATCTGTTTTCTCTGTAAATTTGGGTAACAATAGGGTCGTTACTCATTTAAAGCCTCCTGGAAAACGGTAGTTTCCTTTCAGAGATTTGAGTGAAATTCTGCTGTTCTTAGTAGTTGTACTTCACTTTTTTCCCCCTTTCTTTCTCTTCTTTTCCCCCATAGAACCTTTGTCAGTATAGTGGTACAAATTGGCACAGTGATAGTTTGCCCTTTTTCTGTTAAGAGTGAATGCAAGCTCTGTGGCAAGCTGGTGAGATGTGCCAGCAAAGCAAATAAAAGTTTCATTTCCTTTAGGGATTAAAACAAGCTGTAACACAGAGCATGCATGTTACTGCTTGGAACGTTTGGAGGTACAGCTATTTTCCCCACTGTCCTAAAGAAAACATTGCCTAGGTGAATGTTTAAGTCTTTTTAATTAGCAAGTCTCACCAAATGCATAAAGGCTTCCTCTGATTCCTCCTGGGCAGGTTGTAGATAAGGCAAAGACTAACAGCTGGAATTAATATGCCTTCATATCCAAATCCTGCAATGTATAAGCAGTAGGAAACAGAAAATTTATTTCCTGAACTCAGCATTTGTCTGTCCTCAGCATTGTTCTGATTTGCTCTAAAGGATAGGTGGCAGAGAGGAGCTCCAGCTATTTGACATGCCTTTCCAAGTCAGTCCCTCAGTTTTCCTAGCCTGCCCTCTGTAGCAAAGTGGAGCCATTGCAGAATTAGAAAAGTGCTGGCTGTGATTTTAGACCTCTCTGAGGACGTTCTCTGATAAACAAGGGTACAGTCTGGCCATTTTGCACTGCCTGATTATTCTCAGTTCATGTGTACAAAATAAGATCACCTTAAATCTTTCTGAATGCTATCAGCTTCAAATTAAAGAAGCATCCCACCTGAAGTGTGCTGTGTTATGTGGATTAACAGTATTGAAAACAGACTCATTCTTTCTCTGTGCACCTTCCCATGCTTGCCTAGACCCCTGCAAGAAAATGTAATTCATGCTATTGCTTCTTTTCATGTGTGCATTTGTTACTCCCATGTCATTTGGAGGTTGGTTTGATTCCCTTGTGTTTCATTAGCTAACCCTTCTGTGTTTTGCTCTTAGTTGTGTTTTGCATGCCATAGAGCTGGAAGTCCCCGAATGCATGAAATGATCAAAATGTCCATTGCACACCTCTCTGGGGCCCTGAGCTCTCACATTTTTACTGCTGCTTCTTCATCAATGGCTTTTCAAAAGGTACTTTGCCCAAACATTTTAAACAAGGAGCTCAGGTTGGAGCTCAAGTGGAAAGTATTGCTGCTCATTCTCTGGCATGGGGAGGGAAAAGAAGAAGGAGATAACAACCATGCTCTTTCCAGAAAGTCAGCCTGCCTCTAAGAGTGGTATTTCATCAATTAATTCAGGTAATTTAGAAGAAAAGTTACAGCTCAAGAGAATCATCTCAGCAGCACTGGAATGACGTGGCCTCTGTGAAGGACTTTGCACACTTAAAAGGCTTTAGGAGGTTTTGTCTACTGGATTTTAGGTGCTGAATGATGGGCAGAATTGGTCCAGGCCTTTTAATTTACAAAACCATCTTCATCTCTGACTGATTGTTCTCAAGCTAAACAAAATCCCTTATTTATTTGAGAGGATCTCAGAATCTTGACAAAGAAAAACAAGTATGAGGTGTGCTGTCAGTTTGGTCCCTTATACCCTGCAAATACAACTGCAACCTCTTCTGGTGCACTGCCAAAGGAGATAATCAGTCTCTGTGATTTGCAATGTTTCTAGCATGAGATAATGAGTGACATAGATACACATAGAAAGCTCTGGAATGCTGTCTCTCCATGTACTTGGGAAATAAGGGAAAATAGGGCAAGACCCATAATTAAGTAGCTTCCATGTGCAATGTCTTGGACCAGTCAGCTAAGGTCCAGTTTGTATCCAGCACAATCATGTTTTCTTGTGCTTGTGGCTTTGTTGAAATTCTGATGTCTGAGGCTGCCCAAAGCAAGGAGACTTTTTTAGGAACATAGCTATATTGTTTTCCACTCCACTCTAACAAGTACAGGAGTCTGCCAGCAACAACACATTAATCTTAAACTTTATAGCCTCAGGCCCACAGCCTTTCTTTCTTGGTCGGTGAAATAGCTGGGTTTAATTTCAGTAGGAGTTAAAATCAATCAAGACTCTTGTCCTTTGTCAATACTGACTAGGCCATGTAATCAGATCAATCTTTCCCTCCCTAACAGCCTTGTTAGAGAACTATAAAAATGGCTTTACCTCATAGAGTCTCCTTCTCACTCAAAAATGTGCACCAGCTGCATTTATGTGTACTCCTCATGCATGGAATTTATACTATACATATATAGAATGTATTTGTTCCCAGCTAGTTTAATCTGTGTTCCTTGTTCTTCTGACTAGCTGTAGATCCAAATGATGGCAGAATGAAGCCACAGAGACTGAACAGTATCTGAACAGCCACTTACATTTGTGGGTTTTTCTATAATCATTGTTAATGCTAAAGCTCAGCCTAGGTCAAAGGACCAAAAGAGATGGTCTGAGAAGATTGTATTGTACAGTTCTGTTGCAAACCCACTCAGCTCCAAGACGACTCAGTAGTCACTATGCAGCAGTTACAGTGGTTACTACAGTTACAGTAGCTCTTACAGAGACCAACACTTCCCACAGAAAATCCAGTCGAGGGTAGGAACTGCACTTGGCTGTGTGCTGTCCCCAGGATCCTAGCTACATTATGCTTTGGCAACTATTTCCATAGCATCGTCTGGGGCAAAAATGAAGCACAAGTCTGGTCACAGCACAATGTCAAAAAGGTGCCACCAGCTGGGCATGGAGCCAGAATTGGATGACCCATGAATGTTTTTCATAGAATCCTATAGTCATAGAATCATCCAGGTTGGAAGAGACCTCCAAGATCATCCAGTCCAACCTAGCACCCAGCCCTAGCCAGTCAACTAGACCATGGCACTAAATGCCTCATCCAGGCTTTGCTTGAACACCTCCAGGGATGGTGACTCCACCACCTCCCTGGGCAGCCCATTCCAATGGCGATCACTCTCTCTGCCAACAACTTCCTCCTAACATCCAGCCTATACCTTCCCCAGTACAACTTGAGACTGTGTCCCCTTGTTCTCTTGCTGATTGCCTGGGATAAGAAACCAACTTCGACCTAGCCACAGCTTCTATTCAGGTAGTTGTAGACCACAATGAGATCACCCCTGAGCCTCCTCTTCTCCAGGACAGCTACTCACAACAGTCATGTCCTCTAGTGTCTCATGTACACAAAGCCAAGACAGACAATCCTCAGAGAACAATACAGTTTTTCTCCATTAAAGCTACCAAGGACATCAAAGGTGAGGGAAAGAGCAATAGAACCTCCACCAGCCTGCAGACCATGTACCTCCATGCACAGTTCTTCCCTTTGGGCTGAAACCTGCAGTTTTGGAGTATTCAGCAGCCAGTATCAGAGCTCCCCGGGATGCTGCAGGGGTGACACATACCATAGCAGCACACATATACACACATCCACAGCTCAGTATCAGTATCCATTAATACCTTGACTTCTGTGAGATCTCTGAGATGAGGAGCCCTTGGCTTGAACGCCAGCAGTGTGCTCTTGTGACCAGGAGGGCCAATGCCATTCTGAAGTGTATTAAAAGGGATGTGGTTAGTAGGTTGAGAGAGGTTCTCCTCTCTCTCTATTCTGTCCTGGTGAGGCTGCACTTGGAGTACTGTGTCAGTTCTGTGCCTTCCAGTTCTGGGCCTCCCAGTTCAAGAAGGACAGAAAACTGCTTGAGAGAGTTCAGCGCAGAACCACAAAGATGATTAAAGGAATGGAACATCTTTTCTATGAGGAGAGCCTGAAGGAGCTGGGACTCTTTAGCTTGGAGAAGAGGAGACTGAGAGGTGACCTCATTAATGTTTATAAACATGTAAAGGGTGAGTGCCAAGAGGATGGAGTCAGACTCTTCTTGATGATGCCCAATGACAGGACAAGGGGCAGTGGGTGGAAGTTGAGGCATAGGAAGCTCCATGGAAACACGAGGAGGAAGTTTTTCTCTGTGAGGGTGACAGAACTCTGGAACAGGCTGCCCAGGGTGGTTGTGGAGTCTCCCTCTCTGGAGATACTTAAGACCCACCTGGATGTGTTCCTGTGTGATCTGGTATAGGTGGTTCTGCCTGGGGCGGGGGGGGGGGGTGGACTGGATGATCTTTCAAGGTCCCAGCTCCTCACATTCTGTGATTTGTGTTATTTGTGGTAAAAGGTTTTTGTATTCTCTATATTAGGAAAGGCCTTCAAAGGCTTTCAGATGTTCTGCAGTATGTAATAATGATGATATGAAATGTGGTAAATACCTGTAAATCAGAAGCCACAAGAGTTGGAGAGTATTTACTTTGCAGATGCAGACTTGCAGAATGATAATTACAAATAAGCATCCAGAAATGAACAGTGGAAGCAGCACTTAGTGAATTACCTACAGAGCAAGGCAAGCACCTAAATCTTGTGGGTTTGCCAGGTGTCTTTGCCAATTCTGCCCAACCATTCCTGCAGCTGTGAGACTGATAACTGCATGCTGCTTCTAGGTGCTACTTACTCAGTTTTCCATATTGCTGAAAACTTCTAACGCGCTAATAAAGCAATATGAAGTAGAAAGGGAGGCTGACTCTGCCTGTGAAAGACCTTGGTATCCTCCTAAAATGTGTTACTGGTAAGTTATAGTTCATGTCTCTGTACTGCTATCTTGTTTCCTTATCAGGTTTGCATTGAGACATATGTATCTAGCTGTCACCAGCGGAGCATTAACACCGCTGTGCGGGCAACCCTCAGCCAAATGTTGAGTGACTTGACTTTACAGTTACGACAAAAGCAGGAAAACATGGTGAGCCTTCTGGCATCAACAAATGGTTCCATGTCCATGGCTGCATAACTTTTTGTTTCTCTGAATGGAGTGTGTTGTTCTAGCTTGTTGTGCCTTGTGGCTTTTATTTGACACTTCCACAATTAAAAGCAGTCTGACTCCGCGCTTGCCTCAGAGCAGTCTGTCAGAAACGCAGCTCTCATATTGGCAGCTCTGCTTGGCTGGTTTGGTTTTGCTTTTTTTTTCCTCCTTCCTTTAAACAAAAGAGGCTTTGTTCTGATGTCAGGCTGCATTGGCCTCTTCATTATTTCGTTTGCTTTTTTTTTTCCCTAAGGTTCATTGAAATCTTTTTGCCAGAAGTTTTTGCATGATTAATATTTACCTAAACAAAATAAATTATCAACTAAGGAAAATGTGTTGAGATTTTTTCTTATATTTTTTTTCATAGAAGAAAATTTAAGCTTATGAAATATTGTGCTTGGTTGTTAGGGGGGGGGAGGGAAATCTACTTACTGCATTATTAAAATCCATGAGAGCTGTTTGAATGAAATCCCAGCACATTGTCAGCAAAACTGTAGATGTCCTGGGCACATGTGAAGTTACATTAGCTTCTTACATTTGTTTGTGCTGCTTTGTATATTACCACCAAAGTACTATTTGCAAAAGTCAGTTTCTAGGGAATGTTAAAGACAGTAGTTGTACAGATTATTGTCCTTACATCTGTTTTTGGGTTAAGATGATCTAGGGTAGGGTGTCCCTGCCTATGGCAGGGGGGTTGGAACTAGATGATCCTTGTGCTCCCTTCCAACCTTGACTGATTCTACGATTCTATGAGCACTTCTATTTGGGATTAGTAGACTGGGCTACTTTTATCCTAATGAGCAGCTGCAGCACAGAATGAATCAGTTTATTTATCCTTAACCTTCTGTCTGTACTAAGTTCATTTTGTTTTAAAGAACAAACAAAAACCCAAAAAAACCACCAACAACCAAACCGCTCAAAAAAAAGTTCCAAACCAACCAACCAAAAACATGAACCAAAGAAACAAAACAGTTCCTGGCAGTTTGTTGTTGATGCTTGAGAGAAGCACTTGGCTTGACCCCTTTATGCACTGATAGGAAGAATCCTATACCGCAGCCAAGCCAAGTGAGGTGAGAGGTCAGTTCCATTTCCTGACTGCCATGTTGGCACTGTAACATTAATGATGATAATGTCATAAGCTCTAATATTCGATTGATTTTGGTTTCTAAGTACTTTGTGAGATCTAGACTATGCTTTCCTCTCAGTTATTTTTATTGCAACCTACATGCTTAATTATTACTGAGTTGGTTTAGGTGTATGGAATCCCTTAAGGACTTAAAAACCCTAGTCCAGCCTAATGGGACTCCTTCCTTAACTATAAACAAATGTTAAACCAGATTTTAATGAGCTTTGGAAAAACTTTCACTTAAAAAACTAACAAACAAAACCCCAAACCCAGATCAAGGGCATGGATTTGTAAAGAAAGCTCTGCTGTTAAAGTACTGCTCCTACAATGTTTATTTGCCCCTTGCAGCTATTAACACTTTTGTCTTTCCTCAACAGACAATTGAAAACCATGATGCCTTGCAGAAATTCAAGAATCAAGGTATCTTTAATGCTTTTTTGAGTGATTCCTTCCAGTCTGTCTTTTTATTCTTCACGTTCCTTTTATCAGCACAGTGCTCTTTGATTTCACAGGAATTGCGTTTTCAGGTTTTCTTATGTTCTCAATAGCTTAATGCTCTCTGTTACCTATGGTAATAACTCAGGTAGCCCTGATAGCTCCTGATCTATTTATTTTTTTTCAGTTGTGTCATCTGGACCACCTTTGAATTCAATGTAGTAATAAATGATTGTTTCCAGGTGCTGACTTTGGTAATTAAGGAGATTCAGTGCTCTGGAGAAAGTTTTAGTAAGTGGCTTTAATTCCTAAATCGAAACGGATTCATGGAGAACATGGTAATGATTGTGGTGTATTTCAGGACAGAGATGTGGTTTATGTAATAGCATCTTTTGAAAGCACATCACTAGCAAAAGTCCATTCACACTTGCCAGGTTATTATTTCACAAGGCAATTTTCTTCTACTCCTGTTCTGGCTTAACTTCCAACATTTTCCCTGATAGGTAAAAATAATCTCTGCCTTTGACCTTCTCACTGGATTTCTGCAAGAGAACTTGTGTGGATGGAAGCTAAAATATTTTGGGTGTTTAAGCATCATCTTTTAAGCTCAGAACCTTATCAGATACCAGAAGCTGTGTAGCAGAGATAAACTGCAGGCAGAGATACAGAAATTTTAGCTGCTGTGAAGGAGCCAGTACTGGAGCCTGTCATTTTTATTTATTTGTACACTTAATCTATTAACCAAATTGGATTTCAGCTAACCTTCTGTAAATGCATGTAAGCAATCAATGCTTTCTCCAAGTTTAATGCCACTGCTTTTTCATTCTATGGAAATCACTTTCCAAACTATGACTTCTCCTACCACATCTTCTCTATGAATTTTGGCAGCCCTGCTCTTTATTTAGAAGCTCTGACCCGCTTTGGAAAGTCCATGCAGTGAACCGAGGTTGTAATCCAGCTGCATATATGTAATGCCTGTGATCTTTGTCCCTTTTGGAGGTACCTCAGCTGAGTCTCTTTGTGATGATGTTGTATCTGTCCTCACTGTGCTCTGTGAGAAGCTCCAGGCTGTCATAAAGTGAGTTATTTCAGTTTATAATATGAATTTAAATACCTGGAGATTGCGACTTGCACTGATACATGTGATTGTACTGTTGTAGTTTTGGAACTATGGAGCAAAACTCTGCTTAAATGAAGTGTTGGTTAGAAGTACTGTTCATCATGCATTAATTTAACTCTCACTTGAGCTGAGAAGCCTTCTTTGTGCGTTTTTTGGCTTTAAAGAGCTTCGGGTAAAGCTAATCTGTAAGTAAATACAGCAACAAAAGCCTTCTTTTCTGGCTCGAAAGCCATCATTGTAGAGAGAGAACAACAATTACAGGAGACATGGAAAAACTTAACAGAAACAATATGTAAAGCTAATTAGTATGTCCTTCTCAGGAAGGCAGCATTTTTCCAGTTGAAATAATTTGGATGACCAAAGCACTTGTTGAATTTTGCAGTATCATTCACACTACCTATTTGGAAACGCATGAGGCTAACTTCTTAAATGCAGTTACTTGGAGCATTAGTAAGATGTTACACTGCATTAAAATACTAGAGGCTCTTCTCCCAGGCACCCAGTGACAGGACAAGAGGACAGTCTCAAACTGAGCCAGGGCAGGTTTAGGCTGGACATTAGGAAGAAATTCTTCACAGAAAGACTGATTGGAATTGGAATGGGCTACCTGGGGAGATGGTGAAGTCTCCATCCCTAGAGGTGTTTAAAAGGAGGCTGGATGAGGCACTTAGTGCAGTGGTTTAGTTAACTAGAAGGGTTAGGTGATAGGTTGGACTCGATGATCCTAGAGGTCTTTTCCAACCTGGTTGATTCTGTGATTCTGTTGGCCAGCACTGTAAGAGTAAGTACTTACTCCTGAGTTAAAAATTACTTTCTGTGGCATTCCTAGCATAGCTTTGACCAATGGTCTATTAAGAAATAAGCCCATGAAAGCCTTATGTCTTAAAAAGGTGACAAACTAACCAAAAGCAATGCAAATGTTTCTCAGCAGTTACTTAAGAAAAACAGAAATAGAGCAAGTTATATTAAAGTTTTAAGAAAAATACCAAGTTCTTACTTGACAGCATTGTTTCTGTGTCTGAAATAAGATTTAATTAGCAACTGCTGCCAGCTGCAGATCACCTCAGTGGTAGTGGAAAAAAAGGCAGTGTGAAACTATTTTAAGTTTAGCATGATGTTGTCACTTTGGTTGGCCTTCATGAACCTGGGGAAATGGGAGATGTACCAGGGAATGCTTGGTTTGTATGTCTTTTTGTATGCTCTACCAATCTCAGGAAACATATCTTAAGAACTGGCAGATCTGAAAACAGTACAGACATCTTTGTGTGCACTTCTATAGGCTTTCCTCCTATGGCTGTAATTACAGCAAGATTGGACAAGGAAGAGTGCTATACTTGGTGTTATTTAATCACTGTCAGCATTTTAAAGGAACATTTCATTTAATTTTTGTTGTACATAGTTACAGGAGAATAAGGACAGATCTTAACCTTGAGTACTGTGTCCAGTTCTGGGCTCCTCAACTCAAGAGAGATGTTGAGGTGCTGGAAGGTGTCCAGAGAAGGGCTACAAAGCTGGTGAAAGGCCTGGAACACAAACCCTATGAGGAGAGGCTGAGGGAGCTGGGGTTGTTTAGCCTGGAGGAGGCTCAGGAGGGACCTCACTGCTGTCTACAACTACCTGAAGGGAGGTTGTAGCCAGGTGGGATTGGTCTCTTCTCCCAGGCAACCAGCAACAGAACGACGGGACACAGTCTCAAGTTGTGTCAGGGGGCAGCATAGGTTGGATGTTAGGAGGAAGTGGTTGGAAGAGAGAGTGATTGGCATTGGAATGGGCTGCCCAGGAAGGTGGTGGAGTCACCATCCCTGGAGGTGTTCAAAAAAAGCCTGGCTGAGGCACTTAGTGCCATGGTCTAGTTGACTGGCTAGGGCTGGGTGCTAGGTTGGACTGGATGACCTTGGAGGTCTCTTCCAACCTGCTTGATTCTATGATTCTGTGATCTTCAAAAGTGTGTATCTAGCAACAGCAAGTGGCAAAACCAGATGAAAGGTTAATTCTTTGTATCAAATATGGCCCATGTGTGAAGCTATAAACAGCTGTCATCTGATAAGTATTGTCCACTAAATGATAATTACTTCAAATTGCTAGTTATGAAATATCAAAACTAAACTACCTGACAGGATCTCTCAAAGTCATTTAAAGTCTTCTATAAAAAATCTGAAATCTTAGGTCCCCATGAAACTCTACTTCATGAGAACAGATTGAGGCACACTGTATATAAGTAAAAAAAATAGGGGATTTAAATGTACTCATCAAGTCATGATTTACTTCATGCTTGTAGTTGTCTACCTGAACTGTTGACTCTCTAGTTACGAGCAAAACATAGTAAAGAGTGCTGACTGAATTTGAGGAGAGCAAATCCAATCAAGATGGCTTATTAAAGAACTAACTCCATGAGTTAATAAAAGCCTTTATTTCTTGGAAGGTCAATCTAGAGATCTCCTTCAAAACACACTGGCAACGAATTAACTTTCTAACCTTGAGGTCAGTGAAGTGAGGTTTTAATATGCTATGCTGCCAATTCTAATTTCTTAGTCTGAAGATTACTTTAATTCTTCTTGCTAAAGTTACAAGCTCATTGTAAGTTGGTTTAGAGGGAAGCACAGCTATGAATGATGATGAAGAGTTCAGGGAAGTGATTTATTTCTCTTGGGACCGCTATTCAATTTGGTGATTCTGGCATTTGGCAGTATTGATATGAATGCACCAGCTTGCTGAGGTGTACAGGAGTGCAATAGTCATTTTTTGCCTGCAGGAATTTGGTAGTAAGAGGCATCAAGAGCACAGGAATGCCCTGTGCATGCCCATGGAAGTGTAGCTGCAAGATGTTGATGATCTGCATTAAGACACATTGTAAGAAAAGCTGCTGGGGTAGAAAACAGTTCCACTCCAGATAGCAGTGAACTGGGGCAAGCAAAAGGCTATCACCTCTGTATAATCAGCCAGCAGTTTTAAGCCCTCTGTAGCACAGAGTTGGAAATTTAGCTTCAGGATTCATTATTTTCTGCATGGCATGTGAAACAGGTACTGTACCACTTGGATGAAAAAATTCATCACTATGCACAAAAGGAATTCAAGCAGTGACAGAAGAACAGACATTTCTTACTCCTTCATTTCAGTTAAGATAGGTCCATTCTTTACAGCTTCCTTTACCTACCCTTATGTATCAGGAAGTACATCCTCCAGCTCTCATCCCTGTCTGACAGGGAAAAAAAATTAAATTGTAGCCTTTTTAGGAGTGAAAACCAGAACTGCCATGGGAAGCTGCTTTTGCAAAGCAGACCTCAGCATTGCTTGACTGCTGAATCCAGCAGCTAATTCTGGGAGTAGGTACAAGCACGTTGTACAAGTGTATCAGTTCCAGATGTCCACAGGATGCTTCATGTTTCATTGTGGCTGTTACCTAGAAAAGAAGAAAAAAATAACCAGAAAGAGCACAGCCAAAATGCCCTTTGGATTATACTGCATAAACTGTTCAACGCTCTGGAATCTTCTGGTTGTCTCTTTTTTCCTCTAAGGATTTCCTCCCTCCTCAAGCATTTGGGCTGAATTTGAATGATTATTTCTTTTTTTTTTTCTTCTTCCTATTTTTTTGCATAGATTTTTTTTTAAGGTAGCAGATTCACTGCATGTGATCAGTATGTCTCTGGAGGTGTTCAGAAAAAGACTGGATGAGACACTTGGTGCCATGGTCTGGTTGATTGGACAGAGATGCAGGATAGGTTGGACTGGATGATCTTGGAGGTCTCTTCCAACCTGGTTGATTCTACTGTTCTATGATTCTAAATTCATAAAAAGAAGCAAAATAAATCCCTGGCATAAAACTGCAGTGTTATTTTCAAGTGACCTATTGTAATGGTTTTAGAAAATTAAATGATCTTTGTTTTACTGTGTTGTGATTGACATCTTTTCTCTTTGCCAGTGACAACCGGCAGCTTCAGCTTCTTTACTTGGAGTGCATCCTCTCCATGTTAAACAGCTCCTCTCCTAGCATGCACCAGCACAAAGGATTCACTGATCTAATATGGTGAGTACATCTGATGACTAATGCAAATATTCAGGTTGTAAGTTTAAAAGGACCTTTTTCCCCTAGCTGTGCAAACAAACCTGTATCAAATCTCCAGATGTGAGCAGAGCTTGCTGTGCAGTGATGCACAGGGGTCCTGTGCTGAGGCTTCTAGGAACTGTAATGTAAGACCAGAATTCTTTCTGTCATGATGAACCCATTTCAGCAGTTTCTGCCTTTGACTTTCACCCAACCCTTTGTTTATGCTCATGTGACTGACTGTGGGGCCATTCTAAGCAGTGACCTAAGCAAGATCACTGAAATTATCTCAGTTAAAAGAAAATATTTCCTTTTTAATTTAAAATGTACACCATTTTATGCCACAAATCTACAAGTGTTTGCATTTGTAACTGTATCATAAGGGCAAGCCATCAGGGGCAGGACTTGTTAACCTGCATTGCTGCCAAGGAATGTGCATCTTCCAGCTACATGCTTCAGATGAAGCAGGGAAAAAACAACCAACAAAACCCTAGGGAGACAGTTTAAACTGCAAACACATTTTTGAATATCTAGCAGCATAAGTACACCCTAATCTATTAGTGAAGTGGTGAACCAAACTGAGAGCTCTCTGTTCTTTAAGGAGCTGCACACACCTTTCTCTCTGGCTGCCACTTTTTAGTCAGTTCTCAACAGAAAATAAGTAAGGAAGCAGAGAGAGAAGATTAAGCTCTGTTATTCTGTGTTCTCCATAGTTTGATACAGAAGGACTTTGGTGGGGAGTAAGTTGCTATTGCAAGCTGTGATGGTGCCTGCTTTGAGACATACATGTTTCTTAAGCAATGAATTGGTAAGTTTAGAGGTGTACCTCAAAGAAAGAAATGGAATAAGCAGACTCAAAGTCATTATCTGATGTCTGATTAAAGGCCTTTTTTTTCCCCTGGGACTTCAGGAAGCCAGGCTAAACTGTTTAAGAAAGCATGTTAAGAGAAGCAATGAAAGTTCAGGACTGCATAAAAGTCTTAAGAAAATAAGAGGTACTTCTGAGGGTGTTACACTTTATGCTGAATCATACTTGTCATTGGATGCTTGCTGTCTAGGTGCCAGTTTGAACCTCTGAGGCATGTGGGTGAACATCAGATTTGGGACTGCATTCTTACTTATGTAGCTCCTGGCTTTTTAAGTTAGGGTCTTGCAGACCAAAGTAACATTTCAAGTGTGTGAGTGCAGAGCAGAAACAACAATTCAGCAAAGTGCTGAATTGGTTCTGGCTCTGAGTCCACAGAAAAGTGATCTGCTGGTGCAAATCACTTGAGTCTTCATACAGGAAGACAGTTGAAAGAAGAACAACATATTTTTAGTGTATAATGGCACATGAGAAGTTACAGCACATGCCTTGATTTACTACAGAGGGCTTTCATTATGTTGTCAAAAGCCAGCACAGCAGAGGATCATACAGTTAAGGGTGCTTACTAAAATCCATGCATGTGCAGTTCAGTGATGGAACATCAGCCCTTCTAGTTAACAGAGACTCAGTTTTGTTGTGCAGGTTATTTTCAAAGCTCTCAAGCTGGACAGAATAAACACTTAGCAGTAGTAACCTGTCATTTCTACCTTGCAATAGATTGCAGCCAGGTATAGAGGCAAGCATGCAACCCTGTAAAGCACAGTGCTTTGCAGCAACAGGAACTTACAAAATCAGTATCGTGTTTGTAAAGCATCCAGAAGTATTTCCATATGTGCTAACATGCCGAGGCTTGGGAGATGAAACCAGCCTGGCACAATTTGTTATTGTATCTAACCACTGCTGTTGGCTTATTGTTAAAACAAGAGTATGTCGGAGGGCATACAACAAGAGGGGTGGGAGTGGCTGGAGAGCAGCCAAACAGAAAGGGATCTGGGGGTGCTGATTGATACCCTCCTGAACATGAGCCAGCAGTGTGCCCAGGTGGCCAAGAGAGCCAGTGGCATCCTGGCCTGCATCAGGAATGGTGTGGCCAGCAGGAGCAGGGAGGTCATTCTGCCCCTGTACTCTGCACTGGTTAGACCACACCTTGAGTACTGTGTCCAGTCCTGGGCCCCCCAGTTTAGGAGGGACATTGAGATGCTTGAGCGTGTCCAGAGAAGGGCGATGAGGCTGGGGAGAGGCCTTGAGCACAGCCCTACGAGGAGAGGCTGAGGGAGCTGGGATTGGTTAGCCTGGAGAAGAGGAGGCTCAGGGGAGACCTTATTGCTGTCTACAACTACCTGAGGGGTGGTTGTGGCCAGGAGGAGGTTGCTCTCTTCTCTCAGGTGGCCAGCACCAGAACAAGAGGACACAGCCTCAGGCTGTGCCAGGGGAAATTTAGGCTTGAGGTGAGGAGAAAGTTCTTCACTGAGAGAGTCATTGGACACTGGAATGGGCTGCCCGGGGAGGTGGTGGAGTCACCGTCCCTGGAGCTGTTCAAGGCAGGATTGGACGTGGCACTTGGTGCCATGGTCTGGCCTTGAGCTCTGTGGTAAAGGGTTGGACTTGATGATCTGTGAGGTAATACTGTGATGTATCTCATTTAACCATGGCCTATTTTCACTCTGTTCCTGTGAGATTATTTTTTTCCAGTTACCATCTGCTGCTTTTCTCTCTCTTAGGAAGCAACTCTGTCCAGCCCTAGTGGTAATCCTGGGAAATCCAATCCATGACAAAACTATCACCTCTGCCCACAGCAGCATCTGCCTTGAGGCCGATTCACTTTCCTCAGGGCTCTCTGACCATGGCCGGGGTTCGGGCTGTTCCTCCACAGCGCCTGCCCTCAGCGGGCCCGTTGCACGGACCATCTATTACATTGCGGCAGAGCTGGTCCGACTGGTGGGCTCGGTGGAATCCATGAAGCCTGTGCTGCAGTCTCTTTATCACCGGATATTGCTTTATCCACCGCCTCAGCACCGAGTAGAAGCCATCAAAATCATGAAGGAGGTAGGACAGTCACATGTGCAAACCCACACGTGTAAAACCAGATGTTTATCCAAGGGTAGACGTTGCTGACACGTGCGCACCAGTCCGTGCCACACCTTGCTGTTAGGGATGTCGAAATCACCCTTTCTGAGCACAGTGGCCAGTAGGACAAGGGAGGTTATTCTTCCCCTGTACTCAGCACTGGTCAGACCACACCTTGAGTGCTGTGTCCAGTTCTGGGCCCCTCAATTCAAGAAGGATGTTGAGGTGCTGGAACATGTCCAGAGAAGGGCAACAAAGCTGGTGAGGGGCCTGGAACACAAACCCTGTGAGGAGAGGCTGAGGGAGCTGGGGGTGTTTAGCCTGGAGAAGAGGAGGCTCAGGGGTGATCTTATTACTGTCTACAACTACCTGAAGGGGCATTGTAGCCAGGTGGGGGGTGGCCTCTTCTCCCAGGTAACCAGCAACAGAACAAGGGGACACAGTCTCAAGTTGTGCCAGGGTAGGTATAGGCTGGATGTTAGGAAGAAGTTCTTGCCAGAGAGAGTGATTGGCATTGGAATGGGCTGCCCAGGGAGGTGATGGAGTCACTGTCCCTGGGGGTCTTCAAGAAAAGACTGGATGAGGCACTTAGTGCCATGGTCTAGTTGATTGGCTAGGGCTGGGTGATAGTTTGGCCTGGATGATCTTGGAGGTCTCTTCCAACCTGGTTGATTCTATGATCAAAGCCACAGTGATAAATACTTTTAGTTCTATGAAGTTGTAATAGCTATATTTGTCTCCATAATGCAAGTTGCTATGGCAACTCTGTCATTGTTCATGCTGTACTGCATGGAGCAGATCTTATGCTCTTTTAGGTGTAGCGATCTTGTTCTCAACTTCCTTGGCATCTGTCCCCACCCTCTGCTCTTGCTAGAAGGCATTTGTCCACAGTAAAGTACTGCAGGCTCTAAGGTGAATATATGCTTTGATTATATGCCAGATTTTTAAAATACTGTTTCCTTGAGCTTTATTAGAGCAGCCATAAGGAAGCTGCCAACATCCTAAGTAGCCATGTCAAGACCAGTCCATTCTGGCCTCTTGCCCAGTGCCACTGACAATGCCAGAACTGGAGTATTGTGCTAGTTTGAAGCAGGGTAGAATGTTTTGGTGAGAAGAACTAGATCATAGGCTGTGAAAGGAAAACAATGGTGATGTCCACTTCCCTCAAAGTCTTGCAAAGGAGTTTGGGAAGAAGAAATGAAAACATTAGATAACACTCTCACCATTTTGTCTCACTCTCTCTTGGGCTGCTGACTGAGCTGCATCTCTTTAACACACCCTTCACTCACCTTTGCTTCTTAACCTCTTGGCCAAACCTCTATTCTTCCTTGGGACTGGGGTAAGGGTGAGAGGGGCAGGGGGAAGGTGCAGGGGTGGTTGGAGCAGAACTGAAGCCATAGGTTATTCCATTTCACATGTGTGGCTTTCTTCTCATGTTGTGGCACACAAGGCAATTTAACTTGTAGAAGCAGTGGTCTCTTACATGACTCTAGCTTGTGCATGCCTAGGCTATTCTGTGTCTGTAGATCTCTCCTAACAGCACCCTGGGAGTTGTCTCCCTCTAATTTGAATTGAAATGTTAAGAAAAGTTCACTCTAACAACAACTCTATGTTGTTTCCTACAGAGCATGTTTATTGCCTCTTTCTGATTATTAATATGGGCTTGTTTGGAAAGCCTTCTCTGTGTATTTCCTGGTGGGCTTTAACAAGATGCCGCTCAGCAGGCTGAGTCAGAAGGAATCACTTTGTTTATCATTGCATGACTCTTATCATTTTGTAACTGGGTGACTGAAGGGAAAGGTACCCTTTGGTGTATAATATAATGTGAGGTACTGGCTCTATATTTAGGCATCAAGATTGTCATGCGTGCTGTATCATACTCAGACTGGAGAACATTCTGTATGTGATTGTTGCTGAGTATTCTGCTCTCTGATTTTCTGCCTTTAAAGAGAGGAAAGGTAGTTTTTAGTAAGTAGAACACCCATGTGCTGTTTTTCTTTGCTCTGAGAAATTACTGTGCTGCTGCCTCAGGTTCCAGGGCTGACTCATTTAGCTAATGCTTACGTAATCCTCCAGCAGCTTCTGTTCCCTTTCCTTTCAGATACTCGGCAGCCCTCGTCGGCTTTGTGATTTGGCAGGGCCCTGCTCTTCTGAGTCTGAATCCAGGAAGAAGTCTATTTCTAAAAGGAAGTCCCATCTGGATCTTCTCAAGCTGTATGCTTTGTTTCCTCCTTTAGTCTCTTCTGTCTTAAACCTGTGAACACAGGACACTTGCACGGTTGTGCCTTCAGCATACCCAAATATGATGCAGAGTACCTCCCTAGTTAAGGAAGCTGTGAAAGTGGAAGAGGGGTAAAAGCTGTTGTTTGTAATCAGTCTGGTCCTGTTTGTAAAGGCTTAGATAATCACCTTGTGAAGTTTGCCAAAACACTCAGATATTTGGGTTTACAGCTAGAAAGTCCTGGGTTTGGGTCCTTTGCCTTAGAGTGAAATAACTATGTGCTTCTCTAGAGGTACATTTCCAAGATGAAGTCTTAAGGAGGTAATTGGAAATTTAAACATTGTCACATTGAGCAAGAAGGATTCTCAGTTCTTATAAGGGTCATATCTTGCAGATAAAATGATTTTCAGGACACAGTTGGCTGTAAGTTTAGCTTCAGTTGTGTATTGAGGGTTTTTTTCAGTGGAAGTGCTTGTCTGTGAGAGAAAGCATGCTGTGCATGCTGGTACTAGTGTGCAATACCTGCTGCCCTGCTTGGCACACCCTTTACAGAACGGCCATGTCCACATGGGAAAGTTAATAATTTGTTGCAATACTGCTTGTCATTCTCAGGAGTAGTCTTACAGGATAATTTCACTTCTCTTTTTCCTGGTTATGGAGGGAAAGTGTTAGATGATGGTAACAAGTGCTTGCTGTATGTGCTGCATCACTTAAATAAACTCTGCTTTAATTGTAGTATCATGGATGGGATGACAGAAGCATGCATCAAAGGTGGTATTGAAGCATGTTATGCTTCAGTGTCCTGTGTCTTTGCCCTGCTTGGAGCATTAGATGAGCTGAGCCAAGGGAAGGGTCTTAGTGAAGAACAAATCCAGCTGCTACTCCGACGCTCAGAAGAATTGAAGGATGGAACTGAGACAAGCAGAGACTCCATGGAGATCAATGATGCTGACTTTAGATGGCAGAGGCAAATCCTGTCCTCAGAAAATCCTGTCTGGGAATCAGGAAACGAGAAGAGTCCTGATATTAGCATTAGCGTTACCACCGACACTGGTCAGACCACTTTGGAAGGAGAGATGGGACAAACAACTCCAGAGGATAACCCAGAATGTCAGAAACCCTCACTGCCATCTCCAGCTGTACATGAAAGCAAAGAGATTCATTACAGAGAACCAGAGTCAGAAACCATTGACCAGCCAGATGTTGTTCAGAGAAGTCACACCATAGTCTATCCAGATATAACTAACTTCTTATCAGTTGATTGCAAGACCAGGTCCTATGGATCCAGATACAGTGAAAGTAACTTCAGTGTAGATGATCAGGACCTTTCTAGGACTGAGTTTGATTCATGTGATCAGTATTCCATGGCAGCAGAGAAGGACTCGGGCAGGTCAGATGTCTCAGACATTGGCTCTGACAACTGCTCCCTGGCTGATGAGGAGCAGACCCCACGGGACTGTCCGGGTCACAGGTCCTTACGCACTGCTGCTCTCTCGCTGAAGCTGCTGAAAAACCAAGAAGCAGACCAGCACAGTGCACGGCTGTTCATCCAGTCACTTGAAGCTCTTCTTCCTCGGCTTATAGCTCTTCCCAGCATAGAGGAGGTGGATGGAGCACTGCAGAGCTTCTCTTCCACGTTCTGCTCAGGTTTGCAAGCAAATATTTACTGTCTAAGCAGCATGCTGGACAGCATTGTACACTGATTCTCTTGTAGGATTTCATCATCACAGAACATAGCCACAGTAAGGAGATTGGTGCTTTACAAAGCACGTTCCTCCACAGCATAATGCTTCATTTAGGGCAAAACAAACCAAGTATGCAGGAAATGATTCAAAAGGAGCTCAATCCATTGGCTCTTAACAGGCTCTGGATTATGTCCTTAGTCAATAGAGAAATCAAATTTTCTGTAGGAGCACACCACTGGTGTTTGAAGATCTGTTGAGAAGGTTTGCACATGCTGTCATTAAAGAGAGATCAGGGTTGACCCTTAGTATAAAATGGGTGTGGGGAGGACAATCACCTGTTTTGAAAGAGACATGAATGCCAGCCTTTCAAGGAAGGTAATGAAAGTGCCACAGCATTAAGGTCTTGAGAGGACAAAAAGAGGAGCAACTGTCTTCTTCACTTTTATCTTTCTTAATACTGTGATATCATGACAAAAAAATGCAAAGCTCAAAGCACAGACCAAGAGAAAAACAGTTTAAATTCTTACTCTTTAAGAGATTAAATACTTGCAGTTCTTGCAGGGTTAGAACCTTTAGCATCTTGAGTTGGTCACTAAAAAGAAAAACAAAGCCATGCAAAGGTTAGTTTGTCCTGTGGAAAGTACATAGGTAAAAACACATAACTCTTGAGAAGGATTTATTTTCCCTGACAATTGCCAAAGTGGAAATGTTTGTTAAAATACATTTCTCTGCTTCTTTAAATAATTCATCACAAGTGCCATTCTTATTGCTCCTCTCCTAATCATTCTCTCATTCATTTGCACACTCTCACACACATTAAACTCATACAGTGTCAGAAGGGATGCCTCCCATCATCAAACAGCATAATGTAGATGTAAAGATGCTTATTAGTTGGTATTTCTGATGTTCTGTTCAAATGCTGCCCAAATAAGCCCTACCTCACTGCTCTCTACAACTACTTGAAAGGGCATTGTGGAGAGGTTGGTGCTGGTCCCTTCTCACAGGTAATTCACAATAGAACAAGAAGGAATGGCCTCAAGTTGCAACAGGGTAGGTTTAGACTGGATGTTAGGGAAAGAAGAAGTGGTCAGACATTGGAATGGGCTGCCCAGGGAGGCGGTTAAGTCACCAACCCTGGGTGTGTTTAGAGGTTGTTTAGATGTGGTGCTTGGGGATATGAGTTAGGTGTGAACTTTAGAGTAGAGTTGGACTTGATGGATCCTGAGGATCTTTTTCAGCCTGAATGATTTTATGATTTTGTGATTCTGTGAACTCAGAAAAATGGCAGTTGACATCCTTAAGAAACATTGGCCATGTTATATCACAGAAAGGGGATATCTTAAAAAGAACATTAATATTAATTATGTTCCTAACTGAGGTGCTCAAAAGCATTCTTTCTTTATCCTGCTTTTGGCAGGGAGGTTGGACTCAATGATCTCTGAAGGTCGCTTCCAACCTCTAACATTCTGTGATTCTGGCACAAGGGATTTCTTTCTCCCAAAAAAGTGATCTTCTATTCCTGAAAAACCAGGAATAGAACTGTGGCTCAAACAGTTTTCATCTTCCCTCAAACAATTCCTCCTTGTTGCTAGATAAAACCAATGCCAAAAAAAAAAAAGGAAAAAAAATCCTTAGTGACACTGGAGTGTTGTAGCTATCTTAAAAATGACTGAACCACCTAAAAAATCTCAACATGATCCTGACTTTCACAAAACATTGTTTGCATCTTTTCAGCACCTCCCTTTAGTTGGCCAGTTTAAATGAACTGCTGTCTCCATTAAGTCAGTTTGCTAACCTCATCATTTAGTGCAGCTGGCAGATTGCTGTAATTAAAGTTGATGATCAATATTTGAATATAGCTATTACTCTGCTCTGGTGAGACCTCACCTGGAGTACTGCATCCAGCTCTGGAGCCCTCAGTATAGGAAGGACATGGACCTGATGGAATGGGTTCATAGGAGGGCCATGAAAATGATCAGGGGGTTGGAACTCCTCTGCTACAAGGACAGGCTGAGGGAGTTGGGGTTGTTCAGCCAGAAGAAGAGGAGGCTCCAAGGAGCCTTCCAGTACCTGAAGGGGGTGTGCAAGAAGGATGGAGAGAGACTGTTTACAGAGGCCTGTGGTGACAGGACAAGGGCAGTGGCTTCAAACTAGAGAAGAGCAGATTTAGATTGGATGTCAGGAACAGGTTCTTTACTATGAGGGTGGTGGAGCACTTTAACAGGTTGCCCTGTGAGGTGGCTGGGGCCCCATCTCTGGACATGTTCAAAGTGAGGCTCAACAAGGCTCTGGGCAACCTGATCAAGTAGAGGATGCCTCTGCTGACTGCAGAGGTTGGACTGGATGACCTTCAGAGCTCCCTTCCAAATCAGACCACTCTGTGATTGTGTTCTCATGAACTACAGTGTCAAAGCATTCGTTCTAAAAGTCATGTGCCATTGTGTGAATAACTCATAGCAAATATTTTTAGCACCTCTTCTCAGTTTTTATTTCATAGCTTTTAGTGGCAGGGGGTTGATGTTGATAAGCAGCACTTCAAGTTTACACATCAGCTAGTCTTCTGCTTTTGAGATCTCAGCATTTCAAAGACAGTTGTTTGTTTTTCTGTAATTTAGAGGAGATTAGGGTTCACATTTTTCTCAAACACATTTTGGGTGCTCAGATACACACTCCCCTGTACAGCAGCCACATGTATGTGGAGCTATACACCTTCCTTTTTAATTGTAGTCTTGCATAGGAGATTGCACTGTTAAAAAGTATTTTAATGCAAAACGAAATGGGCTTTTTTTTTCCTTTTACATACCTCTTTGCCTTGAGTTTTTTGTTACTCTAGCAGGTTCTAGTCCCTGAGATACTTAAGTATCATCAGATCAATATATTCCAGTTACATCAATATCATGATCCTCCATCCAACAATGTTATGATGCATCTTTGCCTTCAGTGATGAAGGAGTCATTAGAGCTACTCAAAGGTGACTTTCAAGCTTGTGTTTGCAGTTTTGGTACTAGGTAAGGATTCTCTGTTAACATTCACCAATATACCCCAAGCACATGTCAACCTGTGTGGGTATGGTTTGTGCCAGCCCCATCACTTCTCTCCCACAAAGGTTGCTCCCTTGAACAGCTCTTCATTTTTTAGACCCACCCTGGAACAGTTACTCTCTTTCTAAATCCACCCTTAGTTACTCACCTTATCCACGCCCCCAAAGTGACGACAGTGGAAAGTCCGAGAAGGCAGCAGAACAGAGCTTTCAAACTCTCACGAGGCAAGAAAAATGTTTGCTTCTTTTCTGTGTGTGGATTTTTTTTTTCCTTTTTCCTTTTTCTTTTTTTTTTTTTTTCCTTTAATGTTAATGGTTTGTTGTATTTTGTCTAAGAAGAGGTATGAACTTTATGGTGGGAGAAATGGATTTGCAGTAAACCAGTGCAGCGGTTAACAAATGAACACAGCTTTGCTCCATAGTGTAACTTACCTTGGAAGCTGGGCTTGTTTCATATCAGATGTGCCTCCAGGATAAAGCTTACTCCTTAATCTTCCCTAACTGGTATTATGTGAATGGATTTCACAGCTGATGTGGGTCATGTGGAAGGGTCTAATATATCTGATTTTTTCGTGCTACAGATCCTGGGCATTCAATTAGGCATTGCTTGTGCTTGATTGTTTTACTAGTAGCTCAGCTCACTCAGAGGAAAATACATATGCACTCCACCCTACCCAGGAAAGTGAGATTGGGCCACTAGGCATAGTTGTAGGCTGTCATTTTATGCAAACTGTTTACAGGAGTACTGAGCCCTTACAGGTAGTTTATGGTTCTGACAGAGCTGCAAGTGTTCAGCTATCTGGAAAGCAGATCTTGTATGGACTAAAAAAGGGCTTGTAATGAGTTCCAGCCAGCTTGGCCCCAAAATATTTGTCCACATATCTCTAGGCCTTGGAGAGAGTGATGATTACAACCTGATCCTGCAAGGTGCTGAGCACTCCAAGTCCCAGTCCAACAGTTGACTTAGCAAGGACATATTTAGTGTGGAGGTGAAAGGGCTCTCGCCCTCCTTGGCACCCATTTGGTGCAATGTCTGCTCAGTTAAGTATGCAGGCTTTGCCTCTGCCTCTTCCCACCTCACCTTTCCAGTTAGCATTGCAGATGTATCCTGCCCTGTGCTTTGTGCCTGGCAGCCATCCCAAGGCATTCTGGTGCTCCCTATGTATTTCAGACTTTGTGTTGCTTTGCTGCAGTTTACCTTGCAACACCACATTCCAGGTGACTCCTCATTTTTCTGTTTCCTGTTCTAGTACACTTAGTAGAGTAATTTCAGCTCATAATCCATTACCTGTTCTAGCAATCTGTGGCTGCTGAAGTGCTAGGGTTAGTTTCTGATTGTTTTCTTTCCAGGCAAAAATCTGTGTCAAATGTGAGAGCTCACATGGTGTTTTTGTTAGGTATGATGCACTCACCAGGATTTGAGGGAAACCTAAATTTCAGCTTCCAGACTCTGATGAATGCAGACAGTCTCTACATGGTCTCACATTACACTCTGCTGCTCAACCTCAAACTGGTCAACTCGGATTACTACAGGAAAAAGCCTGCCCAAGCCCCTGTGTCACTGGTGAGTTGGGGGGTAGGGGGCACCTGTTAAACCCAGACAATTCATTTTATCCTTCTCTTCACATACAACAGCCCACACTTGCTGCTTGCTAAGTGGGGAAATAATAATTGCAAATGAAGCATTCTCCAAGCTGCTTATGAATCTTGCATGATAAATGTCATGCATCTGAATTACACAGCTCCTCTGTAATTTTTGGGGGGGGTGTGAATGCTGCTTACCAATAATCATTACAGTAGTAGGCATTTTGATGGATGCTCCACCTTCAGAACAGATCTTCATTAGCACCCTGCAATACAGCAAGTGTTGCTCATGCACATTGTCAAGGGACATACCTTCAATCTTGCAACTGCTTTTGAGCTTAATGAAAATTCCTTGCCTACTACTGGATTTTGTATTTACACAGATGAAGGCATGAAAAGTTAGAGTGAAAAATAATTAGGTTTTAGTGATATGAACTGATTCTTTTTTTGTGGCACCTGAGATTCCTCAGGTTCTTGGGCTTTTTAGAAATTGATTTGAAGGCTGCAGGAGTTAGAAAACATTAATTTCCTTTTCAGCTGAGTTGCACAAGGGAAAACATTTCATGATATTCCTAAAAATTAATAATCAGTGATATATAGAACAAAACAAAAAAAACCCAACCAAAACCCCCGATATCTGAAATTCCCATGTAAGAGAATTTATATTCTGGAAGACCTCAAAACCCAAATGGGTTTTAACATCACCATCAGTTCTGGTATGTTCTTCAGCAGCTATGAGAGAAAATCTGATGTGGAACCTTCTCTAGGGGCAGCACAGCAGGCCTGAGCATGACCCAAGAATTGGTGAAAATAGTTCAGATATCTAAGTGTACTCTGTTTCATCTGTGGTGACTGTTCAGTGCCTGAGCTCCTTGACAGGCAAGATTAGGTACCACAGCTTCCTTTCACTGGAATGGAGATCTCGCCCCTACAGCGTGGAGGCAGCTGGGAGCTCAGCATGTCCTGCTGTCACTGTGTGAGAAATGTTACTGTAATTTGCATCTGGGATGAACTGCAGTAAGAGAAGGGAAAACTCCTTGTTCACCTCATTCTCTGCTACAGAGACACACTGGATTCTCAGTTAATGCTTATTTTTGCCTAACTTCATTTCTACTCCTGTATTCCCTTATGTTCAGGGGTAGATCCAGGGGCTGAGCCTCATGCTGTAGGGCTTACTGTTGGCTGACATCTGGCTTTTATGGTTCTCTGCAGAAGGAGTTCATGAAGCAGGTCCAGTCCAGTGGAGTGTTGATGGTATTTTCCCAGACCTGGGTGGAAGAACTGTACCACCAGGTGCTAGAGAGGAACATGCTGGGGGAAGCCGGCTACTGGGGAAGCCCTGAGGAGCACAGCCTTCCACTTATCACCATGTTAACTGGTCAGTACTGTCTTACAGCAGGAATACTAACTTCCTAACGTGTCTAAACCAAGCTACAGTAACAGACTGCTTCTGTACAGGACAGCATGTCATCTTGCAGCACGTGGTGATTCACAGAAGTGCTGGTACAGGAGGAGTAAGACTCAACAGTAGCAGTTACTTAGGTGCTTGTTTGGGATCGGGCAGAAAGCTTTTGAAGCGTGGGTTTAAAAACAAACTGTCCCCTGGAGACAAGGAGAGTGTTTGTTCAGTGAAGCAGAACTGTATGAAGTTTAATGAGGCCAGGTGTAGACTCTTGCACTTGGGAACATATACCCCAGGAATGCAGCTCTGATTGGGTGCCACTTGACTTGAGAACAGCACTGTGGGGAGACACCTGGGGGTCTTGGTGCACAAAAGGCTCAACATGAGCAAACAGTGTGCTGCAGAGGCAAAGAAAGCCAACAGGATGCTGAGTTGCATTAGTAGGAGTATCACAAGCAGGGATAAAGATGTCATTTTCCCACTCTACTCAGCATGGGGCAGGCCACACCTTGAGTACTGTGTACAGTGTTGGACCCTGCTGTATGAGAAGGATGTAGACAGGCTGGAAGGGGGTCCAGAGAAGGGCCACAAGAAGAGGACTGGACAACCTGAGGGTTCAAAAGGCTGTCAGAAAATAGCAACTAAAAAGCATACCTGAGCAATCAGAGGTTCTAGTACTTGACTGAACAAAGAGCCAGCAGGAGATGCTTGCTTTCCACCATCTGTGTGTCGAATACTAATCTGTTGGCTTTTGATATTCCGACAGATATCGATGGCTTGGGAAGCAGTGCAATTGGTGGGCAACTGATGGCTTCTGCTTCAGCTCAGTCTCCTCTTTCTCAAAACCAGAAGACAGATGACTCTGTTGTTGCAGGTATTATAAACACAAATGTATCTGCCAGCAGTGAGTTGTTATATACCTTAAGCATATTCATGATAAGTTGTGATTTAGAGCAGCAATTGAGGGGCTGAGGGAAGCATAACAGTACATTCTACATGTGAATTGGTAGTCCAGCATGCAAAGGACAAATACAACTGGTTTTTTTAGCACTGATGATAAAGCTGCTGGTCTGTCATTTTCCAGTTTGGGTGTTCCCTGCCCCCCCCCCCACTAAGTAAATTACCCAGACTAAACTCAGCCAGCTCTGGGAATATAAATGAAGCTATTTATTTGCAGCTAGCACAATGTACAAGCAGATATTTACAGTCTATACAGTTAGACAGAAATAGACAAAGTAAAAGGTAATACAGAAACACAACTCCCCTCCCAGAAACCTGAGTCCCCAGGAGGGGCTCTCAACCACCCCTGCACCTTCCCCCTGCCCCTCTCAATCTTACCCCAGTCCTAAGGAAGAATGGAGGTTTGGCCAGGGGGTTAAGAAGCAAAAGTGGGTTAGGCCAAATGGAAGGTGAGGTTAGGGAGATGCAGCTCAGTCTGCAGCCCAAGGCAGAGTGAGTGAAAATGACGAGAGTGTTACCAAATGTTTTCCTTTTCTCTTCCCAAACTCCTTAGCCAGACTCTGAGGGAAGTAGACATCACCATTGTTTTCCTTTCACGGCCTGTAATCTAGTTCTTCTCACCAAAACATTCTACCCTGCTTCAAACTAGCACATGCCAGTAATGCATTTCTCACTTCAGGAGTGGCTTTTGCCCGTTACCTTTTAATTGGCTGTTGGAAGAACTTGATTGACACTTTGTCCACACCACTGACTGGCCGCATGGCAGGCAGCTCCAAGGGGCTGGCCTTCATCTTGGGAGCAGAAGGAGCCAAGGAGCAGAACCAAAAGGAGAAGGACTCCATTTGTGTGAGCCTGGATGGACTGAGGAGGGCAGCCCGGCTGAGCTGTGCGCTAGGTACTGATGCATGTGGGATGTGGCAGACTTGCAAAACCTTCCTTTATGAATTTGGGACAGAGAAAAGCAGCATCCTGTTCCAGCCTTGTGTGGGAACTTGAACTGTAGGACTCCTCATCAAGCACATCTGCCCCACAACTTTGGCTGGCATATGCAGCCAACTTTCTTTGACACAGCCTTTTACTAAGGTGATGTGTGACTGGGGAGGGAATGCTGGTTAAACAGTAATTGAGCTGTTTCTTTACAGGAGTTGCTGCTAACTGTGCATCTGCTCTTGCCCAAATGGCTGCTGCTTCCTGTGTCCAAGAAGAGAAAGATGAAAAAGAAATCCAAGAGCCTAGTGATACCATAGCTCAGGGTAACAATGAGATTCCATTACCTACCTTATCTCTTACTACCTCCAAAAATGAAACTCATGTCCGGTTTCTCATCACAAGGTGGCTGTAACAAAACACAACGCTGCACATATGAACCTACTGGACACTAAAATTTGGTGTCTCAGTAAACAAGGCTGGTGGGGGGTCTGGAGCACAAGCCCTATGAGGAGCAGCTGAAGGAGCTGGGGTTGTTTAGCCTGGAGAAGAGAAGGCTCAGGGGAGACCTTATTGCTGTCTACAACTACCTGAAAGGAGATTGTGGCCTGGTGGGGGTTGGACTCTTCTCCGTTGGTCTCTTCTCCCAGGAAACCAGCAACAGAACAAGCAGACACAGTCTCAAGTTGCACCAGCCTGGGTTTAGGCTGGATGTTAGGAAGAAGTTCCTTGTGGAAACAGTGATTGGCATTGGAATGGGCTGCCCAGGGAGGTGGTGGAGGCACCGTCCCTGGAGGTGTTCAAGCAAAGCCTGGATGAAGCACTTAGTGCCATGGTCTGGTTGAGTGGATAGGGCTGGGTGCTAGGTTGGCCTGGATGATCTTGGAGGTCTCTTCCAACCTGGTTGATTCTATGATTGTATGGTTTAGTTGATCAGATGGTGTTGGGTGATAGGTTGGACTTGATCTTAAAAGTCTTTCCCAACCTGATTGATTCTGTGAATAGGACTAAATACAAACTAGCTTTTTACCATCCTGGTAGATGCAACTGAGACAAGTTGGCCAGGCCATGCTGAAGCAAAGTGAAGGCAGCAGTGGTGGCTAGAGGCCAACAGATCTGTTCTATGGAAGCTTGAAAAGCTTCAAATTTTGTTCCCATTCCAATACACCACAATTGGTAGGAAAAAGAACAATGTCCAAATGGTTTGACATGACTTTTATATCCATTAACAAAAGCTTTCTGGAGGAACTTTGGTTAGGAAATAGACGTGAAACCCACACACTCTTTTTTTCCTTAACAAACAAGATTTTGGTATAAATAAATAAATATACAGCTAGCCAGGTCCAAAGAGAAACATCTAATACCACTGGCAATCTCCATCTGTTCTGTGGGCAACAAGATGTGAACTGGGGGTAGGAGGTGTCAGTCTGGCATTATTTTTTTCATGCATATAAAATCAATCAAAAGGGATTTTAATTTTAAAGCTGCCTTGGGTTTATTAGGAAGAAATGGGTTTCTCTGGTTTGATTTTTGTCTAAAATTCACCCTCTTGTGTAGCTTTCAGGCTGTATACCATTGCCATCACCCTATGTGCAAACCAGTGTTTGTTTAAAAGCTTGTCATTATTATCTGTAATTATTTTACTCTGCAGTGAAACAGAAAGTGGAGCAGAAACTGGAGCAGATGGGGAAAGTGCAGGGAGTCTGCCTGCATACGGCTCATGTTTTGTGTATGGATGCAGTCCTCAATGTGGGCCTGGAGATGGGAAGTCACAATCAGGACTGTTGGCCTCATGTGTTCAGGTACTCAACAGCTTTCCCAAAAGAAACAGAATCTATGTAATGCTGCCTGAAAATAAGGGACTGAGATAAAACACTTTATGTGTTCTGAAAGTTCTAGTCTGGAGAAGATACGACTGAGAGGGGATTTAATAAATACATATAAGTATCTGAGGGCTGGGTGTCGAGAAGGAAGGACAGCCTCTTTTCAGCCTCTCCTGTGATAGAACAAGGGGCAGTGGATGTAAGCTATAGCACATGAAGTTCCACCTCAATGTGAGGAAGAACTTCCTTACTATAAGGGTCACAGAGCACTGGAACAGGCTCCCCAAGGAGGTTGTGGAGTCTCCTTCTCAGGAAGACTTTCAGAACCCATCTAGATAGATTCCTGTGCGACCTGCAGTAGATTATATGGTACTGCTCTGGCAGGGGGGGTTGAACTCTCCAGAGGTCCCTTCCAACCCCTAACATCCTGTGATCCTGTGACTCTGTGAAAGTTTTCTGCGTGAGCCATGTCAGAGTGAGTTAACTGCCAGTATCTGTAAGTGAAAAGACTGCTGTTTTCTGCTGTTCAGAGACAAAATCTATGCTTATAAGTTTTAGTTACCAGAAAAATATAGCAGACCCAAGAAACTGAACAGACTTTTCAGGGACCTTCACTAAACTATTTGCTATTTAGGCAAATGGGAGGACAAGAGTTGTAAGAGGGTTAAGTCTGAGTATTGGAGATCATCTGCTTGCAATCAGAGAAATGTGCTGTATGTTGTATGCAGGTTGGCAGGAGGTTACCATTAAGATGTCTTCTCACAGTGAGGCACCTGACAGCTGTACTTCTGATTCATTTCTGGAGTATGAACCTAAGTGTTCTTCAATGAGGGAAGGAGACAATTTTGAGGTTTTTATTCTTTTGCTTCTCCTGTTTGTTCCCAGGGTGTGTGAGTACATCAGCACGCTGGAGCACACACACTTCAGCGATGGGGCTTCCCAGCCCTCCCTTACGATCACCCAGTCACAGCAGGCAACTGGAGGGCTGCACCCAGACTCCGAGCCTGGGGAATCTCCTCAGGCACTGACCCCCCAGCAGGACACCACCCTCAACAGCAATCCTGTCATTCAGCCGGTTTCTATCCAGGAACTCATCAAGGAGAGCAGTAAGGGCAGAGCTTTTGACTTCCGTGGAGGCAGCCTGCTGTGTGGGACCAGTGCTGCCAAGGCTGTTCTTACACTCTCCACACAAGCTGACAGGTAAAAACAGTGCTGTCAGGAACCAGAATCCTTGTTCCCAGAACAGGACCAAAATGGACCTTTTTGTGATGTAGGTGTGGCAGAATCTTCAGTTGAGTTTCACAAGACAGCCACCTGTGTCCTCAAAGACCTAGTTTTCTTTAGCTCTGCAGTACCTGCTCTGCAGGTTCTGGGCTAAGCATGTCTGTGCACAGCAGTCAATATGCCAAGCAGATAAAGTGCATGCTGGCAGGGGTGGATTTACTGTTTGCACTTAAATTGATGTTGTGTTCATTAAAGCAGACAAACATCCTATTTTGGGGATGAGTGGAGAGACCAATGTCAGTTAGAATGCAATTCAGGACCGTGGGGAGAGCTTGTCAGGCTGCCCTAGCATGTCTGAGGAAGGAAAGCCCACCAAGCATGGTCACAGAGTGGCTAGGTCAACTCTCCCTACAGCACGGTCTTGCAGTTTCTCCTGTTCTTCCAGTAGCCCAGGCTAGAGTAGAAAATCTCCTTGGTTTACATGCTTCTGAGAGCCTTTTTTCTCCAGCTGACATTTTACATACTTGATCCCTGCTCAAAGCAGGGAGTTGCTTGTAAATTCAGAGGAAAAAGAAATGCACACTAATAGTGCTTGTAGGAGTTTGGCTCTGTGCACTCTTTTGTTTAGGAAGCTCACAATACAGCTTGCTTCTGAGGATTAGAAAATAGCAGTACTGTGATTCTAATGATGCAGGTTTGATTTCTGCATTTCTGCTTCAGTGTGAGTGTCATTAGGACTAGATCTCCAGTTTTCTAGAACTTGAAAGCTTTTCATGACAGGCAGTGTCAGCAAATTGTGTTTGTATCAGGTGGTGGCTGCACCACATGAAATCCCACTGTAATCTCTGGAACTCACTGCCTATGGAAGCATGTTTGCTGCTTTGTTTGAGGGCACAGATCTCAACTTTTAAATCTTAAAAGCTCATTACAGCTAAAAATAGCTCTTGTTTATATTCCAGAATAGTTTCAGATAGAGAAACTTTAGCTCTAAGATTTGAATTAATCTGTTTTTCATGTAAGAGCCTGTAAGTTCAGATGGAGCAAACTGGTGTAACTGAAGTCAATGAAGCTATGATGATGTGAGACTTGGGCACATTCTCACTGAGATTTTTGGTTACTGGTTCATGAACTGCATATTGCACTAAGGTACAGTAATGGCAATGCATTAATCCCTTGGAAAAGTGACTTTTTGGTTTAACACCCCATTTGAAACTTGGAAAGGTTCTGGTTGGGCCTACAGCTCCATCCTACTTTCCACCTTTCAGTCATTAAAGCTTCTGGACCAGGGTCTGTAGCATTGTCTAAATGACCAAGCCCTCAGTAGTGCAGTGTGTGACTAATGGCAACACGCAGCACCCGTGTACAGATAAGGGCTCTCACGAGTCTCATGACTTCTTCAATTAGATTCTGTTCTCTTACTCACAGGCTCTTTGAAGATGCTGCTGACAAGTTAAACTTGATGGCACTGGCAGGCTTCCTTTACCAACTCAAGAAGGCTTCTCAGGCCCAACTTTTCCATTCAGTCACAGATACAGTCGATTACTCCCTAGCAATGCCAGGTAAATCACCTCAGCACCTCTCACAGAGCTCTGGGTTTCATGTACAACTGTGCTGCTTACAAGGACCTGCTTTGTTTTCTTGCAGGTTTGCTTTTTCCTATTGAAATGGCAAGGTATAACTAAACCACAGTATTCAGTGTAATAAGAGCTTTCTGTAGGAGCAATTAAAAATCTCCAGAAAAGGCTGAGCACTTTTTTTGGCTGATGACCACATCCACACCTGCCATGAAATAATTTGGGGGACATTCATTTGCTTCTTGGACTTAATGGGTGTAAATTATCCACAGAGATTTAACCACAGCAGCTCCATTTTAAGGCCCAATCCAGTAACTAAGTCACATAAATGAAGACTTAAGTTAGACATTTGACAGTGTGATAACCTCAGTGTTCAGAAAATAATGTGAAATATAGCAATAGGGTTTGTCCTGATTGATTTCCCCCTGCAGAATGGAGCATATACCTTAGGGTACAAAGCCTGTAAACTGTCCTTTCCATCACTGTCTCAAGTAGAGCAGAAGAATCAGACCCAAAGGAAAATAATGTGCCCTCAGAAGTTGTATTAGTCATGTGGGTTTTGTTCTGTCCTGTGGCAGGTGTGGATTTTATCTGGTATATGTCTCCAATTTAATCAGTTTCACTTCTCCCTGAAGTGCTACTTGTCATTTTCTCAGTGTGACACTTCTTCATTTCTTGCTCTTGCTTATCTCCAGACCTCAACATTAGTTACTTTATTTTTAATAAATAGCTATCCTTTTATCATTTATGTAGTAGGCAGTCAATGGGAGTTAGTAATAATGACATTAAAATTAGAGCAATTAATTGAACTATATATATATATATATAGTGTGCTGTGCCCCCAGTTACATCTTTCATTACAGATAAAAGCACTGATGTATTTTAAATGGGACTGAAATGTCTTTCCAAATGTTCTGAGAGCAACAGAAGATGAATTTCTTTCACTAGCAAATAATGAGTGTTACTGGCTGGGGAACAGGAAAGAATTTTCTCACATTCCCTGGTTTGTATCCTTTGCTTGATAAGAAATGCAAGGAACTAAGTTGCAGTTTATATTCTTCCCTGTAGATGTCCTCAAAGCTTTTCTGTACTACTTTTCCAAGCCTCTGTCTTTAAAATGTTTGCCAAGAAAACCCAAAAAGTTGTTCTTAAAACTTGACTGAGTCTCCTCTTCTTTAACCTGTACAGGCATAGGCAGTGTTTTATGTAGACTCTTATTTTCCTGCCTTTTTTTTTCCTCCACCACTCTCCCCACACCCTGACTTAGTGCTAATAATAACCTGGTTTAAATTCCAATTTAGACATCTAGTGCTGGAGTAGCTACTCTTGCTTGGCTTCTGACTATTTTCTTGTACTTTCTTGTAGGTGAAGTAAAGTCCACTCAGGACAGGAGAAGTGCACTTCACTTGTTCCGACTTGGTGATGCCATGCTCAGAATTGTGAGGAGTAAATCTCGCCCATTGCTCCACCTCATGCGCTGCTGGAGCCTGGTTGCACCTCACCTTGTAGAGGTAGGAGTGGGAGAGAAAACAGTACTTTAAGCTGCTCAAAGTCTGCCATCTCTTTCCATGGCAGTACTTTCACATTTTCATTGAAAGAGTGACTAGGAGTCTATGGTCACATTAGTGGTGAGTCTGGTTTTAGGGTTCAGCAACATAAAAGTTTGTCACTGTGCTGATTTGAGGTTAATTGCAATATTTTAATGAGAGAAATTAGAACATTGGTTGTGATGAAGTCTGTATTATTCATTGGTTTGCTGAGAGGGATAAAAAGCAGAATGTAAACAATTTGCCCTACTTTGTTCTGGGACGCTGCTTCCTTTCACTTCTCCTTTTGCTTCTCCTTTGCTCCACTTTAGTATCTTCCACTAACCTTGGCTAAGCAGAAAACAAGTAAGCTTTGCTGGTTGTTTTGGTTTCTGTCTGGGAAGGAAGAAAGAGAGAAAGAGGCTTTGAGCCCCTTCTGGACACTTTCTTTGTCCAGGAGGGAATTCGGATTTCTGTATTATTTCTTATTGTATATCACAGAATCACAGAAACAATCCAGTTGGAAAAGACCCCCAGGATCATCAAGTACAACTGTTATCCTTACTCTACAAACTTCACACTTAAACCATATATTTACAAGTATTTGTAACCATATATAATTGCAAATACTTGTAAATACATTGTGCATATGTGCTTGTAAATTTTGTTTTGCTGTAAATAACAGCTTCATCTTGCTTCCAAGCCATCCAAGCTGGTCTGGTAGATTTCCCTGGGCTGGGAGGTGGGGAAGTTCCTAACTCACCACACTCACTACAAGCAAATTTTTTGCTTGGACAAACTCTAATACTCTTCCTTTCCCTGCAGGCTGCCTGTCATAAGGAAAGACATGTGTCTCGGAAGGCTGTCTCCTTCATCCACGACATCCTTACTGAAGTGCTGATGGACTGGAATGAGCCTTCTCATTTTCACTTTAATGAGGCACTTTTCCGCCCGTTTGAGCATATAATGCAGCTAGAACTGTGTGATGAGGATGTCCAAGACCAGGCAAGTCAGCCCTGATGAGGGTGTTTGTATCAGGCTTACCACATATGTCCATAAGAAGGGTAGTCTCCAGAGTGTACTTGGCCCACTTCAAGGGTTTCCCAAATGCCCTTCAAATGATGTCCCTTCATCACTTTCAAGGGATCAGGAAGGCTCTATCTAAAACAGCATTGGGGTAGAACACCAAGATGATACACCTGGCTTTAAAGCAAGTGAATATTTTTTCTGCTATCTAAAAAAACCCCAATGACAATATATTAATGTATACTGACATAGTGAAATCCAAGCATGTGTTTAAAGCCAGCCTCATTTCTTCTGAAGGTCCACCTATGTATCAGGGTTTTGATTTTATTCTCTTAACCTCGTCTACTGTTTTCAGGTGGTCACCTCTATAGGGGAGTTGGTGGAAATGTGTTCTACTCAGATCCAGTCAGGATGGAGACCCCTGTTCAGTGCCCTGGAAACAGTGCATAGCAGCAGCAAGTCAGAGGTTAAAGAGTACCTTGTAGGAGAATACTCTATGGGTAAGGACTCACTGTACTGGCTGTTTCAGATGTGCTTTTGTTTCCCTGCCTTATTCCTGGGGACGCAGTAACTAACTCAATAGACTTCAGTGCCCTACCTGAACCGTGGCAGGTAGCAGTGGCACTACAATACTCCACAACCATAGTGAACTATCTGGTTTGTTACTAGGGATGAGAAGGAATGCAGAGGTATTGTTCTGACTTTTCATCCTTTGGATTCTGACAAATGAGTAGAATGAGAAAGGAAAGTTTCAAACCTCCTTGAATATTTTTGAGCAACACTGTAGTGCAGGACTGAGCTTGGCTGAGCACCTGTTCTGCTAGAGGAAGGAAAGCATGCTGTATCAATCACCATGTCTCACATGGACTGTTCATACTCTGTGAAACCCATTGCTCCTATACATCAAGGTAACCTAGTGTGATAATCTAGGCAAGTGCTTGCCCAGGCACAAGGCCGAATTCAAATTGTGAGTGCTATTACAAGCCATGTTTGCTGTAAGAATGATTCTGCATCCCTCACAGAGATGCCTGCTTGTATGGAAACTGGGTAATTTGGAAAGATCTCTTTAATGTGTACTTTTGCCCCACTGGAAGGTGTTTTAAAATGTTATAAGTCACGGGGAAGAGATAAGGTTTTCTTCCTAGATTTTGTCTTTCAGATCTGTTATGATCAATAGCAAAATGCAAGCGTGTACAGCTTGTGAGGACTGATAATCTACTTAAGAGAAACAAGGCTGTTTCATTACTATATAGGCTGAATATTTTTCCACATGGGTGCTATCATCTTGGCAGTTATCAAGAACTAAACCACAGACCTCCACCAAAAGATGTGTTGGCTACTGGTTCAAGAGCTCCAATCTGCCCCTACCATTTGAGCAGGCATAAACTGGTATCTTTCATGCAAAAGGTAATGGAGCGATTCTGTATTAATTCCTATGAAGGGCAGCACAACTTACCTCAGGAGCAGCAGATTTTACTTCTAAAGTCACTTCTCTCTCTGCCCAGAATATAAGATTCTGCAGATTCAGTTAAGTTGTTGAAAAACTGTTGGAAAAATCACATTGATAGGGGTTGGAGAAGAGTTCTCATCTTGCTGTTCTTGCAGGGAAACGCCAGGCTCCCGTGTTTGATGTCTTTGAGGCATTTCTAAATACAGACAGCATCCAAGTCTTTGCCAATGCTGCCACCAGTTACATTATGTGCCTTATGAAGTTTGTCAAAGGACTGGGTAAACATTTTTATTTTTCCTTTTGTCCTATTAAGTTAGGAAATATCAAACTTGGTCCTGCAGAAAAGGAAAATTCAGTTATGTTATAGGTAGTACAGTAGGGAAGAGAGAGGCAGTGAAGAAACTGACTCCAGAATGCTTCAAAAAATAAAATCAAGAGCAAGGGATTCTTTCAGAAATATTTTTAACACTATCAATTCAAGTTGCCATAGCAATGGGACCAGGTGTGTCAAGTCAGGATGACCCTGCAGAGTCACTGTGGTGCTTTACCAAACTCCAGAACAAAGGTAAATGATGTTGGGTCATTCTGCCCCTATGTTCATGCTCTCTGGCTTGCCTTGATCGTTGCAGCTTGACTCTTTTCATTGAACTATGACAGTAATTTATTTGTTTCACTTATGTGAACTGAAAAACTTCTACTCACTGGTAAAAGTAGGTGCTTTTTAAATATGTATATTCACATAGGTATCTGGAGCTGTAAGCAGCTCTCTTTGATTTAAATGAACCACCTAACTGCAGCAAATCCAGTCTTTAATTTACTTTTCTCTTATTAAGCTATTTCAATGAGGGAAGAATTCAGCTTGTGTGATGGCAGACCAGAACTGTAATTATTACTACAAAAGACTGGATGAGGCACTTAGTGCCATGGTCTAGTTGATTGGATAGGGCTGGGTGATAGGTTGGACTGGATGATCTTGGAGGTCTCTTCCAACCTGGTTGATTCTATGATTCTAGACAAGACAATCAAATTTACAGGTCCAGTACCAGCAGAGAGAACTCATGTTTCATCTGGAGAACTTTAAAACCCTTCTTAGGTTTCTTTAGGTTCTTTATTTTGATAAGTTTGTCCACTTTCTGGTTGCATGTCAAAAAGTAAAGTCTCTCTTTTGTACTTTGGGATATTTTGGTACTGAGCAATTGCAAATATATTATGCATTTTATATGCATTTTAACATAAAACTAAAGGATTCAAACTTCACTTCCTGGCTTGGCTGATCTCAGTAGTAAACAAGACTTTAAAATATATTTTGGAGGGAATAGTTAAGGGCATTACAAAAAAAAAACATAAATAAATGTAGTGAAAGGAACATAAAGTAAGATTTAATACAATTATTTAATATTTATCTTGTGGGCTTTGTGAGGGGAATAGCTTTTAAAGCAATAAAATGTTAATGTGCATAGGCATTTAGTAAAGTTTCAGCTTTGGCACTGAATGAGAGGTATTTGGCTAAACTGGAAAATGGCTATGAGCCAAACACTCTGGGGTGGGCAGAGACCTCTGGTTGAGGGAGAGAAAAGAGATTGTGCAGACAGGGAAAAGAGAATGAATGCAGTTATCTAGGGAGCTCTGCAACAGGATGCCTGGGGAATGATCTGCTTATTTAATATGCCAAGTGAAGCTGACCTAAAAGCATGAGGCTGCTGATGGCACAGTGTTAGTAATACCTGTGATACAGAGCCACTAGCACCTGAGGGCATGCAGTTGAAACTGTAAGACCTTGACACTTGAAGTAGACAGCATAGGGAAATATTCACAGTATCACAGTATCACCCAGGTTGGAAGAGACCTCACAGATCATCAAGTCCAACCCTTTACCACAGAGCTCAAGGCTAGACCATGGCACCAAGTGCCACGTCCAACCTTGCCTTGAACTGCCCCAGGGACAGCGACTCCACCACCTCCCCGGGCAGCCCATTCAGTAAACTAAAAGGAAGAACTTGTGGTAAAAGATTTTTCAAGGGCACTGGAGTGCAGATTAAAAGATAAAAAAATGAGTGTATAACTGAGAAAATAGTTCATACACCCATGGAAAGAAATTACATGAGTATGACAGACAGCTGTAAGGTATTGTAAGAGCTCCCACAGGCTTTAGCAAAGGGTTATTGAACAGGCATGTATTTTTTAAAGCATTTATTTGTATGAAAGTCCACGTCTAATGTGTTACTTTCTTATCCCCAGGGGAAGTAGATTGTAAGGAGATGGGTGACTGTGTGCCAGGATCAGGATCTGCATCTACAGACTTGTGCCTTCCCGCGCTTGATTACCTCAGGAGATGTTCTCAGGTATAATGAACAATCGTGTACAGGTGCTAACCTGGTCTAGGAAAGAGTTCTAACCTCAATGGTTAGAGAGTTTGCATAAACACAACAGAATCTGTGCTAAGTCTGTGGTAATAACCTGTGCTGCCAGATGCAGAGTGGTGATCTGAAGGAATCTCATACCTTCTAGACCAGCTAACAGTGGGAAAGCTGAAGAGATAAAAGCAGTCAGACCCAAGAAGCATGTGGGAAAACATGATGTTAAAAACCCAGTAGTAACATATTCAAAGCTGTATTAATTCATACTTAAACAACTGCTGTAAACAGTATTGAGAACAAAGGAAAAAAAAACCCAAAACATTACAAACAACCCTGAGAATTCTCAGATCTCAAGAAGAACAAGAGTTTACACCCTCTAAAATGCATCAGCAGCTTATCTGTACCATGAAGACATATCTGAAGCTCAGGGCAAATCTCTAACAATTAGAATGCTGGCATGTTTCCTGTAATCTCCTAGCACACAGCACAGATTATTATCCAGGGATAACAGGATGGCTTTTGCCTGATTTCATAATACTGTATTTCTGTAGTACCTGCAGGTCTTTTTGTTGGACCCAGGCCATGCTTTCTCTGGGTACAATGCAAATGTATAGCAAAAGATGGCTGAAAAGACTTAATATCTAAATTCAGAGATAATGGGTAGATTGAGTACACAGAAGAGAAGAATGAGGCAGTTCAGAATAATAAACAGCAGCCATAAGAAACTCTGCTTGCTATCTTGTTCACATAAAAAACCCATAGTGAATATCTCTATGTCTATTTGATGTATATACTACCTAAACACTACTACATCACTCTACCTCATCCTTACAAATCCCTGTCTGCAGTGAGGCTGAAGTGTTTTCTCCCCTTTAAAAGAAGCAACCATTTTCATCTTGTTTATACCTTTTAATTTGCCTGTAGAATAGGAACACCTGAAGAAGAAATCAAGTCAGTATATTGCAAAGACAAGTTTTTCTTTAGAAGGGCCTGGTAAAAGGCTGATAGCATCCCAGCTATAGCACAACTCTGCAAAGTTTGTATTTGCTGTGTAATGGACAACCCAGGCAAAGCAGCTCTGAAATAAACCTGTACAGGTTCTGTCATCAGTATTTACACAGACTTTCAGAACTCTAAATTATTCTGCACACACTGATGGAGCACCTTAGATCACAGGTGCCATCAGTAAGCAGTGACACTGATTTGTCACAAAGGAGGAGGGCACACACTCCCTTCCTAAAAATGTGTTATTACATTGCTTTTCTCCCTCTCTTTTCTCACCCTAACCCCTTGCTAATGAAGAGAAGACTTCTGGGCTCTAGTTGTGTTGCTGGATGAACAGAAAAGATGCTGACAATATGCTTTCATAGCTTTGCTCTTATTTTACAGACCTGTTTTATCACATACAACTTGTACAAACTTTCCCATACGTACTTACCTTCCTGGGTTTTTCTTTCTCTTCCCTGCCAAGTTGTTAGCCAAAATCTATACAATGCCCTTGAAGCCCATCTTCCTCAGCGGCCGTCTGGTTAACTTGCCCCGCAGAGTGCAGGAGCAGTCAGCCAGCAGTGAGGATGGCATGGAGTGCATCCTTTCTGACTTCGATGATGACACTGGTAAGTGCACTGAAAGCAGAGAATGTGGACTTAATCAGCAACAGAACAAGGGGACACAGTCTCAAGTTGTGCCAGGGGAAGTATAGGCTGGATGTTAGGGGGAAGTTCTTCCCAGAGAGAGTGATTGGCATTGGAATGGGCTGCCCAGGGAGGTGGTGGAGGCACTGTCCCTGGCGGTGTTCAAGCAAAGACTGGATGAGGCACTTAGTGCCATGGTCTAGTTGACTGGATAGAGCTGGGTCCTGGGTTGGACTGGATGATCTTGGAAGTTTCTTCCAACCTGGCTGATTCTATGAATTGCTTCTTCCACTCATCACTGTCAATTTTTCCTACTGCTGACAGCAAAAAACTTCAGCCTGTAAGAAAGCTGGGGAGCGACTTTTTGGGATGTCAGTTAGTGACAGGACTAGGTGGAATGGAGCAAAGCTAGAAGTGGGTAGATTTAGATTGCATGCTAGGAAGAAATTCTTCACCATGATGGTGGTGAGACTGGAACAGGTTGCCCAAGGAGGTGGTGCAGGCCACATCCATGGAAGTTTGTAAGGCCAAGCTAGATGTGTCTTTGAGCAATCTGATCTACTGTGAGGTGTCCCTCACCATGGCAGGGATGTTGGAGCTAGATGATCTTCGAGATCCCTTCCAGCCCTGACAATTCTATGATTCTACTGTCTCCCTGTTGTCTGTACACCCACAGGTATGCACAGAGTGTGGAAGTGCAGGTCATGTTACCTTCTTTATGTTAAAAAATGCAGCTCACATATGAGAAAAATACAACTCCTCTCCTGGGACAAGATAACATTAATGAATTATCCTGATATTCATAACAACCATTATGCAATTCTGAGAAATAACACAAAAATACTTTCTAGTCCACAGCTGAAGTATGGAGTGAAAAACTTTTTCACACTGGTATTGGCAGGCCTGCCTTCAACACTAGAAAAGATCAATGTTGAGTTAGAGTTTGGAAACATATTCAAACAAGCATTCTTTTTCTTTCTAATCCAATTTCCTGTGGTCTGGTGAATGGAACAGTGCATTTCTAAAGCACATACCAAGTGCTGTGACCTCCAGAGAAACAAGCAGCATTTGTCTCCTGCTTATTTGTGTGGCTTATATAGGTTGTGGATTAATTAGGTGTTTAAACTAGATCTGTGTAGAGAGGAATGTAGACTTACTGCTTTTGGACTCATGATGGCCCTTTGAAGCAGTACAGTCATTTCTGAATACCTGCACTTTGAACTGTTCCAGCCTGGCTAGCTCCAGCCAGGCAGAAAGGAGGCTGACTGCAATGCAGTTCATTCCCATGCCTCAACAGAATGACTCTTGGTACCTACTTTTATCTGTGCTCTTCTATCACATTTATTTTCCTGTTCCAGTGCTACTCTGAATAAAGGAGAGAAAAGCTGCTCCTTCAGTTAGTCAAACCACAGGTCCTAGTTTTTGGTGCTAGGTTGTTTGGTTGGTTGGTTTGGATTTTTAATACTTTTACTTTCATCTTTCTGTATTTGGTTTTTGAGGGTTTTTTCCTCTCTAGAGATTTTAGAATGTTCACCTGGGACGTAGGATACCCAAGTCACTGAAGACTGCTTTAAATCAGGCTTAGGACTTGACCTAGGGTCTCCCCATTTCTGGTGAGCAGCACTTGCCTACTGTTCTGAAAAGGCTCTGTGTATTTGTGCTATTTCCTTATCCAGAAACATCATTAAAGTCTGTATGACTCCAAACAATGTCATCCACACATACTGCCCTGTGGAAGTGGTGTGAATAAATAAATGGTCAACGCAGATACTAAGGAATGATTTCCCTGGTTTTCCTTTGACTCTCAGGAAGACTCTTGCAGGCAGCAAACCTGGTGCATCTTAAGGTTCCTTTGCAGCATTTCTTATTTCTTTTGGAACATAACTGGCCAGCAAGCATGAGCTCCCAGTGTCAGGGAAGATGGGCTTACTGGTGAGCTAAAGTCAAACCCATATTAGGCTAATAAAGCCATAGCCTTTTCAGGACACCGGACGCAAGAATGCAGGAGCATTCTGAGCATTACATGCAAGATCCCCTTCTAGTTAGTCATCCATAATGGCACAGGGAACTAGCAAGTACTTACTTGATTTGTGAAAAATTAAAGGGCAGCAGTTCCTAACTGTCTTCAAAATTGTATTGAAAACAATTTGTATCCCCAGAAGATTATGGGATGCATGTTGGCTAACATAGATACGAATTCAGTATTGCCTGTGTTATCCTAACTAACTGCTGTTCTGGTCATTGTCCAGCTCTGCCATATCCACATTCAATATTCTTCTTTCTGTGACCATGTCACATCTAAAGATGACCTGTGAGGTAGCCTGATGACACTTCATGAGGCGTTATTACTGTTGTCTTCTGAGTGCCAAACAGAGAGCCAGTTAAATTATGGCTAGTCACTTTAGGATCCTTACCTGAAATCATAACCTAAATCAGCACAGTCTGTTCTGAGAAGTATTTGCAATGCTAGGGAGAAGTGTCAAATGTTCCATTAAGAGCAAATAAGAACAAACTCCAGGGTTAAAGAGCCTGGACTAGTGGGAGTAATAAACTAGGAAAGAAGATGAAGACAAAGTGTATGTGGAGGAGGAAGAGTGGGGCAAAACACAAAAACGACTGAAATAGATACCATAATTTCAACATTTTGCTGCTGCCTGTGACCATTCCACAGCAACAGCACATGTGCAAGCACCCATGATCTTTTCAGTCAATTAATTTCTCAGCCTCCATCACTTTTGGAGTGCAAGTTTCCCCTTCAGTCAATGCATTATCTCTCTCAGAGTTTATAATCTTTCTTTCCTTACTTGTAGGCCTTATCAATGTCTGGATTATTCTCTTGGAAGAACTAACAATTGCCATATCCAACTGTCCTCGTCAGCACCAGCCTCCTACCCTGGATCTGCTCTTTGAATTGCTAAGGGATGTTGCCAAGACACCTGGTAAAGAAGGGGTTTGATAAAATATGAGCTAGTAAGGCCCTGACTCAAGCTTCTCAGAATCCTAAATTGCTCTTCTAGTGGTTTACTTCTGCTAGAGCTGCACACAGATGCTCTCAAGCACAGTGGGGTTTTCCTAAAGCATGATCTGTGTCAACAAAAGGCATCTTATAAGAGTAGGTTGAACACACTCTTACTGCATGAATTAAGAGGTGCAGTGCTCTATTGATGTCTTAGCCACAGAAAATGTTTGCCTGGTGTCCAGGAACTAGAAAAAGAAAATTATGCAGACCTGCTGGGAAAGACAGCAGGCAAACTGTTGGCCAATTGTTCATTCACTATCTCACAATTGGCTCCAAAGTGCTTTCCCTTCTCACCTCACCAAAAAAAGTTCCAGAATCTGCTTTCCTTAGCATCACTGCTGGCCTCAAGCTTGGAACAACCAAGCAAATTTACTGTGCGTGTAGCCTTTGTAAGCAAAAATGTACACCCACCACTGTGTTTATTTCAAGGCCCAGGATTTGGCATTTATGCAGTTGTACATCTTCTTCTTCCCACGATGTCTTTTTGGCTCCATCGGAGCCACGGTGACCATTCTTACTGGGATGTGGCATCTGCTAATTTCAAGCATGCAATTGGCCTTTCCTGTGAACTTGTAGTGGAGCACATTCAAAATTTCATACACTCAGGTATGTCATTTTGCTGTCATTTCTACTGAGTAACTACTTGGGGAGATATTTTTATTGATATTTTGCTTAGTAAAGCACAAAATAAAATGACCTAAAAAAAAAAAGGTTGAAAATTTCCATTTGTTTGGGAATTTTTGTCATTTTTTGGGGGGGTTGTTTTGTTTGGTTGGGTTTTTTTTTTCTTTCAAGACAAGATCTAGTATTATGAACAAAATGAACTTGTAGGAGACCTATGAAAGTTTAGTTTGGCTTCCTGCTCAGAGCAGGGTTGCCTCCTTCAAAATTAAATCATCACAGTTAATGCTTTCCAAAAGAAGATACTAAGACTTTGATCACAAAGAACTAAAATAACAGAAACAGGATCTAATTGAATTTCTCCAGTACCACTCAAATCCAGATATTTTATATTCTTAACAAAAAAAAGATTGTTCTTTATCAGCTTGAGATGTGTGTTTCAAATTAAACTCTAGTGACAGCTGCAGAAAAAGAATTTGGTTTTTCAAAGTCTCTGAATACCAGAAAAGGAAGCAAGACTGTGACATTATACTGAAAAGGCAATGATGTTCAAACCAGTCTCTGTCTTTTCCTTGTAGATATTGGCTATGAAAGTATGATCAATACTATGCTGAAAGATCTTTTCAAGTTGCTGGTAGCCTGTGTAGCAGAACCAACAGAAGTTATTTCCCGAGTTGGCTGCTCTTGTATCAGGTAAGGAGTTCTTCACTCTGTTAATGTATTTAAAATAGGGGTCTTGGTATCTTTGAAGATCTCGTGGACTGATTAACTTCACAGAATCACAGAGTGTGAGGAGCTAGAAGGGAACTCAAAAGATCATCCAGTCCAACCCCCCTTGCCAGAGCAGGATCACCTAGACCAGATCACATTGGAATGCATCCAGGGGTGGGTCTTGAATATCTTCAGAGAGGGAGATTTCACAACTCCAGGATCCCCCTGGGTAGCCTGTTCCAGTGTTCTGTCACTCTCACAGGGAAAAAAATCCTCCTCATGTTTCCATGGAACTTCCTGTGCCTTGGCTTCCCCCCATTGCCATGTCCTATCATTGGGCACCACTGAGCAGAGCCTGACTCCATCCTCTTGGCACTCTTTACATATTTGTAAACATGAATGAAGTTGCCCCTCAGTCTCCTCCTCTCCAAGCTAAAAAGCCTCAGCTCCCTCAGGCTCTCCTCATAAAGAAAATGTTTTACTCCCTTCATCATTTTGTGGCTCTGTGCTGGACTCTTTCAAGCAGGTCCCTGTGGTCCTTTTTGGAATTGAGGAGCCCAGAACTGGACACAGTAGTCCAGATGTGGTCTCACCAGGGCAGAGTAGAGGGGGAGGAAAACCTCTCTCAGCCTACTAACCCCAGCCCTTCTAATACACCCCAGAATGGCCTTGGCCACCAGAGCACATTGCTAACATATCAAGAGACATCTACAATATACCTCTCTCTTGTTATCTTAGTAACAAATGTTAGACTTAGTAACTTTTTCTTGCTGTTTTCAGTCTGCTTGAGAACCTCTGGTTTTAGGCATTATTGTGATTCTCATAAAAAGCAGGTGACAGCTAAATACTTACATGCAGTTGGTCAGTAATTAATTCTTAGGAAGATAATGAAGGGTCTTTTTAGTTGGAATTCACAGGTATTTAGAGGTAATGAAGATCTTTCACAGTCTTCAGGCCTGTGGTGATAGGACAAGGGGCAGTGGTTTTAAGTCAGAGAAGAGCAGATTTAGACTAGGTGTTAGAAACAAGCTCTTTACCATGGGGGTGGTGGAACACTGCAACAGGTTGCCCAGGTAGTTGAGTATTCCCTGGAGTTATTCAAGCTCGGACTCAACAAGGGTCTGAGCAACCTCATCTAGTAGAGGATGTCCCTGCTGACTGCAGGGGGCTTAGACTAGATGACCTTTGGAAGTCCTTTCCAATCTAGACTCTATTTAGCCACAATCAAAATAAACACTGCATTATATATTTTACAACATGTGGCTCTTGCCCTGGAAAATGACAACTGAAAGAGAACAGGAAAAGGGTGGAGGGGAGTGAAAACTACAGTGTAATGACAGAAATAGTTCAGGGCACCATCTGATTGGATATCATCAGCTAACTACCCAGTAGGCCTTTTGTTCTGTTTTTAACCTTCTTTCATTACAAGTAAGAGTTGGGTCGTTCATGCTGTGACATGGTAACGTTTCCTTGTGTCATTGCAGATACGTGTTAGTAACAGCAGGGCCTGTTTTCACTGAAGAGATGTGGAGGCTTGCATGTTGTGCCTTGCAGGATGCATTCTCTGCCACTCTGGAGCCAGTAAAGGTAAATTGTCTTTTTATAGACAGTCAAAATGTAATCACGCTAATTTTAGACTGACTAACTTTAGACAGGTTGCTTTTTGGTTTTACAGAAAAGGGTCTGTGTACAGAGCCCAGGAAAGCAGCATAAGGGTTATGTGGTGGCTTTTGTTATTGTGTCAATTCACCAGGAAAGGTGTTGGATCAACAATGGAGATTGAAGTCTTTTTTCTAAACAGATAGAGACCACACTAGTTGCTAACAGTCCAACTTACCCTAAGTTGCCCTGCCAGTGTGAAATTAGAAGAGTTAAGTAGATGAAAATTTGCCTTTTATCGTAGAATCAAATAGGTTGGAAGAGACCTCCAAGATCATCCAGGCCAACCTAGCACCCAGCCCTACCCAATCAACCAAACCATGGCACTAAGTGCCTCATCCACACTTTGCTTGAACACCTCCAGGGACAGCAACTCCACCACCTCCCTGGGCAGCCCATTCCAATGCCAATCACTCTCTCTTTGAAGAACTTCCTCCCAACATCCAGCCTATACCTTCCCTGGCACAACTTGAGATTGGTTAAAACTAGACAGAAGACAAAGTTGCTTACTTGATCCTATAGCTTCATGTTCCTTATAGATTATGTCTCAGCTTGCTAGCCTTTTTGTGACAAAAAAATTCCTGTTATCACAGGCCAGAGTATATAAATTGAAATGTCTTTGCATCAGATGTATCCCAGCAGGGCTAGAGAGGTGTCCCCCTGCACTCAGCTCTGGTGAGGCCACACCTCAGATAATGTGTTCAGTTTTGGGACTTCATTGCAAGAGAGATGTTGAGGTGCTGGAGAAAGTGCAGAGGAGGGCAACAAAGCTGTGAAGGCCTGGAGAATAAATCTTATGAAGAGCGACTGAAGGAGCTGGGGCTGCTTAGTTTGAAAATGAAGAGACTGAGGGGAGACCTCATTGCTGGCTGCAACTACCTGAAAGGATATCATGGAGAGGCTGCTGCTGGTCTCTTCTCACAGGTTAATTTTGTGATGGAAGAGGAGAGGGAATAGCCTCAAGCTGTGACTGGGTAGGTTTAGACTGGACATTAGGAAAACTTTTTCACAGCAAATGTGGTCAGGCATTGGAATGGGCTGCTAAGGGGATGATTGAGTCACCAACCCTGGATGTGCTTAAAAGTCTTTTGGATGTGGTGCTTGGGCATAAGATTTTAGGGTGCACCTTGTAGAGTAGGGATAGTGGTTGGACTTGGTGATCCAGAGAGTCTTTTCCAACCGGAATGTGTCTGTGAATCTGTGAAATGCCAAATAGCAGGTGACTGTCTGGTGGCAGCTGTCCTCATTTGACACACAGTGAAACTCTGACGTTGTGTTTCTCTGTAGAACCTGTTGGGCTATTTCCACAGTGGCTCTGAGAGCTTTAGTGGAGATGCCTGTGAAGTGAAGGTGGCAGCTCCCTCCCTCTCGCCAAGTGCTGAAGCTGAATACTGGAGAATCAGAGCCATGGCACAACAGGTACTGACCAATGCTTAGGGGAAGGCAGCCAACCTTACAAACTTGGGGCTTTTCTTTGTGGAAGTATGTCTTTACCACCACCTTCCTCACGAGCCCTACAGGTGAAGAATTCCTCATCACTATGCTAATATTTATTTGTCTAACAGTAGTATTAAGGAAAAAGTAAGTAAAAAACAGTAGTAAAAGCTCTGTAAGTAGGAACTAAGAATGCCTAGAGTGAGGGAAGATGCATAGGTACCTAAGATTGAGTGATGCCTGTTGTGTAATGTAGGTCTGGAAAATAACAACCCTAGTATACATCAGTAAGAGCAGTCCTGATAGAGAATGGGATATTTTAGTATCAATATCAATCTTCATCTAGAGTGTCTTATATAGTTCTGATTATTCTGTTAAAGAAGGATCAATTCATAGGAGAAAAAAATACACTAGAACAGAGGCTGTTGTATGAAACTAGACAAGCAAGGTTTGTTCAACCTATCATAGCAGAGTTTGAAAAGGAATGCAGTTTTTTTTCTCTATGAACACCTGGGTATAGAGTTAAGAGAAAAAGAAGAGTTACTGAGAATGAGAGGATAATGGCAATATTTAGCAAACAGTTTAAAACTCACCATTAACTCCTAATCAGCAGGGCAACCTTCTGAAGGTCTTTTTGACTACAGTGGAGGTTGTTCATTTTGTGAAAGAAGCTATGTGGTAGGTAACAAGTTCCTTGCAATAGAGCAGACTGAACTTAATGACCTGCAAGGTACTTAAAGCTGGAAATAGTGTATGGCAGGTTTCAGCATGGGAAAGCAGCTGGATTAAAACAGCCAAGAGGTGTTTGGTGAAAATTTCTGGCTTGAAGCTGCTTGAAAACCTGAGAGACAGACAGGGATTTATGCTCACAAATAATGTGGCAGTGGCAGACTTTGAATAGAAAAAAATGTTTTAAACTAAGATTTAAAGATACAGAACTCCAGAAAGCAGGAAATGAGGCATTTATACTTTTCTTGTAGAAAACCTAGCACTCCCTAAGTCCTGCTCAGTGGAGATTTGACACTACTAAGCTACAAAACAAAGCTGCAGCAACTGAGAGTTGTTTTCGTGCTTCCCACCCAAAGACTTGCAAGTCAGGTGTCTTGTATTCATGGCTGAAAATAATCCTTCCAACAACCAGCCCTCCTAGGTTCAACAGGCCAACTATGCAAACAGATCCTTGCCCATTACACACAGGTTCTGACAGTAATGTACAGGCAGCAGAAGCATGTTTTGGTGTTTGGTATTGTGCCTTATACAAGTTCAGAGAAGACGTCTGGCCTTTGCCCTGTGCTCTGCTGTGCATCTGAAGGTAGCCCATGGCTCTGAGGCTGTTTTAGCAGAGCAGTATGCTTCTTGGAAGGTCCTTCCAGGGGCATACCTTGCATTCTCTTCATCACTGCAAAACAAATCACCTTAATAGGTCTTTTACAATGCAGGAACTCCTACTCTTGCCCCCCCCCAAGGATCCAGTGCAAGCACTAAGCTGATTGTTTTATGTAACTCATTTTCTAGGTCTTCATGCTGGAGACTCAGTGTTCCCCAAAGACTCCCAGCAACAAGGAAGGGTTTGAACATGCCCAATCATGTGTGCTCATCATTGACCTGCCACCAGATAAGAAACCAAATGGGCATACCCAGAGAAGGTAAATACTGTGTCATTAAAAACAAGACAGAAACTATGTCAGGCTGGCAGAGATGTGAACAGGACCTGGCAAACCATGCCTCTCCATAGGTCTCATCCCAAAATATGAAACACAGTGATCAAATGAAAGTTAGGTTGTGTGGTGCAGGGATCAGTAGGTTACTACTGTCTACTCTCCATGCACTGCTGAGCAGACATGTGTAAGAGCTGTTACCAGTCTAGACAAGCCTGTGGCAAGGCTTGATGTGGCCCTCAGAAAGCTAAATAAGGGAGGGTCTTCTATGAGAATGCAAAATTGGTAGGTTACAACAAATGCCTGAGGTGTACATAAGATCACAGAAAGCCTTCAAGTAGAGGAAATGCAGATGAAACAGGAACATAATTCTCACAGGAAATAGTAGAGAAACCTTCACATAGGAAACCTTGAGACTCCTTAGAGTTAAAAATACCAGTTTGGAGAAAGCTTGGGAGCTGCTCTTTTGTTTGTAATGATATCTAACAAATGATGTCTGCTTCACTACTGGTATTTTAAACTCAGTATTACTGGATTAAGATAGTAAAAAAAAGTTGGATGCTTAAACTGGAGCAGTATAAATTGAAGAGACCACATCCAAAGCTACAAAACAAAGGAAATGTCCTTACTTGACACTTTGTTTTTGTGGAAGTCCTTCCATTTGTTGCCACCTCAGAAACTCGTGCGTTTGCATGACAATCTAATCCTGCCAAAAAATATTCCCTTTTGCTTGCACTCAGTTATTTAAACAACTACTGTAGCAGCAGTAAGGCAAATAAGTTGAGCTTTGCATTCAGAGTTTGTGTTTGCACTGCAAAGTCTGTGATACATGGCATGAAATTGTCTTTTACTAGATACCAAACCTGCTTCAAGCATTCTCATTCAGAACTAAACTATTCCTTGCAAGAAGGAGCCAGAATGTGATGATCCTTCTTTGGATGGACAGGAAGACAGACAATGCAAGATGCCTATTCTTACGCAGCCGTAGAGAGGTTTCCCCCAAGAGCAGGTGCTCTGTTACCATCAGAGAACAGGGCCTTGCAGAGAGACAAAGAAAGGTTGAGATCACTGTCTAAATCTGTCCTTTGTGGTGGGGAAATGTCTGCTTTATCCAAAATTTTGCAGGCCATTCTTGTTATAACCACTACAGAGCAAAAGCCTGGAGTACTGCCCTCTCATAGCACACAGACCATGCGGTCTGACAGCCTAAAGGTTACCCGAGTCTGGCTTGTCTTTCAACAACCAACCAAAGCTTGCAACTAACACAAACCCTGAATGCTCTCACACTGCCCTTTGTCTAACCAACTGCAGAAAGCATGTGTGCTGCTAGGCAAATGCTACCCCAGCAATGCTCATTTTTCACAGAAACGGGGCTCAAAAGTCCCTGTTTTGCACATTATTTGCTACAACAGTGCAGCAATATGCCAGTCCTGCATGCAACTAATTGTGGCCTTTCAAGAGTTCTCCTTTAAACTTAGTGGGGTTTCTCTTCTCCCTTTTTGCTTTTGTTTCCTTAATGCTGCATCGTTTCACAGGAAGCTGGGGTAAGGGAGCTTTTCTTCTTCCTAAAAAAAAAAAAGTAGTCATATGTTTCAATTTGAAACTTTGGGCAGAATTATTGTCCTTCACCAGCTTTGCATTGTGTAGTTCTGTACTCGTTTCTTTTGCAGTTGAACTGTACTTTAAACTGCCCTTGTACATTGCCCTTCTGGCTATCACAAGGAAAGCAGATCTTCTTCATTCTGATCCTGCTTCTGGAAGAGGATTAGTTTCTTGAAATCAATGCAATCACTCCTACAACTTTATACATGCTCTTAAGAGCTTTTCTGAGTCAGAGCCTGTAATGATTTTTACAGCAGAAAACTACTTCCCCATTAAAAAACTCCAATGTGTATTACTCATCCTGATTTTGGCACTGTCAGGTAACAAGACTACTAAACTTTACTGCTGTATCAACACTGACAGCTGTGATACAGTAAGGCAACTGGCATGGGTAAATAACTCAGGAAGCAGAGCTTTGTCTGAGCTATTTTCAATGTGGCACTTTTAAAACTGAGTTTTTATATGATTTCTCAGGCCAAAATCAGACCTTTGATTTGGGAATTTTGAAGACACTTGTAAAAGCTGTTTAATGAAAGCAGAATACTTGTTGCAACCAACAAAAAAATCAAAGACCTGCAATGGAGCATCTCATGGTACATAAAGATTTTGGTACTGCAAAGTGAAAAGTCTGTTCCTTGCTTGATAGCAGTGCTAATTAAATTGTAACCCATTATAGTTCTCTAAAGTCCAAACAAGTAGTACTACGTGTAGTAGAGCTCCACTGAAAACAAAACTGCTGTCATTTTACAGAGACTGTTTAAACAAATGCCTTAAAATAAGTTTCAGAGTTTATAATTTGAAATCTGTGAAATTTGAAAACCCTGTCCCCATTTTCTTCCTAGCCTGTCTTGTCTGTAAGTCTCTCAATGTTACTTACTGGTAAATGACCTGAAAACTGTGGCTGGAGGACTTTGCCATCCCTGGGCTTCCTGTGCAAATCCCAAATCAGTGAGATCTAGAACAACTCACAGCACCTCTAACAACAGCAGAGCTAAGAATCACTTAATATTGTATGTGAGAAGGGTTAGGAATAGATATTTCCTTTTGCTTTCAGCATTCACGTGAAGTCTTAAGATCAAACACCAAAAGGTGCCTTCAGCAAGACTTCAGCTTCTTTGCATGCTCCATTGCACTGCTGTTTCTGTAGATGTTTTTCTGTCAGCTGGTTAATTGGCTCCTTGTGGTTTATTTTTAAGAAGTATTCCTGGCATTGGTGGAAATAGAAACCCAGTAGTAAATTAGTTAGTAAATTTGTCATGGCAAAGGTAAGGTTGGCTGAAGTGCCAGCAAAGGAATTGTAAGGATGTTTCAGCTTAGCCAGACTTGAGCAGTAAAAACAGAAAATGTAAGCAGGGACCAATGGCAGAAAAGTTGCCCATCTTGTGTTGCCAAATGCCCTGGTTATAGCAGACTGTGGTACTGAAAGAACTTGCGGTACTTGGATGGCACAACACTGGAACAGGCTGCCCAGTGGGATTGTGGAGTCTCCCTCTCTGGAGGTATTTAAAACCTGCCTGGACATGTTCCTGTGGGATCTGCTCTAGGTGACCCTGCTCTGTAGGGGAGGTCGGACTGGATGATCTTTGAAGGTCCTTTCCAGCCCCTGACATTCTGTGGTTCTGCCATGAAACTGAAACTCAGACTACTTAATGCCTCGATGTTAGACTTCCCTGGGGACAAGGACAACAATTACAACAGAGCTTTTAATACCACCTCTGCACAAGTGCCATTTGTGTGCTCACTGTGGACAGTTATTTTTCTTAACCAGTGTGCCTTGTTTTCTAGGGAAGCAGTTGGAAAAGTAGCTGAGAGACTGTTCTAGACAACTTTTTCTTCCTCTATTGTTTTGTAACAAGGCTGTATAAGTTTGGCCTTTCATTTGCTTCTCTCACGTTAGGTTCTATAATACAAAGTATTTCTGCTCTTCTCCTAAAAAGTGCAGTGCAGAGTTTTCATTTTATATTATCTTTTTCTTTCCTGTGCTTGGTTTACCAAGTATTCCTTTCAGGACAATAGTGGTGAGCTTACTGTCCCACCAAGTACTGCTCCAGAATTTATACGACATCTTGCTGGAAGAATTTGTGAAAGGTCCTTCTAACTTCGAGGAGAAAATGGCAATACAAGTACCAGAAAATAAGTTGGCTGGTTTTCTCAGGTACATCTCCATGCAAAACCTGGCTGTTATCTTTGATTTACTGCTGGACTCCTACAGAACAGCCAGAGAGTTTGACACCAGACCTGGGTTGAAGTGTTTGCTGAAAAAGGTTTCTGGCATTAGTGGAGCTGCCAACTTGTATCGCCAGTCTGCAATGAGCTTTAACATCTACTTCCACGCTTTGATCTGTGCGATCCTGACAAACCAGGAGAACATCACTGCAGAGCAAGTGAAAAAGATCCTCTTTGAAGATGATGAGAGAAGCACAGATTCGTCACAGCAGTGTTCTTCAGAAGATGAAGACATTTTTGAGGAAACTGCCCAGGTCAGTCCCCCACGAGGGAAGGAGAAGAGACAGTGGAAGGCTCGGATACCATCTCTGAGTGTGCAGCCTATCAGCAACGCCGACTGGGGGTGGCTGATCAAGCGGCTCCATAAGCTCTGCATGGAGTTGTGCAACAACTACATCCAGATGCATTTGGACCTGGAGAATAATGTGGAGGAGGCTCCAGTGTTCAAAGGTGACTCTTTCTTTGTTTTACCATCCTTTCACTCAGAAACCTCCACCCCATCAACTGGAGGGCAGTCTGGGAAGGACACCCCATCAGAAGATGACCAGAGTCAAATCAGGGACCAGCTGGCAGACTGTCTGACACCTCGAGGAGGGAGTGGGGAAATGCTGCTGCTACCCCCTCCCCTAAGTCCTAAACCAGAGAAAAAAGAGCAAGCCAGGAAAAAAGAATGGTGGGAGAGTGCTGGCAACAAGATTTACACTATAGCCACTGACAAAACTATCTCCAAGCTCATGGCAGAATACAAGAAAAGAAAGCAGCAACAAGCTATGACATCCTTCACCAAAGAGGTCAAAGTGGAAAAGAAAGGGGAGTTCATGGGTTCAAGAGGGCCTGACTCACCCATACTCCAGCGGCCACAACATCTTATAGATCAAGGTCAAATGAGGCATTCATTCAGTGCTGGTCCTGAGATCCTGAGACAAGAGAAGAGACCACGCTCAGGATCCACAGTCAGCTCCCTGAGTATATCTATTAGGGATGCTGAGGCCCAGATACAGGTAGGACACATTTGTAGAATGCTAACAGTAGTAATAGTTAAAAAGAGACCTATTAATATTTTTACCTATTGTTTTTAGGAAAAGGATTCTAATCTCTTTGTTTAACGACAAAGAGGTCACTCTCATAAGGACTGAATATCTCAGCATTTAGCACCTGATTGTCCTATCAAAAAAAAACAACTAAGAAATCAGTCTTCAGGAAGGTGTTACCAGACATACACTAGCTGAGCTTCCAAGGGTATTTCTGAGACTGGGACCAAAGCTGTGCTTAGCCCTAAGAACTAATGACTTACAGTGAGCTCACTGCTCACTACTAAGGGCTCTAGCCTTAAGGGTTTTCAAAATGTCATGCTGCTTATCACAGTGCTTTTATTCTTAAGGGGTTTTTCATTAATTCCACAGCAGAAATAGTGAGCTCTTTTGCTAAACAGAAACTTGCTCTTTGCATGTCCAAGTGAACAAACCCATGAAAGGATCAACCTTGAAAGCCTTTGTTTGCTGTGGGATAAAAGGTGATGAAGGGTGAGCACTGATACCTGCAACACACAGTCAAACCATGACTTGCAGTACTGAATGTGACTTAGGAAGGTGCAGTGAGCATTCAGTGAACATGCTGGCATTGCTCAGTTCTCTTCATGAGGCTGTGGCCAGCAGATGCCTCGTTTTCTGCCTCACGCAATGGGCTCATCTACTTAGGAAAACCTTCTGAAGAGTTGTTTTTTTTTCCATCCAATTTGTTTATAGGCGTGGACCAACATGGTGCTGACAGTCCTCAACCAGATTCAGGCACTGCCAGACCAGACTTTCGCAGCCCTGCAGCCAGCAGTGTTCCCCTGTATCAGCCAACTGACTTGCCACGTCACAGACATCCGCGTGCGCCAGGCAGTACGGGAATGGCTGGGAAGAGTGGGACGCGTTTACGACATCATCATTTAAACCTAGCTGTGGGCTGGTGCAAAGGGGACAAGACATCCAAGGTATACAGCTAAGAAGCATTTGGGGTTCATTAATTGCCTGTTTGTTGGTGATCAGTTAAGAAACAGTGAGCTTGTCAGTGTATATCCTCTATCCACTTGAGACTGTGTCCCACTCACTCACACTAGCGAAGGAGGCAAGGCATAAGCATGTCCAGGGGAGTTTGGAACAGCCCCAGGCACTGCCATTGTATTGGGCTGGTGCCTTAAGAAGTGACATATCTCAACAGCCTTTATTTCAATTCATATTTGCAACAGTGGAGCCACACTAAACCGCAGCAGCACCTGCACATGTGCAATTAGCTGCAAATGCAACTGTCATCTGTTAGTCAAACCAGGCCAGCAAGCCTATGTAACTTCTCTGAAAGAAAAAAGGCTTGGGAAAGGTGCAACTGTAGGACAAATAGAAAGGACACTTGTTTAGGATAACACCTTTCCTCTTCTGAGATGAGCATGAAAGATAAAAGCTAGTAAGATAGTTGCAGTAACTATATGCCCATTCACCAGAGAAAGTGCAAGTTTATTTTGAAGCCTGGTTACAGCTTGGGTCACTATTAAGTGACTATTAAAGTATCCTAGGTCTAAAACCGGTGAACTTAGTACAGAGTAGTCATCCTTCCACTGCTTGCGTGGAGTGTGGCTTGAGGAGAAACAGCACTGGCAAGCTGCCCTCTTTACAAATGCTGCTCTGGCTGCCTCTTCAGCTATACCAACAGCTGATCATTTCCCACTCGTCTAATTCCCCACTGAGGGCAAGAAGGAAGCTTGCTTTGCTGTTTCCTGTGAAGTTCTGGGGAAGGCACAGCACAGAGCAAATACCAGCACATGCCAATATCCATCATTCAAGTAAACAGTAGAGAGAAGTGCTCCAGTCTAAGCAACACTGCAAAGTTAGCTTATGCTTCTACTGGACATTTGTTTGCTTATATGGAGCTGCTGTAGCCAGGAACACCTTTATCACCTGTGGTAAACCCAGCCTATCACTCCACAACTGAGCTGAAGTAAGATGGAAAATAGTTTGGAAGGAGGGCATGCTTCCTCTTCTGTTTCTTGCCTGCTGTTTTAAATAGAGAGGGCAGATCCTCATGGAGGCACTTCCTGCTCTGTGCAGCACTCACAGGGACTACCGCAATTTGCTGCAACTATAGAGGAGGAGGAGAAGATTGACTATTGTGTTATCAAATACATATGCAGAGCTCTTCACACTGAGTGCAGCAAAGGGTTACCTTGCTGCACATGTTAGGTCACAGCCCTGGGATTTTCCTTCTTGTACTCCCATACTAAAGAATTGTTTGATTAGAGGTTGAGACAATCTGCTGAAAATTAAGCTTCTTTTAATCCTGGGTGACTCCTTAATGTATTTTCCCAAGGCTTTTAAAACGTGCACACCAACTAAATACACAGCTTCAGCCTCTGCTCCAAAGCATCCTCAAAAGGGCATCTCTCTGTATCACAACTGCTTATAGCATCTTAAACTTAGAAAAAGAGGGAGCCAAGAGGTTCCACTGAACAGCCACCACCCAAGCTGATGTGTTTACAAAGAGTCTACCACAATCCTCCTGCCTTTTCCCTCCTTCCTTCCTTTTGCACCCACAAACCAGACACCAGTACCTACCAAAGTGAGGAGTTGGTGTAACAAAAATTACTCAGCACTCCTTCCAACACAATTAAATTACAAATTCAGATGTCAGTCAGGATTCTACCACTTTAATCTTTAGGAATATTCTTTCTAGAAAGATAAGCCAGAATGTTTATGCATGCATATAGAGGAGAAATCTCCCACTCAAGGGTACCCAAAGGAGTACCTCACCAAAGGAGGGGGTGAGGACTCAGTCTGCAGAAGTATCCTTAGATGGTGTCTCATTCTAAAGGGAGAGGATCTGAATAAGGCTGCTTGCATTAAGGGGAAGCAACTCAAAATTACTGTAGTAGGACTCCATTTCTATCTGAGTCGAGAGTGTACTAATCAGTTGGAGGGCTGAACCCACACACACAACCACGCAAAAGCAGGGTAAGAACTTGGGCATGGAGAGTCTGATTAACATCTGAGAGGAATCACGCTGATCTTTGTCACCCTATAGCAAGCCTCAGCTCTTGGTCAAATGTCTGTCTGCCAGGCTGTTGTGTTTCTGTCAGAATGATTGTATCTGCCACCCCTCCATTGCCCACTTACCTGCTAGACTTGTGCAGGCCTCCCCTTTCTTTTAAAACTGACCTTTGCTACACTGTTTCAAGGACATAAAAAAAGTCCATTAAACCAACCCTTTCTTACTATCTATATTGATTTTATACATTAGTAATTTAGCAGTCTTATCAATTGTCAGTTTTCTCCCAACAGTTTTATACTTCTTTGCTGACAGAGGAAATTAGCTCTTGGTATGTGAGGGAGTAGCAGCATGGTTCAGTTTCTGTTGCCATGTCTTTCTTACACATCTTTAGGTAAAGAAAGGTTATAATTTTGTAAGTTTTTATTGGGCACCTATGCAGAACTGGGGTTTAAGCAGCACACTTATTAGGCAACAATAGAAATCAGAATAGTAAATTGTATGAGAAGCACCTACCTGTTGTTTTCCATTATACATGCACTGAATGGGTGCAGATCATTTCTGTACTAATCTCAACCAAATCCCCAATTTTTGTTGGAGAAGTAGAACTGATAGCAGTACCAATGGCATCACTCAGGACTCCAAACGAGGGCCTGGTGTCTAGGAAACACTGTGGTTGTAACACAAAATCCTACTATGAAACAGCAAGGAGTGACAATAGCTCCCCCACTCAGCCTTGAAGCACATGAAGGCAGCACAGCACAGCATTACTTAGTCATAGAATGGTTAATTCCAACTGTTTACAGTTCAAATGCCATAATGGAAATGAGGAATAAATTGTCTGTACTGCTGCTGCCCTGCTTTAGACACTGCCCTGCAAATTATGCACCAAGTGCCCATTGTCATCCTCAGTGCCTCTGCTTGTTAACACTCCTCCATAGCAATGAGTAAAGCCCAGTAATTCCAGAAACTTCATTTAAAATCTTTGAAGCAGGAGGCTTTACCTAAGCAAAGTTTAGCACATGCTGCACTTCCTTTTCCTTGTATGGCAAGCAGGTGAGGAGAGCAGAGGAACCTTTAATCTGAGATGCAGCAGCTTTCTGGTGCCAATACAATTTAAAATGGAGCTAGTTCACCAGATCCTTTTTGCTAGCCATAGACATCAGCAAGGCCCAAAGGACAACAACACTAAGCATGTGAAGTCACCATTTCGTAGACCTGCAGTCTGTTCCATGTGTCTTTTGGGTCTGGGTTTGCCGTTGTGCTACCTTCAGGCCTCACAAGCTTTTAGCCAAAAGGGGCTATCCCAGGGAAAGGTTGCTGGCACCAGCTTATCCTAAGCTTCAGAAGGGGACTCTCCTACTCTGAACACCCCCTCCCTGTCCAGCTGTACCATGCTGCTTTCCCCTTGTGGGTGGGGAAGCGCCTCAGTAGCACAAAGCATAGCCTCTGTATCCATGTATAAGTCCTTCTCACATATCCCAGTCCAATCCTTCCTCAGCCCCATAATGCAAAGCATGAGCTAAGAGCAGCATTTGAGGTTAAACCAGAACATTGGAGCTTTGAAAAACCAGAGTCTGTGCATTACAACCTGAGCTTTCTCTTTCTGTTTGCTCCAGTTAATGACCACATTCTTCTCTTAGACTTAGGGTCTTTTTTATCATAGAAATGTCTCTAGGAATTGGGGTTGATTGTTATTAAACTGACCAATTCTTTCTTTTAAACTGCCACTATTTTTTATTTAACTGAATGACTTGAAAAGAAAAAAAGAAAAAAAAAAAAGTTTGGTGATTTAACATCCTTCTCAGGTACCACTGCTGCATCTGCCTCACACCACCCTCCTCAGTGTCACCAGAGCAATCAGAGGCAACAACATAACCTTTTAAAATCCTGTAGGGAGCACAAATTGAGAAAGCTGCTGTTGGCCAGCGTCATGTACCTTTACACCCACAGAATAGCTCATCACTATGCACATATTTATAGCTGGGAAAAAAAAGTAGGATGCTCATCAAAAAAGTGTTACTTTTCTTCAAATCACAGAATCAACCAGGTTGGAAGAGACCTCCAAGATCATCCACTCCAACCTATCACCCAGCCCTAGCCAGTCAACCAGACCATGGCACTAAGTGCCTCATCCAGGCTTTGCCTGAACACCTCCAGGGATGGTGCCTCCACCACCTCCCTGGGCAGCCTATTCCAATGCCAATCACTCTCTCTGGCAAGAACTTCCTCATAACACTCAGCTTATACCTCCCCCAGCACAACTTGAGACTGTGTCCTCTCATATCAGCATAAATTCACAGTACAGAATTAAGAGACTGCCATCCTCTATACCCCTGCTAGAAAATTCCACAAGAACCAGTGCATATTCCTGTGCATCCCAGAGCCCCAAACCCAGAACCTTTGCTTTGGCTCAGATACAGTTTTAACATGTAGAATGCAGCCCAGAGTAAGCCAAAGGAGTTTAGTTCTACCTTACTCATCTGTGCAGAAGCTAATTCAGACACTGATTACCTTCAGTAATCCATTCTGGTGATGCTGTTCAGTGAAAACTTGGTATTAATTGACAAAAAAGTGAAGTGCTTCCTTTCCTCATCCTTGCTTTTGTATGGGTGTGCTAAGATTATGCTCAAGCAAGGTATTTCCTCATGACTTGGGTAATTCCTGGGACGATGTCTGTGTGTGCAGTGCTAATCATGGTGTACGACTCAAAGCAGGGATCTTTTCAATTTGAGATCATTCTGCAGTTGTTGGCAGAAATAATGCACTGCTATCATTTAAAAACTCAAACCCAAGTTTATCTTCTGTTATGAAAGGACCAAGTTACTGCAGCACACAAGCACAAATGCTGGGGTTTATGCAATGCAGATGACACCATCTGGCAGCTATGATCCCTCTTCACTGAACCTCTCCATAGTTTGATTAAAGCTTCTATAGGGATACAGGCTATGAGTCTCTTAGCAACCCTCACCAGCAGCCTGCCTGGGATCCCAGCAAGTTGTACAGCCGCAATGAAGAATTTGTAGTTCCTCTTTCTGTTGTTTCCACGAGTTCCCCTCAGAACATAAACTTCTATGTGATGCAAAGTGTATGAAGTCATACTAGACTAACAGCTTTGGCCAAATGTGGAGTGCTGGCTAGTAAAAAAATAAGGGGAAAAAAAAACAGAGGTTATGAGTGTGCATCACATCCTGGGTTAATGCAATAATGAGCTTGCTTGTGGGACCAGATCCCTCATTACTTCTGGCAGATTTGCCAGTTGATGCTTTCACAGTCTCCACTGCCACACTGGATCAGGGAATTCAGGTTATGGAAGACTTTTTTGTTAAGAAACATGGCAACAGGATCTATTTCTACCCTCTTAGTCACTGTTCAAAAAGATCAGGTACTTCCATAAATACCATAGATACTTGGATACCATGGAGCATCAAGACGCTATTCCCTACCCAAACATTTGGTTCAGCTGAGCTGTGCTTAAGTGCCATGCTTCCACAAGAAGCAAGCTGAAAGGGCTGAGCTAACAGAGACACAGAGGTGCACAGGTTTAAGCAAGGGACACACATAAAATGCACAAGGAGGCCATGGCTCCTTCATCCCCTATGTGCAGAGGAAAGCAGGATTCGGTACCAAAGGGAGAACAGCCAGAAAGGGCAGAGGCTGGTGGTGACAGAGCCCTGTACTGCACATTATTTGCTGGAGCAGATGAGAGCCAGAGATGGAAAAATGTGCAATGACAGCAGTGAGCACCTTGCATCAGTTCCTTCCACTTTCTCCTCTCACACCTATCCCCCTGCCACTACTTTTGCTATGATTTGAGAGACTGCAAACATCCTCCCACAGACTACAAAGATGATTAAGGGGCTGGAGCACTTCCCTGGGAGGAGAGGCTGAGGGACATGGGGCTTTTTGGAGAAGACTTAGAGGGGATCTAATCAATGTTTATAAATGTCTGAGGGCTGGGTGTCAAGAGGGAGGGCACAGGCTCTGCTCAGTTGCACCACAAGATAACACAAGGGGCAATGGATGTAGACTACAGCACTGGAAGTTCTACCCCAACACGAGGAAGAACTTCTTTATTGTAAGGGTCACAGAGCACTGAACAGGCTCCCCAGAGAGGTTGTGAAGTCTCCTTCTCTGGAGACTTTCAACACCTGCCTGGATGTGTCCCTGTACAACCTATGCTAGCTTCTATGGTCCTGCTCTGGCAGGGTGGTTGGGTTTGACCTATGGAGGTCACTTCCAACCCCTAATGTTCTGTGGTCCCGTGACTCTTCACCCAGAACTAAGAACTGAAAGCAAGTCAAAGGGAGTGGACACTCCATTTTGCCAAAGATCTAAGCCTCTCCTGTTTGAACAGTTTGAAAAGGCAAGTTACTTATTCCCGTGCCGATGGCTGCTGCAGGAAGCATTTCACCCCAGAACATCATTTCCAGGACTCCATCTCTCTAGCTGTATGTTCAGGAGGAGCCACCAATACTTTTTAAGAGAGACTGTAAATCAGCTTGTCAAGCAAATGCTTACACTGGGTTTACCTTCTGCTGAGGTCGTACCTAGCTGCAATTCCCTGGTCTCATCCATGTTTCCTCCCTCTGCCTTTCTGCTCTTTAGAAAACTGCCTCCCTGCCCTGTCCTGTTGTGCTGCTAGCTTTGTTTGGTCCTTGGGTGTCCAGTGCTCAGGCAGTCGCTGTCAGCTGGCTTGCAAATTGTATTTTGTGTATATTTTATTCTGACTGAATTCTGAGATGGAAATATTTTAAAACAAATTATAAACTATTTATGTTGCTCGTGTTGGAGAATAAAAAGAAAAAAATGGAAAAAAAGGAAGAAAATGCAAAATAAATGATGCTTTGGTTTTGTCTAAAGAAAGTTATTCTACTGTTAGCAGTGAAATAAAAGGAGCAGAACTGACAAAAAGGGTCTTGTCCCAGTCCAGAGGAGTCCTGAGTATGGGGGGGTTGGGTTCTCAGGCACAGAATTAAGGCACAAATGGTATCAAATGCATAGGCTAGTTTGCTTGCACACACATGAGGATAGGGAGGGATGAGGAGAGGAAAAGAGAAAGAGATGGGGGAGGAAAGAGAAAGAAAAATAAGAAAAGCTCCCACACAGAGAGAAGAAAGGTCAGCAGCCTGAAGTCATTTGGCATCCTGAAAGTCCATGTGAATAGAGTGGGTGGGGAGCGCACCATCTGCAGGTCAGAGCTTCTCTCCTTTTCCCTGGCTGCCTCATGGAATATGCATGTTTTTTCTGAGAATCACTTACATTTTCCAGGAGCAATTTGCTCAGCCAGGCCCACTGTCCAGTTGTATTGGGCATGTTCAGTGTGGTGGGGGGTTTCCAGCACTGAGCCCCCCTTGTCCAGCCGATTTCTCTGAAATGATGGCTGCTTTTGATAAATTAGCAGCTGCTAGACTGTGGTCGGCTCAGAATCAGCATCACTTGTCACAACAGGAAGCCTTCACCTCCTATGTGTGTTAGGTGACAGGAGCTCAGCTCCAGGTGTGGTGGTCCAGAGTGGTGGTCTTTCAGTCCACACAAGCTCAGCAGTCAGGCAGGTGGTCCCCTGTTAGCATGCACAAACTCACTCTGCATTCCTTGGCTGGTTTCTTGTCCAGTTGTTGCATATTGGGGAGCTTCTGAGGGTCTGAGCTCATACAAGAGGGGATCTCTAGGACAGTGATGCTCACTTAAGACTTCTCAGAAACTTCACTCAAAAGTTTTTTCCCTGAGATGCTGGGAAATATTGTTTATCTCAGTCTCTGACAAAGGGTCTGAAATGCCTGGTGTGTTCCAGCAGGAACTGCATTTTCCACAGATGATCTAGAGAATTCAGTTGCTTTGAACTGCTGAGTTGTTTGGGTTTTGGTTTTTTCAGGAGCTGAGATCCAAACACTTTGACAAATGAGCCCTATACCATTCCTAGGCAGAGTCTGTAGGATGAAGCTACCAAGACAGCTACAGCTAAAGGTGCAAGCAGACACTACGCAGAATTGTAAAGTATCTAAACAGGTGAAGCATTTTAATGGAGGGAGGGATGAGGAAAATACTTCTGGCTTTGAGTTCATTATAGATGTAATCCAAACAAACCAACCAGCAACCACGGGGGAAAAAAAGGACACAAAACCACACACAAAGACAGCAGAAAAGTTATCTACTTTCAGTCACTTAACTCTGAAAACTGTCCTAAAATGTAACTTTAGACACTGAACCCTACAAAGTCACCGCTCATGGTAACCACACTTTACTGTGACTGAAATGCCATGCCTACCCTACACCCCTTGTGAAAGCCACTGCATGCCAAGGCCTCCAGGGGCAAGCAGCCATTGCAGGACAGGGTTCCTCAGAGCACTTGTCCACAGCCACGGTTTTGCTGAGTTTCTAAGCCAGGCATTCCCCAACCACACTCACTTTAGCCAACACTAAAAATGTGTTCCCAGGGTACAGGTGCATGCAAACAGCATGAGTGCTGCGAGGCTTCATCCCTCTAAACAGCTCAGCAGGGGCTCTCTCCTCTTGGCCAAATGCCTCTTTTGATTAAAATTGAACTGAGAGTCGCTCCTGCTGGGGAAAAACCTAAGTGAATTGAAATGTTTAATGAAAACAGTAAACACCTTCACAGCAGTCACACACACTTCCATATGCATGTCCTGGGATACCCCAAATTCCTGTCTTCTCCCTCTTTGTGGGTTTGAATGGGAGAAGAAAGACATGAAAACCTGCTTCTCCCCTCCCTGCACTGCAGGCTTGAAGGGGACAGGAAAAGGTGCCTTACTTACAGAATTATAGAATCATAGAATCAACCAGGTTGGAAGAGACCTCCAAGATCATCCACTCCAACCTAGCACCCAGCCTTAGCCAGTCAACTAGACCATGGCACTAAGTGCTTCATCCAGGCTTTTCTTGAACACCTCCAGGGATGGTGCCTCCACCACCTCCCTGGGCAGCCCATTCCAATGCCAATCACTCTCTCTGCCAACAACTTCCTCCTAACATCCAGCCTAGACCTCCCCTGGCACAACTTGAGACTGTGTCCCCTTGTTCTATTGCTGGTTGCCTGGGAGAAGAGGCCACCCCCCCACCTGACTACAATGTCCCTTCAGGTAGTTGTAGACAGCAATGAGGTCTCCCCTGAGCCCACTTCACGTGGGCTGGCCCATGTGGAAGCCTGCACTGGAATCAGGCTGGTCGTTGGCTGTGTTTTCACGTCTAGTATAAAATGGTAGATTGACACTGTCTAGAAAAGGATAAATAGAGCAAGGGTTCCCACCTTGATAGTTCCAACCCTGATAGTCCCCACCTTGATAGTTCCCACCCTGATAGTCCCCTGCCACTGCAAAGGCCAAGTTCCTGTCGTGACTGGACCATCCCTGCTTTGGACAGTTCTCCCCACTTTTGCACCCTTTTGTGCAAACTGGCATCTTGGCAAGCGTGGGGTCCTGCGAGAGAGAGTGAGCCAGTGGCATATGGACTGCCCTCTCTCAGACCCTAGCAGTAGCCAACTTCCTGGCTGACCTCCAGACTGGGGGACCCTAGCAGTTTTGGCTCTCCCCTGCCACTGTGAAGGCAGCATCATTCCACAACCATCCCACTCGGGAAGAAGCACACGAGACATTTCTGAGTTTGGTCACTCACCAAAGGGCTTCTGCAGCATGGATCTGTACTATTGGACATTGCCAGCAACGTCAGAAGGCTGCTCCTGCAGAGGAATCCAGTAAGGGATCACTGCCAAATGCCTGTCTCACCTCCGTGAGTAAGCTTCTACCTTAATCTTCTGCTCAGCCTGATTGGTAGTGGGGTAAAGCTGCATTTATGGCTTAGCCTTTTCCATTTCCTGACTTCCTAAATATCTAGATTTACCTATAATATCCTTTTTATCTTAAGATATTCCCAATCAAACTGAATATGCTAATAAACCAATTTTTGAATACAGTTTTGGGGACAAGGTTCCAGGAAAAGAAAATAATTCCACTTTTATAATTCCTGACTCGGCCGCATTCATTCCCTGCCTCCACAACAATGCAAGCAAAATTTAGGCACAGAAGATGGAAAGGTTGACCAATATGCCTGTCAAGGGAATGTCTGTGGGGGTTCCTGAAGGCAGGAGTGTTTCAGTGACAAGACACAACAGAGGAGAGTAGCATTGCACAAGAGCTTTCTCAGCATGAATAGATCACAAAGCAACTAAACTTTGATGTGATGCTTTGGTAATCTTATGGCACTTCTGGTAAAACAAGTGTGTGTAAAGCCCCAATAGTTAGACCGAATCCCATTCCAAGAAACCACCTTCTGCTGCTCCTCACATCTTACTTGGATCCCATAAGATTTTTATTTCCTCCTCAACAGCATTCCACGATGTAACCAAGCAACTGGGTAACTACAAAAGCGCTGTTCTGCTGTTCCACTCACTCCTCACACGTACCTGTTTGCTTACCGGTGGAGGGCAGACCAGTATAGCTTTTGTTGCCACCAGTGTCAGAAGAAGGGGTTCACACATAGTGGAACTGGTGAACTTCCTTTGTAGCTAACTAGAAGATAACCTGGGCTTCTTCCTTTCTGAGGAACCAAGGGCTAAAAACACTTTGCAAAGAAAATAGCAAACAGGTGGCCCAAGCTGGGCACCTTTTCAAGAGGGTGCTGAGAGATCAATCAGTGTCACCACTACCACTTTACAGATGGGATGAACTCCTGAGCAAGTGAGAAATTTCTTCTTGACCTCAAAAGACTGCAATGTATCTATACCACATGCTCCGGCCTCTTGCTTATCCCAGGGCTGCAGAACTAGAGGATAATGTATCAAAAGGAAGAGGGGAAAAAAAACCCAACACACAGCACCACCAAAAGCAAACAAACAAGAAACCCTCCACCAAACACAGAAACCACCCACACCAAAAAGAAAATGACCACAACAAAAATCCTAACAGAGCAAAGACAGGTTAATGCAGTGGTAAGAGAAGGCAGGCTGGAGAGACTACTGATCCTCTCAGCACAAAACTAACGAGAAGGGAAATGCACTTAGGATGCAGCAGCTAATGCACAGTAGGGCTCCAGAGGAGACCCAGCAGCACATCTGTACACCCCTCACTGAGAAAGCATCACCACGGCAAGAGTAGAACAACATTTTCAGTGATCCTGCTGGAAGTCTGGTCTCTGCAGGACAGGTATTTCTTGATCCATGATTTACAGATGGTGAAAACTCTTGGTCCACTTCAGTCTAACAAAGTAGAAATAAGCAATAGAACCAGGCTTGAGCTCTGTCTGCTAAGGCATATGAAACACAGGGGATCTGCAATTCCTGAGCCTTTGGCAAAGCAAGCATCAGCATAAACCTCTTAACACAAGTTAATCACCATGAACAAAGGCAAGTTCAACTCTAAATGCCTGACACAATGTCCCAGAAGAGTGTTCATAGCATCCAGGTTTCAACACAGGCCAGTTAGGTCCTGGTTGAAGAATATCAAAAGACAGATGGAAAGGAAAACAAGACAAATGAAAGACAAAGGATGGGAGGGAGAGGGGAAGGCAGGGAGCACAAAATAAAGCCCAGACAATCAAAACAAACAAACAAACAACCTCACAAAACCCAAACAAAACCTCAATAAAATCTAAACCAGCCATAAAATGCATTAGTCAGACTATGTGCTCAGTTTTCTGATTCCTAGAAGAAATCCTTGCTAGTAAACCTGGTTTACTTTGCTGCTTTGCTTTGCACCAGGGAGTTATACCTTTTTCTACCCTGCATTTAGTGGGACAACTGTATCCACAGAGACAGTACTTCTCATTGGCTAGCTCTGAGGAAATATGCCCAAGCTGAATTATTTGTTTACTGTATTTAGCATGACCACTTCTGAGGAGAGCTCTCATCACTCCAGTCCCTTCCACAGACAGAAAAAAAGAAATTACTTAAGATTAATTTCCCTGTGAGGCATTTATCAATTATTTACTATGGTTTCAGTTGTTACAGATCAGTCTGCCAGGAATGTAATGGACTTCAAATCAGGTTCTCCTTTGTGCCAGAGACTGTAGGGAGAGGAACAGACCAAAATAAGATGGTATATTGGAATCTACCCCTGTAAGTAAGTATGACCAGGAGGTCAGAAACAGACAGATCTTAAAGCCTGGAGAACAAGAACATTAAACACAATGAGAAAGCAAACAATGGTTTTGAAGTGTATTGCAGTGACACCTGCAAAGAGAGAAGGATGACCAGGCTCTTGGTTGGGTTGGAATACTTCCCTGCAAAAGCAATTCATCTTCCCTTGAGAAAACACAAGAATCACTTTCAGGGTAGATTTGCAATGGTGGCACCACAAGTCCCAGCTGCAAGGATGCTCACCAGAGCAGATCTTACATCTCCTCTCTTGTACACATTATCTTTTCTTTTAAAAGGATACTAAATAATTGAATATCTCAATGCAGGCTCTTGCAACCAGATCCAAGCCCAAGAGAATAAAGATTATTAGTTTGCAAAGTCAACCACATGGGGGGGAAGGGAAAGCAGTGAAGGTTGAAATCTAGTTAGCTAACACTTCTTTTTTTGTCACAGATTTTCAATCAAATCTCCTTTAGCATTTCAGGGAAACAAGAACTGTAAGAAGAACAGAACAGAAATGCAGTGGTAACAGTGCTGTGGAATTTCAGGCAGAGTTGTGGTGACAGTAGGACAAAAAGGGTGACCATCAGGTATGGGGTGGGGGATGATGATGACATAGGATAAGCTGTGCTATCCTAGACAAAAGCATAGGCCTGCAGTGATTGCTGAAGAGAAACACAGAATCACAGAATGTCAGGGGCTGGAAGGGACCCTTTAGAATACTGAACTCCACCATGTCATGATCACTGTCCCCAAGGCTGTTCACAACCTTAATGTCCTCAGCCAGTCCCTCTTTATTAGTTAATCTAAGGTCCATCAGGGCACCTCTCCTTGTTGGTTCTTCCACTACCTGCATCAAGACGTTATCACTGATACACTGCAAGAGCCTTTTGGACTGGCTGTGTCTGGCTGTGAGATCTTCCCAGCAAACATCAGGGTGACTGAAGTCTCCCAGGACTACCAAGGAGTTAGCTCTAGAGGCTACCTCCAGCTATCTGTAGAAGAAGGCCTCATCAACATCTTCCTCTTGGTCTGGTGGTCTATAGTAGATGCCTACAACAATTTAATCTGCTTTTCTACATCCCCTAATCCTTACCCACAAGCTTTCAACCTGTTCTGCCCCCTGCCTTGGACAGAACTCAGCACATTTCAGTTGCTCTCACACATAGAGGGCAACTCCCCCACCTCGTCTTGCTGGTCTACCCTTCCTGAGCAGTACATAGCCATCCATGGCAACATTCCAGCCATGGGAGCTGTCCCACCATGTTTCAGTGATGGCAATTATATCATAGCCATTCAGCCTACCACAGACCTCCAGCTCCTCCTGCTTATTCCCCATGCTCCATGCATTGGTGCATAAGCATTTCAGGGAGGGAGTCAGTCCATTAGCTTCCATTCTTGCTGTCTCACCATTCCCAGCCCCTTCCATGGCCCCCAACCTAGTAGTAAGCTCTTTTGCCCCTTTCTTGGATATGCCAGCAGCTCTGGATAGTTATCTCTAATTAGTGGCTTTCATTTTCCTTGCTCCCTTCACCTGAAGCATTTCTAATTATTTTTTTCTGATAAAATGTTCATAGTGTTACATACACTGAATGTTTTTTTTCCTGCCTCTATACTTTGTGCATATCATTTTTATTAATTTTCCCCCTAGGTGATGTGCTACAAAGTTCAGTTTTAATTACTGATGAAAATAACAGCCTTGAGTCAGCTAAAGTTGAAAAAAAAAACCCAGTCTTTTATGTATCTTGGAGAAGCAGAGGATGCTTACTTACAGATGACCTCATGAAAGGAAGAATCCCTCAGAGAAGCAGAATCAGTCAAGAATATTGTTTGGTGTTCTTTTTTTTAAGACAGGGCAGGAGGCTACAGAGTCACCAGGAGGCTGCAGCACCAGGATGACCTAGCATACACAAAGGCTGAAGCAACTGGAGTGCAGATAGCAGAGTAACTCAACTGCCATGGCCACCTTTATGATGATTCCTTATGCCAGATAAATGCATTTGCAGTTAAGGCTCATTAAAGCATAAAGGTCCCTTCGTTTGATTTCAATTTTCCTGGCTAGCAGTGATATAATGCAGTGGGAAACTGGCCCACAGCCACTTATCTGTGACAGGTAAGACAACACACAGAGCTCTGCACCCTTCTTAACGGTGACATTTCAACTGACTGTGGTAGCACAGAGCCAGAGTCCAGGATGGCAGCACAATTATCACCAACATTAGCACAAAATGGAGAGGGTCTAACAATGACAGAAAGACATAAATTAATAAAGTGACAACCTGAAAACAGAAAACCTATCTGGACATGGGGGGGGAAGAGAGGACAGTGAGACAAAAAAAACATGTCATGCTTTTCAAGCTTAGCCCCCCCCCTTCCTTCTTAAAAAAGTTTGTGTTTCCCAGATTTGCCCTCATTCTGATGGCTTGGAGAGAGGGATGCTATTCAGAGGCAGGCTGACAAAGGGCTCTGTCAGCTGGGTAGCAGCTTCAAGACAGACAGAGCTCCCCTGTGTGCCATAGGCCATGAGGGGCTTGGTGAAGACACCTCGCAAGATGCTACTGGGCACCTCAGCCCCTGCAGCATGGCTCAGGGTAAAGCTGTGATCCCTTTGAGCACCTTACCCTCTCTGACAGGTCCTGTCTACTGTCCAAATTGAAAGGCAGCAACTCATTTTGGGACTCTTACAGAGCAGGTCACTTGGCATTCCAAAGATTTGCACAGCATTAACAAGAAGGCTAAGTGGCATGTGGGCAATGTGGGCTGAACCAAAAAGCCCCAAACCAGACAACCAACCAAGGGAAAAGTAAATAACTCTCCCCAGACGCTAGACAGCACTGTCACATGGATGCTGGTCAGTTACCAGCACTCTGCTGTGGCCACAGAGCTTTTCATGCATTGTTACACTCACAAAATTTTAAAGGACATTCTATAGGAGGCAGTGCTGCTATGGAAGCCACCTGGGGTCTATCAACAGCATTCTATTTAAAGGTTTTGCTTTCAGCTACCCTTCTGCAGCATCAGATCAATATCTCAGCAGCATCTCCTCCTGCTTCATGACTACTGCTGCTGCTTCTACACCAAGGTATGCAGCATCACTAGGCACACATTTTGTGACTGGGTCTCCCTGTCTGCATTTCTACAAGTCATGCAGATGTAGACCTTGTCCACAAAGTCTGTTCCCAAAATTGCTGGCTGTCAGCAGGGCCATACCAATTGGCATCTAACACTTTGAAGTGGCTGTGGGTTTAGTTTGATAGAGGGCAGGAGAATGCTCTTCACAGAAGGTGCTTTGGTTTTGAAAAAGAAAAGTATTGATGTCTAACAAAAAAGCAAAGCCCAAATCTCACCATCATGAAAGAGCAAGTCACTATGAGTTGCCTAATTACTCAAGTGAAGGGGAATGCAGAGGAGCCAACACCACTCGTGCCTGAAGGACACTGAGGCACCTACCAGCTGGTTATAGGCAAAAGGGAGCACATCCCTCTACTTCATCCCATGACTCTACAACCAACTATGCAGCCTCATTTGCAGTGGTAACACCTCACCCACCACATCTCCTAGTTCTGCACTGCCCAGGTTAGCCCTCACTCCCTCCCTTCCCAGCGGTGCAGATCTGCAAGCATGGAAGCCACAAGAGGCTTCGAGAGTTGGGGCTCTTCAGCCTTGGAGAGAAGGCTTCGAGGAGACCCTGTAGTAGCCTCCCAGTATCCAAAGGGGGCCTACAGAAAGGCTGGGGAGGGACTATTTACAAGGTCTTATAATGGCAGGATGAGGAGTACTGGATTTAAACTGGAAGAGGGGGAATTTAAACCAGATGTTAGGAAGAAGCTCTTTCCAGTGAGGGTGGTGAGACACTGGAACAGGCTGCTCTGGGAGGCTGTGGATGCTCCCTCCCTGGAGGTGTTCAAGGCCAGGTTGGGTGAGGCCTTGAGCAACCTGTTCTAGTGGGAAGTGTCTCTGCCTATGGCAGGGGTTGGAACTGGATGATCTTTGAGGTCTCTTCCAACCTAAACCATGCCAGGGTAGGTATAGGCTGGATATTAGGAAGAAGTTCTTCCCAGAGAGAGTGATTTCCCATTGGAATGGGCTGCCCAGGGAGGTGGTGGAGGCACTGTCCCTGGGGGTCTTCAAGAAAAGAATGGATGAGGCACTTAGTGCCATGGTCTAGTTGATTGGATAGGGCAGGGGGATAGGTTGGACTGGATGATCTTGGAGGTCTCTTCCAACCTGGTTGATTCTATGACTCTATGCCTTACCACCACCTACAGAAAGCAGCAAATTAAAATGGGGCAGAAAGTACCAGCAGAGTTGAAAGGCATCTAGGACACTGTGCATATTCTGCTCCCTACTGATGTTAGTGCCAATGCAGCATAAACTTAGCACTATTAGCCTCAAACACCCCAGCAAATCAGAAAAATTAATTATTTATGACAGACAGTTCAAGTTTCACACTGAGGACTGTGGAGGAGCCTGTTTTCTGCAGTGGCTTCTTCACAAAGCTTCTGTCTGCTCCCCAGTAGAATACTGGAAAGTCTATCAGCAATGCTGCCTCAGTTAAAAACATCCTTACATTTACTAGACTTACAGGAATTCAAGATACTTTCTCCAGACTAATCTAACAGTTGTCATGTCAATTACTTCAAAACATAAAGCCAGTGAAGGTTTGCCCACGTCAAGGTCTGAAGACCTCCAAAGGTCACACAGAATCACAGAAGGGACCTCAAAAGATCATCCAGTACAATCCCCTGCCAGAGCAGGATCATCTAGACCAGATCACAGAGGAACACATACAGGCATATTTTTAATGTCTCCAGAGAGGGAGACTCCAGAAGCCCCCTGGGCAGCCTGTTCCAGTGGTTCTGTCACCCCCAGGGAAAAAATTCCTCCTCGTCTTTCCATGGAACTTCCTATGCTTCAACTTCCACCCATTGCCCCTTGTCCTGTCACTGGGCATCACCCAGCAAAGGCTGGCAGCCTGGCACTCACCCTTCACATACCTACAAACACTGATGAGGTTCCCCCTCAGGCTCCTCCTCTCCAAGCTCTTAAAGAGCCCCAGCTCCCTCAGTATCTCCTCATAAGAAAGATGTTCCACTCCCTTCATCATTTTTGTGGCTCTGTGCTGGACTCTTCCAAGAAGATTCCTGTCCTTTTTGAATTGAGGGGCCCAGAACTGGACACAGTACTCCAGATGTGGCCTCGTCAGCACCTCAACCTCCTCCATGCTAGAGAGCAGCAAGCCTGTTATCTGGCCACGGGGCTTTTCCCCTCCAAGCCCAAACTACAGTGATATTCATGACCTCTGTGTGAGGAGAAATAATTAATATGTGCCCCACAGAGCTGGTAGAAATCTTCCATCACAAATCCAGCTCTCAAGTGGTCCTGCTTCAGTTCTGCACAAGCAGTAGTATGTCAAACAGGCATCTGGCCACTGAGAGCAAGAGACAGTATCCCCATTACTCTTGCTAATCTTCCTGCTGACTCCACTGATTAGATAAAAGCCAGAGAGACAATCGTTATTTTACATTCTAATTTCCTGCATGCCAAAGGCCACCAAATTCCCCCAATTCCCACTTGGCCTCAGCTCTATAAAATTAAATAAGTCTTAAAACCTTTCCCAGAGAGGTCGAGAACTCAAAGCAACACTTGGCAAATCAGGTCAAGGAGTCTGAAAAATGCACACCTTAGGTTCTGCTAAAATGAATCTAACCAGAACCCGAGGATGCCAAACAAGGTGTTTATGCTGCAAGTGGACTCTTTTTTTTCCCCCCCACTTCTCCTCATTATTCATGACACAGTCCCAAAGCAAATTTCCAGTAAGCTTTTAAAAATAGCATTAATAGTCTTAGAGGTGGTATTATTAAGACCCCAATTAAGATAGTACATGAATGTTTCCTGCTTGCATGTGAAATGACAGACTTAAGCTACAGAGTCACATGAGTCCTGAAGGAATTTCTTCTCTTAACACCAGTTTAGGAAAGATGGCTATCACTCTTGCTTCCCTACCAGGTGTCAAGGCACCAATTCAGAAGCCTTTCACTACCTCGGTGTGACCTGTTAAGCCACATTTAGGATCCAGCTTCTGAGGGAATGTTGTAATTCACAGTGTAAATCCCCTAGACTCTGGTTGCAGCTGCAAACACCTCTGAAAGTGCTTTCTAAGACTTCAAGCAAGGCACCAAGGAAAGAAATCCTTCTCACTGGAGTGCAGAAGCTGTGTGAGGTAGCCCTTCTAGCTTTATACGTACACAGGACCTGAGCAGGTGCAAGAGTGGGGTCCAGTTTCTAATGAGGTGAGGAGAAAGTTCTTCACTGAGAGAGTCATTGGACACTGGAATGGGCTGCCCGGGGAGGTGGTGGAGTCACCGTCCCTGGAGCTGTTCAAGGCAGGATTGGACGTGGCACTTGGTGCCATGGTCTAGCCTTGAGCTCTGTGGTAAAGGGTTGGACTTGATCTACGAGGTCTCTTCCAACCTTGGTGATACTGGTAATGATGCAGCTGCTTCAGCACCAAGATAAGCTACTTTGTGTTATTGCTCCCTCTCTGCTGCTCACCTGGAAACTTCAGCAACAAAAATAGGACAGCTTTCTCAGCCTGCTCTTTCCCACAGCCCGTGCTCACCTGCAGAATAAATCCCTCCTGCACACTGCAGTCAGAAGAATCACACCCAGCCTTGGAACAGTTAGAAACAAGAACTGCTGACACTTAGGACTGCCACTGTTGGAGCTGCAAGGGTTCAGCCTGCTGGCAGTTAATACCTGCAATTTTCTGGGAGCCAGGAGCTCAAAAGGAAATCCAAGCAAGAAACAAAAGGTTACAATTCTGACCCCAGTTTTGTATCATCGATCTCAAATACAACAGATTTCAACAGGTTAGCCTTGAGGAACTGCCCAAATATACCACAGTTGAATGGGAGATCACCAGCAACATCTCCTCCTGCTCACAGCAAGGCAGAAACTGACACCTCCAGCCTTTCATCGGGAGTTACACCTTGATTCAACTTTCAACATAAATATTCCTTGTTCCAGAATTTAGGGTACCTCAGTAGACTTTTTTTGGTTTGGACTGAGGTTTTTTGTTGGATACACAGTACAAGGGCTTCTTGCTGGAGAAAACGGTCATTTAACAACATACATCCTAGAGAGGTGTAAATGAGTCCTGATTTAACTGAGGTGACAATTCATTATTAGCAACAGCAATCACACACTCTCAGTGACCAAAGCTTTCCTGGCAGAGTTCTCTCTCTGGATTTATCATTAACATCTACATCCTAACACTGCTAAATAATTCAGCACAGCGTTTAGCCTTGCGTTCTTGGTCTCTCTACCCAGAAACCACTCTCACTATTTACTGTACATTCCAACACCAAGGAGGAAAAACCTGCCTGGATCACAGCTCCCCATCACATTGTGCAACAGAGGGGGAACCTTCGCTCCCAAAACACAGAAGTGTGGGGTTTGTTTTATTTTGTTGGGAAATGTGTTTATTAAATCCCTAAACATGGAGCATTATTTATCCACACGGAGTCATGACCATGTGGGCTCAGACTGGCATGCAAATTCCCCTTTTAATAATCCTAATGCAGGGAGCGCTCCAATCAGAGCACTATCAGCCCCAGCTCCCAGATACCTGATGCCAGCTTTGCTGGTAATGTAGGCCACAGAAGCAAATCCAGAGAGATTGAGTTGCAAGTGGAGAGAGAGGCTCTGAGATCTATTTGCTTGGCTTCCTGACGACAGGGGGAGGGAGGGGTGGGTGTCTAACTTCTTTTTTCCTTCTCCAGTATAAAGGGAATATCACTCAAGGGCGATCATTAGCTGAGAGCAGCCCAGCTGGGTGAAGGCAGGCAGGCGGGGAGGCAGTTGCGAGCAGCGAAGCACGGTGGAGGCACGAAGAGACAAGCCCAGGTTAATGAAAGCATGAGGAGGCTCCTCGGCAGCAGCTGGAAGAAATTTGGGCACGCTGACAGGGGAAACTACGACTGGCTCAACAGTGACTCAGGTGGGCCACTTCTGGAAACAGAGCTTCAGGTCTGTATCCCCCTGCTCGTTCCTGTGGCATGTCCTTTGTGTGTGTGTACGTCTGTATAAGGACTCGGTGTGTAGCACAGAGTAAATACCTGGGGTTTGAGGCATACCAAAGCAGTACTGCTCAATTATGTAGACTCAGAGCATGCATTTATCGCTGTTTGCTTTCAACACATTTGCGGGGAAAGAAAAACATTAGATGGAAAAAGTCTTGCTGGAGTGCCAGGTAAAGAAGTTTGTTTCTTTAAGGCATAATTCATTCTGCTGTTCCTTGATTTCCTTTCTTTTAAATGTGTGTTTATGCTTTGGATCTGCAGATGTTAAGAGTCAGTAACAGTCAGCAATAAACTCTTGTTCCCTAAGCTGTGCGCTGATTACTTCTGCGAGAGAGGATCACATGCAGGCAAGTGGGGGGGAGGGCAGTAACCCTCCCAGATGAAAACACAGCCTGCCTTTCTGGCTTTGTCTGGAAGATGGCAAAAGGGTTTCTCTGGCCAGAAATAATTTGAAGTGCAATTATATCCTCAGCAAATGTCCAAGTGAAGTAGTACTAGCAAACAAACTACCCGTGCTACAGAGCTGAGACACCAAGTGCAGCGTTGTAAAATAAAAGGGATTAGGAGCAGAGTGTCAAAACAGGAGAAAAGGTAATATTTAGAAGGCCTCCACATTTTTATCGAAGTCTCCCTCAGCAGGAACATTACCAGAGCTGCAATGGCAACGTCTTCACACCTCGAGACTGGTTTTGTCCCCAAATGAGAAACAGTGTTGCCAGAGTAACTTTTTAACAAGTATTTGTGTAACCCTTAAAATTATGTGTCCTAATATATGTACATAAAAAAACACCACAAAAATGGTTTCCTGTTTAACAGAGTTGTATCCTTTTAAAGCAAATTTTTTACAAGCAATAATTAATCAACTTGAAGAAGTAGGATAGAGCTTGGAGTAGCATCTATGTGTGGAGCAGAGACTAATGAGTTCAAAGCAGACTTTGTTCCACATCCACTGAAAACATTTCAGAAGTATCAGCTTCCTGATTCAACTTCAAAAGGGTAGCATAAATATGGGCTGTATTCATAAAAATAATGTCAATAAACTTCTAAGTACCCTAGCAAATCATTAATGGCAGCAGAAATCCTAGCACCAATCAAATACTCCCTTCAGTGGGAATTTAAGCCAGCCAAATAAACCTGCATTTTTCTATCCTTACACAAAAGCTTCCTTTAAACTCCTATCTGGCCGTACTTAGGTCATTCCCTTCAAAGCCAGGTATCACAGTATCATCAGGGTTGGAAGAGACCTCACAGATCATCAAGTCCAACCCTTTACCACGGAGCTCAAGGCTAGACCATGGCACCAAGTGCCACGTCCAATCCTGCCTTGAACAGCTCCAGGGACGGCGACTCCACCACCTCCCCGGGCAGCCCATTTCAGTGTCTAGGTACTAGGCTTCTTTAGTCTAGACAAAGAGGTCAACCCTGAACACATTCCATTACTCACCTAGGAAATGGCACACAGCTGGGCTGCTCTCTGCATTTCGTTCCTTTACCAACAGGCACAGCTAAAAGCTCATCTAAACTGATATGGGTCAGGCAATCTGTAAGCTGGCAACTGTACATGCTCAGCATGTTGGAAAAAAGAAGTAGGCAAACAGATTACCAATGAAAGGCTTTAGTGCTTCCAGCCTGTGCTCACTGTTTGGGAAAACTAGCCCTCTGCTTCAGTTACTGCGGAGATACAAACAAAAGGGAGGGAGTAAAGATGAGCCTACAATGGCCAAACCAACATACCGAAAGTCAGTCCTGCAAAACCAGAGAGTTTTCTGGAAACATAATCCCTTTTACCCTTTTCTGCCTTCAGGAAGGACATTTCTCCTGTATTTATATGCCTGACAGTTACTTCATGCTGGAAGGTGGAGCCTTATTTCTATCAATTACAAACTCAACAATAGATGCTTGCGATGATGCAGGCAAAGCACACTTCAGGTGAAGCCACAGCATCAAAACCAAGCTAATGAAGAAAACACCAGTAATTAATTCCTTCAGTCACTTCATGTGCTTGATTTGGACATTTCAGTTATCAAACAGCAGAGGATTTTATTCTATGTATGGTCTGCAGTTGCTTTGTTTGCTTGCACTTTCATTTAATTCACTTAAGACTCAGTTTCATTTCTGGATCATTTCATTTGCATCAGGAACAGTGTGGCCAGTAGGACAAGGGAGGTTATTCCTCCCCTGTACTCAACACTGGTCAGGCCACATCTTGAGTACTGTGTCCAGTTCTGAGCCCCTCATTTCAAGAAAGATGTTTAGGTGCTGGAACATGTCCAGAGAAGGGCAACAAAGCTGGTGAGGGGCCTGGAGCACAAATCCTATGAGGAGAGGTTGAGGGAGCTGGGCCTGTTTAGCCTGGAGAAGAGGAGGCTCAGGGGTGATCTTATTACTGTCTACAACTACCTGAAGGGGCATTGTAGCCAGGTGGGGGGTGGCCTCTTCTCCCAGGTAGCCAGCAATAGAACAAGGGGACACAGTCTCAAGTTGTGCCAGGGTAGGTATAGGCTGGATATTAGGAAGAAGTTCTTCACAGAGAGAGTGATTGGCATTGGAATGGGCTGCCCAGGGAGGTGGTGGAGGCACTGTCCCTGGGGGTCTTCAAGAAAAGCCTGGATGAGGCACTTAGTGCCATGGTCTGGTTGATTGGATAGGGCTGGGTGCTAGGTTGGCCTGGATGATCTTGGAGTTCTCTTCCAACCTGGCTGATTCTATGATTCTATGATTTACCAGTCCTGGCAGTTGTTCCTGTTACCTATGCACACTGGTTCCTTTTCTCATTTTAGACCTTCAGTTGCAGATGTTTAACTCAGAGCTTCACAGCATTTTTTTTCCCATCAAATGACCCTTTCTAATTTACACCAAAAAAAGAGGTTTGGTTGGGTTTTTTTCAATCTAAGACAGGGGTGGGGGGGTTTACAGCTAGAAGATTTTTCCAAGTCTTACATGTCAAGATTTTTGCAACATTCTTCAGTAGCTCCTTAGCCATTCATCCCAGAGGTAGGCAGAAAACCACAGCAGAAAAACACAGAATACTATTGAGTCATCTCTCAGTACTTTGTATATTTGGATATACCTACAGGAAGTTAATCACCTTTTTGAACTACACCTCAATGTAAAATCTGTCCTCATTAAAATGTTTGGCAGGATGATCTCTGTTATTTATAGTTCAGGTTCTGGGCATGTATGGGGCAATGTAAACTTGTTAAAACCAATTTCAACTCAAATAATAGGCTAAGTAGCCTTTTGATTATTTTGCCCAAATAGGAAAGCTGAGGCTTGAGTTTAAAATAGATTTATTGTGTTCAAGTTTGGGCTCCTCAGTTCAGGAGGGACTCAAAAGCATCCAAAGGAGGGCTACAGAAGTTATTAAGGGGCTGGAGCACTGCCCCGTAAGGAGAGGCTGAGGCACCTGGGGCTTTTTGGTCTGGTGAAGAGAAGACTGAGAGGGGATCTAATAAATGCTTATACATCTGAGGGCTGGGGGACAGGCTCTTCTCAGTTGTGCCCTGTTATAAGACAAGGGGCAATGGATATAAATTACAGCACAGGAAGTTCCATCTCAACATGAGGAAAAATTTCTATACTGTTAAGGGTCACAGAGCACTGGAACAGGCTGTGGAGTCTCCTTCTCTGGACACTTCCAGACCTGTCTGGATGCATTGCTCTGACTTGCACTAGATTCTGGTCTTGCTCTGGCAGGGGGGCTGGACTCAATGATCTCCAGAGGTCCCTTCCAACCCCTAACATCCTGTGATACTTTGAAACACAGACTGAGAAAGCTGGTCCTTAAAGTCACCTGACAGCACACAGAGATGCACAGTACCCAATCCTTAATCCCACCTGCTTCACCTGCAGTTATTTTGCAGATAACAGTAAGGCACGCTGTTCTTTCACAACTGCACAGCACAGGACAATCATTTCATTACCAGACATTCCATATGCTACTCTTCCCACCTTCCTCAACAGCCCAGGGTCCTTTTTTATTGCCTCTTCAAAGAACAAATTTCTTATGTGCTGTTTTGTACACATTAGTGAATAGATATTCACTAGGCACTGATGTAGTTACTTTGAATAGAATCCTTCAGTTGGAAGGGACCTGCAAGTATCATCCAGTCAAACTGCCTGACTAACTCAGGGAGCACACATGAGGATATGTAATTTCTGCCCAGATCCCTTAATGTAATAAAGTACTCACCAGCTCAGGGCAGTTCTGTTTCACCTTCACAGAAAGCAATACGGATGCAGAATTTCTTCATCTCAGACCCAGGGATCTCAGCTCAGGCACTCTAAGTAAGGTATAACTAATGAATAAGCCACAGCACACCTCAGCTGAACTGCCTTGCTCCCTCTAGGGCACTCAGCAACAAAGACAAGAAAATAACTCCCCAGAAGACCATTCACTATCTCTAACAAGCATCTCTTCCCCTAGCCTCACAATCCAGTCAATACCACACTCCAAACAGCCTGCAACACATTACCCTGAGCTACTGCGGTCCTTCTACTCCAAGTAATACATCACAACCTTAAAGCAGGCACTTAGTACAAAACAACATAATTAAAAGTCATGTGAGCTGTGGTTCAAGAGAAAGATCTGCAGACTTCCAAACCACTGGCATTTATTCTGCTCTGAGGGCTTGAATTTGCAACTTCAGAACCTATGCTACAGGTTTCTTGGGAAGGGGGAAAAGAGAACAAATATACTAAGAAAAGGCAGAGGGGGGAAAGAAAATAATAGAAGAAAAAAGACAGACTGGCACCCAAATTAATCACAGTTATGCTTTTATACCTGCTTCTCTGACTGTGGCCATCTGAGCTAGCTCATAGTAGTAAGAGTTGCACAAAGTGTGTTGCTTCCATTTTCTTGCTACTAGATCCAAATAGGCCCCTGCAGCAAGAAGACATTTTATGTGTTTTGCTTATAGCTATTTCTTTGCAATACTCCAGACTGCTGGGTTCCAGGCGAAGCTCTGGAGCAGAATATTCTCCCAAGACCCCAAACCATTTGTTAATTCCTTCCATCAATCTTTACTTTTCCTTATCTGCCTCCTAGTCCATCACTATCCTTTGACTTCTTCCAGGAAGAAGTCCTGGTGGTCCAACATCTGCTCCTCAGACTTCAGTCCTATCCACTCTTACTGCCCTCATTCTTGGTTGTCTTTTAGCTTTCCTCCCCACAGCTTTGCATCCTGTGCATCCTCCTCATAAGCCAAGGCTCTCCAGCATTGCTAGTGCACAACTCAGAATTGCATTCTTCTCTGCTCTCCTCTCCCTTGGTGAATCCTCAGTTCTTCCCTTCGAGAACACTGGTTCTTGTTTTTCCAATCCACATCAAATCCACCAGTCCCTCCTCTGTCTCCTTACCATCCTATGGATTCTCAGAAATCCAGTCTTTCTATGAGGCCATGCCTGACAACAACACATCAGGCAACCATAACACCAGTCTGTGCTTCCACCAGTACACAAAGGATACACCACCCTTGGCCCTTGTTTGAAACAAAAGCTTCCTTTCAGTGTGTCACAGAATCAGAGAACTTTAGAGGTTGGAAGGGACCTCCAGAGATCACTGAGTCCAACCTCCCTGCCAAAGCAGCATCACCTAGGGTAGTTTGCACAGGAATGCATCCAGGAAGGTTTTGAAAGTCTCCATAGAAGGAGACTCCACAACCTCTCTGGGCAGCCTGTTTCAGTGCTCTGTCACCCTCACTGTAAAGAAGTTTCTCCTTGTGTTGAGCTGAAACCTTCTATGTTCTAGTTTGTTGTCATTGCTCCTTGTCTTATTGCTACTGACCACCAAAAAGAGATTTGCCCCATCCACTTGACATCCACCCCTCAGATACTTGTATACATTGATCAGATCTCCTCTCAGTCTTCTCCAGACTAAAGGGAAATCCAAAGGAAAGTTGCACTTTAAAGGTAAGAGAATCAGGGCTTTATGTAGCTCTTACTAGGCTGGTAATGATGCTGGCGGTCTGCCCTCACACCCAACCACGGCAGTGCACAGCTTGCAAATCCACAGAACAGTGCTCCAACCCAAGTGAAAGCCCACTCCTTACAAATCAAACCCAAACCTGACACTTGGATCTCAAAACCAAGCTCTTCACTGACCATGCATAATGTATATGCTTAGCTCTTCTAAAGATATATTGTAAAGGTGTTGTTACAAACACAGCAGGTCTCAGCAGACAGAGTGCACAAACATACAGAATGCTTTCCCCTCTGCAGTGTTTTATACATATCATAAAATACAATAACAGTGTTAAACATTTTAAAGACAATCCCCTCTTTTTTCATTTTTTTACGATGATTTAGTGCCTGCATTAGAGTGGCATCAGAACAGTTCCTTCCAATTCTGTTCTTTCCTGTAGCTCAATTAATGGTCAGGTAAGACACCAGCTTGTACTGCCAGAAACTCTTTAATAAGAAATGATCAGTAAATAGGAGATAGTGCTTCTGTATGCAATTTTTCTGTGGTATAAAGACAGATGGAGAACAAAGCAATATAGTTTCAATGTATTTTTAAATTACTTTAATGGCTTTAGCCTCAGACCCATATTATCTCATGCACCATTTGTTAGAAGTCATAACCTATTTATTTTTCTTCAGCATGTTTTTCTTCAGTCATAGAATCAACCAGGTTGGAAGAGACCTCCAAGATCATCCAGTCCAACCCATCACCCAGACCTATCCAATCAACTAGACCATGGCACTAAGTGCCCCATCCAGGCTTTTCTTGAACACCTCCAGGGACAGTGACTCCACCACCTTCCCTAGGAAGAACTTCCTCCTAACATACAGCATAGACCTCCCCTGACACAACTCAGCACTGATCCTTGGGGAACACCACTAGTGACAGCTGCCAACTGGATGTGGCACCATTCACAGCCAGTTCTTGACCCATATCAGAGTGAATAGTCCATATCTAGGGCTAAACTGCAGCAGTTTGTAGCGGGTTAAGGAACCTCCCCTTCTACTACTGGAATTTACCAGATCAGCTCAGACTGCTTTTAAGTAAATTTACAAGCATATACACACAATGTATTTACAATTATATACAATGTAGAAATAATACAGAAATCCAAACTGCTTCCTGGACAAAAATAACTGCCCAGAAGGGACTGAAAGCCACCTTCTCTCTCTCTGACAGAAAACAACTATCAAAGCTTACTTGTTATCTGGTCAGTCAAGGTTAGCAGAAGAGATTAGAGAGCAGTGAATAGAACCAGCACTGAGCAGAGGAGGAGAACAAATAGTTTACATTTTGGCTTTTTATCCTTTTCAGCAAACCAGTGAATGACATGGACTTGATAATTATTTTTCTTTTACAACCCATGATCTAATTTCTCTCATTATAATCTCCCAATTAGCCTCAAACCATCACACAGTTGCTCTAGCACCTGATGACCCCTCCACACCAGAGAAGAGGAAAGCAGCAAGAGCAGAAGAAAACCCTCACAGACTGAAATGAAAACAGATTTAATTAAACAAACAAACACCAGTACAGAAAGTTATACTCAGCCCAGCAAACACACAGAACTTCTAATAAACAGGAAGGCAGTCCTCACTATCAGGGAGAGGAGCAGATTCAGAAAGAGCAGGAGCCCCTCATCCTCAGCAAACTTTATACTGAGTGATCCAACTCCAGTCAGCTGTCCTGGCTGACTCAAAACTGCTAACAGCCTAACTGCTAACCCATGGTTGCTCTGTGGGGCAATGACCACTTAATATGACAAAGAGTTGGGAAGATAATCAATGCCTGGTAGGTAATTAGTTGACTGTAGGTTACGGTGTGGGTTGGCAGCCAAAAGAATGACCACAGTTCTTGGAAGAATAAGAGAAAGGTTTTGTAGACTAAGGAGGGATCAAAGGAGTTACTGAGTTTTGTGACAGAGCCATCACTGCAAAGAGTGAGTTCACATGACTGCTTCAATACACTTTGGGGAAAGAACCACTCGGATTTTCCTGATTTGAAAAGCAGCTGTTGTTCAAAAGAAAAGAAAATCGATCAGTTGGTGTGCTTAGTCTCACCACAAGAATGTGAAAAATCCACCTGATTACAGTCTTCAAGTACTCAAAAGGGAATGACCTGCTGAAAACCAACATTGTAGGGTCTGGGTGCTTCCCCCTCTCTAGGCTAGACTCTGGAAAACAGGCAGTTATTACAAGGTGGAGCTAGAGTCAAGCTGAAAATAAGAGATACTAGATTTTGAAAGTGAAGCTACCACAACAGAAGAGCATGAATGTTTGTAAGGATATTAAGGAGCTTAAGACAAACTCCTTTTTTTTCCCTCTGTGGTGGTTTGGGTGTTCCCTGCCCCCCTACACTTTAGAAATTACCCAGGCTAGACTCAGCCAGCTCTGGGAATATAAATGAAGCTTGTATTTACAGCTGGCACAATATACAAGCAGATATTTACAATATATACAGTTATAGACAGAAACATACAAGGTAAAAGGTAATACAGAAGCACAACTCCCCTCCCAGAAACCTGAGTCCCCAGGAGGGGCTCTCAACCACCCCTGCACCTTCCCCCTGCCCCTTTCAACCTTACCCCAGTCCCAAGGAAGAATGGAGGTTCAGCCAAGAGGTTAAGAAGTAAAGGTGAGTGGAAGGTGAGGTTAGGGAGCTGCAGCTCAGTCAGAAGCCCAAGGCAGAGTGAGAAAATGGCCATAGTGTTATCTAATGTTTTCCTTTCTTCTTCAGCAAGACTCTGAGAGGAGTAGACATCACTTCTAGTTTTCACAGTATTCTGTGGTAATGGACCAGCAAACAAAATCTGACAGTTGCCAAGCCTTTAAAACATGTTGTTTGAGTGGCACTACTGCAGACAGAAAGCATCTTGGAAAAGCAATGTCTAAGTGATAGCAGGAGGAGAGGGAGAATGTCTTATTTTCTCTTTGATTCAGAGGTCTCTAGAAATCCAACACAATACTTACCTATTTGCTTTGATTACAGAGCACACAACAGACAAGTTCAACCAAAGATGACATAGAACCATTTCTGTGCATCATATTGCCTGCCACCATGATGCTCTTCCTGGCATTCCTGCTGCTCTTCCTGTACCGCCGCTGCCAGCACCCCACTCCTCAGGGGCAGATCTTCAGCATCGACCTCCCTGAGGCCCTGCCTGAGCATGATGTGTCCAATTTCCTTTCTGTGTTGCCCTGGACCAGCGAACAGAGCTTCCAATACTCCACTCTGGTACCTGATGCCACATTCCTCAGTGTGTGTCTGCCTCCATCCTATGAGGAGGCCACCATGAAGACTTCCAAGAATGAGGCTCACATTGAGCTCTCTCCAGATCCAGTGCCTCCTTACGAAGAGAGCACACTGCAGTCCAGCAGCACCAAATAAACTTCCTATGGAAGCACCCTAGCTGAAGCACACAGCCCCTCAAGGCACTAATGCAGAACTGTGATGGCCTTTAAAACAAACAAAAATATTCCAAATGAGGCACCAAGCCAATGAAGAATCTTGGAGTAACAGGGAGTGAGTGTCTTCCTCTCATCCTAGGATTCTCTAACTTCCATTGCTGACAAGGAAACACACATAGCGTAGCACCAGACGATCCCAGACTGGTAACATGGATATTCCAGTTAATAAAGCATGTCATGCAGGGATCAGACTTAAGGGCAGGTGGGAAGATGTCCTTCTTCAGTCCCTCAGCCACAAGGAAATATAAATTCTGATAGAGATTCACAAGTCACCAAAAAAGGGCTTTTATCTCATACCTATTTTGGTGTGGTTTTCCTCTCTTTTTATGTGTTTATTTGTAATGGAATCATAGAATCAACCAGGTTGGAAGAGACCTCCAAGATCATCCAGTCCAACCTATCACACAGCCCTAGACACTCAACTAGACCATGGCACTAAGTGCCTCATCCAGGCTTTTCTTGAACACTTCAAGGGACGGCAACTCCACCACCTCCCTGGGCAGCCCATTCCAGTGGAGTTCCTGACAAGCTGATTCACTCAACCTCTATGTCAATGCCACACCATTCTGCACTGCCCTGGAATGATCACAACAATATATAACCTCTACAAAACTTCCAGTGACTGTCCCAAAGGTTCAAACGTGCACTGTGACCAATAAAGGCTGTCATTTATCACAGCTCAGCAACGAGGACAGCCAGGGAAGACCTGATCATCCTGGGTGAGAGAAGCTCCAGCAGCACCACACAATGGCATGCTCACAGTGCAGCTGCAAGCTACTTCCCAAGATCTGCACAGTCCCAACTTTCTTTTGGCTCAACTTTTTTTTACACTTTCCAAGTTTCCAACAATAAACCCTAAGACATAGCTGGTGCAGCCTCTATAACAATTAGGGGGGGGGGGAATTAATAAAATCAACTTCACAAAAAAAAAAACAAACCAACAAACCAACTCATCTGAGAGGAGATCTTAACATCAATAAATATCTCAGGGGTGGGTGTCGAGATGGAAGTGCCAGTCTCTTTTCGGTGCTGCCCAGGGACAGGACAAGGAACAACAGGTACAAATCAGAACACAGGGGCTTCCATCTCTACATGAGGAGAAACTTCTTTACAGTGAGGGTGACAGAGCACTCAAACAGGCTGCCCAGAGAGGCTGTGGAGTCTCCTTCTCTGTGAGACTTTCAAAACCTGCCTGAGTGGGTTCTTGTGCAGCCTGCTTTGGCAGGGGGGTTGGACTCAATCTCTGGGGGTCACTTCCAATCTCTAATATTCTGTGATTCACCTTCATCACTAGAACAAAGTAAATCCCTTTCTAGTGCATTGGTGGCACTTTCTCAAGAGGGCTTGCACAGGCTTACTATTAGAACCATAGAATGGTTTAGGTTGGAAGGGACCTCAAAGATCATCCAGTTCCAACCCCTGCCATAGGCAGGGACACCTCCCACTAGAACAGGTTGCTCAAGGCCTCATCCAACCTGGCCTTGAACACCTCCAGGGAGGGAGCAGCCACAACCTCCCAGGGCAGCCTGTTCCGGTGTCTCACCACCCTCGCTGGAAAGAACTTCTTCCTAACATCTAGTTTAAATCTCCCCTCTGCCACTTTAAACCCATTACTCCTCATCCTGTCATTACAAGACCTTCCCCAGCCCTCCTGTAGGCCCCCTTCAGATACTGGAAGGCCACTATAAGGTCTCCTTGAAGCCTTCTCTTCTCCAGTGACAATGACCTTATTTTATGTCTTTCTTAGCATTTCTTCTATGTTGACAAAACCTTTTGTTATGGAAGGCAGCTACTACAGATCCTGACAGCCTCAAAAGTTCTGACAGATTCTTCCTTGCAGGTATCTATCAGCTTTTCCATGACATTACATCTGTTTGTGGCTTGCCCAACATAAACATTACTGAAGACAGTCTTGGTGTAATTCCTAAACCCAAAGGTTGCGTCCTGGCTTAACACACTGGGAAATTGACAACTCATGACAGTTGGTGTAATCAATCAGATTGTTTTTGTGAACATACCACAGAGCAGCACCAAAACAGTACAATAACAGAAGAAGAAACTGCTGTTGTGCAACAGAAGAAAGAGGCCACTTTTGAGCTGCAAGTAGAGAAATTTCATGGTGTTATGCCCAAAGTGACACAAATCACATCACCACAGCAGCCAAGTAGCCCAAGTCAGAACTGATGAACCCACTTTGCACGAAGAATAAGAGCAAATATTTTGGACAAATTCTAATTCAATCCCAGATTATGCCTGGGATGAGCTCTTGGTATTTGTTGATGCATTTAAAAGTGCTGTATTTCACTGTCTCTTTGCATTTTATTTACTTCCTTAATATTTGGTATACGCAGATGTTGCCAGGTACAACAAAAGCTAGAGAAATACAGGATCCTGAACTAACCTAATTAACAAGGTACCAAGGTTTGATGCTCACTTCTGTCTCTAGAGTCTGTATATTCCACTAACCTCAGCAGAATTGTGAAGGGATGCTTGAAAATTCAGCCACTGTCATATTGAATTGAGTTTATTGTGTCTTGAAAGATCTGCTGTGTTCTGAAAAGAGTCAGACTGCTCTGCAGCACAAATTTTTTGTTTACCCTTAGCAGGGCAGTACTTGAAACCCAGTCCCGGGGTTCATCACCCTAAATCGCTCTCCAGTTACCTTAGTTACAATTAAGGTAACTTGGTGACTGGTATTTCTTGTGACCAAGACAGATATACTTCCAGAACCAGTTGAGAATTGCTTTTCTCCCCAGGAATACAGTGATTGCGTCTCACAGCATTTATAAGTCTCAAGTCCTGCCATAGACAAACAGTTTCTGTTCGTTCATGTTAGAACAGACAACTGAAAAAAGAGATTCTCTCAAATCCAAATGAACAGAAACACCTCCATGTCTTAAGTTCTTCTAAAACACTGCTTTTTACTCCATCTGGAATTGGTATCCCTTAGAATCACAGAATCAAGTCAGGGTTGGAAGGGACTACAAGGATCATCTAGTTCCAGCCCTCCTGCCATGGGCAGGGACACCCTACCCTAGATCAGGCTGGCCACAGCCTCAGCCAGCCTGGCCTTAAACACCTCCAGGGACGGGGCCTCAACCACCTCCCTGGGCAACCGATTCCAGTCTCTCACCACTCTCATGCTGAAGAACTTCCTCCTCACATCCAGTCTGAATCTACCTACTTCCAAGTTAGCTCCATTCCCCTTACCTCATTCCAACACAGTTTTGTCTAGTCATGCGTGTTATTTGTCCCTTGTGGGTTTTGACCCAAGCAGCATCTCGCCCTTAACTCTGCCAAAGCCACCCAGGAGCTCCAGGAGTGCCATGCAGGAGGAACAGATCAAGCAACAGCTTTGTCCAAAAACCCAAGTGACAATTCAGTAATGCTGTATTGAACTGTTTAGTAAGCACCTGGTAAATCATAAACATTTACTATTAGATACTTTGCTGTGGTTAGGTTAGCACTCAGTTTATCTTACTAAACGCTGCCATGCAGAGGGTGCAGACAGCCTCCAAGCCCCAGCAGCGTTTGCTCCCTGCACACCTTCCTCAGAGGTGTCTGTGGCCAGCAGGTACAGTAATGAAGTAACAGCATGAGAAGTACAACGATTTCCAGGCAGCATGGGTAACTAGCAGATAGGTAGGAGGACCAGGATTGCTTTCCCTGGTCCAAGTAGAGAGCTTGGACACTCCTAGAAAGGATCACCACGTACCTGCTGAACCAGAGGTTCGCTGCACAGCCACAAGGATCAATCCCCCCCGATTTTCATTACCTTAATTCACCAAACACAAAACTGCATCAATCCAGAAGCAGACACACAGGTCTGGCTTTAGAGGGGGCAGGGAGCCTCTCCTGCAAAGAGTCTGGCAATTAACAACAGACAACACCTTCTGTTACTCAGTTTTCATCCACAGCCTCCACATGTCTAACAGAGCACCCTTCATCTGGCTGCTGCCCTGATATCTAGGACACAGAAACTAACGGCTGGTAGTAGCAGTCCTTTCAACAGTCGTTTTAGGGACAAGAGTGAGAAGAGAAGACTTCAAAGCCATGCCTTGTTCACCAGAAGGAGCATTTCACACAGCTGTTTCTAAATGTAAATTCCAATTTCTTACTCTTGGAAGCCTTTCAGTATTGCACCCTCTGACTCCACTGCTCACAGTACTCAGAACATTTTAATTTCAGATTAAACTGAAGAACAAACAGCAGTAGGACTGGTTCTATACTATTTAAAGCAACTTGAACATTTGACCTACATTCAAACTACAAGCATTTTGAGAGGAATTCCATGGCAGTCTTCCATACTGTACAAGGTCTTTCTTCACCTTTTAGCTCTCTGAACAGCAAATTTTCCCTGACATGGTGCTACAAGGCAAGGACTTCAGTCAAGAAGCCAACAACAAATACTGTAACATAACTCAACACACTGCACTTTAAAATACCTGCAATAAACAGTGCCTGGTAAGCCATGGGAAAAGCAAGGCTCAGCATTACAGATGTCTTCAGTTGCAACTGCCACCTTCAGTGAGCTTTTTATATAGTAAGAATCATAGAATCAACCAGGTTGGAAGAGACCTCCAAGATCATCCAGTCCAACCTAGCACCCAGCCCTATCCAATCAACCAGACCATGGCACTAAGTGCCTCATCCAGGCTTTTCTTGAACACCTCCAGGGACAGTGCCTCCACCACCTCCCTGGGCAGCCCATTCCAATGCCAATCACTCTCTCTGTAAAGAACTTCTTCCTAATATCCAGCCTATACCTACCCTGGCACAACTTGAGACTGTGTTCACCTGTGGCTGGTTTTTGCAGAGATCAAGGCGTTCCCAGCATTTAAGGGCACCCTTAAGCAATCATTATGCGAGTGCTGCTCTTGACTTCCCTGAGAATTACTTAACTGCTACCACCTGTCCTAGACTCGCTAATCCCGCAGGCAGCTGTGGTCTTTTATTGTGCCCACCTGTGAGTAAATTTAACTCCAGTCCTCAGAGAAGACAACCGAGAAGGTTAAACACTTTCTATGGACAAGAACAGTCTTTTTGCTAGGTCTGTAAAGGGCTTAGCCCCGGGAGCAGCTGTCCCCGTTCCCAAAAAACGGGGGCTACAAAACAACATCCAGGACCTTCAGGGATCGTGCAGACATACTCCTCTTGGTCACAGGATTAGAAGCCTGCTGTGTAGCTGAGGAGAAAGGGTGTGCTGGTGTATCAGAAAGTAATAATCGGTTATGAGTTATGGCTACTAATATGTGTATATTGATATTTAATATTAAAAAATAGGGGAAGTTCCCCGAGGTTCTGTAGATTTTCGGTCGACAAGAATCAATTGCATAGAACTAAACAGTTTAAACCAGCAGAACTTGGAAACAGCAACGCGAAAACAGCAAACATGCTAACTAACGCCTATGGAGCCTGGGCATTCACTCCAGCAGATACTCACGACGCCGTTGGTCCCTCAGTAAGTCTCCTGTATGAAAGAGGCTTTCCAAGCGGCGATGATCCCGGGGTAGAACACAAATATTCCAGGCAGAGGAGAAGGAGATGCTGCTGGGCCGCTGGTGTGAGCTGCAGACACATGGCCGCCCGCTAACGAGCCGCCAAGGAGGAGATGGCTCCGCGCAGCCGGGGCGGGAAGGCTGCTGCGGGAAGGGGGCGGTTTCTAAACCCCTTCATAGACTTGGTTCGGAGATCAAGCTGGCCAATAGGCACCAGCACCATTGCTCTGGCCAGTGAGGGCACAGCTTCGGGCCTCCTCTGATTAGGCAGGCACGGCGAGGGCAGCACAGCGCACCTGACACGAGGTGCTAAGCCCCCTGGCCCTCAAGGCTTTGCTGGGGCCAAACCCTTACTGTTACTCACCTGCTCGCTCCCGGAGCCCAGCACGGCAGGATGAGGAGAGCCAGGGTTAAACCTGCCCGGCAGGATTTATGCCCTACCAGGACAGCTGGGTAGCAAGGTTTCCTCAGGAATCCAGTCTAAGGGAATATAATTACGTTGCACAGGATCTCGATCTTTTCTTCGCCTCCTTTTATATCCTTTTATGGGCTCTTTGTGAAATCTGTATCACACTGCATTATTCCAAACATCTAAAGCTCCTTTCCCAGCAACTCCAGTTTCAAGAAGAATGCCCAATAATAGTGAGCCCTCTAGGGCAAAGACTGTGCTATTCATCTCTTCTGAGACTAAGAAAATCCACGTAGAAGAAAGACTCCCTAAGCACAGCCAGCATGTTGTTGCAGCATGCACCGCACAGTGTAGCAGTGAGGTCAAGTTGTAAAGGTACAGAAAAAACAGGGATTTGCACTTTGCTGCCCACAGAACTATGGCAGAACAATGAAGTTATCTGGGATTTATTTGTGGTGTTACTACCCTCTGTACAGAATTAAAGGAGTCAGTGCAGCTCTCATACAAGCCACCAAGACAGATGCTTCTTTGAACTCCACGTTCTTTAGGTGAGCTGTTTGAGTGCCATTAGCTGTTTTTACTTACCTGGCCTTCTGAAAGGATGAAAATATAGATGATGCTCCAGTGAGCCTGGTGCACATCCACTCTATATCATAGAATCAACCAAGTTGGAAAAGACCTCCAAGATCATCCAGTCCAACCTAGCACCCAGCCCTAGCCGGTCAACTAGACCATGGCACTAAGTGCCTCATCCAGGCTTTGCTTGAACACCTCCCTGGGCAGCAGGTGGTGGAGGCACCGTCCCTGGAGGTGTTCAATCAACGCCTGGCAGAGGCACTTAGTGCCATGGTCTAGTAGACTGGCTAGGGCTGGGTGCTAGGTTGGCCTGGATGATCTTGGAGGTCTCTTCCAACCTGCTTGATTCTATGATTCTACTGCTGCCTGATCTCTAAAGAGAGGCAGAGGAGCTGGGATGCAAGGCAGCACTGATCTTGGTCCATGCTAGATCACCAAACCTGCTGTTTCCATGATCGATGCAAAGACTTGTGCAGGCATCGAACGCTTCTTGCTCGGTCCAAGGCCGAGCGGCTGCCTCCCTAGCGCAGGTCTGCAGAGGGCGCATGGACACCACCAGACGTGGGCTGGAAGTTCTGCGGCGCCCTCCAAGTCCCCAGGCGGCCTGTGGCTGCTTTACTGTGCTTACTCCAGCAAGTCACTGGATCGTTTCGTGTTTCTCCAACCTGTCCATTTCAAACTATGCCCAAAACCTGTGTTTTCTTTGGATTAGTAGCCCAGCCTCGGGCCTATAAACGCACCTTCAGCAGCTCGGCAGCTGCCGCAGCTTCCCGGTGTGAGTGCCGTAGTGCTGCAGCAGCTGCTACCGCTCGGCGGGAAGGGCGGGGGGGGAATGTGCTTGTTGCCAGGTAAAGACAGCCTGGTTTCGGCTTTCTGAAGTAAGGGCTGTCAAGAACAGGCAGCACTAGCAGGATCTGTCGCCACATTCCAGGGTTGTGAATTCTTGCTGTGTTTCCCCTGTAAGAGTAACCGTGCCTGGTACTGTAACTGCAAGCGTAGGGGCTGACTCTAAACCGCAGGCATGCGCCGACTGCCACCTGCTTCTAGAACAGGCCAAACAGGATTAGTAAGAGCAGTCATAGAATCAGGGTTGGAAGGGATCACAGGGATCATCTCATTCCAAAACCCCTGCCATGGGCAGGGACACCCTACCCTAGAGCTGGCTGGCCACAGCCTCATCCAGCCTGGCCTTAAACACCTCCAGGGACAGGACCTCAACCACCTCCCTGGGCAACCCAGTCCAGGCTCTCACCACTCTCATGCTGAACAACTTCCTCCTCACAACCAGTCTGAATCTCCCCACCTCCAGCTTTGCTCCATTCCCCCCAGTCCTGGCACTCCCTGACAGCCTAAAAAGTCCCTCCCCAGCTTTTTTGTAGCCCACTTCAGACACTGGAAGGCCACAAGAAGGTCACCTGGGAGCCTGCTCTTCTGCAGCCTGAACAGCCTCAACTCTTTCAGTCTGTCCTCATAGCAGAGCTGCTGCATCCCTCTGAGCATCCCAGTGGCTGGACCAGGGCTGGAGCACCTCTCCTATGGAGACAGACTGAGAAAGTTGGGGTTATTCAGTCTGGAGAAGAGAAGGCTCTGAGCAGACCTTATTTGGGCCTTTCAGTACCTGAAGGGGGCCTAGAAGAAAGCTGCTGAGGGACTTTTTAGGATGTCATGTAGTGACAGGAGTAGGGGGAATGGAGCAAAACTAGAAGTGCAGAGATTCAAATTGGATGTTAGGAGGTTGTTCACCACCAGAGTGGGGAGACACTGGAACATGTTTCCCAAGGAGGTGGTGGAAGCCCCATCCCTGGAAGTCTTTAAGGCCAGGCTAGATGTGTCCCTGAGCAACATGATCTAGTGTGAGGTGCCCCTGACCATGGCTGGGGGATTGGAACTGGACGATGCTTGAGTTCCCTTCCAGCTCTGACAAGTCTGTGATTCTGTACTGGCCCACCCTAGAATACATGGAGTCATTGTCACAACCTCCCCAGGGCCCAGCTTTTCTGCCAGCAAAGGCAGGGCTGTTCCTGAATCCAACTGACTACACCAAAATGTGTGAGTCAGCATGGGCAGGATGCAGGAACAACTGCAAAACCACAGAATAAACTAATCTTTATTACCTCACCAACTGGATCCCTGAAGCAAAAGCCAGGTGAAAGCACAGAGTGGGAACACAGGATCAGCTCTTCCTAGATGATTGCTGGAGCTGCTGGTTTTGCCTGTGTTTCAGGCACTGATGCAGGCATAGTTTACCACTGTGCTTTGATCTTCCCACAGCAGGGCAGGAATCTCAAGCATGGCTGATAGGATGCTTCTAAGTCTATCACATGCGTACATTATTATCTAAACACAGATGTTCTACTTGTCAAGCACACAAGGCTAAACAACAATTAGTTTGATATATGTGTTTCTCTAACACCCCAGCTGCAAGTCACTCGAGGCTGTTTATAATCCTCCACCCCAATCTTTGGTTATTATCCCACACTGGTTGCTCATATTTCACAATAAAATCACTCTGCCACAGGAGCTGGGGATGAGAGGAAAAAAAAACTGACCATGTTGCAAATATGAAGGAAACAAAGTGAATTCCAGAATCTTCTCAGACTGCTTGAAAAGTGCAGTTGAAGACTAGCAAGGAAAAACCTAATCTTTTCTGTTGCTTTTAGTGTTTCCAGTTGGGCCCTACTTGATGGAATTCTGCTTTTCCAGGAGACCCCTTTCTTGAGAAGTGCAAACCAATGTATGTGACTATTTATCTTAGCAGTCTGTTCACTGGTAAGGTGTTTAATAGCTGCTGTGTTTTTGTCTCAGGGCCTGTGCTCTTCATGCATACTTAGAAAACTCAAACACTGCAGGTGAAGTAAAACAGACTGTGGGCAACAGCCTTGCAAGGTCTAGGCTAACAGGCTGCAGGAGAGGCTTTCACACTGTTGGCAGAAACTGCAACTGGATGTTGGGCTCTGAGAGCAGACACATTGCCCACCATGCACACACTGGACACCTGTCCATACTCTTACTGCTGAAGTGGTGTCATTGCTCTGTAGCTGTTCACAGTTCTTTCATGGGTGTGAAGACAAGAAGGCATAGATAAGGATGCAGTTTGTGGGAGCTGGGTGAGAAACAGGACAGCGAGCAAGAGCTTGGAGGTCATGGTCAGTCTCTGAAATTCTACTGGGGGAGAATGATAAGCAGGCACTGAGGCTTAAGAGAAGCAGGCATGCTAAGAGAGAAAGAGTCAAAAGTTAGCAGATTATGTTAGAAGAGCTAAGAGAAATGTAAGCTGCAGGAAGCTCTCCTCTGAATACACAGTCTAGCAGACTAAAAGGTTTCAGCTGTGTATAACTACTGAAGAACAAGAACCAGCAAAGAACCCCTGTGCTGGCATGCATGCAGGCAGACTGGCATGGAAGCAGAAGGTGCTGTCACTGATGTGATTTTCTCACAGATGAGCTATAGGAGTCCATAGTCTACAAACTAGGGCATAAAAGACAATCAAGTTCAGACTCCCTTCATATTTATTATTCTTGGAAGGCTTTTTGGAATATGTACCAGTATCACTTGGAAAATGTACCAGTATTTAAGCAGAAAGGAAGAGTTCTTTAGTTTGAGGGTGCTGGGGCAATGGAATAAACTGCCCAGAGAGATACTGGAGTTTTCCCTGGAGACTTTCAACACCCATATGGGTGCATTCCTGTGCAACCTGATCTAAGCGAACTTGCTTTAGTAGGGGGGTTGACTAGGTGATACCCAGAGGTGCCTTCCAACCTCATTCTTTGATCACAAAGAAGTCTTGATGATAGCAAGGTCTTTGAAGCAGATAAAGAAATACCTGTTAAACAAATCCTGCCAAGGAGGTCTATATAAATAGATGATATGAGGTGTGGCTTATCCAAAGAAGGAACAGCCCAACCAAAGTTCTTCACTGAGGGAGTCATTGGACACTGGAATGGGCTGCCCGGGGAGGTGGTGGAGTTGCCGTCCCTGGAGCTGTTCAAGGCAGGACTGGACGTGGCACTTGGTGCCATGGTCTGGCCTTGAGCTCTGTGGTAAAGGGTTGGACTTGATGATCTATGAGGTCTCTTCCAACCGTGGTGATACTGTGATAATAAAGAGCTCTAATTAAAAGAGACTGGGGCTTCCTACATCTATCAGCAGTGAAAGTGAACTTTGAAAGGAATCACAGAACAAGTTAATACAGAACAAAGTTTAGGAAAAGATGAAAGTTGAAAACCATTCCAAATAAAAGGATATACAGACATCAATGTCTCATCCATCTTCAAAAATTCTTTGAGACACAGACTGTAAACAAACTCTGAAGAAGCCCTATAACATCATGATTCATTTAGAACCATGATGACAACAGTCTCCTTTTTCTAGTTAGCATGGACAGTTTGTGTGATTTTCCTTCTCTCTTGATGTCTTTAGCAGAGGTTTGCCAAACTTGCTCTACACTTACACACCAACAAAGCCACAATCACAAAACCTCCCTACAGAGGAAGCTTCTAATGGGAGAAACTAACTTTAAATTTGGATACATGACAGAAAATGAAGCATGTTTTCCTCAGCCTCCTTACACACATTGAAGTTCTTGACAGTACAGAACACACAGCCTAAAGCTGCCATGCTCTTAACGTTCTGTAGAGGACACTGCTACTGCTGAGATTCTATGGCTACCAACCACTTCTGTGTGCTGCTACAGAAGATGATCCTAGTGAGAAGATGATTATTGTGGCATCTCAACAAGCTACTTCAGCTCCCTAAAGGAGTATCCTTGTAAGCACCATTAAATGAATTTCAGCACACACTATGTAAAACAGTCACAGAGCAGCATCAGTAGGGCTATATAAACACTGCCTTCTGCACAGTGGCCAAAGCATGAGCCTCAACTGAAACCCACCTCACCGCAGATGTGGGCTTTAGATGAGCATCAAGACTACCTGTGTCCCAAGAAGAAATTCAGCCCATGCTGCACTGAAGTTCAGTCTCACCTACCTGTGTTGACAAGATGGTGTGTGTAGGCCAAGACTTCCCAAAGAGCATCCTGTATAGCCTATGAAAATGACTGGCAGCATCAGCTGGCCAGCAGGAGGGAAGGAAGCTGGCCAGGTTCCCTCCAGTAGGCACTTGATCCAGAACATACTGCAGAAGCTGCAGACACCAGAGCTGTCATTTTCTCCAGTGCTGCAGTTTTCACTCTGATTTATTGTCAACAATAAAGCCAACCAACCCTGAGTGTCCTCCTGTCGGGATGGTGGCGTGAGGACTAGTTAGCATTTACACATTGCTTTGAAATGGACAGAGGCTACTATGAAAAGGACACAGCACATGTTTCACGTTATAAGCTCTGGGAGAAACACCAAAGCAACAACCAGAACATCTTGCAGTACCTCTCTGCAGCAGTATGTACTTCAGATCAGCATCAGTAAACATGAAACGATCTACTTTATCCGATTAGTTTATCAAAAATCTCCAACGGTTCTTTAAATATACTTAACATGCAAAAACGCTACAAAGTTTGCTGTGCACCTGTTAATCTCACCCTTGTTCCAGTCAGTGCAGCTTGGTTCACTTTTTCCACTTTATTTCACTTCTCATTCTGCTATAATCTGCTTCTCCAAAAATTTTAGTCTCCTGGGACAGGCTGCAAGTAAGAGAAGTAGTAGAAAGACTCACAAACAATACTGGGGAAAAAGCTTAGGATTACATTTCAGGTTTTCTAGTTTCAGCACTAAGATGCCAAAATGGGATGGATGTGTAAGTACACTTTAGTTGTAAATTAGTAAATCTTGTAGTGAAAACTGAGATTAGTAGCTGGAGGCATGGTTTATGGCATTCAGTGGGTTGCCATATGCTGTGGGACACATCTTTTGAAGGAGATTTTAACCAACTCCAAAGACAATATGGCAACTGGCAGCCTTTTTCTTTATTGAAGCAAAGTCACAGCATTTTCATCACTATTCCCCTCTGGTGAAGGGAAGAGTTAAAGAAGGCCCCTGAAATTTACATTACTAACAAGTAAAGGATTGAAGAAAGAGATTACAAGCATATTTCTCTAAAATAAATAATCTACAAAGAGTGCTTTTTCTTCTTCAAAGCAGTCTAAAAATGTATAAATTCTAGGGTAAGGAGATCAAAAGATTTGAACAACCTTCAATATTTACAAACAATACAAAAGAACTGCGCACGCCATCAAACGATGCAAAGCTCTCCTTAAAAATCCAAAGTTTCTTTCCTACCAAGAACCTAAAAAACTCCAGCCAATATTTAAATTTCAATTAATGGTCTTCTTTACAATTGGAAAACCGTTAGGTGTCTTTGTTATCTGTAAAATGTACAATTAAAAAAACCCCAAACCTCGCTATGTTATTAAGGTTTAAAAAAAAAAAATATAAGAAGAGAAATACTGCAGGCAAATCAAAAAGGAAAGTAACTGTAACTTACTCTTTGGTAACCAAAAGTTAGCAAGGATGTGTATTTCAAGTGATGAAAGTAATCATCTTCTCATTCTGGCAAATGGAAGACAGACTTCTGGCAAAATACAACTCCCAACTCTCAGTTCTGAAAGGCAGGCTTCACCTACAGCTCCATAGTGCAAGTTCTCAAAACTGAATTTTGCTTTCTAATTCAGAAACATGAGCCTTCCAAGCTCTGGCAGTACACTGCTTAATTCCTCTTCCATCTCCCTTCCGTCTGCTCGCGTCCTCTGCGCGCACACCCAGTTCTTCCAGTTCTCTAAGGGAATACTCTAGTCAAGGAAGCTAATTCACTTGGAAATGAGCGTTTCACCACGTGCCCGTGCATGGCTGCACAGCAGCCAGCAGTGTGCTATAAAGCTTGGCTCCCTTTTCCATATTAACTCCTATTTCATTTTCCCTTAGGAAAAAAGAAAAAGTACCGTGGACCCAGTTCAGGACCTCAGTGATGACCTCACTGCTTTAGCAGGACACGCTTCATTGGACACCGAGGCATACTCCAGTAATAAGCCACAAAACCCCCAGCACCAACCCCACTACCTTCTCATAGGTCAGTGTTTCTCATCATGCCTCTCTCTCCCTAACTGTGTTGCACCACTACAATGCTTTTGAAGCAAATGTCCACCTTGTACCACAGAAGCCTTTCCAGTCCTCCTTTTCAGGCTTATTCCTAAATTTGCTTGCACAAATGCAGTCTCAAGAAAAAGAAAAACTTCACACCCCTACAGGCTCTGAGAAAACTCCCCTCCCACCCCAAGAGGACTTCTAAGGCTTTACACAAAAAGTTCAACTGTTCACTTTCTTTAAGCCACAGACCGCTGGTTCATAGCAAGTCCTCCCCCACCCCTCCCCAGCCATGCAGCACTATTGTTGCTTTAGCATTTAGACACACACATGCAGTTCATGGAATAAATGCTTAGCAAAGCAAACGTCTCCTGGTCTGGGCTTTCTCCTGGAATCTAGTCCTCCATCATTTTCTAGACTAATATCCAGTGCCTTTTAACTTTCTTCAGCTGAATGGCTTAGATACTTCCTTGAAGCACCTGGTTGAGTCGTTAAATCTAGATGGGTTGCATCCAAGGTCTCCTTGCAGCCTGCCTCCTCAGCATATGGAAAGTCATTTAAGTCCATTTCATCACTGGTAAACATATCAAGCTGTCTCTCTTGCTGCTCTTCCAAAGTCCTTCGGACCCTGCCCTCTGACTGTTCCACCACTTCCCCATCTCCTTCACTAATGACGGTCATGGGGCTGCTCTGGATGCGGTTGCGGACATTGTACTTGCTGCTGGCAGCAGAGGGGGGTGTTCGTGACCGGCCGTACCTAGTGCCAGAAAAGGACATGCTCCTTGGCATCAGGCCCTCACTCTTAGCCCACTCTTCCTGTGCCCGCTTGCTCTTGCTGGGTGAGCAGCTGGCAGAGCTGTCGGGAAGGTCAGAGGAGGAGGCATCTGTCTTTGTCCGGTGGAACCGTGGGTCTGTGTTCTTCAACATCTCTGCAGCAGACATGCGGGAACTGGTATCACAGCGGCTCCCCTTCTTCAGCAGCAGGGCTTTGAAGTTGTCATTGCTGGTGCTGCTCTTGCGAACGCTTCTCTGAATTGATCCAGCTTGTTTGAGGGTAGCTAAGGTTGGGGAAGCACCAGTGGGAGTTACGGGGGGGGACGGAGAATGGTTGCGGGTACGGTCATCTTCAGAGTCTTTACGGCCGAGGACTTTCCTTTTGGATCTGAGTATGAAAAACCAAAAGAGAGAGAGCCAAACAAAAAAAATGAAACTTTAAACCACCCTTAGCTAGAACTCAGCTTAGAAGGATGACAATGAATTAAGCCAAAGCAGACAGAGAGGTATGGGAGAAGTAACCTAAGTATAAAGCCTGAGTAAGAACACCTCCAAAAGAGTACAGGCGTTACTGTGGTGTTTGCAGTATAAGCCGAGTTTATTGTTCTTTTTCTGCAAATCTGGAACAAACAAACTACTAAAGCTGCCAATATTGATTTTATTCAGGAAATTTAGTGACTTAGGTTTTCTGAAGTCAGTATTCAACTGCATCATACTCCACACCACATGTCAGTTAATTTGGGAACTTATTTAAAATGTCACCTGGAGTACACTGGGGTTTTGGTTTTCCATTTCATTTGATGCTCTCTGGATAATTAGAACTGTGGGTTTGTGCACTAGCCTTTAGAAAAGGACACTGAAATGCACTGCTGCTGAAGTGAAGATGAGGCAAAGGCAGGCACATGTAACCATTCTGGATTAAGTGATTAAAGAGGAAAAGCCTCCCAAACCCTCTCCCCAGTCTAAATACTAAATTACTACTGAAAACTAAGTTTTTCAGCTTCTATTAAGGTGCATTCAGTTCTGTTGGTGCTTTGTCACTATGACACTCCAACTAAATGAAGGAGGGACCAACTTCTTGACATGAAAGTTATCTTTCTAAATGATAAGGCAGAGTGTTCTTTAATTTAAAATGCCAGGCTAACAAATAAAGGAGACAATCATAGAACTGGAAATAAGTGGAAATTGAACTTCTATTGCTCCATTTTCACGTTAGAAATCTTGAAGATATATTAGATGCCTGGTATCTGCTGGAAAGCTGCTTTGCTTCTGTGCAGGTTGAGCAAGAATTAATTCAAAAAGATTATACAAAGGCCAATTTTACAGATGCTATTTTGGCAAAACTGAAAGTAAGCCAGCAGACCTGTTACAAGATTAGCATGCTGTAATTCCACATTAATGTTTATGAAGCATGTGTTCAATACAGACTCTTCCCCTTGTAAAACAGGCTCCTGATTAACATGATCTTTAGCTGCTCCTTTCTTAAAGGCCTTGAGATTTTGCCAGGGCAAGCTCAAGTGTCTTCACGCGTTGCAGCCTACTCATAAGAAGAAACACCAGAAAACAAAGCAGCAGGATTCATCAGCTGAATAGGTGGCAGCAACAGACATTACCATAAACTCTGCCAAGAATTTAGAGTGATCCTGTCTTTCTTAAGTGGTGAAGTTTATGCACAGATCACTTCTGATTACCTCCCTCAAAGGCAAGTGTTTATTTTCAGCTGCTTCCACCTGCCTTTCTGGAAGAGGACTGTAATACTGACATCCATTCAGCCTGAAGATGAATAGACACCAGAAGATAGCACCAAGATAAAATGGTTACTTCAGTAGTTGCAAACATAAGAACCTTGTCTAGATTTAACTGTGTGGCCAGTGCTGTAGGCAGACAACGGATCTGGTGCTTGGATGCTCTGCCAGTCTGTACATGAACATGTGCATGAATTAGTTAGTGGGGAAAAGATTTCCCTTCTTGAGGGTCTTGGCTGCTGTGGATATCTGTAAACACTGCAATGCTGGGGTCATGCTGCTGCCACAACCCAAATGATATTCCCAATACATGGGAAGCAAAGTTCAACTACAAAGATCTGCAGGGAAAGACTCTGTTATCCTGGCTTGAAATAATTCAGTAAGACTGTGAATGCAGCGCAGAGCAGTCAGTTTGCTGTCAGCATCTAACCAGCTTTTCTCAGCATGTATGAAGTATGGCATAAACTTAACTAAATTTGGTTTTGGTGGCTTTTCAGACACAGATAGAGTTTAAAATCAAACAAAAGTGTGGCTAAAAATTAATGTTCTTTTTCCTGTCCTTAACACACATGCCACTAAATTTCTTGTCTTGCTCCAAAGCATGTATTTGAAAGCCAATCACTGAAATAATGCCTTTCAGAATACCAGGGTTGGGGGGAAGGGAGAGGATGGGATCAAAAGAGGTTTATCAGTTAAGAAACAAAGATAATTGTGGTTCAAGTCTAAAGCCAGCAAAAGCAAGGTCTTAAAAACAAATGTGTCAAGCAGTTTTAACTATGCCACATCCAGTTCCATTGTCCATTTCCCCATAAACTCAAGAATTAGATGCATGTGCATACACACAGAGATCCACTCTCTACCTGCGTGCATCATGGGCAGAGGTTACTGGCCAGAATATTCCATTCTCAGAACAGATTTGTCACAGTCTCAGGGACTGCCATGCAACATGAATGCAAGAGACCATTTTTAGAACAGCTCCTAGAGGCCTAAGTAATAACTGTAAGTTGCAAAAAGTCACCATCATATATATGTCATTTCAGTAACATCTGAAACAGGATTGTTTCAAAAAATTAAAATCCAGCATTTGCATCCCAAGTGCTGCAGTTTCTCAGCTCCCAGGCACATTCTCACAACAGGCTTTGCCCCTCCCTCGGTTCTCCTGACACAACTCATGCAGATAAGCAAACTATGGATCAGGATGCTGGCAAGCACATTCTGTGACCAGTTCAGAGAGATGACATCCCCCTACATTCTGAAGGAAGAGACAAAGCCACGAGATGGCACTACCACTACATCGATTCTAGTCTAAAATGCAAGCTCAGTAGTTCTGAGTGGTAATGGTCTTCTGTGTGTACTGTTTAAATGGTGCACGTGTTTCATTTTGTGGTTTTAAGCTTTGTTCTTCTTTTTCTTTCTCTCCTTTTTTTTTTACAACCTCACAATTCACAACAATCTAGTCGCCTATTCCAGATGATTGTGTTTTTTCAGGGAAATGAATAATGTCATCAATAATAAAGCCAGTGCTGCACATTTCATTCATGAACCAGTTTGACACAAAACACCCGACCTCAGGCTGGATTATGGCAAACTATAATCCAGCGTTTGCCATATGCTTTGCCATATGACTGACATGTTGTGTTACTTGCCAGTTTCAGCCACGCTTGCCATGAAGCATTAGCGTTGAGCCTCTGTCCCAAACTGCACCATATAAGCAGCGGAGAGAGTAAAAAGAGATGGAGAAGAACAAGAATGAAAACAAAAAGGTACACAGAAAAAAAAGCAACAGTAGAGTTAATATGGCAAATTGAGAATAGTACAATAAATACTAGAGGTAACTTCATATTTTAAGGGGCAGGAGGTTTATAACATGATCTACATTGATTTAATCCTTTTAGTTCAGAATGGATTAAATATATCTGTACAACAACAAAGCACGAGTCCTTTCCCTCATCTTTTTCATATACAGCCATAGCAGGAAGTTCAGAAACGTGTGCTTTCTGTTAAAGCAATAGCTGTTGTAATTGGGTGTTTTAGTAAAGCAATGTTCATTAGTTTTCGAGAGAACTATTGGACCTGACAGTATGAGAAGGGCAATTTCTGCAGTACCTGTGAATGGCTGCAAAAAGATCCTCCGTAGTCCTCGGTCTTGCTGGCGTTGCCACTCCATCCGTCTCCTCCCCATAACTACTGCTTGGCAGGAATGAACTGCTTGCTGTATCCGATTCAAACACCTCCACTACGTGGAAAGAATGAACAGTGATTGTCAGTCCGTGGTGGGAACCCAACAGCACATAATCCTGAAACCAGCCCTCACTGCTCTAAGGCAAAGCCTCCGAGAGACTGAGTGAATGCACTCTTGTCATTGCAGTGATTTCGGAGTGATGCTTTCTTAGGAGACCGCAGTGCATAAAATGCCAAGGCTTGCTCACTCACAGGGGTGGAGAACAATACTGAAAGAAAATCTGCATGGTTTCTACTTAAGTTGCAAAATCAAAATTAGCCAAGCTAATCGGGTTTGCATAGCATGTTATAATAAACATAATTTTCTTTCCCTGTCTGCAATAACGAGTGGTCAGAAAGGAATTAGAAGAGATCTCATGAAGTATTAATCAGATCCTGCAACTTTATTCAGACTTTTAGTTCTACCTCGCACAAGAGATTCTTTTCTCTACAGAAGCCCACCTGAATGCTAGGATTGCTATTCTCATTCCCCAGGCTCTCTAAAATAACTACTGCTGCATCTGAAGAAGAGTTAGAGAAAACAGACTCACCACTTTCATTTTCTTGAGAGAGGTGCCCATCAGCATTACTGCCACTGTCTTGGCTGCTCCCTGAACTGCTTTCTTCATCAAAAGCAGACTGCTCCTCTTGCCTGGCTTCTTCTGGAACTGGTGATGCAGCAGGCTGTACCACAAAGGCATTAGCTCCCACTGTCTCAGAGAAGGTGAACCCAGCAGCTCCTCCCTCAGGAACCAGGCTGCCAGAGTCCATCTCGCTAGAAGTGAGTCCATCTGTAAGACAACTTCTCGCTTCCTCACAGTGTGCAAGCACAGCGTCTCTCTTAGTTGGACTCGATGTGCTTCTGACAGTCTCTCTCACTTCAGCTATTTTCTCCACTGTAACATCTGATTCTATGCTTCTGTGATCTAACTGTGGAGGTGGTACAACAAGGAACAGTTTGGGTTTCTTTGAAATAGGAGGTGGCTTCTTGCTTGGCAATATGACCGGAGTCTTCTCAGGAGACGCTGGTGATCCCTGATGTGACATGCAAGAATGGAGGGCTTCACTCTGCACTGAAGACTCAGGTGTATCTTCAGTAGCTATCCCCAGTGCTTCAGCTTCAAAAGGCTTGCTCAGACCTACTGCACCTGCAGGCTTTTGATCGCTGTCAAGCACAGGTTTGCTATCAGAGAGAACGAGAGGAGAACCTTGAGCCAGTGTCTGAACTGAGTCTTTAAAATAGGTGCCTTCAGCTTTCACTTCTTCACCTAAGCTGCTACTGAGTCTTAGTGAGAGAGATGGCTTCAGGGAAGATGGTGATGATGAATTTACAGTACCTTTTTCCTGAGAGGTGGTTTCAGAAGCAGACTCAGGTGATGGCTCACCTTCTGTCACTTTTTTGACAGACCTCAGCTGCACCATTTGCAGTGCTTTGGTAGTCACTAAGGGCATTACAGGTCTCGATGCGTCTTGCTTGCCAAGTGGCTGTTTCACTGGACTACGGCAAGAATCTTTCAGATTATGTTTCTTAAAAGAATATTGTGGTGGGATTGTTGCACCTTTCAGTTTGGGATCAAGAGGTGGTGCTGGAGGTGGGACAGCTAAGGGCAAAGTAGGAGGAGAAGGAATAGGGGAAGAGAACGAATTGACAGAAGCTTCTTGCGGAAACCATGGGACAGGCTGGGCAAAGGAAGGTTTTACATCAGCTTCTGGGGGAGGCGGGGGAAATGTGGGAGAGGATGGTAATGGTGATAGATCCATGACTTCTGTGACAGGAGGAGGTGGGGGGGGAGGAGAAAGCTCAGGACAATGTGAAGGAGGTGTTGGAAGAGGAGGTGCACCTGAATCTGGAGGAGAGCTCAGTGTGGGGTCCAGTTTCTTCACACTCACACTCCCTTCAGTAGATGTATTTGAAGAAAGAGAAGTGGAAGATGAAGACATAGAGACTGAAGACAACAGGGAAGATTTCCTTTCAGGCACTTTAGGCTTCAGCTTAGATTTGCCGGTGCCTGATGATGCAGACTTTAAAAATACAGGCACTGGGGTAAGTGCAGTGGGCGTATTGGACTGGCTGGAGTACCCACTCGATGGCGATGTGACTCGGTGGGATTTCTCTGGGGAAGTGCTCTTTGGTTTGGCCAGTTCACTGGGCACTTGTGGCACAGAAGCCCTTGAGCCATCGCTGAAGTGGCTGATGCTGTAATCGCTGAGCGCAGATGATGTACTGGCAGAGTGGGTCACTGGTGATTTCACCTGGTCATCTCCCACTGCAGCATAGTCACTGTAGTAACCCCACTGGTCAGCATACTCTGACTTGATGCTACTTGTTTCACTCTGAGAGGGAGTGACAGTGCAGATGGAGTACAGGTTTGGAGCAGTGGTGGACATCATGCTGCTGCTTGCACTAACCGAGCTTTGGCTGCGGGAGCGCAGCACCCACGGATCCTCATAATCACTGCAGGGGCTCTGGGAAGGGGAGCTGCCATTTTTGCACTTCAGATTCAACTGCAGAGAATGCTGGAGGGTGGCAATGAGAGTTTCATCAAGCACCTGTCCATTAGACTGAGCTTTTTTCTTGGGCACCCTTCTGAGTGAGTCTGTTCTGGATGGTGGCAAAGGCGGCTTCTTTGCCTTTTTCAGAGAGATGTTTCTTGCAAGAGATTTGTCACCTTGGCCTGACTGGTCATCCTGATGTTTCTTCTCCTTTCCTTCAAAGACATTTATCACACTGTCTCTGGCACTCCCAAATCCATTAGTACTACTACATGGCATGTCTGACTTCAGTCCAGAGTCCATAGGCATGGAGCTGTAGTAGCCATCGTGGTCCACAGAATACAGAGAAGTAGAATCATCCCTGACTGAAGTCCTCTCCAGGCTGCTGCTGCTCAGGTTGCTACCAGGAGTGGCACAGCCTGGTGTGGTAGAAACCATCTTGAGTGAAGGAGTCTCACTGTTTTCTGCAGACTTGTACAGCCAATGCTCTGTGCTGTTCACTGCTGCTTGTGCTCGCTCCCCTGAATAGCTAGATTCACTTCTACCATCACTGTCCTGGGAAGGGTTTGGTAAAGCAAGATTGTTCCTACTGCTGTAGCTCATGCTCTGAGAACCAGCTTCTGCATTTCCAGAAGTGCTAAGAGAGACAGCAGAGTCACCAAGAGAAAGCATCACGGCGGTATTAGATGGGATGGTATCTGAAGTCTGTGAGTGACGTGTGGAGCTACTCTCACTCCAGTTACCACTTGAAGAATGGTGATCTTCTTTCCCACTTACTGTACTGCTGGCAACAGGATTGTCTCTCGGCTTTGGGTAGGCAGTGGAGCTAGTAATTTTACTATCCAATGACCCAACACTCTGGGCTGTGTGGATAACAATAACTTCTGAGGAGGATGACAGTGTTGCATTGGGTATGATGCTTGTTGAGTAAGTGGCGTGAGGAGAGACAACACATGCTGGGCTTGCAGACTTTTCACTGTCATAGCTTCTCACCTCTTGAGACTTTGGCCTTGACAGGCTGCCTGTCGTGGGATTATTCCTCAGATGCACAACACTATCATCCACTTGCAACTTACTTATCTGGTGAGGTAAAGTGCCAGCAACGTCTTCTGTCTGCCTAGAGCTGCTCTGTGTCTGGTCTAGGGACTGCAGAGACACTCTTGCACCAGCCCGCGGCAAGCTGTGAAAACCTATGTCATTGTTTTGGCGAGAGGTGAATACAACTGCAGCAGAATCGCTCATCACTGACATGTTTCCAGATGAGCTGGAGAACTGAGACATCTGGGCCGCAATGCCTTGTCCTTTCTGTGCTCGTATTCTTCTCATTGAAGGAGGCACCACTTTAACTTCCTCCGTCTGGCAGCTGGTGTCCTTGGTTTCGGAGCGCTGCATGGCAGAGCGATAGCTGTCCAGTCTCCCTAGCGTGGAGCAGTGATCCGGGACATACATCGAATGCCCTCGGAAATCACTTTGGCCAGTGCCAACTGCTGGAGTCAAAATAAAACCATTATTTCTTGAAGCACAAGTTCACATTTATGCTCTTACTCATTTAAAACCGAAACACATCAGCAAACTGTTTGATCCCCATGCTCTTGCAGGCTATGCCTTCTGAGAAAGAATCTGCAACAATGGATTTTGCACAGGCACTGTGTGTTTTCTGCATCTCTTCCCTTTTTCCTTATTACCATGAACCCCCTGCTTACAGGATTTTCTGCATTCCTGCTGCAGATTCAACACATGAAATCCTGTTTATGACATGGCAATAATTTCCATAGTAATCAGTTATGTCAGAAACCAAGTAGCACTGTTTGACTTCCAGTAGGCAAAGCAGCAGGAACAGACAAAAGCCTGAGCAATGTGAAGTGCGTTTCCACGCTAATGCCTCATGCAATAAAGAAAAGGGGAAGAAAATTCGGAGACTAATGTGAATAATCAGATCTGCTTTTTAAAAGCATTGCACTTCATTAACAAAAAAAAATTCTCAGAAGACCCAGCCACCACGTCTCCCAAGTCTCGCAGTGCATCTGAAAGGAGGGAACACACCGAAGCATGCATTGTTTTACCACAAATAATATGATACCCTTTATACAAAGACATCACCCAACAATGCAAAGAAATCTATTAAATACAGTTTCTCCACAGCACTAGTTTTGATTTATCACAAAGGAAAAGCTCTTAAGTGGGGAAAAGAAACAGCTAGTACTCAGCTCTGTCAGGAAATAGAAAATAACTGCACTTAAAAAAACCCAAGTAATAATAATAGTATATTGGCATTAAAAGAAACCAACAAACCTTTGAGGACAAAGGAAAACCCGTTTTTAGTTCAAAATACAGTTATCGTCGGGTCCACAGAAAGGACTCGAGGGTTCTTTTAAACTTACATGTTTATTGGTAGCTGCCTTTTAAAATCACAACCCAGAGCACTGATTTAAAATTAGGCTGGGTAAAGCTGTTGCTTTTCAGTTCAGTTGCATTATTGTATAAATAGCAGACACCGAGAGGCGGGCGTGCTGCTGGAGACGCTTCTAAGGATGCTGCATATGTCACTGCGGGGGAAAATTGGTTATTTCAAGTCTCCGCCTTAGCTAGTCTCAGGAGTGATGAAGCAGCACGCCTGATGGGACTGTTCTGCTTTCATATTTACTATGTGGAACTGGATCAGGAGGATAGGTATTCTCATCATGCAGCCCTAAACACCACTTAAAGGATATTTAATTATCCTTATTCTTGGCAGGCAAAAGAGGCATTTAGGATAAGGAAAAGAGAGCTCTGAAAAGGCTACAATGAACCCAGCATACACAAAAAGACTGTTTACTTCTTTTCCTCAGGCACATAAGTAGGCTTTTACCAGCTTGAAGCCTATTTAGTTTGTTTTGTGTAGATTCTCTTCCTCTCATGAAAACGTAGCCTCTTTCTCCTCCTGGTAGAGGTTTGCAGCAAAGCTGCATACTTGGATGCGGGCAAACATCTTGGATAATCTGAGATGCTGTCAGAACAGATGGACTACTGCAGCCAACCAAGAGAGGCATTTGCATATTCTGCACACAGTTATTAAGAACTGTACAGTAAAAAAAATAATTTAATTCCATTTTCCATGTGTATTTTTTCTATAGACCAGTGTCCCCTTTCTGATTAGAGAAAAACATCAAAGCAGATGTTATGAATGCTTCTGGAGCCATGACATCACTGATGACGACTGAGAGCCAATTAAGAATATCCAGTAATAAGAATCTGTGTACTAAATTTTACAAATTAACAAAGGGGTGGGGTATTTTTCTTCTTCCTACTACTGTGAAACACACACAGGCACACAAATACACACACACAAGACAGAAGGATGGGGCTGGTGAACAAAGCTGTCAGCACTACAGCAAGCATCTAACACTGTCGCATACTGACCTGTGGCTGAGAGCATCTCGTTTCAGTATGCAGCATGTCTGCACTCACAATGGAAGCTAAATACACTCCACTTCACAAGTAGCACGACAGAGATCCACAGTTTATGCTTAAGATGTTACTGCTAGTGAAGGTAAATGGCGAAGCAGAACAGCATTGGACTTGCTAACTTCCCCTTTCCCCTTTCCAAAATCAGGCGTGTCAAACACTACTGGGACATGCTGCTTACAGCAAACACAGAGTGGTGTGTGAAAGACAAAATTAAACCTTGGTGCTATATCTGCACTACTGAAAAGAGGCCAAGGATGGCTGTACCAAAAAATGGCTGAGGGAACAGCTTTTCTCCTGTCCCTTGGAACCCATGCCAAGATGGAGTCTGGTTAGCCCAGGCCAGAGCAGTGACGAAGAAGCATGCTTAACAGGAGGGCAGCATCAACAACCACAGGATGATGCTGGGCATCAGTGCTAATCTGCTTTGCTACTACAAGTAACTCAGGGTCCAGTCTAATGTGCTCATAAGTGGAACATCTCTGTTATGATGAAAGGATGAGACAGCTGGGTCTCTTTAGCTTGGAGAAGAGGAGGCCAAGAGATGACCTTGGTATGGGAAGGGTGAGTGTCATGAAGATAGAGCTGGGCTCTTCTCAGTGATGTCCAATGATAGGACAAGGGACAATGGGGACAAGCTGCAGCATAGGATGTTCCACATAACCATAAAGAATTTTTTTTTCACTGTGGGGGTGGCAGAACCCTGGACCAAGTTGCCCAGAGAGGATGTGAAGTCTCCTCCACAGAAGATCTGCCTGGATGCATTCCTGTGTGCCCTGCTCTAGCAGGGGGGCTGGACTAGGTCATCTTTCAAGATCTCTTTCAACCTCTAACATTCTGTGATTCTGTGAAATTGATCCAACAGCAGTAAGCCTTGGCAACCTTAATAATGCAGGGAAGCCCACTGGGGCACATCTCTGTGCCAACAAGAAGCCTCTTGTAGTTAGAATGGGTCAAAGCCCAAACAAACACAGGGTTCAGAAGGGGCAAAAGAGCCTAGTTTCAAGAGTATAAAGAACAGGGCTACATCCTTCGATCATGATACGGGATATGGTCAGGAAAGGGACTTTTCACAGCTGTTTCTATTACAAGAATGCAACACTGAGGTTTTAAGCAATTTTTTGTAGGAATGGATTATATTCTGAAATTACGTCAGCTTTGGTTTTATTTCCATGCATAACCTCAAGCAAAGCTGTGAGCATTTACTTGTCCTTTATAACACAGCAACTGTTCATTTTACAGTTCCATTTCCTGAAGAACAACAACAGAACTCTGCAGGGGAAATGGTTAAAAAAAACCCCAAACAACAACAACAAATTTAAGGCTCAGGTATTCTCTTAAAATACTTTAGGTTTTAAGACTGTGATGGGAGTCAGAGGAGGGTAGTGAGGAGCGTTTTGTTTGCAATTTACAAATGCACTGCAAACCTCTCGCTTGCAAAGCAAAACTGAAAAGCAAGGGGTTTCAAAAATCCTTAACAAAATGAAACAAATCAAGCCACCTTTGCTGATACTGCAACCAGGAGACAAACAGTCCAAATCTAAGGGCCAGCCCAAACCTTCACCTGACTATTACACTGAAAATGCCTTTCAGAAAGCTTCTACTCAAACAGCAGTCAGAAGTCCCAAGATTTCTGCAACACTACAATACTGGCTATGAATCAGAGCTCCTAAAGAATACTACCTGCAGGTCCATCTAGTTGCAGGAGGGATGTCTGAGCAGACAGCAGAGAAAAGTGTTGTGGAACTGGACATCAGGTTACAGATGCCGAATGTTATGAAGTCAGAAGTGGCTACAGTTTGGTGGTATGATAAATGTGCTGAAAGTAATTAGTAATTGTCTTGTCTGCATTTTATATTATCTTGTGTCCAGCAGCCTTGCAGACAGTGCTATGTCCAGCACAGGAGACCAGTATCTAGAGCTTTCTTCTTTATTAACGTACTTTTTGCCATGCTGAAAATACCTCTTAGGACAAAGAATCTTTGCTAATGCCCATTTTCAGTGTGGACTCCAGAAGCAAAACACCCACTATCTCAAAGGAGCAAAACATGCAGCGTATTTAAGATCTCTTGTATGGAAACACAGAGAAGAGACTCAAATGCATGCCTCAGCTCCAAGCACTTGATCCAAGATAGGCATATATACAAGTTACACCAGTTTTCCCTGACTCCAGTAGTTAATGATGTTGCTTGTTAGAGATTACAGGGACTGAGACTGACTGCAAATCTGATGGAATAAAGCGTCTGCATCGAATTCCTAAAGCCAGCACTAAAAGACTCCTTGTCTCCTTGTGATTCTGGCTGATCTGGTGGCACCAGTAACTCACTACAGAGAATCAGCAGAAAGGTCCTCTGCACTGAAATGAGTGCAGATAACCGAGGAGCACAGAGGATAAATGTGTGTTGATAGCATGAGGAACCTGCTTGTTTTGACTAGTCTATAGAAGTAATCACTCTTCCAAACTTCTTTTGATCAATCATTTCTGCTATAAGCACTTGTCTCTTGTGCCTCAGGCACATTCCTAAGGTCTACTGCTTTCATCTTCCCATGCCCCACCTAGCAATCCTGCTCTAAACCCAGTGACCTGGCCAAATCACTGCGCAGGCACCACAACTTCCACTGCTACAAAAAAAAAGCCCAAAACCCACACCCTTGAGATCCTTCATCTATTTTACCCTAGCAGTTACATACCAAATGATTTTTAATAGACATTCAACATGAAACAGAGAAGTACATCTGGCTTATGGTAATATTAAGTAATTTTCACTGTGCTCCATGAAACATCTGTAATCTCTCAGAGAGAAGAAAAATAGTGCAGAGAATCTTGCAGTACTTTCAATCCTGACAGCTAAAAAATACCTTGACTCCTTGTGTATGTTACTGACACCCTGACAGGGAGAATTTTGTTGAAAATATAGGAAATTGAAGTTTTCTTGAATCTGTTAATTTCACTTAAGTGAACAGTCTCTGGTAAAAATTACACTCCTAGCATCTCTGTCTTTCATCTCTCACTATCAAAAAGCAAGTCACACCTGTTTTCTAACACCCTGATCTCTGGATTAATAGTGCTGGAAATATAGAGTGTTTAGAAAAGTACAGCTTTAAATCAGTGTTAGTTAAAAGGCACAGTAAGTCTGGAAAGTTCTGTTCAAAGGCTATTGAAGCTCCAGCCTGAAGCAAGTACAGAACACCAGCCTGAGCAATTAGGTGTATGGTGTGTTTCTGTAAGCCCACAGCATAGCTTTGACTCTTCTTACCTGTGGGACCTGTATCTTGAATGACTGCTAGTGCTGAAGCAGCAAATTGGAAAAGATTATCTAATTAAGAGGAGTGTTCAACAGGACAGTTAAACTCTGGAAGAGATTGTCCAGAGAAGCTGTGGATGCCCCCACCATGGAAGTGTTCAAGGCCAGGTTAGATGAGGCCTTGAGCAAGCAAACCTAGTTAAGTGGTATCCCTGTACGTGGCAGGGAGGTTGGAGCAGATGATCTCTAAGTTCCCCTCCAACCTGAGCCATTCTAAGATTGATCAGAAGGACCTATATGCTCCCATGTTGCTGAGATGGAATTGTTTCCTCTAAGGCACCAACAAAGGGTCCATGCTGCGTCACAACAGATCAAACAAGGAACTAAGAATTTAGATGTCAATCATGTTAATTCTGAGGACTGACAGGAGGACCTATGGGTGACAATTCGTTGTGAACTACTGAAAATGTCAGGCAGGGCAATAAGCAGAAGAAAAGCATACAAGGTCATTCTGACCCTCTGAACCCTTCTGTTACAAAGAAAAATATGAGGGGTGGATAAAACAAGCCACAAAGCCATAAAGACCCTGAATTATAACTTAAGGTGGACAAAAAAGTATTGAAACAATTCAAGGGAAGCTCACACAAAGCATAAAACTAAAAGATCACTTTTGAAAATGTGGAGAGACTTTGTTTTATTAAAGGAAAAAAACAGCATGCCTGGCAGGAGACAAAATCAAAAGGTGGAAAACTTGAAGATGGCTTCCTCTCCTCAATTTTGGTGAGGTATGTTTAACTGGAAGATGAGTTGAGATGGAACTGATGCTCAGGTGTGAGCCCTGCTCCTGCAGCAAGACAGGGAGGGAGTTTGGGACACCAGAAGCTATTCATTGGTGCCTGGAACCGCACTGGTGCAGAGCTCTGGAAAAACATTCACAACCAGGTAACTCGGTACCTTAAGAAACAGAAAGTCAGTCTGAGCCAGACCTAGAGCACTGACACAGAGAAGGGACCATGGGAAAGCAAAGGCATTTCAATGCCTTTATTTCATCAGAATTGGAACACATGAAGATGAAGACAACTAAGAGACAAGAAATGAACATGACCTGAAACAGATTCTCCCAGAGAGATGCTCATCTATACCAAACTTGTTTGGCAGTCATCCTCTTCACAAGGGAAGAATATCAGTTTGCATATAAGGTACCATCTGGAGAAGACAGCTACAGGTGATGGATAATGGAAATGCAGAGCAGAGAAACTGAGTGCACAGTATTAAAGAAATACATCACCTCAAAGTTTCTTGCCCTTTCTGTAGTTTTGATCCAACACTGACTCCACTAAATATGTACATATATAACATTTATGTTCTGTAAAACGATGAAGGTAATTCAAAGGTAAGCAAAACTAATTTTGCGTTGCTGTGTTCGGCAGAGAGAGGAATGCTTTACTTCCTCCTCTTACTTTAATGTTGCTCTGCTCAATAGTACTGAGAGGGTCCTGCTGTTAAAAAAGAACTATTCAGAAAATAACTGGCATCTCTAAACTAGTGGGCATCTCATAGAATCATAGAATTATCTCCAGGGATGTGGCCACAACCACCACCATGGGGTGAGCTGTTCCAGTGTTCCACCACCGTAATAGTAAAGAACCTGCTCCAAATACCCAATCTAAATCTGCTCTTCTCTAGTTGAAGCCATTGCCCAGAGGCCTTTGTAAACAGTCTCTCTCCAGCCTTCTTGTAGGCCCCCTTTAGGTACTGGAAGGATGCTATTAGGCCTCCTCAGAGCTTCCCCTTCTCCAGGCTGAACAACCCCAGCTCCCTCAGCCTGTGTTTGTAGCAGAGGTGCTCCAATCACCTAATCACTTTCAGGGCATGCATACTCTTTTTCTGTCTCAAAGCATCCTCTATCCCATTGCATTTAATTTACACAGCATTTTTCAAGCAGAAGTTTCCAGTCTGTGCAGAGACTGGTTCCTTGCTGGAAGACACCTGTGAAAACACAGCAGTATTACAATGCTCAGAAGTAGGAATGTTTAAAGATACTTTCAACACACGCCTCAAGGGTGCAGTTAAGACCCCCTTTTGGTACACTCGTCTAAATTCTACAAGCGTACCACAAGCACTGAGCTCAAGCCAGGAGTCAGCACAGGTTTTCTCTTCTGTTTGGTATTTTTTGTGCCAAAGCAGAAAAGGGAGAACCCTATCAGTTTGGTCTGGCAGAAGCTCTTTCACAAAATTAAAGTAGTTCAAACTTGGTTGAAGCTTTGAGGTTCTCTCAAATTTCTGCTTCCATCTGAAGGACAAACAATGGGTAACAAGAATCTGCTGTATACGTTTCTTACTCAGCTTGTGCACAGCAATTCTGGTATACCAAGGGATTTTAATCTTTGTGTAAATATTACAGCCATTAGGCTTTAGGGAAGAAACAAAGAGATTTATTCAGCTGAAACCACAGGGAGAATGTCAATAGGCACAATGCAATTGCTTGATTTGGAGTTTAGTCCGGATCCTTGTTCTGATCAAATGAACTGTGGAATGTTTTAAAACAACTTGCTGTTTGTTTTGGGACAGTGTAAGAGAAATAGGGAATGGACAACTACAGAAATGTTTGGGGAGTGTCAGAGGAGAAAAGGCAAAGAGAGTACTGAGCAAGGATGGGGGAGACTGAACTTATTCCCAGCCTTGCCAGCTGCCTGGTGGGAGACTCCAGCTAAGTCATGGTTCCCCCTCTATGAGATGAAGATGCTGATAACTTTTCTCTTTTAAAACAGCTCTTTGTTTCTAGTGATGGAAAACAATATGCTAACAGGATGAAGAGTGCCATTAGAGAGTCTTCCTGACACACAGTCTGCTGTCCAGGTGGCATACAACCACCATGGAAGTAACAAGAGGCTCTTCAAACAACTTCCACTGTAGAGGGCTGAAGCTCTACTTGCCTGCCGGTTGTTGGTCAGGAACTCTCCAGGGAAGAACTCCTACACTGAGATACTGCCAGTCCTGAAGTTTCTGCAACTTAGAATAGGAGCCAAGGAAAATATTCAAGCAATGCAACATGAAACATGCTCAGCACAGAGGTGAAAGACTGACCATAAAACCTGTCACCCTTAGCAATTACCCATTTCAAAGTCCACATGCCTGAAAGAGTGTGGAGAAACCCAACAAGATACAAATGGCAGCTTGGAACAAAACATTCTACACCACTCTGCTTTTCTCTGCTCTCTGCCTCAAGGTGTCAAAGATTATACCAAAACCAAGGTCCATGACACATGTGCCATTTTCAGAATACCACAGAAGAATCAAGACCACCATAATAACCTTGCAAATGACCAAGCCATGTCTTGTTATCAGGTTTGCAATTAAGCAGCACAAGTGCTTTTAATGAGCACAAGTCACTGCATCTCAGCTCTAGACAAAAGAGCAAAGCAACTCAAGTTTGAAATGGAAAAACAGCTCTAGAACAGATGAGAGAGGATGAAGGCTGTTTCTGCTATTCCTCAAACTAGCTGTAAACATGGTACCTGAGGGATTAGCCTCAGAGAGATTTAAAACAGAAGGAAATCTTGTAGAGAATAATTTATTATTAAGCTTTACATAGCTCTGTTTGCAGCTTTGATCTTTCTTTGGTAAGAACACATCTACTTTATTTAAACTCTCATGCTTGCTTATACTTGATTGCAGGTCTGATGAATGTATCATTCTCTTTCAGGAAATAACAAATTCAAATTTTGACCTCCAGGAGCAACTCTAGGTCTGGAAATTGTCTCCTGCCAGGTAGCAAGGCCCACTACACACAGTGAAGAGGGAGGAAGGGAATCCACACTATGAGAAGCTCCCTACAACAGGCACAAAACAGTATCCATCTCACAAGAAGAGCAGGATAGATACATAGGAACTTTGGACAAATCTCAGAACAGCAGATAGAAATCACATCATTATGTGGGACCCAAATGTGATGACATTTAAAGCTGCCTAGCTTTAGCCATCCTAGCAGAGTTAGAAACATTGCATTTCCTTTCTTGAGGCAGAGGATCCCACGGCAGGGCACTGTGTCATTACAGATGTTAAAGGATGACAGAATCACAGAATGTTAGACATTGGAAGGGACCTCCAGAGACCATCGAGTACAACGCCCCTGTGAAAGTAGATTCACCTAGGGTAGTTCACACAGGAATGCATCCAGACAGGTTCTCAAAGCCTCCAGAGAAGGCGCCTCAACATCCCTGGGCAGCCTGTTCAGTGCCACATCATCCTCACTGTAAAGAAGTTTCTTCTCATGTTGAAGTGAAACCTTCTATATTCAAGTTTGCATTTATTGTTCCCTGTCTTATTACTGTGCACCACCAAAAAGAGACTGACCCCATCCACTTGACACCCACCCCTCAGATATTTATAGACACACTGATCAGATCCCCTCTCAGTCTCTGTTCCCAAGACATAGCAGCTCTGGGCCTCTCAGTTTCTCTACGTAGGGGAGATGTTCAAGTCCCTTAATCATCCTCATGGCTCTTCATTGGACTCTACCCAGCAGGTCTCTGTCTCTCTTGAACTGGGGAGCCCAAAACCAGACATAATACTCCAGGTGTGGTCTCACCAGGGCAGAGTAGACAGGGACAAGAACCTCCTTAGACCTGCTGGACATACTCTTCTTGATGCACCCCAGGATGCCATTGGCTCTGTTGGCCACAAGGGCACATTGTTGTCCCATGCACAACTTGATGTCTGCCAGGACTCCAAGGTCTTTCTCCATGGAGTTGCTCTCTAACAGGGCAACTCCTAACCTGCACTGGTGCCTGCTGTTATTCCTCCTCAGGTGCAGGACCCTGCACTTGTCCTTTTTGAACTTCATGAGGTTAGTCTTCACCCTGCTCTCCAGTCTGTCTGGATCTCATTGGATGACAGCACACCTTGACAGGCTGTCAGCCAAACCCCCAGTTTGGTATCATCAGCAAACTTGCTGAGGGTACATTTGATGTCCTCATCTAGGCTGTTAATAAAGATATTGAACTAAATTGGGCCCAGTACTGATCCCTGGAGCTCAGTTCCACTCACACACCACTTTTCACATGCTTGCCTCTCACTTTCTCTACACTTGGCCCTCTAGCTCATTTCAAATCCATTTACATACACATTTTTGCTCCTGTTTCTGAAAAATCTAGACAAACAACCAAGAATTGAAAACAATTAAAAAAGAAAGGGATGCAAAATGCAAGGCAGTAAAACATACTGAGATCATCAGTGAGAGGATTCCACACGTAAAACACCTATTTTAAAAGACATTCCTCCTCCACTGCAAAAAGAAAAATGGAGGTGGAACATAATTTTACCTGTAAAGTTCTAACTTAAAAAAAATAAATAAGAATAACCAGTTTTAAATCAAAGTGTTCTGCAAAGTGCCTGAAAGATCTGCCAAAACATAGACTACTTCATCAGCTTTGAATATCATGTATGGTACCAACTATGAAAGGATAGCCAAAGGTAGTGTAAATGTGACTGATGAGGAATTTTTTCCTTTGGAATATATATAATAGCTGATGAGTCCATCCAAATTACTTCCAATCAAATAACATTTATTCTTAAGGGATCACCAATTAGATCTAAACTGAGCTGGAAGATTTACAAGCTTTTCACTGGTGATGCAACTCTTGGCAGATCCAAGAAGGCATCCATGAACTGTTTTACTGCACTGAGTCATTATTTGCAAGCCAATGTCTGTCCACTTTAGTTTTGTTCCAATGAACATCCTGAGGGAGCAGCCCAAACCTCCAGGAAAACATTAAAGACCAAAAAACTTTTATCCCTGCAGATTTCCATTGTACCATAGAATCATAGAATCAACCAGGTTGGAAGAGACCTCCAAGATCATCCAGTCCAACCTAGCACCCAGCCCTAGCCAGTCAACTAGACCATGGCACTAAGTGCCTCATCCAGTCTTTTCCTGAACACCTCCAGGGATGGTGCCTCCACCACCTCCCTGGGCAGCCCATTCCAATGCCAATCACTCTCTCTGTGAGGAACTTCCTCCTAACATCCAGCCTAGACCTACCCCAGCACAACTTGAGACTGTGTCCCCTTGTTCTATTGCTGATTACCTGGGAGAAGAGGCCACCCCCCACCTGGCTACAAAGCCTCTTCAGGTAGTTGTAGACAGTAATAAGATCACCCCTGAGCCTCCTCTTCTCCAGGCTGCACACCCCCAGCTCCCTCAGCCTCTCCTCATAGGGTTTGTGTTCCAGGCCCCTCACCAGCTTTGTTGCCCTTCTCTGGACACGTTCCAGCACCTCAATATCCTTCTTGAATTGAGGGGCCCAGAACTGGACACAGTACTCAAGGTGTGGCCTGACCAGTACATCATTTTCCCTTCAATAGATGGAATTCAGATAAAAGGTCCTAATTTCCCTTGCCACCTTGTGCACTGGAGGCACATATGTTTGGAACTGTAATAGGCTATCAGACTGTATTGGTTTCATGAGCACTGGTAATGTCATTAGTCAAGTAATGATAAGCAGTGACAATGAACAGTGGATGGAATACAGTTCTGATGAGCCATACCTAGCTCCTTTTGTATGTTGTCAGGGATTCCTGTAATAGTCTTTCTCCTTTTGACTTTCTTCGGCCGTCTTACCACCGTGTCTGTGTAAATTAGAGACCGCCGAATGCTGGCTTGGCGGTCGAAATTCTCCCCTAATACATGATAGAACAAGCAAAGCAACATTACTTCCAAGCACGCTGACATCATGCACTTTCTTCCACTCACTTTGGTGTAGAAATGGAAAAAAAGGCATTAATAAATGATGTTAGCTTGTCCTACAAAGGTTTACACTGAAGGAAGATACAGCACATTGCCACAGTAAGGCCTCAGACACAGTCATTACACAGGGCTGCAGGCTTTTAGAGGACTTTTGACTTCCTGAGCCCAGTTCAGATTTGGTGAGAGCAGCTCTAATTCCACAAGTGAACAGAATCCTTGCTTTAATTTGACCCTCTGGGTGTTGGGGCTTTGATATTTTTTGGTGTGTGTTTCGTTTTTGTTTGTTGTTCCATTTAAAAGTGACGAGCTGCAACAAAAAAAGCAAATCTGCTCAGGAACACGAAAGATCACAACGGTTTGTGCAGGAACAGACATTGCTATTGGCAACAGCTACTACGTCTTTGCACAGCCCCATCATTAAATCACACAAGACTCTTCTTTCCCCTTCCAAGTTGCTCTGAACCTGTCAAGTGTATCACATTTCTGGTGGTGATCTTTTAACACGATACAAATAAGCACCAGAGAGCACGCAGAGATCAAACTGGTCTTGTGGTCTCATAAATATTTCAGTCAGAGCAGAAGATGCTTAAAACTGAAATTTTATACGATTATAAAAATATACAATGGTGAGAGATGAGAAAAAATGTGTGCAGCATGTTGCCAGACAAAGCCTTATGATGACCATGTGCTGTATCATAATGAGACCCAGAAGCACCACTATCATTAAGCAGCTTTTCTTTAGGAATTCACTTCTGTTTAGAGGTTTATAATTTGGCCATTTTACTAGGAGGAAGATAAAACTTACCCTATAGATTGTGAGCTGAGTTACTTCTGACACTTCTAAAAAATTAAGGACTACCCCTCCAAATCTAACACATAAATTCCCTTTTTAGAAGTTAAAGCATTTTAAGGCACTCAGTGCCCTTTAAATAATCCATTTAAAATTTAAATGCAAAGGGGGGAGGGGAAATTATGCATGTAGACATTTTTTGTTGTGTACGTTTTGAAAATCAATGACCAAATTATTTACCTCTAAGAAGTGATTATGCAGAGTACCTAACACATCATAAATACTATCCCTGGCTGACAGCACATCAGCATGATGTGTGTCGTGCAAAGGGCATAGAAAACCTCCTTACCTCTGTAACAGTCAAAGATACAGTCATATTAAAGTATAGCACATGGACTTGTGGAGATGCAAGGAAAAACCAGCAGTTTCATTCACCATTTTGTAAACATAAAGACTCTGACTCTGTTTGACTGGAGCCTTGTGCTCCCATGAACCACACTTGTGTTAAGTGAAATTCTTGCAGCTACAAAGAAGTGCCAGTTCCATCTGAATTTTGGATTAACTGACTGAAGTCAGGGCAGATTAAGGGAGGAGGAAGCTCATGGGATTTATAAAATTTAGAGGTGTGGATCCCAGTGGCTCAGTAGAAGCCCTGCAATACTGAGACAAATTGTGCACTGTCTGGGGCATTACCACTACCAGGTCACTAGAATCTTTATGGGGTCAGAATGAGGTGATCCTGCCACACAGGGTATTAATTCTATCCACATCACAGCAAATCCAAAGAATTTGAAGGAGAAAAGTTTTGCTTCTCTGAATAAATCTTTATCCATTCAAAGGCCAACCCCTGGGCCCGAGACTGTGAGATGCAAGGAAATTAAAACACAAATTTGAATGTCCTGAAATGAAACATAAATAGTAAGCAGAGGGTGCAAACAAGGAGAGAGTCTTTTACATGAAGCCTCAGACAGCACAAACAGGATGACCACAGAGAAATATTACTGTGTCAGCTGATCCACAGCAAGTTCTTTCCCTGAGCTACCAAAAAACTAACTCAACTAATCCATCTTCAGTGACTTTTGACACTCAAAGGTTTTTTTCAAAGCCACTGTGCAAATGTGCAGAATTTCAAAGTAGCTGCTTTAATAAATTCCAGCAATCAGAAGTGGAACATCTCGGTCTTTTTTTTCCCCCTTCTTCATTGCAGCATTATTATTATTAAATATATAAATATTTAATTAAATCTATTTAACATTAAATATATTTTGCAAATTTAAGAATACTTTCCTCCTGTTACAGATTTCTAACCAATCATCTGGGCATTCCTTATACAATTTACTCAGCTTCCTTGGATTCACTGAAAATATGTAAGTATGGTGCTTAAGTCTCACTGAAGTCAGTCAAGTCAGACTCAAGCAAATGCTTAAACGTTTTGCAGGACCCTGCCTGGCACTGATCACCTCCACCATCACCAGACTGTTGCATCTGGAAAGAAAGTTAGTTCCAAAACCCCCATGAAAGCAGACACCGTTATACATCTTTTAACCCCCAAGCTGTGGAAATGCAAGGATTGGCCACCACTAAAATTTCAGCCCAAACCCTTTTCAGGCCAGAGTAAGCTCAGCTCAGGCACTGCTGAAGTCTGACACTGCTTCCAAATCTGGACACCCAGCCAGCAGCTTGTCAGCCCAATGCAATGCCCCTGCACTTTCAGATTTTTACTGTGACTGTATTAGTTGCTGCAGTCTGTTCACCCAAGAGGCCCAAAAGCTGACCCTGTGGAGCATTTATTGCACAGCCAGGTGAGAGGCCATTGTATCAGAATCATTACTAATGTGCTGTCAATTGCCAGCAGCCTCTTCAGAGGTTAATCTTTTATTTCATGTCACAAGTAGTAAAATGGAAGTTTTCTGACCTCTCTTCTGGGAGAGTAAGGGGGGGAAAAAAGGGCAAGGGAAGGAAAAAGGCAGGTAAAACCACACACCAATGATGATTTGTTCCATGGCACATTGAGCAAACTGGACAGAATTCTTGGTTGTTTTTTCTCCTGCCTCATGCAGTAACATAAGGAACTCCATAAAATAAAATTACTCTATGTGTGGGAGGGCAGAGGAGGGGACCAGATTGTGACTTTTTAAAAAGGAACGAGGATAGCAGCTTTTCTATGTGTGTTGTGTGTGGCTCATAGTCTGTTACTGTCGATTGCCTTGTTCCACAGTAGTAATGTAATTATTCCAAGTGAAAGGAAACTGGATCACAGAGACCATACACATGCTGCAACAGTGATTCTCCTTTACTGCCCTCCCTTTCCATCCCTTCTGATTGCCATGCTTACAAGAGAATAAATGCTCAAGAGCACACTCCAAAGAGGTGAGGTGTAATACACACACACACACACACACTGCTTTTATCAGAAAAGCTGAGAACTGCTGTGTTTGCCACAGGAAGACCCAATAGCTCAGGGGACACAAGGTTTGCTACACCAGTCCAATTAAGCTGCTTTAAGTCTCATGACTAGTTTATCCAAACGTGGCGATGCTCCCAGTGACAATGAATTAAATCTATGAGGTTTATTTGATCTCTTTTGCCTCATTTTTCTTTCCATCTGTTTTGTTCCTCCATACATTTTCAGTACACAGGATCATTAAATCAAACAGCAGATTACTCTTTCTGTAAGTATATTCTGTTCCTGCTGTCACAATACCTAAGCCCTGCTCAAGCTTATCGATTATGTCAGATTATCCATTGTTCCCACAACTCAGCCTTCTGCACCTACATTCCCCAGATAATGCCAGCTGGCCTAGTAACACTTCAGCATTACACTTATTTTCCTTCTATTAATTTTCCACAGGTGAGGTTATTTGTAATTTTCAGTCATCTTAATGCTGTTTATTTCAAACATTTTCTGCTATTTAAGGAAAAATTCTTTATTTCCCAGCTTTCTGATGTTTATCACAGAAGTACTGCTCTTATACATTTAAATACTACTAGATACTACTATCTAAAATGATAGTTTCTAAAAAAATATAGGTGAAGAAAATATTGGTAGTCATATATGGAAGGAGAACACCCAGGGTACTTTCAAAACAAAATCAAATACTGCAAGCTATTGATTGTTAAGACTGAGCATGGAGTCAGAGCATGCCATATGGAATCTAAAATAAATTGGATATTGAATATCATCCTGGTTTTGGAAGGCAAGCAGTCAGTGATTTGAATTAATTAATAATGGCTTGATACTGTGTAGGAAGAGATTAGGAAATTGAAGTGATAATTCAATCTTTCAAAGAAATTCTAGTTACACATAGCAAAATATCTACTAGCATCAGGCTTGAGCATAATTTAACTTCCAGAAAGTGTGAGTTTTCCAACTGTAAAACCAAAGAGTAATATATATGTATATATGTAATATATATGAGAAGAGTTGATACATAACAAGCTGTGGACTATGGTCACATGAATGTCTTACCAAGAGTCTTGTTGAAGATGCAGCCTCATTAATTTCTGTTGCTCTTACCCTCTTCACCCTACTATCCTGCTGCTGGTAAAAGTAAGACCCCTGAGGCATTTTTTTTCTTGACTTCTGTCCTTTGGAATATAGAAAACCCTGATAACCCTCCTTATGTAAAAATTCCTAGAAAGAAAACCCTTGGAAATCACTAGCACTGCAGACAAAATTATTTACCATTACATATCTTCAGCACAGTCAACAGCAAAATACTATCAATTCTCTTCTAGTACTTCATGAATACCTAATGTCAGTTCAAGCCCATGTTATGTAGACTATTTTAATTAATTATCATTTTAAGGGATTTTGAGGCTTTCTCATTAAGTCTGGAGGTGGACTATTAAACAAAACACTGTTTTCACAGAAAGGTGCAGTAAGTAATTAAAATTCATGCATCAATTATATGAGTGTCAAAATACTATCCAACTGTATCAATCCTTTTTTATCCCTTCCCTCCCTCATCAGTGTAATGTAATGACTGAAATTAAAAGCCTACCAGTCACATTAATAGGAACCAGATCTGTTTGGACTGCCTGTGCTTGCTGTCGCATTTTCTCTTCTGGCGTTGGCAGTGGAAGGGACTTAGTCCAGTTGGTTTGGGTGTTGATATCTGATAACTCGTCTGAAACTGGAGTTTTAGGCCTCTTGATGCTAATAAGCTTTTCTTCTTCTGGAGAAGAGACAGGACACTACAAACAGAAATACATGGAACAGTGTAAGTTTACTACCAAAAAAAACCATCCAACAGCAAAGCACAAAGGTGGGACTGTGGCATTACAAAGGTACTGCTGCTGCAGCCAGCACGACAGCTTGTGGAACAAAACTACACCCTCACAATTGTCACACTTTGACCTATAAGAAGAGTGATTTAAAAAATGCTCCACCCACAACAAAACACCTCAACTGTACATATCCAAGACATCTAATGAGTCTAAGGAATATATACCAATGAGAGAAAAGAGTGGTCTTGAGCACAGCAAAGCACAGTGACCAAGTACCTTGCACACTGACATCATCCCTGGAGTGATTAACCCCTTGCACTGCATTGCAGTTTGCCTTCCCTTCTCTCCTCTCCCATCCCAGTGCCCTGTTAGGAGGATGAGATTTGACCGCTGCTCTGCTCCAGCTCTACTAGGTTGTGAAGGTGCTTAAGGTCCCAGCAAGAAGCCATTGTGAAAAGACAGATTTTGGGAGAGCTCAGTATAAGAATCAGTTTAATGTACTCTACAAAATCATCAGCCACAGATCAATGAGGTAGTAAGAACAACTCTGATTTCATGGTGGAGAAATTCATGCCACACTCAAGGGGTCCAGTTGTGCCCATTTCTCAGGGGTGAGGCAGTTAATATTAGTAGCCACACAATGTCTACCTCAAAACTAATTTCTTATCAAAGTAGCAGATTTTAATCCCCATGGTGGTTTTTCACTTCAGAAACTCAAAGCAACCAATAAAACAAAACCCTTTCTGCTCCAGAAAAAGAGGTTGCAACAGCTTGTGCAAGTCCTTCCACTGGACAAAGTTATAAGCCAAAAAAGCTATTTGCTTTCAGAGAGCAAATCTGTTTTCATTACAGAGCCCTGGCTTGTATGTCAGTAACAGCAGAGAAGGCTGTAACAAAGCCCTTTACCCATAGGACAGTACCAGTCCACAGGAAACCCCAAAGGCAGGCAGGTTCAAGGCACACAGAGAGACATCACTGAGGTTTCCAGCAGGTGGTCACCAAATTCAAGCAAACCCAGGAGAAACAACCTTCTCTCCTCACTCCTGCCAGCAAGGCACTCCAGGGAATCTTAGAAGCAGGAGAGGAAGAAAGCCCTGAGGCAAAACCCACCTCTGCTTCTTCCTGTTCCCAGGCAAAACAGAAAAAAGAAAGCCACAGAAGAGAAACTGAACAGCAGCACCAGCAGAGATCTCTCTGCCACCTCCCAGCTCCTCTGCTTCAGAGGTGTTTCTTTCATTTGGAAGCTCCCTCTTTACCACCAGATCAGAGTTACCTGTACTGGATCACTGCCACCCCTGGTCATTACTCCCTGGCTGCTGTACACAGGCCTGGGTAGAAGCACCACAGCTACTTGTAAACAGATGGAAGTTTTACATCAATCTGAGTTTTCAGTCTAAGCGATCTGTTCTGAGTGCTAGACAAAAGCCTACCCAGCCACTCTGTCACAACTACTGTTTATGATTTCTGATTTTCATTTTCTTCCTGTTACCATGAGGCAGTCCCACTGTTTATAAATAAATAACCATTCATTTATTCTACTAAGCTTCAACTATACCTCCTATAAGATAGGGCTCAACGTTGTATGGAATTTAAAAGACTAAAAAGGCAACTTCCAAGTAAAAGGTAAAAGAATACAGAAGCAAAATCTCTTCAAGTATTAATACTAAAAAAACCCAACACTTCAGGCAATGAAATTATTAGTAATGTCATCCTGTCATTTAGAACCACACTTTGTAACGTGAGAGCCTTTTATCCTGCCTTTCTTTACAAGAGAGGCTGCAGATGGGATGGACACTGCTCTCCAGGCAAGGCTGAGCCCTGTGCAAGGCCCAGCAACCCTTTCAACACAAGCTTCTTGGAGGCCATTGGTATTTTTTCAGGCATGCATTGTTTTTAACAGGCTCTAAAAAGCATTTCCCCCTGCCCAGGGAGGTGGTGGAGTCACCATCCCTGGGAGGTGTTCAAGAAAAGACTGGATGAGGCACTTAGTGCCATGGTCTGGTTGACTGGATAGGGCTGGGTGCTAGGTTGGACCGGATGGCATTGGAGGTCTCTTCCAACCTGGTTGATTCTATGATTCTATGATCTTTTTACAAGTGTATGCTCATACACTTTTTATACACACACCCAACGTGGGCACAGATATCTGTGTGCACACACATAAGGATTGTCCCGTCTCAAATCACTCAAATTCAAAATCTTTCATGAACATAAGCAATTTGGAAGAGAAATGCCATTGCAGAATGTAAAGCTACTTCTGACCCATACTTCCTCCCAGTTAGGTTTAAAAACAACTGAGAGAGTCAAAGGGTTTGTATGGAATGTAGCACTGGGGTGCTAGCCCAGTGTCACAGTGGGCATGAGTGTGTGTGCACTTAAAGGAGTCGCTGAGGTTGAGGCAAAGAAATTAGTTTTCCCCATTCTACAAAGACTTTTTTCTCTGCCTGAATCAGGGCACCAAGAGAGACCCCTCAGCCCGGGGTTTTGCAGTGACCTTCAGATACTCTGCTTGGTTGATATTGTCAGCATTAATATCTGTCACATTCAGACTATACAGCAGTGCCAGGTCTCAGCTGTCATACAGCAGTCACCAGGGGCTCCTCCAATATGTCAAGTGGCAGAGATATTGGTTACAAAGCCACCCTTCGTTTTCAAGGCAATTACCCAAACCAAGTAGAACACTTCTTCTGTTACAGTATGTAAATAGAAAGAAAATAAGAAACAGAAGCATCTACTACTATAAGGAAATCATAATTATCAAACAAACAAACAAAAAATAGTGGAACAACAATGACAAATTCTGGAGGATTAAAAGCTGAGAAAATTGGGGACAGATGGAGGAAGATGGACAGAAATGAAAGAGCCCAGTGAGTATGTAACAAATGAAAAGCAACTGAAAAACCCAACTGTGCAGCTGAGTTGAAAGCACTGTATCAGGAAGAAATATTTTCTGCCACAGGACAGTGATGTGTACTTCTATAAAATAATTCAGTATGAGTGATGGGTGGGTTTGGGTGTTTGCTTTTCATCTGTAGGTACACTTTCCATGGCTCCTGAAGAAGCATGACTATCTCAACCACAGAACCACAGAACTTCTGATGTTGCAAGAAATCTTTTGAGATCAAGTCCAGCTGCTTGCCTAGAGCTCTCAATCCAACCACTAGTGCTAAGCCACTACCACTAAAAGCATGTGCCTAAGGACCACATCCATGTGGTATTTCTTAATACCTCCAAGGATGGCAAGCCCATCACCTTCCTGGGCAGCCTGTTCCAATGCTTGATAACCCTTTCTGCAAAGAAATTTCACCTAATAACCAACCTGAGCTTCCCCTGGTGAAACCAGAGGCCATTTTCTCTTGTCCTGCCATTTATTGCATGTGAGAAGAGATCAAACCCAACCTTGTCCCATCAGTACATTATTCCAACTACTCACAAAGGTAGTGGTATAGGACTTTTTTTATGTGAAGCTGCTAAATTTCATAGCCATGATGAAACCATACACAACTTTCTTGCACGTAGAGGAAAAGAGCAGCTTGTATTGCAGCTTTCTTCACACATAAATTATTTTCCTCCATAGTCAGGATGAAAATAGGGATTCATATTTTTAGCAAACACTCCCAGATTTACAGCACAGAAGCTTGCTCTAAGATGCAGTGAATTGCTGCTGTGTAACATCTTCTCAAGTACTGTTACATCAGAAATAACACAAATGGTATACAAGGACTAGACTGTACTTTTGAGAGTATGTATCTGCTTAGCAAAGCTCATCATAAATGCTGTGTTCATAAAACAAAAAGCACTCATCCCATTTTTACAGCATCATTGATTCATAACAGTTTTATTACTAGACTTAAATGGCCACATTTCTGTGCCAAAGGGATGTAAAGACTCATCATCTCAGCGAAACTTGCTAGAATTTGTTCTTTTGAATGGATATTGGAAGAGCGAAAGGTGGGATGTAAAAGTAGCTGCCTTGGACCTTACAGTGTTTCCAGGAACACCTAGTTTTAGATGGGAAAAAGCATGACCTTTGAAATGGGAGTTAAAAAGAGAATCCAGGGAAAAAAATGCCCTACAAGTACCCTGCAGATAAGCTGTAGGGCTCAGTAAGCCAGAGAATCTTCAACGCTTTGCTGATATAGAATCATAGAATCAACCAGGTTGGAAAAGACCTCCAACATCATCCAGTCCAACCTAGCACCCAGCCCTATCCAGCCAACCAGACCATGGCACCGAGTGCCTCATCCAGGCTTTTCTTCAACACCTCCAGGGACAGTGACTCCACCACCTCCCTGGGCAGCCCATTCCAATGCCAATCACTCTCTCTGGCAACAACTTCCTCCTAACATCCAGCCTATACTTCCCCTGGCACAACTTGAGACTGTGTCCCCTTGTTCTGTTGCTGCTTGCCTGGGAGAAGAGGGGGGGGACGTATTGTTCCCCAGCCTACTCAGCTGCTGAGATATAACAAAGGAATGATTTCACTGTCTTGTCACATTCAGGCCATTTGAGAAGTCTCAGACAAGTGCATCTTTCAGCACACTCTACCTAAATGCTGTTCATTCTTCATCTTTTTTATGTTCCAGAGGTTTATACTACACTGTTAGCTGTCCAGTACTATTTGCCAACATCTTCTTTCTTCTCCAGCCTTTTACTAGGTTTGACAGCTTCAAGTGCCCAAAACCCAAAACCAACAATTGAACCTCAAGCCTTTAAATTACTGTTTCTTGGTCAATTGAGAATGTCACTCTGTGCTTGCTTCAGCCTGTGGGGTTGCACATTTTGTTATGGAACACTGCCACATCATACATTTACAAGAATTCACACTTAAGTTAAATTTGTCCTACCTTGCTCTCTTTGGTGTCCTTCCAGACCAAGGTCTCCAGTTTAATTCCCACCATTTCTGTAGACTATTCCTCTTTATTACTTTCACTCACAGATGTTAGTTTGCACTACCCAACTTTGCTATTCTACTAAATCCTTCACTATCTCAGTAAGGAAGGGAAATCTTTTTTCACTAGCAGAAAACACTGACCATCAAGCAAGTTATAACCTTCACCAACAGCACCACAGAAATGCTTCTTTCTTCTTTCTCTGCTGCAATAGGTTTAAAAATATAAGAGGAGTTGTACTGCACCAGTTCAGAGCTCTGGAGATATTCAAGACCCACCTGGATACGTTCCAGTGTGATCTGGTACAGGTGATTCTGCTCTGACAGGGGGGTTGGATTAGACGATCTTTTGAGGTCCCTTCCAGCCCCTAACATTCTGTGATTCTGTGAAAAGCCTGCCTGGTATCTGCATTATGATAATGCCTGATCAATAACACAGGTGAAGTGAAAGCAGAAGATGCATACAGTGGATACCTTCCACTGAATCCCTCAGCAATGGATGGAGTCCTCTTTCCTCAATTTACCCAGGTGCCTTCTCAACCCATGTAAACTTTCAGCATCCACAATTCCTGCAGCAGTTATGCAGTATATGTGGTACACAACAGATTATCTTGTTCGTTCAAAGAGTTTCTCTGCTCACTTCCTTATGCTCTTGGCATTTTATTGTTTGAACTGCTGTTTCAACTCCATTAACTGAGCAGTATCTTAAGAGATAAACCATGAGATAGTGTACAAGTGCTGCTTACAAGAGCATCCCTGCTTAAAAGTATCTCCAGTTCTGCTAGAGTCCATGCCTCAGGAGTCTCAGTCATTCCCACCTCCAAACCAGAGTGCCTACCTGCTTCAACCCCTCTTAACATCAAGCAAAGTTTTGGATGAGACCTCCTCAAGTTCCTCAAGGCAATACAGTTCATGCATCTGTTTTCACTGATGACACTAAGCAGCCTCTTGCACATATACTGAAGATACAACTAGCAGTTTGGCTGAGCACAGTAGTAAATATCTATTTTTTTCCCCCATGCATAAGCAAAATAGATGTTTTTGCACTCAAAGCTTCAGAGATTTTGTCAAGTTAAAATTCATGAACAACATGGCAGCACCTGGAGAAAAATATCATGAGATTTTGGCACACAGACAATTTTACAGATGGAATAAAGATATGATATGCTTCATGTCTGGGACCAAGTATTCTCTGTAGTTCATATTCCATCATTTAAGAAAAATACATTACTGCAAATCAGTAAAGGTCCTCCTTGACTAATTAAGAACAGATGAAACAGCTATTTAAAATACATTGTTCATTGGGGAAGGGGTTTCAAAGAAGGTAAATATTAAATGGCAAAAAGAAATGAAAAAAAATTTGGTGCACCAAGTAAACAGAGGACATTGACTGCAGACAAGGAGGAGTAATTGGGGAAAACCAAAGGAAACAAACCTGGCACAGCATTCTCCTGCTGACTAGGTGATTTTTAAAGTAGAAAACAGAAGCAGACAACAGCGGAAGGCTAAGAGCAGAATAAGACTGCATACATGCTAAATGCTACAAGTCACATCAAGCTGCAGATACAGCAGCTGGATGGTCCCACTTGTGGGCAAGGTACCTTGTTGTTCCAGGGAACCATGTTACAGCAGGCGCTAAGGCAAGACTGAGAGATGCAGTCTAACAGACTAGACTGGGTGAGACAAAAGGAAACAAAGAGAATGAGCGATAAAAAGGGAAAGAAAAACAAGTGAGAAGAAAAACCCACACAAAAGACATTTAACACACACAGTTAATACACACAATGCATACATTTTAGAACTCAGAGGGAATAAGAGTTTGAAAGTGACATCTAAATTTATCCTGAACTTCAGCAATACTGAGGGACAGGAATAGCTCCCGAGGTGTATCATCAACAGTTGACATGCAAGAGACGACAAGAAGGACGCTGGTCACGATACTGAGATGTGAAATCCAGATCAACAATCTAATCTCCAACAAACTCAATTAGGATCAGTACTGCAGTGGAGCTTGGATTGTGATTCATTAATGGAACTTGTAAGAAACAACACAGCAGAGTAGTACTGCTACTAGTACTAATACTTCCATTAAATTTTCTACCAGCTACCAGTCAGAGGCTTCAGTTTCCTGTGCTTTTGTTTGCTTTTCAGCTGGGCTAACTTGCCTGCCTCTCCTACTGGTTTTCCTTTCCAACAACAAATATTCTGCTTATCATAGACATTTTCTAACACTCACACAGAGTCATGTACTTTGTGGTATGAATATCACCACCCTCTGCTGCCAGACACTCACCTCCACAAAACCTAAGAATGGTTGCAGATTGAGGTCTTCTCTTGCATTCACTTAGTCACAGTTTCATAGTGTCTCCAGTGCAGGCAGACAAGTGGAGTATCTGGCTACAGATCTTTTTTTTTTTTAAAGACAGATCAAAAGGAGTGTGGAGAGATGGTTTCCACTGTGAACTTGCCATGCAGTTTTAACAGGAGTTGGCAGTTATGTGAACTGAGGAGCAAATTTCCAAACAGCAAGTAGCTATTCATCCATCCGTCTATCGTCATTCAGTTCTTGAATTTCAACTATTAGCTGCTGGATGTACACAATTTAAATGCTTCCCTTTTTTTTTTGAGTAGACAACTACACTAAAATAGCTTTCATCTAGTGGTGGTTCACATTTTCAGTCACAGGATTCTGCTGACCCCAGTTCCACACTGGTGCTGAAGAGCTATTCTGACAGCTGAAATATGACTTGCTCAAGGCGTAAGAGTTAATAGAATTACTTGGCGCTTTACCAGTGGGATTATAATTCAAATTCAGAGATCTGTTGTGCTAAGAGTTCGTTTTAAAACAAGAGCAAAATTCCAGGCAATTACAAAAAAACTGAATTAATCAAAGATGCTGGTCAAAGGACACCACTAAGCATTCATTTGTGCAATATGAAGGGAGGCTCATGCTATCTCTTGCATGGGATTGATGCCTTTTTGAGCAGCAAATTAAGAGCAGCAGGGTGAAGATTAAACTTCTGAGATAATCAGTCACATTCAAAACTGTTAGTTTGACAGCTCTCTTTTTCCACAGCTCTGAATCATCCTTTCAGCTAAAAATATTGAAAAGAGATGATTCCAATTCAAAATGTGAGTGCTATCCTATCTGTGAAACCTGATTAGCTGCAGGACTCTTTTTCAGAACACACATTAAAAATTGTTAGTAACCCGTACTGTTAGCATTCCAGGAAACCCTTAACCAGGCATGACAGGCAGCTCTTAGTCTCTAAAAGAACTCAGTCATGCTTATGTGCTCTCACTGGAATTGTTTCAAAAAAGTGTATTTATATTTTTTTTAATGCTACACTACTTTTCCATGTGCAGACATCATATGCAGCACAGTATTTGCTGGGAGGAGTCGATAAACTGTATCTGTGAATATATATGAAGTACATCAATAGCAACAATGTGCTAATACTTACCCCACCAGTTTCAATAAGGTTTTGCAAATTATCATTATAATGCACTCCACAGGATGAATGTGCTTTACATTCTCTGTTTACTGCCAGCAGATATCACACACAGCTAAACAAGATGCTCTAACATTTGCTGCCAATACACAGATAGAACGTAATCACCACCTGGATGAGAGGCTGTACATACTCCACAACTCTTTTTATTGTGTGATGAAAAGCTATGGAGGACAGATGTAGTAGTTTAAGGATTACTGGAAAATTCCAATAAGAAGAATCAAGACTTTCCTGAAAGCTCAGTGCAAAATGTAAATAAATTATAACACTGGATGTAAAAGCATAATAAAGTCTCTATCATTCATTGGCTTGCTAAGAGGGATAAAACAGCGATGTATAAACAGTTTCTCTCTGTTCACTTTGCCTTCTGTCTTCCACCTCCTCCACTGATCCTCTGTGCATAACTGCATACTAATCTCAACTGAACAGATAACAAGTGAGGCCTTGCTGGTTTTCTGTCTGGGGAGAGAGAAGAATGTGGTATTGGCCCCTTCTGGGTTTTCTTTGTCATGGGGGGAGGATTTATTTCTGTATTATTTCTACATTGATACAATTGTAAATACATGTAAATATATTTTGTGTGTATATATATATATATATATATATGTATTTAGCTTGCTGTAAATCATACCTTCATCTTACTCCCAAGTTGTCTGAGCCTGTCTGGTAAATGTTATTTGGGGGAGCAACAGAGATGAAAACACTGTATCTTTCAAACTGAGTTCTCAGGACTTCCACACTTTGTATAGAGATATTGATTTGCTCTGTACTACAGAGGTACATATGGTTTAGTAACAATTCAAATAAATTAGACTGTGTTACAATCAAGGATATCCTCCCACTCTCTGAGCAACACTAGTTTGTAGCAAAATATTCTAGAATATCTATCTTGAAAATCCCAGAAGCTCCACAATTTCAGGTTTGGATAGAGTGCATCTTCCTATTGATCCCAGCTGTAATGCCCCAGTCTGCAACACCCAAACTACCTTCTCTTTCAGAGCCCACAGGGTCAAAAGGTTCAGGAAAGAACAGGGGAGCAAAATATAGTTCTGTAATTGAAACATATATAAATTGTTGTATGCAGCAGTACATCTTCACGTGCTCAACTGTCTTTCATTACTTGCTTAATTAATTTCTAGATTCTAAGCTAAGCATACCAGAGCTGAGATGTGAGCATATAAACATGAAAACCATGAAGCAAACTGAAAACAAAACAGCTGAGGAACCCTATTTAGTGCGCAATCTTTTACTCTTCTGGATGCCTTTAGTAAAACAGCTGTGATGCAATATGACAAAGCCTTTACCTAATGAAACCTCCTAACTGCTTGTATTAGTAATTCAAAGTGTGCACAGGGTGCTGTTACAACGCGAGTACACTGATGGCTGGATAATAGCTTTTTCTGCTATTTAACTCTAAAGGTCTTCCCTTCAGATCATAGCCAACCCCCTTCTGGCTTTCACACCTTTATCTTGCCACCTGGAACTTCACAGGAGTAGCACTGGGATTTTTAAGAGGCGTAAGCCAGCTGACCTACTATCACTGGCATTCAAAGAAACAGGCACGCTTGTGATCTAGAAATCCTAACTTATTTCAACAGTATTATGGCAGGCAGCTAAACTGCACCAAGTATGTACTCCTTACAGCACTTCACATCCCACCATTACCTTTTGTTCAATTTCTTCATAATCATCCTGATAGCTTCCACAGATTGCACTGGAAGATGAAGAGAAGGTGGGGCCTTGAGAGTAATACTGTGAGCTCCGGTAGCCATCCCGTCGCAGCTTGTCACACTCTGTCAAAAGACAGTGAAAGAGGAGATGAATTCATGGCAGGGGCCATTACTGTTTACACTGAGTGTACAACAGCACTTACAAAAGTACAGAATACTCTTCTGAACGTGTTTACTATGCGTTACCATCATCTGCCTCAAGTGACAGCACCCAAAGCTGCATTTCTGGCATTTGTGTTTCCCCTTCCCTCACATACATTACAGACAAGCCCACACATAGCATGCATACACATGGCTTTTGTGCAACCCAGGAGATAGCAAAAGCTTTGGAAGGAAGAAGGAAATAGATTTATCAGAGGCCTGGCTCAATGTCTTGACAGATGGCAGCACGTTGCAGGATGGGAGATGGAAGTATGGGAGTAACACCAGGGGTCTCATTTGCCAGGCCGGTAGATACCCTTTATGTGCCTTACACTTGAAATGATGATGTTGCTCACTACTCAAGCACCATCTGCTAAATAACTTTGGCACTGACCACTTGTCTTCCTGCCTGCAGAAGAGACCATTTACTGTGATTCTGGAGAGAGGTACGCACATCACAGGGACATCACAATTTCATGTTGCTGCAGAGCACGTGTAGTTCAATAGTGAAGTTTTCAAAGTTCAGACAGAATTCAAAATGACCAAGCATGCACACTCAAAATGGCCAAAACCCCAGTCTGTATCTCATCCCCCTCAGCCAAGTTTTCCACAATCATCTCCTTGCCTAATTGATATTCAGTGTGATTGTGCTGAAGAATAACAGACGCCAGAGCATAAGGAAGAATTAAATGATCGAGATGAAGTAAACTCATCAGCCCAGGCAGACTGTTAGCTTTACATTTCCACAAGCAGATATCTAAGTCCATTGAAAGATGAGGAAAGCAAAAAGAAAATTAAGTATTTGGTACATTACTAAGGAACCAAAATTTCTGCACAGTACACTGGCATTAGCATGACACAAAGTGCTTTTATCATCACTCGCTGCAGAAAGACATCCTGTGATTGCATCACCTGTCTCCCTAACCTGATCTTTTGAATACCCCCTAAACTGGAAAACATGCAATGTTTATATTGAGGGCAAGGTTTTAGAGAGATTTTTGCCTGGCAAATGATTAAGTGGAGTTCAAATTTGCAACTCCAGCACATGTTTTATCTGTTACACTCAGATGCCTTCAAGGCTGAAGTCTGGAGGACTTCACACTGATGGGTTAACTGACCTAGAGCAGCCACAGCTCTACCCGGATTTAGTCAGTGTGGGCTCCCTGGTTATCTGCACATGCACATTGAGAAGGCAAGCTTGCAGGCTGGCAGCTACCCAATTCCAGAGCCAGACATACATCCTGGCCTATCACTTTTCTGTCTGGGGTCAAGAAGGGCAGCATGGCATGAACCTGTTCACTTTTCTCTCCATTCAAGGACAAAAGGCGGCTAAAGTGGGCTGTGAGATCCAGATCAATTGCTGCACCTCAGGAACAGAAGGTTGGTAGCCCCATTCAGCAGTTTTGCACATTTGAGTACACTGCCACTGCACGCATTCAGCAAACTGCTGCTGCAGTTCACAAGAAGGTGAAAAATGGCTGCAGGCAGTCACAGTGAAATTCCTCTACTGCCCTTCCAAATCTAGTGCTGGATCCATGCAGACCCAGCACATAACACAAACGTGAGCACCTTGATGGGCTGCTTGTTGGTTTGAGGTCCAAATCAACAGGAATAAGCAGGCTGCAGTAGAACAACAGAGTCCAGAGACTTGCATTAGCTTGTATCATGGGTTAAACGCACTCAGCTGTCAACACTGCCAAGTTTCATTTTCAGATCAGACACTAATCACCACAAAAACATATGAGGACAGCCTAAAGGGTAAAAAAGAATGCAGGGTAATTTTTTCCCTCCTGTTCTTGAGATAAGGCCCCAGGGTGCTGGCTGGCCAGTTTTGTGATTATTTGACATCAGGCATCACTGCATGCCCCTAGGCTGTTGGGCTATTACTGTGCATGATAGATGCACCCTCTGATATTAATTGCTTGACATTATTTATTCTCCTAACAAAGGAGATCATGATGATGAGTAGTGTGCTTCACAAAGCCCATAAAACCTCCAAAAACTCAAACAAGTCAACACCAAAGGTCTGAAGTCCACCACAAATTGAGGTGGACTGAAAACAAAATCCTGTCAGTTGATCAAGCCCACAACACAAGAGCCATGTAACATCAGAAGCTATCACAACGATGCTGCTGAAGGTGCCAAGAGAGCTGCAAGACAACTGCCAGGTGAACACACAGAGGTGATTCATCCCCCCAGATCAGCTTTCTCTATTTATGTACTGCCACCACACATTTTGCAGTGCTGCAGGAAACACACCGTGAATGGCAACCAAGACCAACAAACTTCAGAAGAGTTTTTAGCCATTCCTTACAACCATCCACAAGCACAACACAAACTCAATCACTGACTATGTCTAACTGAAGCTACTCTTGCTGCCAGACCAAGGGTGGCAGCTCCTGTTGAAGGACTGCTCTGGCTGGAGGCACACACCTCTCTTCTCATCAGTATTATTAAATGTGCATATGTTCTTCTGTAAGCAATTAGGCTTGCATTTCCCAGAGAAACACTGGGGCTGTAAATGTAAAAAGAACCTTAACGCTCATACTCTAGGAAAGATTCCAGACATGCTTCCTTTTTCACAGAGAAGCAACACCTTGTTCTATCCCTACAATCCCAACAGGGAGGAGGAACAACACACACTGTTAGCAAAAATGTTCTTGCAGTTATGCAGGTTATTTCAGAGACTGAAAGCTGACTGGGGAATAAAAAGATACAGCCAGTTCCAGTTGTTAATAAGCTTCAGTTTTAAGAATGTGAGCCAAGGCCATAAAAGCTCTTAGATTCAGCAGCAGAGATGCCATTATCTACCATGCAAAGCAGCCTTTCCATATCTCTATCCAAGAACTGCAGGGGCAAACTTTAGGAGACTGCACCAGGCAGGACACAAACACCTGTTCCAGAAGATGTGTCTGACAGTTCAACTCTGCAGCACATGGAGTACACTCAACATCACATAATCACAGAACAGGTTCAGATGAAATGACCCTGCCAGAAGCAGGCACTATGTCAAGTTGCTCAAAGCCTCATATAATCTGGTTTTGAACACTCCCAGGGAGAGGGCATCCACAACTTCTCCAGCCACTCTGTTTCAGTGCCTCACCACCCTCACAGTAAAAAATTTCTTCCCTATATCTAATCTAAATCTACCCTTTCCCAACTTGAAACGGTTACCCCTTGTCCTATCACCATACTCCCTGCTAAAGAGTCCTTCACCATGTTTCCTGTAGGCCCCCTCTAAGTACTGGAAAACTGTGATAAGGTTTCCCTGGAGCCTTCTCTTCTCCAGGCTGAACAAACACAACTCTCTCAGCTTGTCCTCACAGGGCAGGTGATCCAGCCCACTGATCATCTTTGTGGCTCTTCTCTGCACCCACTTGAGCAGGTCCATGTCTGTCTTACACTAAACACCCCAGAGCTAAGCACATTACTCCAGGTAGTGTCTCTTGCAATAATATTGTTGTGTTCCTGGTGAAGCAGTTCCATTTACACAAACACTGACCATTCACCTGGAAAGCCCAGGGAAGAGCCAATTGCAATCAGTGGCTGAACTTGGCAGCATTATAGCACAAAGATACAACATCCTTCCCTCCATCTCCCAGGTGCTTCTGAGGATGAGTGTGCAGGGGTGCTGCCTGTCATCAGCCCTGCAAATGCTTTTCTGGCTAGGTAAAATCACAGATCAGTTCTTGTCCTTCTCCTCCTATATTGATGATACATTACATTTCAAATTCCTGTTTTCTTCTGCATCATAATATTGTTTAAAATGCTGCTAGTCAGATTACATTACAATACAATTTACCCACACTTAGATCATACAAGCTAAAACCTTCCCAGAGAAGGAAATGTTGCCTAAAGTTGAGTTTTGTTGTTCACAGAGTGGTTTTAGTTAAGCATGAAGAAAGTGCATGGGAAATGCGGTCAAAAGCCTTTTGAAGGCCCCCTCATGATTTCTACAGTTATTAGAACAGGGTAGATCTGCTGTCCAGGACATGGAAGATGGAAGTCAATGTGTTAGAGCTGTCATATGATATATCCAACCATCCGCATGCCCCCTCGGGACTGCACTGCCACTGGCTTTGCTAAATCCTGGCATCAGACAGGCATGCTGGGGACATGCTTCTCACTAACAACAGGCGTCTGCATCACCCTTTTCTGCTCATTTCCCTCCCACTAAATAAGCAGGGGAAAGGGCAGGCACCAGTAGCACCATGCTGAGAGCAAGGGTACAAGTAAACCAACAGTGATTCATCACTCTGAGCCACAGGCAGTGGATTCAGCTCTGCTCAGAATAACTTGACCCCTCTATGTAAAAGCTTATGGGCTCTGTGACAGGCAGTGAGACCCAGTGTATGAAAATACCTTCAAGCCTCTCAGCCCAGATCTTCTCTCCATTTCATATGGGGAACTAGTACATAAATGCATTTGGCCCTGAGCTGGTAATGCACAGTTGTGAGTCTCACATACAGAGGTGATTTACTGCTTTTCCAACAACTCAAAGCCACATTCTTACATGATAACTTGATCCACAAATCACCAGAATGAACAGAAGGCACAGCACTGATACCTCAGTAATTCGTCTGACATGGTATTACTGTGGAAAACCAGGATTAACATTTACCTTGTCTGCTTAGTTAGACCTATACAGCACATTGCTCCTAGACAGAAGGAAGGCTGAGTTTGATGGGAGGGGATGGATGCATTGGCCTTTCTCCTCTTCATTCCTGATGAGCTTCCTAACACTCAAACTAGCTGCAATATCTTAAAACTTGATATGAAGGAAAATGCATTATCCTGCCAGCAGCAGAAGTGGTAAAAAGCAGATGGATTCATGGTAATAATCAGAAGTTTTCCCTTTTAAAAAATTATTTTATCATAAATTAATTGTGCAAGGCAAAGTGTCATTTTTCATGAGCTTCTTCATAAAACTATGCTTCTCCCTGCCAGGGTCTGGGCACCATATATTGCTATGGCTGCAGGGAGAAATAGCATTGGCAGCCCAGGGAGGTGGTAGAGTCACCATCCCTGGAGGTGTTCAAAATAAGACTGGATGAGGAACTTAGTGCCATGGTCTAGTTGATTGGACAGGGCTGGGTGCTAGGTTGGACTGGATGATCTTGGAGGTCTCTTCCAACCTGCTTGATTCTATGATTCTATGAAAAGTTCCAGAGGCTGGTTTTCAGGGCTGGACCCTATCTGAGCCTGGAACACCTCCCCAAGGTACAGCCTCAGCAGCAGTGCAGAGCCACAGCTTCCTGACACTACTCTGGACCAGTCTTCCAGGCCTTAGGGCTGAAATGCAGTCACCACTCAGTAAATTAGCCTTAATGAGATTACTTGTATAAGCAAACACTGCTCATGTGACTGTTGCAAGATCAGGTCTTAAGCTCTGTAGTTGTCCACATCCACACATAAACACTTCAGGCACACTCTTGCATGCATTGTTTCTAATTATTTATGAGTTAACCATTAAAGACAACAGCTAAAGAATTAAGCTACCACAATATTTACAGGTGTAAACTTGGAAACTTGTCATGGAGGTTATTCAGACATCTGAACAGCTCTGACTTCCTTGGCATCACTAGCCATCTCACTGAATTGGTCAAGCAACCAAAGACAGAAAGATAACAGCCCAGAAACATCTGAATTCTCCTCCTATCAAAGAACAGCACCTGAAACTTCAGACTAATTGCTAAACCCCAATGTCAGTCAGATAAGAGACAGCTTCCCAGAGAGAGGAAAAGACTTACATCTACCTAGCAGAGCTGCCTGAAGCCTCCGAGGTAGAGAGCACCCAGCACAGAAAGGGGAAGGATCAGTACACATTTTGCTTGCCTTTGCACTATACCCTGTTGTCTCCTTGTCAGCAAGAAGGGACAAGGGACCAGCTGGCAGCTGCATCTGCATGCTTAAAAATTTTCTCAGCTAAAGGCAGGATAACTTTATGGCAGAAGCTTTCATGCTGTAACCTGTATTTTGTAGAAGGGGATTCCCCTACTCGCCTCCTTTTATTTCGTACTACTAGAGAGAGGCTATAAACATCAACAGTCAGCTAAACTGTCAACTACAGACATAAATCTGCTGACCAGAAAATTGAAACACATTTATCCATTTCAACAACCCCCATTTCTGGGGTTGTTTAGCCTGGAGAAGAGGAGGCTCAGGGGGGACCTCACTGCTGTCTACAACTACCTGAAGGGAGGTTGTAGCCAGGTGGGGTTTGGTCTCTTCTCCCAGACAAGCAGCAACAGGACAAGGGGACACAGTCTCAAGTTGTGCCAGGGAAGGTCTAGGCTGGATGTTAGGAGGAAGTTCTTAGCAGAGAGAGTGACTGGCTTTGGAATGGGCTGCCCAGGGAGGTGGTGGAGTCACCATCCCTGGAGGTGTTCAAGAAAAGCCTGGGTGAGGCACTTAGTGCCATGGTCTAGTTGACTGGCTAGGGCTGGGTGCTAGGTTGAATTGGATGAATTTGGAGGTCTCTTCCAACCTGGCTGATTCTATAATTCATTCACTGCACAAAAACTGTTCTACTCCCTGAGGTCAGAAATCCTTTTTTTCCCTCCCTGTCTTCAAACATTGTAGTCAATCCCTTCCATATATACCCACACACCTTGTTCCTCCCTAAGTCACAACCACAAACACTGCCTTATAAGTTGCTTTTAAACATTACACCTAACCCCAAACAGACCCCAGCACACTTTTGCCTTATAAAAGAAAACTTTGACAAAGGGATGACCTGTTACATTGCAGGTCACATAGCAACTAAATAATCAGGATGTGCATAATATTGATGGGTTTTGTTTTAAAAGACCCTTCTGTTCCAAAGCTGATAAATAAGTGCAGAGCACTTTGATTTACCTCATGCATATTTTAAGTTTGTTTGTCCAGTTGAACTAAAGCAAATATGACCTCGTGGGCTTCTGACAGACTGGTATGGATGTCAGAAGACCTGGAATTTCCTACCAGACATTGCTTCACCCAAGCAAATAATTTTGGATTAGATTCAGTCAAGAACTTCTATCTGTAGAGAGAAACAACACAATTGATGTACATGCCTCCTAAATTAAAGGTCCAAATAGGTAGTTACACTTTGTCTGCAGCATACATACACATAGTGAAGCATCTTAGGATAAAAACAACTAAGGGAGAACTTGGGGTGCCTCAACTCTTACCCCTCCCACACCAGGAATGACCAATGCTTGGTCCAGTGCTGTGGCCATCTCTTTTCATGAGAAGCAGGAGAATACAACAGGGGTTTCAACATCATTAGTTCTGAAGATAATAGGCTTTTCATCCAACAGCTGCTGAAAACAAACTGCTGCAAGTTGAAGCACTTTTCAGGAGGTACAAATTAGAAATCTTTAAGAATAAGGTGAGCACAGGCTGAATCTCCAGCTTCTGAAGAACATGCTCTGAACGTTTCACAAGAAGACTGTCACCTGAAATGCAGCAGTCAGAGGTACATTTGTCTGGTACTAGCAGCACTGGTGCACACTGAGACATGCTCTAAGCACACCTACCAAACTGGGACAGAATTGGGTGCAGTTGCCTCTCTGCCTGCCTGCAGTGCTATAGCAAGATGTCAATAAAACCAGGGTTAACTCTGCCTACAGAGTTAACTAGGAATTTCAGGGAGGTAACTTTTCAAGATAAAGAGCTTATTTACAATTACTATGCCTGGGACTGTAATTAAAACAGACACCATAGCTCAAAGGTCTTCTTGGTTAGTAAAGCTAACTAAAATTACTACCTTTCACTCTGTGCCTCCTTATGACTATCTCATTTGGAACTGGGGGTAAGAATGCACAGGTCTCTGTGTATGGATGAAACAAGTTGTATAAAAGCAGAGCTGAACAAAGGCAATCCTGTTGTTTTCAACAAGTATCTCATGCTAAAGCCAAATGTGACTTTTTAAAGAAGACAACTCAATTTAACTCCAGTGAAGTATCTATTTTTGTCTCTGGATCTAAATACGAGGCAGACAGCTTGCCTCTGTTACTTTGCAGTCCTCCCAAAAATTCATTCAGCCTGGATCAAATCCCATTTCCCTTAAATGTATAAATCCCCATATCATCTGCAGAACTTAAATATCACAGAGAGTACTTCTATATCAAAGCTTTAAAATATGTTGCAAAGCCATAGCAATGATGCACTTGTTACAGTTCAGTTGTTACACCAAGGCTGACTGCAAAGCAAGTTCATGAACTTCAGCTGTGATATATTCAGTGCACTATTTTGCTCAGACTCCTGGTTTAATGGGTCAGGAATTTCAACAGATGTACTACCCATAACAGCCCAGCTGAAAAAAGCTTCTGCTCAACAGTTTGATATAGATGTTCTGGCTAGTACTAGCCTTTGTCAGGACAGATCCTTTCCTTACTATTCCCTTCTCCACCTCTAAAATGAATTTTGTATTGCTGTTTCTAGATCTTTATTTTTATCAGCCTGGAGATAGTGAACATTGGTACCCAACACACTTCCTCCACAATGCAAGTGCCATATAAAGTGTCAAGTTTTTAACCCACCAGCAAAACTTAATCATTTACTGCATTGCCTTCTTATCTGATGAGTAACAAGAAAGTTTTATCAGACTTTTAAAAAACTGTTCTGTAGGTTCCATCTCTTGAATAAGCAGCCAAGGGCAGCTACACAAGTAGCTTTTAAGGACACATGCCGTGTGGAGTTTCCCAGAAACAAGTATGTTTCTCCATAGGAAGAAGGTAACCTTAACAGAGGGCTGTTTGTGATGGAGAAGTCTCTTGAATGGAGACTTCGAGAAGTCTAACTGAAAGCAATCAAATGTATTTATGTTAGGTCTATTCCCCACCAGTGCATGAGTGCACACTCTCCTTGGGAAGGATGTTCTGACATGGGAACTGCAGGCCCAGTCAGGCTGGGAAACCCACCCTTCCAGATCAGCATCTCCAAGCTACTTCAGGGCTCAGCAACACCAGGAAGGGGGCATAAAAGCGCAACACTGAAGTAAAGCAAGGATGCAGATAATTTATTTTCAAGGGTTCAAATCAGATGCAAGTCTTTAAGAAGGACCCAAACTAAAGTGAACTTTGCACTGTGAAAATATCTTTAACAAGGTTAAGTCACTGCAAACCCACTGATAATTCCTTTTTCTTTTCTTGAAGCTTTTAAAAAACAAATACATTTGATCCCATTCGTAATTCCCCAGATAATCTGTATGATCTAGTCGCACAGAAAACCCTTCTAATGGCACCAAAATGCAATGCCATTACAAATTATATTTGTTAACAAGCTGTCTCTGGGGAGTGCCTAAAATAATTATCATTGTTTGTCTTAATTTAAATTCACAAAAGCATGTTATATTGCTACATGTACTGGTGATGAGATGCCTTAAGTTTAACAGTTTCCTTTCTTCCTTTTGCACGTTTGATGCTGGCATTAAAATCAAGCTCCCTGCTCCTCTCCTTCTCTAGCATTTTAACAGGTATTTGCTCTTTGTTAGACAACAGAACACAGCTAATGCAATAAAATTAACTGAGTTTTTATAGTTTTGGTTTTTTTTATTCTCCTCCTAGGACACTTACTGGTAAAATTAAAGCTACCTAAAATGCTGCAAACTAGCATGTATAACACCCCATCTAAGAGAGGAAAGAGGAAGAAAAGCAAACAAGGAAACAATCTAAAGTCTGATGTTGTGGCAGAAGTTGCTCTACCTAGCACTGAAACAAAGAGAACACACAGATAGTAACAGCTGAAATTTCTTCTCTCCACTTAAGGCACAGATCTGAAATGGGGTGAGGTTCAATAACCTTCCAGCTAAATCTTCCTACTGATACTGACTTCTATAACAAACATTAAGAAAACACATTAATCTGGTTTAAGGGGCAAAAAAATCATTAGTATTATTTTGAAACGAATTTTCAACTTCTCTCAAGCCTTTCACTGCAATTACTCTCACTTATGTATTTCTTGTAATCAATCCATATATAAGCACCTGGTATGCTTCTACACTAAGTGCTGCACTACAACACTAAACCTAAAAATAGGGAAGCTAAATGCTTCCAAGCAGCTAAATTTTTCAGCACAAGAGCAGCTTTCAGACATGAGCAGTGTAGACTCACAGTCAAATTCTGTTTAGTTTTATTTTAATATTTGCTTTTTAAAAAATCCTTATTAGAAAGGGCAGTTATGGAACTTGGCCAAACCCATCAACAGCTGTACTATGAATTAATTCAGGAATCTTAAAAAGGGCAGGATCCACGGACAGGACTTGTGGTAGTAAATTGAGTACTGAAACTAATGAGAAATCAGCTAATTTTTGGTTGTTTTTTTTATTTCACAACTTGAAGGCCTTTCCTGGACTCTAACAGTTTTACTTCACTAAGGTTTCCAGTTGGTGGGGAGCTGACATCTCTCTGAACCTGAACCAGACCTATTGTCAGTATGAAGTGGTTGCCTCCTATTTTGCAGCTCTTTAATGAAACATAAGATTATTTTAAGTCCATAATCTTCTCAGAAGGATTATCGACTAGTAGGGCTGACCCTAATATTGCTCATCTGAACAGTGATCTGGCAGATGCACTGAGAAAACAAAGGCTAAACACATACCTGTCTGGAGGGTCTTGCAGCAAGACATAATAGCGGCTTTATGAGTAACCACTTAAAGCTGGTTTTATTTGACAATGCTAACCAGATGTCTTCTGAAAAACAAATCAAGTGTTTCAATCACTGCTGCTTAAATACATTCCTTGAATTTGACCAACAAAGCTAAACAGAAGCTAGCCAGCCAAATCCAGCTCTTCTGAAGATGAGATAATAAATGAATCATTGCAGACACTGGAACAACGAGCCCTATATTATGTACATAGCTTGAATCAACACAATTACCCAGGGAGGGGGAAGGCACAAAGTACAAGCAGTTGTGCAGGAAGTCTCCAGAGTTACAGTCTGAAAAGGAGTGTGAAAGTCAGCCTATGAACCATTCCCTCTATTTACAGCTACACTTTCCTCAGTATGTACCTGCCACATGGTTACCTGCTGGAAAGGACAGCCAGATGGGCCAGGAACCAGCATGTGACAACTGCCAGTCCAAGCTGTTCAAGGCAAGACTGGATGTGGCACTTGGCGCCATGGTCTAGCCTTGAGCTCTGTGGTAAAGGGTTGGACTTGATGATTTGTGAGGTCTCTTCCAACCCTGATGATACTGTGATACTGTGAAGTAGCTTTACATCAATTACTAATAAATTTGAATCCAGTACTTCTTCGAATCTCAGATCTCATCTCAAATTTGAATGCAGGACACTCTTTTTTTTTGGACAGGCATTGACACAGAGTTCCCATGGAGGTGGTGGTGTCACCATCCCTAGAGTTGTGGGTATGTAGACATGGTACATTGCAATGTGGCTTAATGGCCATTGTGTGTTAGGTCAGTGGTTGACTTGATCTTAAAGGCCTTTTCCAAGTGAAACAATACTATCACACCATTTATAAAGTAGATTCATAAAAGGCAAGTACAGTATTTCTCCTTGATTTCAAAAGGGTCAAAGGCTAGTTCATAGCCATAAAAATCTAAAAAAAAAATCCCCATGCAACATCTACTACCACATACTGCATCCACCTCCACTATGTAATAAGCAGAAGGCATTTCAATATAGATTTTCTTTCTATAGAAAGTAAAATAATAAACCACACCAAAAAAAATTACTGAAAAAACTCTTCCTCCTCCTAACACAACACTGCTCTTCCTGTAAAAGAATGCAGACCATGCAGAGATCACCAGGTAGAACACTTACTCTCAAAACAGGTTACACATCATACACTTTAAGGTCTCTAGTCTTTTTATTCTTAAAACAATTTAAGAACAAGCAGCAGTAATACCTTTTCTGCTCCTCAAGTGGTGCTTAGAATTTTATTGCAAACAAAAGGCAGCTTCCTATCTACTTCACTAGGGCTTTTTTTGCTAGACTCATGCTGGCAAACATTTGCTGTTGAAATTGTACCAGAATAAATAGGTTTGACCTTGCATTGTCTGAAAAGCTAGACAGGATTTTCTCTGGTCAATATTAGGCAGGTGAAAACACTTTGACAGAAAGTTATCTTTTCCTTCCCAATCTCCTCTAGAAGTAAGGTTAAGTATACAAAGGCAATTTCTGAACAGTGTTTCTCTTTCTTACTCTTAGAAATCTCCAGTGATTTCAGTGCTTCAGTACCTCTACCACAGGAAAGATTCCTCTATTATTAGACCTAAGCACTTTGTTTCTGACTTACTACCAAGACAATACGAATTTCACTTTTGTTCCGTTCCATTCCTTGCAAATGCTTTCTGCAGAGCAGAGAGATTTCTAACAGAGGGGTTCATCCAACTGTTTCCTTTAGAGAAGAGAGTGCACCCTGCAATTACAGATTGTTAAGGGCTGGAAGGGAGGGAACTCAAAAGATCATCCAACTCCAGCCCCCCCTGCCAGAGAAGGATCACCTAGACCAGATCACACAGGTATGCATCCAGGCAGGTCTCAAATATCTCCAGAGAGGGAGACTCCACAACCCCCCTGGGTAGCCTGTTCCAGTGTTCTGTCACCCTCACAGGGAAAAAAATATCCTCCTCATGTTTCAATGGAACTTCCTGTTCCTCAACTTCCACCCACTGCCCCTTTTCCTGTCATTGGGCATCACCAAGTAGAGCCTGGCTCCATCCTCCTGGCACTCACCCTTTAAGTATTTATGAGCATTAATGAAGTCACCTCTCAATCTCTTCCTCTCCAAGCTACAGACCCCAGCTCCCTCAGTCTCTCCTCATAAGAGAGATGTTCCACGCCATCATTTTTGTGGTCTGCACTGGACTCTCTCAAGCAGTTCTCTGAGGTCCTTCTTGAACTGAGGGGCCCAGAACTGGACACAATATTCCAGATGTGGCCTCACCAGGGCAGAGTTGAAGGCGAGGAGAACCTCTCTCAACCTACTAACCACAGCCCTTCTAATAGAGCTCAGAATGGCATTGGCCTTCTTGGTCACAAGAGTACATCACTGGCTCATGGTGAACCTTCCATCTACTAGGATCCCCAGGTCCTTTTCTCCTTCACTGCTCTCCAGCAGGTCAGTCCCTGACCTATACTGATACCTGAGGTTGTCCTTTCCCAGGTGCAAGAATCTACACTTGCACTTGTTGAACTTCATTAAACTTCTCCCTGCCCAGCTCTCCAGCCTGTCCAAGTCTCACTGAATGGCAACACAGCCTTCTGGTGTGTCAGCCACTCCACCCAGTTTTGTATTATCAGCAAACTTGCTGACAGTGCACTTTGCCCTCATCCAGGTCGTTGATGAATATATTGAATACCATCATCTTGAATACCATCATCTATCCACCTGGTTATGTGCTCATACATTGTTTTTATTCCCTACCACTCACACATCATTTAGGGTCACATACAGCCATTCTACACCACCTCACCTCAACCAAAGAATCAGAAACACCACGATGTCAAACTGCAAGCTTCATCATGAGGCCAAGGAATGCAGAATTAAAAGTTCCCCATGATAGCCAAATGGTGTCTCTCATGAGACTACTTTTCTTCAAGGTTTATCTAAGCTATAATCACATAGCACTGAATTTACCTCCTACTCATTAAGAAGCTTTGGAAAACTGTCTTTTCTAAAGCAGCAGGTGGAAAAGCAGTTTGGCAGTTGTCACAATTATGTCACAATTTCAAGAGTACTTTTATACTGAATGAAGTTCATCTCTGGCTACAGAACTTTTAACCCAATCCTCCAAATGTGAACAGAAGCACCACTTGTCTTCTTGATTTGACAGTTCTGGCTGAAGCAGCAACAGAGTAAAACTGACTAAAGAAACTTTCTTCAGTGCTTCTTTTACTATTCAGACATCCTACAGGCAAGAATGAAATTACTGAAAACAGTGTTAAATTCATGCTGTAGCTACTCAGGACAGCCAGAGGATACAATAAGGAGTTATTTTAAAGCCTCTCTTGAGGAATAAATACAGACTAAGGAAATAAATAAATAAATAAACAGTAGTTTTAATGACTAAAATCAGCAGACTGAGGTCTGGTGAAGGCATCACAGTTTCTTCTCTCTATTACTATCCTGAAAGCACAAAACTGAAATTCAATTCTTTACCAAGGAGACCTACATCATATGTACAAGCCAGATTATTTAACACAAATGGCTAACTGATAAGTTATAGTAGTACTGAACAGCTTTTATTTAATGAAGAGCCACAGATCTGGAAAAAAAAACAACTGGCAGATCAAAATAGCTTCAGATGTGCAAGATGGGGGAAGGACAATATATTAGTTAGCTCCACACAAATATATTAGCTATACATTTATTTCAATAAAAGATGGATGTGCAGTAGACATATTTCTGATAAAACATAAATCAGAGAAAAATCAGAGCAGCATTTTGGCCTGTGCAGTTTTCTTTGACAATAGCCTCAAACAAGCAACAGAAAAACAGAAAAGCAGCTGAAGTTTTCCATAAACTAACCTTAAGCAGTGTTCTTTATAATCTAAAGCAAGGAAGTATTTTTCTTCTGTAAAGAACTGGTAAATGTGCCTTCAAAGGAACAACAAGCATTTTAAGGCTAACGTGCTGCACAGAAGTGTTAATCCAGTAACAAGTATAGAGGACACACAAGCTATCTGCTGAGCCAGGCACGAGCTAAAAATAGTGGCTGTCAAGACTCCCCTATTAAATTATAACAAAAGGCACCTAGCAAAAAGATGGTGAAAATCAATGTAGAGAAACAACAAGAGAAATAAAATGCAACAGCCGAACACTTCTCTATTCAGACATGCAGAATGAAGCTCTCTGCATGATAAAAAACGGAAATGTGTTAAACAAAAAAATCACAGTGCTCTTTTAAACCAGGTTCACCCTGCAAGGTATCAAGTAGCTACAGTTCCTGCTGAAACAGACAGGAAATTGAAACAGAAAGGGAGGTGGCTCTTTTCAAGGTAACCCCCTTTGTTACACAGTCGAAGCAAAGAAAAGCTTAGATTAACCACTTCTAGAACACAGACGTCAAGTTGTAACTTAAAACTTTACTTCTGGCCCGAGGTTAAATGTTCTGCAGTTTGCCTCGATGGCTTCCTGCCTCTGTCCTCATGGTTGTACTTACACAACACCTCCCATGTCAGACCAGACAGGTATACTCCCAGTGCATACACTAGGGGCAAAAAATGCTCCTTAAAAATATGCTGCACCCTTCTGAAAAAAGGGACTTTCTCTATTGAAAGAGTCCTTGTGAGTGCCCTGTTCTTGGTTTCCCTTCTCTGCCTTTAGTGCCTTTCCACCCCTGGAAAAGGCACTGTACAATAACAAAAGACATTACCTCTGATGTGGTTCTTAAACTAAAACATAAATGAGTAACACAGGACTTACTGAAATGGAAGGTACCATTCTGGAAACACTCTGAATATTGAATGGAAATGACCAAAAGACACAAGCAAAGGCATTTTTGCCCTATCCTTGCACTTGAGTGGATAAATCCCACTAATGCTCCTGATATGCTGCAGGCAGAAAAATACATAAGCTTCTTCTGAATTTGGCTATGTTTGCAAAGACTGTGACAGAAACCACTTGCCCTTTTGGACAAGTGGCAGTAGCAGCATCTCTTACCTCTCAGGACTGACTTGAGGTTCAGCTTGGCTTGTCTGTGCAGGTCTTCCACACAAGGTGGTCTTGAGGAGGGCAGGAAGACATTTTCCTGCTGGTGCCATGGAGCGGTGTAGTGCACAGTCCACCTGCTTTCTTCATCTAAGTTGGAAACAGCTGCAGAAAGAGACAATACAAATGCTATTGTAGATCACTGTACCTTGAAACCACACATGTAAGTTTCTCGTGCACCATCTTGCAGCTAAAAAATATTGTTTGTTGCTCTCTAGGTCCTCACTGCCACGACAGTTAAAAACCTTGCTCTCATTTCTAGTCTAAATTTGTTCTGCACCTTTCCCTCTTGCCATGTTTACACTCACTGTTGTGTTTACCTGTAGCTCTGTTTTCCTCTCCCAGCTTACATGTAAGATCAGTATCCTCATTCCCCTGATCCCTAGAGGCACTGTAATTGCAAGGTAACTTCCTCTTGCTCAAAGGTCACCCTGGGAATATGACAGTCTCCAAGAGAGATTATGATAGGTTCATTTGCATCAGGAAATAATTTTCTCTGACCTCATGCTTGCTCAAACCAGGAACAAAGATTCCAGTGAAGTCAACAAATTAGCTACTTTCCCTTGCCACAAGTGTAAACCAGATTTGGACAACAGTAACTCCCTGGGCAAATACTGCTCAGAACACAACACTACTGAAGAAGGATTATTCTGGCCACCTCTTCCAGCCAATACACACATGACAACAAAATAGAGACCTTGCTTAAGTTCAAAGTTCCCTACAGACATGTAGTGAATCCCTAGTAATGAATCAGTGAAAGCACATATTGCTAAGATTTGTTTACCGTTTATGCTTCCCAAGAGACAGCCACTACCTTTTGTTTAAAGATTATCAACAATAAAACCTCCTACAGCTAAATGACCTTACCCCTCCACCCTGTAATAATAGGATAAGGGTAGCTGGAGGTTGTGTTTTACGATCACCCAGGCACCTTTTTGCCTTCAGTCAGCATACTGCATGTACATCCTTGCTTTTAACCCCCCTGAGCACAAAGGCCCACTACAGCTGTGGTGTGTCCCAAGCACCTGCCCTGCTGCTGTGCTGGCTTTGCTGCCAATTCTGCATCTTCCCTTTGCTTTCCTCGATGCCTGGGCATTGCCTGCTGCCACATCAGTTTATGAAGTTTGTCTGATGCAGGGGAGGTGGGTAAAATTGAAAAGCAGAATGAAAGCAATAGTCTTTTGTTATCTCGAAAATTACCCCTTCCCTAACACTACTGTGCATCAAGATCGTTTCAGACGGAATTCATTAAAGAAAAGCTACGTCTTTGGCTTCAAAACCCATCCACAACCCAATGTCTGTTTTGTCCTAGGAGAACTTCGGGGAGGATGGAGGCGGGGCGTGTGTCTTAACTGCTTTTCTTTATTTCTAGATTAGTATCAGGGTTTCGAAAAAGGTTTTTGAAGACCTTTGATTAATCACTTCATTGCTCAAGTGGCTTGGTGCTACATCCTCTCCCCTCTCACACACATACTAACTGCAACAAGGGTGATACACATTCAACCTTTGCCTGCTTTTCTTGTTCTTGCTAACTAGAGGTCCAACCTAAATCATGACAAGACACCACCTACCTGATTACAGCATCAATCACCCTGATATTACAGAAAAAGTGGTACGTACAATCAGTGTCCTGCCCGAAAAGCAGCACTCACCATCCCCAGCCTGTGCAGGCGGGTGGGGAGGAGAGTAAGGCTAGGGGAGGAGGAGGGAAACAGAAGCCAAGCGTACTGTCTGGCTGCAGCCCCGACATACCAAAACTAAAGTTTGTTGCTCACCACAGCAACCGTCAGCAAAATTAGTTGACAGGAGTGCTGTGCACTCACTCTGAGGCACAATTTGCTTCACTCCACGAGTTAAACGAAGATCTGGATTTTTAAAAGCCATTCTGAAACCACAGCATCTTTAGAATGCAAAGCTCTGGTCAGAGAAAGCTTTCTGTAGACACCTCAGAGACACAAGCCCACAGCTACACAGGTGCCCAGCAGGCGCTCAAACAGAGGCAGGTAGGCGTCTGTGGCGCTGGGAGAATGCCCCAGCGCACCGCAGGACACCTGTGCCCAGCTGCAGGTGACGCTGGCACGCTCGGCCTTGTTACCAAGCTACTTGGGCTCACTTCACACAGAGAAGTTTGGCTCCTTCAGAACCACGTCGACGAAGAACTTCAAAAGCAACAACACAGCATCCCAAAGCAGAGGTCCTACGGCACCTTATAAGGCTGCATCCACACACTCGAAAACACTGTATGAAGGAGAGGCGGCTCCGGGGAAGCAGGACACAAGGAAAGCAGGACCGGAGCCTAAGGGAACTGCCCTTTCCTTTTCGGCTGTCTCTTCAAAGGGCAGCGAGCACGCACAACTACTTACTCTTTCTCTTAAAAAATTTCATCAGAGATTTAAGCTTTGTGTTGATGAAAACCACCATTTTCCAAGGGTTGAACTGCAATCCTGGAGTTTAAATCCCATAGAAAGGAGGAGCTGCAGAAAGGTGACTTTCCAGACCAAGCCTGTTCAAACTCCACACAGCAAATTCCTCTTCTCCAGGCAATCCTTTTCGCCTTTCTTTCCTGAAACTACAACTTAAAATCTGTCTAGATCTTCCTGGTGAGCGAAACTACATACAGTTCTTTAGCCTGGATTTTTCCTCCTCACATGTAAGCTTAAGGGCTGCAAGCAGCCAGGTCCAACATCAAAAAGAGGAGGAGCAGGAAAGAAGAAGAGTTCGCACAGAATCAAAAATTGAGCTTTCTTGCTATCCATGCATTTCACTCAGTTCGTCTTTTCATCCTCTGCTCCGCTCTCCAAGTTTGGCTGCTCCGGAAAGTCCGAGCTGGCAGGTGAGCGCCCTCCTCCCCGCCGCGCCAGCCGCCTCTGCCCGGCCAGACGCCGGCACCTTCCCCTTTTCCTCCTCCTCCCTCTCTCCGCCCTTTGCACCTCCCCGGTGCCCGTCTGCCAGAGAGGCAGGCAGGCAGCTCCCACCCCCACCCGCCCCCTGCTCTTCAGCCTCTTTCCAGCTGCAAATGAGTTGCATTTTCGTGCAAATCAGGATGCCCAGCGTTCCCACCGCTCCCATCCTATTCCCTACACATCCTTTTTCTTTCCCATCCTCTCACTCCCACTGTAATGACCCAAAAGCTGCGGTAGAGTTGGCTGCAACGTGCAGTCTCCCCTTTGCACTGTCTGCCCTTCCAGAGCCCTGCATTCATTGCCAGTTCCTGCGACGCTGGCCCTCTATTTTACATATTGAATTTCATTCAGTTAGATATCTAATTTACTCTTACTAGCGTCATCTCTGACCAGACACACAGAAAACAAAATCGAGTTACTGCTGGCTGACAGAGAATCTGTTATTCACCCGCTGAAACTTGTGCAGAGATGAAGTAGCCCAGCTCTTTCAGAATCACGTTACAGCCTCACACATTAATTAAAGAGATAAGTAACTGTACAGAGGGATCCACAGCCATCCTTCCCAGGAATGCAGCAGTTGAAGAGAAAATGCTAAGCACCAAACCGATGTGCTCAGCAGGGCATGCCCTTCGTACAATGTTCAGGCTCAAGAAGCAAGCCCTCCTTCACAAAGCAAGCTTAGGAAACCCCCTCGAGTTAACAATTAAAAGGATTTTTTTTTTCCTCAGGAAAAAGAAAAAGGCAGCAGCAGGGGGCTCAGACTGACCCCGAAGCTGCAGCAGGATCTGTCTTCTGGAGTGCAGCAAGTGAAAAGCAGATGCTCCACGGGAACTTCATGTTTCATGAAATGGCTAAAGCTCAGCACTGCACAGAACAGACTGTAAACAAAGTGCCTCCATCACTGTCTGCACACACTATCATCAGTATTTTTCAAACCCAGAGGTTTTACAATCGCAACAGTGCCATGAGCAGCAGGTCCTTCTTGAGCAGCTGTTGGTCCAAGAGACGTTTTGACTCAGCCAAAGCGACAGAATACCATGGTGCCATGGCAGCAATGGTGAGGAAGGCATCCTTGGTTTTGTATTGAGTTTTATCGAGCACCCTAAATAACTTCGAGAACACAATATCTACTTAACGTTATTTTTTCCTTTCAAGTCACACACACAACACTCCCCCAGTTAGGAATTTCACATCATCCATACATCGTTAAAACCACTTTAAATACACACTTGCTGGACACGCTCTGGAGGCAAGTGCAAATTGATTCAATTTCTAACTCCAGTAGTGTTGTCATCTGGTAACAAACCCAGAAGCCAGTAGCCCTTTTGCTGTGGTGGGGATCTTTGAAGGCAAGAAGTGTCTCCGTAAGTGGGGTGGGCAGCTACTGTACGATTGCAAAGGGAAAGTAACAGTTTCAAGCTACCATTTGCAGGAGATTGCGCTACTGGCAATGAGGCGCTGTCCCTGAGGTCTTTACAGCACCTCACAGAGGCTTGCGAGGCCTGGGAAGGAAGACTTTCCCCTCGCATGGCCGCGCCCTCCTGTATCATCATGATCCCGGGTACTCCTAACGCCTCAAGGAATCTCTCTCCGTTTCACCCGTGATGTGTGCCGTGCCAAGCCCAGCGTTTTCTTTGTTCCTGGATCCTCAGCCCACCCTGAAGCACTTATCTTGCCTAACAACGAGAGCCTAATGGCTGTCCTCAAGCTCTCATCTCCAGTATGGAGGCAGCTATTCAAACCCAGTAAGGAACAACACATAAGATGATGTCTCTCTTTCATCCTCACCCCGCCTTTGCTTCCATCTTCCCTCAGGTCATTCTGATAAAGAAGTCAAACATCAAAAATGGCTATCAAGAGGGAATACCCCAAAGGAAATACCAGTTGACTACTTGCATTTGCATCTCTCCCACCAAAACTCTTTCCCATTTGAGACAAACCCATCAGCTTCCATGAAATTCAACATACTATTTCAAATCGAGCTTTCCCTGTCAGAAGAAACAGAAACGGCTTCTAATGGCATCTCTCCTAGAACTGAAAGCATGGAACTAGTGTGCTTCTCTGAGAAGAGAAAAAAAAGATGAGTCAGTTTGAGAAAATTTATTTTGTGGTCATTATGAAAACAGGTAAAGGACTTTAGCCTCCAATAATGCCAACCCAGAAGACAAAACCACGAGCATCTCCCCAAATAACAGCAAACCACCCATCTAAAGTGACTTTGATAGAAAAAAAAAGTGTACATTTGTTAAAATATATCCAGCACGAAAAGTAGGTGTCCATATACTGTGTTACCTGTTCTTTAAAAGAAAATGACTCAGAGAGAAGCAGCAGACTGGGGAGACCTTGCTCTGTGACACACCTTAGACAAGTTAATATTAACTTACCATCTAAGTTCTCACATCATTCAAAGGGATCATATTCACTTGCCCCCTCAAAAGGCTACTATCACAAGTAATACAGAAAAGATCAAGATTTTTAGCACATGCCACTTCTCACTTCATACTAGAGGAGATTCCTACGGATTCCTAGAACTGCCTCCTAACAAAACTCAGAGATTGAAGCAAATGAAACAAGAGGCACAAGATGCCGTGCCAAAAAGCACACTCAGAATCATGAATGTGTAACACAATCATTAAGAAATTGTGGTTTTTTCTAAATTCACATTATAATAGTTTCTGAGTAGTTAAATTGACTTTAATTTCTAACAGACCAGGCACATAGAGCTGAGAAGTGAACACGACTGGCTGCTTGTGCATGGCATGCCTGAAATACCCCATCCATTCCTTCACTGCTCTCTCTGCTCTCTGCCCTCTTTAGAAGGGCCTTCCAGCTGACCTGCTCTGCAGCAGCCATCTGGGACAGCTATCCCTCCACATTCATGGCAACATAAAACAATGGCACCCGTGAAACAATCTGAAAATATTTGGCTTCCATGGAAATACTTAAAACCAGCCCCTGGGGGAGGGGGCTCTCCTGTAGAGCCCCCATTCACAATCCAATGCCCTGAACTTTGCACCAGTGCACAAGATCCATTGAAGAAGATGTGGCAAATGTTGAAAAGGGATGAATTTGAGTTGTTCATAACCTCGGCTGGAGCAACTTCCCCAGCAGCAGGCTGTCAAGTACACAAAACACATCTGTAAGAAACAACTGTTCATTCACCTTCTAACTGACACCCATCAGCCTATGCACACATGCGCTATCAAATTTAGGCAGTACCGAGCTAAAACACAGCCAAATCAACCCTCAAGAATAGTTAGAAGAAACCCATTCTTGCTACTTCCCACAAATTAAGACAAATGTTACCACTTATGTCCATGAAGGAGTGGCAAACCTGACACATACGTGAGGTTCATGAAAAGAATGATGCACCAAGCTACTAACGCACATCATCATCTCAAAACTTCAGACTTTTAGGTTGTAAGTCTTAGTGACTTTACTCAGACTGTAGAAGAAGCTTCCATTAAACTAGTCTGTAGCACTGGTAACATTTTAAGAGGAAAGAAAAAGTAAAACCATACAACTGAGCTGAGAACTGCACCACAAGAGCTCTTTCAAGGAGTTCAATAAGCAAAAGGGAAAGCAGAAGCGTTGGCAAGCAGATCTACTCAAAACAATTAAGCTGACTGATGCCTTTGGTTTTTATGGACATTCGCTCAGAACAAGTTTCCCAGCATCTTGCAGGGGACACGCAGGGAAGAAGCTGTTGAAGGGCAGCTGTTTACAGCCTGTCTGCAAAGGCAGGTCGACGTAGGACGTGCTCGGGATTGCTCCCTGCCACTCCCGTCTGCCTCCTCCCAGCTGCTGCTGCTATCCCCGGAGGGGTGCGGCTATGGAAGTGACCCCCACCCACACTCCGGCCAGGCTGCCCAGATACACTCAGGCGTCTGCAGGGCGAACCAGAGCCTCAGCAGGACTATAAAGCCCTTCCTGCAGGTGACAAAGCTCCTGCCTGCCTCAGACCTGGCCTTGAAAGCTGTATCTTCTAAGACTTCTGTCGTTAAGAAACAATCAAGCATCTGAGATAAAGACCGAACGCCTCAAGCGCTTTCAAAACTCGTGCCTAAGCTTTTATGCCCATTCTGTCCACCTTCACCCATGCAGTCAACCGCTTGCTGGTGTTTAGATGGTGTTGAAGCCGCCGCCGCAGACCATAGGAGTCAATAATGCATGGTTAGGAGGAGTTTCTCGCTCCCTCCCTCTTTCCAGAGCCAGTCCCGTCTGACCCTCTCCCTGCATCTTTCAGGAGAACAAAAGTGCTCCCTCCACAAAGGCAGTCCCAGGCGGCACCGCATTCAGCTGCCCTCCTGTCTGCAGCTCAGTTCGCTCACAATGGCCTCTTTCAAGGCAAGCTCAGCCTTGGTGAAGCGCGATACTTCCTCGGCTACTGAGAAATTACCATTCATTAAACCTGGGATCAGGAGGAAGAGAAGGAGAATGCACAGGGGAGAGGGAACAAAGGAGAAAAAGTATTTTATCCCAAAGCCACTGCAACAGAAAGCCAAGAGGGACCCATGTCCCATCAAACTGGCAGGGGAGCTGGGGGCTGAGCCCAACCCCACACAGACAATTACGATGCAGGTACTGCTTTATAGAAGGTGCACCGGCAGCACCCTCCTTATTCATGCTGTAAGGGATTATGACTTCAGGCTCTGGAAAAGAGGCTGCTCGGCGGGGGCAGGGGGTAAGCAGAGGAAGATGAGGAGATGTAGCACAACCTAAGCCAGAGAGGACAGAAAAGCAGCAGACTGATTGATCTGATGATCCTATTTAGGTCACAGCACAATAAAGCTAATTCATTCCTTTGACAATTCAAAACATCTTTCCACAGGATCCTCTATCATGCAAACACATCACCAGAGAGAAAAGGGAGCATTCGGGCAGGGCCGTCTCCAAACAAAGCATCAGTTTCTTCTGGTTAGAGCATCTCCATACACTCTGTAACCGCAGAGTGGAACAGAAAACCTCAGTGAATGCACAATTTTGTTTAATCGTTTTGTTTTAAATTGCAAGGAATTGCAATTGTTTTAAATTGCAAGTTTTCCTTTGGCCATTCCTGGACCCAGCTAAGGCAACATCGGCTCCCAGAAGAGTACTTTTCCATCTCCCTAGGAAGGCCTTTTTAAAATGCCACCGGGAAGTAGTCTTTATTTGCATTCAAAATCCACCTTAATGCTCCTATGCCATGGCTTACACTGAAGAAATGATCAAAAGTAGCTGCGGCAAGTAATAAGCTAGTCTTTGCAAAATCTTGCCTCCTATTTGCCTTAATAACACACTACGAAGATGACATTTCTGAGCTACTGATAGGAAAAATAATGGGCAGACAAGTTTGCATAAGTCTTCTTATCAATTCATCCTGTAAGACTTGGAGTAAAACGACAGAAAAAAAGAAACCCTTAGAAAAAGTAGACTGCAAAAAAGTAACTTCTGAACTTCAGGCCCAAAGCATCTTCCTGTTCAGCCTGTCATTCCATCTTTGGCAGCTGTGCACTTGTGGATCCACACAAATACCCAACAGACATCTCAACTAATCTCAGTCTGCATTCTCCTTCTGGGTATCCTGAAGGGGATATGCTCCCCACTCATTTCACTTATTTAAAGGTCACAGAAAGAATTCCTGTAGCCTATCTTCATCTCCCTGCCCAACATTGCTCTTTGGCATACGTTATTTATATATGAATTATCTTGGTATAAGAAGTTGGCAGACCTTGTTTTTCTTGCTTTCTTTTTTGTCTCTCTGCTTACTGTTAAAGCCAGGGTGAGTCACATTTAAGCTTGGAGATATCCTCTCTTAAAATTAGGCTGATATATCCACTAGATGCCTAAGAACTTTGCAATCTATAAATGAACAACATTAAGCTTCTCAGAAAACTCCAACCTTCATACAATCATGTAACTGCTCATGCCAAAATCAAGCAACAAGTGCTTGCTTACTCTCTCACACAGCAACTTGGGAGGGGGGGGAAATGTTTGCTTTGGTTTTAGTTTAAAAAAAACCCGTTGTTATTTACAGAAAATAAACAAGTAAAAGCTAAAGATCACAAACAAACAGGATTTCATTTAGTATTGTCACTAAAGGCCTAACATTATTGGCAAAATCTGAAAACCTGGGCAGGTTGCAGTAACTAATGACACAATTTGCCCTGAAAACCAGTACTGCCCAAATCCAAGTGAGGTGCCTATTCCATACAGCAGTCACCTAATCATTATGTTGCTACAGGATTCATCAATCTAAGCTCCTAAGGAATTGACTGGACCAGCGTCTGTGCCACAGCATCTCCAGAGAATGTCTTTGACTGGCCCTGGGCATGTGGATCTCAGACATGATCAAATGCCAGCAGAGCCTGAAAATAAATTTTAAGATTTGTGTGGTCAACATCATATTCCAAGTGAGATCTCACCTCTGCATTCAGTTTTGGGCTCTCCAGTTCAGGAAGGACAGGGATCTAAAAGAGTCCAACAGAAGGGTACAAGGATGATCAAGGGTCTGGAGCACTGCCTTATGAGGAGAGGCTGAGGGACCTGGGGCTTTTTGGTTTGGAGAAGGGAAGACTGAGAGGGGATCTAATGTTTATAAATATCTGAGGGGTGGGTGTTGAGAGGGAGCGAACAGGTTCTTCTCAGCTGTGCCCTGTGGTAGGATAAGGGGCAAAGGATATAAACTACAGCAGGGGCACAGATATAAATCACAGTTCCTCCTCGTGTTGAGATGGAACTTCTTTACTGTAAGGGTCACAGAGCACCGGAAAAGGCTACTCAGACAAGCTAAGGAGTCTCCTCTCTGGAGACTTTCAAGACCTGTTTGGATGCATTGCTGTGTGACCTACACTAGATTACGGTCCTGCTCTGGCAGGGGGCTTGTATTCAATGATCTCCAGAGCTGCCTTCCAATCTTGTGATTTCATAAATTGTCAAAAAAACAAATGAAAGATTAGCCTCCTAAAATCATACTGCTAATCAGCTGAACTTCAAAAATGTGTAAAATGTGGATAGCAACTGAAGATTTTATTACCTTTTGTTTGCTTAACAGTGTCTGAGATGCAAATACCTTTCTTATTAACCATATGCAATCCAGCAGCCCAAAACTCACATGTCAGAGTCAGTCAAGACTATCAGTAGTGCTTCACTTGATCCCTAACAAAATGCATCTAAACATTTAAATGGTGCTACTGTGAAAAAGGTATTTTGCCAGCAAACATCTTCAGAATGCACTAGTGAGCAAAACCATCATGTTTTTTAATATCGTGGCAATGATTTTATTAAGTATGTGAAGGCATTATGCAAACAACAGGTAACTCTATCTATTTCATCAAAAGGTAATGCACAAAAAGAAATCAAAAAAAGAAGATTCTCTCCCTCCTGCATTGCCTGCCATTTCTGCCTCCATTTCCTGACAGAGAAGGAAAGGAGTAGAGCCCTACTTTTTTTCCTACAGGATCCCTACTGCAGATTTGTATTCTAGAAAACTTAGTTATTCCCTGCTAAAGCTGTAGAACTTCAGAAAAATCAAACAAAGCTGAAGCACAAAGGGTTGAACAGATTCTATTTAAAATGAAAGACAACATTTTTAATTGCAAAAGTTGTCTCTCTTGGTATCCTCCGTTTCTCTACTTAGCGCAAAACGAAATCCAGAAAAGTTGTGTTTTGTTGAAAGAGTTTAAGTTGGAAAAGTTGGAGAAGTCTAAGTGTAAAATGAGGCAGCTGATGTTTTAAAAATATTTCTTCTGGTCCTTTCATTATTTTTATGTGAAAACCTTCAAAAGTCTGTAGCTACAGCACCATCTCCCCTACTTCAGCTCCAAACACATCACACACTGTAACCTGACATCACATCTCCATACTAACCTTCTTCCAGTGATGAACTCTCACAGAATCACAGAAAACATCCAGTTGTAACAGACCTCAAAACATCACCCAGTCCAACCTTCAACCCAGCACTGAGAAGACAATACCAAATCAAGTCCCTAAGTGCCAGGTCCACACACTACTTGAACACCTCTAAGGACAGTGACTCCACCACTGTCCTGGGCAGACCATTCCAGTGTTTGATAATCCTCTCTGTGAAGAAGTATTTCCTAGCATCTGGCCTGAAACTCCCCTGAAATGCAAGCATACATCCTACGAGGAGAGGCTGAGGGAGCTGGGATTGGTTAGCCTGGAGAAGAGGAGGCTCAGGGGTGACCTTATTGCTGTCTACAACTACCTGAAGGGTGGTTGTGGCCAGGAGGAGGTTGCTCTCTTCTCTCAGGTGGCCAGCACCAGAACGAGAGGACACAGCCTCAAGCTATGCCAGGGGAAATTTAGGCTCGAGGTGAGGAGAAAGTTCTTCCCTGAGAGAGTCATTGGACACTGGAATGGGCTGCCTGGGGAGGTGGTGGAGTTGCCATCCCCGGAGCTGTTCAAGGCAGGACTGGACGTGGCACTTGGTGCCATGGTCTAGCCTTGAGCTCTGTGGTAAAGGGTTGGACTTGATGATCTATGAGGTCTCTTCCAACCTTGGTGATACTGTGATAATTCAGACCAACACTGACGTTAAAGCTATCAAAGTACTTTTGAAAGAGCTTCTAAGAACATTATCCTACCAATAGTAGATACACTGCAGCCTGGAGATTTCCAACATGTGATTGGAGACTGAAGAGCCTAAAACTAAATTTCTGAGCAGAAACACCATGGGTTTGTCAGCAGTCCAGCATACAATAAGCTTGAAACAATCAACTATCCTGCCCAGTTTGGTCACCATGAAACTTCCCAGTAGCTGTTTTTAAGACAACAGTAAGAACAAGGCAAAGAAATACCAGTAGTTAAATACTACTAAGCAAACAACTCATCCATCTCAAGACAATTGATAAAACTACTGGATATCCCAGCAGCTGCATTTTTAAACTATGCAGAGCAGTCCAAATTCACCTCTGGGTTACAGATTTGTCCAGAGGACTGCTAATTCCTGACACCTTGTGCTATTACAGACTTGGAACATGACAGTGTTTATTCATTGCCAATTTTTGAGAACAAAGGAGTCTCATTTTAAAATGGCATGGAAGAGTGAGATGGGAAAGTTCTCACTGGCTCCAGGGCAGGATTTACTCCTGGATCAGAAGATCCAGTTTGAATGTAAAGAAGGAGGTGAGAGATCAATAACACAGTCAATGTGAGTAACTTCTACACCCTCAGGAAAACCAATCAATAAAACCACAGCTGTATTTTCCCAAAATTATTCTGCAGCATGTAGCATGCATGAAAAGGCTCTTCCTCTTCCCATCTTTGTGGATAATGATACAAGCTTTTCTAGACCTTGGCATCTTTTAAGGGTGGTGCAGTGTGGTGCTAAGCAAACTTCAATTCCAGTCTGCTCCAGTTAGACAGAAGCACTGCCTAACAGGATCCCTGTTTTGCCATCATGCCAGGAGTTATCTAAGCCAAATTTACATGTTCTGTTTTGAACTATGTCTGTTAGAAGAACATAGCTGAAACTACAGCCATCAAAAGTATATGATGCATGCCACAATGTCTAATATTCTGTACAGAGCATACACCCTGCTCCAGGAATTAAGAAATTAAAAGACTATGTTCATATAGGTTTTGAAAATTCCTCTTGTTATGTCAGGGAAATTAATATCTTGCTCTTCTTTGGATTATTGCAACCTAACAGGACAAGGTTAGCATTACACACAGGAAAAAAAAAAACAACTCACGCTCACCTTCAGTTATGGACATAGAAGAGCATCTTTTTCTCTGATGCTATTAATTATTTAATCTAACACTACTATCACCATCTGGTGGGGACCGGCTTGCACCCACCAAACAGCAGCCTACTATCCCTAGTCTAGCTGTGCCATCATGTTCGTGGCAAGCTTCTGACAAGCAAAAGGAGAGACAGGCCAATTAAAAGTTCATGCTGAGAACAATGAGGGATCAGGAGAGGTGCCAAACCTGGCTACTCAGCTAAAAGTTTAATTAGCCCTCTCTGTAACAGATCACGGAACTGCAGAGAAACAGTTTTATAAACACTGTTGATGCTTTTGGGCAATGACAATGTACTCCACTGCCCTTGTGTGTACAACATCACTGTTCTTAAACTCCTCGTCAAAGTGCCAAAAGGACAGCAGACAAAGAACTGACTGCACTGAACCAGAGGAGGAGAAGTTGTCCCATAGTCGTGGCTCAGATAAAAGGATGAAACTTCTGGGATGAGCAGCACATGGACACTGACCCCGGCACAGCAGGTAGCTGAGCATTCTGATGGAAGAGGCATCACACGCAGATCATTCGCCTTTCGACAATGGTATTTACAAGCTTTTCTTTCTCAAGAAGCCTAGGGTCCACAGACACCAGTTCACCACCAGTAACATAGCAGCATACTGAAAAACAGTTCCCAAACAAAAGCCAGGAGCTGTAGCCTAACAGCCATGAGCAACACTTTAAGGAATTCAGCCTTTAAATTAGTAATAGTCAGGCCACAGCCTGCCTGCCTGCACACAGGAGATGCAGGGAGGCTGATTCAATACTCTTCTGCTGTGACTAGAGTGGTGGCATCATGCAGCTTCATCTTTATTCTCCTCCAATACCTTCAGGACAGAACCGGTCAGTTACTAGTCACGCACTGTGTCTGTAACTGCTGTAATGGCAGGGCACTGCTTGCAATCCAAAACTCAAGCTGTGCCTTTCCAGTCGTGTATCATCCCACTGCAGTGTATTACAGCACCAATTGAGATGTAATTGCAGTGAGCCACTTAAAGCATTTTTCTGATTTAAAAGGAAAAAAAAAAACCACAAGAAAACAACTCCTTTGACCCATTTTTTTCATAGGCAGAAGAATGTCACCATTCTTGTTTATTTTGCACCAATCAGATGCAATCTATCTTTCAGCTGCTTATCAATTTCTTAACTGTGGCATCCTTGTGCTTTCCAGTTAGAAGAATGTTTTAGAGGGTTTGTAGGGAGAAAAATATATTGCCTAAAATAAAGGCTGTGCCCTCCCCTCTGCCACTTAAAAAAAACAAAACAAAACAAACCACAAATTTTCCCAATCCCAGCTCTTTTGAGACACTTAGAAAATGCAAGCAAAATGCCATCTGTTGGCAGTGAGGTGGGACTAAGCCTTTAATGTTGAAATATTTCAGAAAACCCAAGCAGGCAGATTTGAGTGACAAGACAGTTCTCTAAATCAATGCATATTCCAGGTCCAGCCCTGCACTTCCTTTCACATAATTAAGACACATTTCTGTTTAATCTGCCATTAATTCATCACTTCCCTTTTAAGAAAACAATAAACTGACCTTACCAAACCTGCTGCTCCTTCACTGGTTTAAAAATTCTAGGATGGGGCTTTGCTAAACTTCCTAAGGAGGTGTGAAGGGGAGGAGTCTCCTTCTATGGAGACTTTTAAAACCTTCCTGGATGCTTTCCTGTGCAGACTACCCTAGGTGATCCTGTTTCTGGCAGGGGGCTGGACTTGATCTCTGGAGTTCCCTTCCAAGCTAACATTCTGTGAAATAAACCCTAAGCAGACCCTTGGGTGCTGGAATCTCTTTGTCTTGTTTTAGCAAGCTGCTTCTGCACATATCATATATAATTTGCCCCTGCTGTGAGTGCCAGTCTGTGAGCCACAGGGGTGCCCTGTGGCAGGATACGGGCACCTCACAGGCCTGCCCCGAAGCAGCTGCTCTGCAGACCATGGTAAAGTCAGTCTGGGGGTGACAGGAAAGGAATCTCTGCATATATGCTCCCAACCTACACTTGCTACCCAGAAGAACTGCTGTGCATTTGGTGAGTGTCTGCTGTCTTCATACAGAAAAAAAATCCCAAAGAAATAAAGAATTTGAGGTCAGCTTTCAATAGTCCCACTCTCAGGAAGAATGTCATTCAGCATCCTACAAGGTGATGTGATGCCAGATACATGCAGCTATCAGTCTACTACAGCTTGCTGTAGGTATTCTGTAACAGCCAAGTCACCTGTGCCAAGGCTTTTATATTGAAGTTTAAGAAAAACCCAGTTCTGCTTAAGACCTATCACTGTTACCTAACAAGACTACACCCTTGCAGCAAGACTGCAAAATAAAGTATCAAAATCAGCAAGCTTTATGCTCCGTTTGGCTCTTGCAGCCTTGCTCCCATGAGAAGCGATTCCAGGCAGCGTGGGCGCATCCATTGGCACAGCAGGCAAAGGCAGGTGGCCAGGTGCCAGCAAGGCTGCCTTCTGCAAATCACCAAACAAATTCAGCACTCACTTGCTCAGGAGTGTTTTCATAGATATACAGTCACCACACATGGCACAATCCTTTCTACTCAAATCCTTCTTACTTTTATATACAGTAATTTATCGTGGAAGCTAAAACAAACAAAAAAACCACAACTCAGATTCCTTCTAAAATTCAGATTGCATTAGCAGGCTCCAGACACTCTATCATTCTGAGGTTTGTTCTCTGAAGACACCACTTTGCCAGTTAATTTTCTCTCTTCCACCAGTCTAGCCCTCACTCCACTCCACTGTCTCCCATATGGTTAACATGAATGTGGCAATTAATATGCAATTAATAAAATAGTGTGATCAACTGCTTTTGTTCACAGCAGCAGCTGGTCTGCATGTTAGAGGGTAATTAGACAAATTAAGATGTACTCCTTTTGTTTGTAGATGAACTGACAGCATCACTCTTGCTTTAAATGTCACTAAGCCTGCTGGCATTTTGGGATTATTTTAAACATGTCCTTTTTCATTAACACTACAAGGTATCAGTAAGCCAGATTTATATGCTGCCAGCTGCAATGCCAGCAAAGCACAAGTCTGCTTTACCTCCAAGAGGTTTGCAGAAGCCAATGCAGATTTATGGAGAGAAGTGATGTATTGCTCTTCTTCAGGCTCTTCTTGGTGATGCCCAACGATAGGACAAGGGGCAATGGGTGGAAGTTGAGGCACAGGAAGTTCTATGGAAATATCAGGATATTTTTTCACTGTGAGGGTGACAGAACAGTGGAACAGGCTGCCCAGGGAGTTTGTGGAGTCTCCTTCTCTAGAGATGTTCAAGACCTGCCTGGTTGTGTTCCTGTGTGATCTGGTACAGGTGACCCTGCTCTGGCAGGGGGGGTCGGACTGGATGATCATTCGAGGTCCCTTCCAGCCCCTGACCTTCTGTGATTCTGTGACTGCAGGGAATGAAAGTGCCTTTACTTAAAGTATGACAGCCTGTAGTATCATGTGTCTCTGGACAGAAGACAAAAGCAGACTTGACCTGTAACTGTGTCCGAGCAGAAGTTTGAAAACCTTGAGGCTCAAGCAGCATGCATATTTTTCAATGTTTTGTCATCAGATTAGGACAGGGAAACAAGAGAGGGTTAAAAATCTGTCATCATCTATCAGATTTGATAGCATTTCCTTTAAAAAGGCATTACTGTGGCCTATGCAAGAGGCAGACATGAGTAAAAGTGGTTTCAGGAACAGTTCCACGCTCTTTAAGAGTCAAGAGCTGAAGTAAAACCCCCCACGTCCTGGCCAGGCAGGAGGGCCAGGAACCCCAGCACCAGCAAACTTCTGTAACTGAGATTTCTCAACAGGCAGAGGCGCTGGGGTGGATGGCAGTGATGTTCCAGCAGCCACAGCTCTCAGGAGCTGCTCTCCAGAAGCCGGACTTCTTTGCCTGCACCGTGGCCCTGAGTGAGATTCTGTGTCCCCTGGAGGTTGTAGGCCCTTTTCTGGTTGTCCTTGCTGCACAGCCCACGTTGCTCCCACTGAGAACAACACAGAGGTCACCATGTCCACAGCAATATCCTGTTTAAATCTTTGCATGACCACCTTCTGTGGGCTCTGCAGAAGCAGCAGTGCAGGTTACCTGTATTTAAATTGAGGCAACATGTGTCATACACAAAGCACCAAACAAGATGCTTGACAAACCAAGCATTTGCAAGGCAACACACCATCACACCTTTGCAAGGGGTCATTATTAGAGCTTCTGGCTTCCCAGTTGTGTGGGAAAAAACATGTGTGAGGAGTAGCTGGCACAGGAAAAATAAAGGAGTGGCAAGGAAGCCTTTGAAGGTGTGTTCACATTTAGTAAGAGCTAACAAGAAAAGACAAGCAACCAGGAGGACTTCTGCTGTGGGAGCAGTGCAAATGTGCCAAACTCCACAGAAAGCCTCTACCATTCTACCTCTACCCTGCACATAGAGTCATACATCCCAACTCAATAGATGGATGAAAGTCACCAACCTGCAGAGACCTGGAAAACCAGATCTAGAAGCAGTGATATACATAACTACCTTGTTAATAGGAGGATTTGCTTCATACTCCTCCAGCACAATAAATCACAGAATCACAGAATGTCAGGGGCTGGAATGGACCTCAAAGTATCATCCAGCAATGGGCCTACAGTGCTGCTAGTGTTAGTTTTTTTTCCTGCAACGTATTTGAAGAAGCCCTTTCAGTTATCCTTGACCTCCCTTGCAACATTGAGTTCCAAAGAGGCCTTAGCCTTCCTAGCACTGCAGCTATAAATCCTTTTATCACTTCACCTCAAAGCGTTGGCCTGAGGGAGGGTGGAACACAGTAAGGAACATGGCATAGAAAAATGGATTTTGATAATGCTGCCATAATCATTTTCTGATGGCTAGTGTGACTCCATTAGCCAGGCTGATGAAGGCATCTCTTAGCACTTCTACCTTTTCTGTGCCGTTTCACCTTCTCCTCACCATGTTTCAGCTTTAATACAAATTGAGTTTAATTTTCTTAAAACACTCAAAACCATTTCTTGAATTTACTGCATTAGATAAAGCAACTTCCAGTAAGACCTGCAAACACATTGTACTCATCATCCATGAACCCCAGGTTTATGCACTGACAAGCCCATTCAGTCTGTTCTTAACCATCATCTTCAACCACAGGCTTTCCTTCCACTCTAACCTGTTTCACATGTGGATTTGCACTTTTGTTGCTCCACCTGCTTTCAGCAGATTCTCCCTCCTCCAATTGCCAAAAACACTGCACAAAAGATGTCTCTGAACTCAGACTCTTCCAGATGCACTTGAGTCATGTTAATGAGCTCTGTACCAAAACCTCTCTGCCTCTTCCTTGTGATTCTGAGTGCCACACATGGCTTCTCATCTGCTCCCTTGCAGAGATGAATGCATGAAACATCCACCACCAGCACTGACTTGCAACTGCAAGAGCAAGTGCACCCCTAGCAGTGAGCAGGCAGGCTAGCAAAGCATTTTGTTTCAGCAAGACAACGCAGCAATGCTTTCATATTCATGTTACTGACTCACTGTTTTACAACATCCCAGCATCAATCTCTCTTCACATCACATATTCCATGTTCTCCTTCATCCACAGCGTTCTCACATCTGATTCTCAAAAGGATTACAAACTGTATGACAGCAGCACGAGAGACCAAGAGCTGGATGTTCATGGCACAGCCAGAAAATGACAGGTGAAGGGCCTTTTCTATACAGCACACACAGGGAACATACAGCAAAATGAGTAAAAACTACTTGACATGTATTGAAAAGCACACCAGGAGAGTAGTCATTTATCCAAGACCTGAAGTAATTTTGTACGAATGGAAACATCCCTTTCCTTTGCAAGATTTCAGTGGCTTGTTTTGGCCCAATGAACAAAACATCCATGAAGACTCAAGTATAAGATAAGCTCTAAGACCACTGAAAGAAAAATAAACTGGTTTTTTTATAGCCACGTAATAAAAATTACCTTGAAGTCACTTTCTCTTTAATAAACAAATCAATTCCCAACTTATCTAATACAATCTGATCTATCAGCTCTTATGACAGGAACTGAATGCAGCAGATAAAATTGGGATATAATGGCCAGTCACTTGCATGAGGCTCTTCAAGTAGCCATCCCGGCCTGCTCGCTGCAACAGACTGAGCCCTTCTGTCACTTAGGGGACCAAAGACCACAAAGGGTTCTTCAGTGCTCCCCACACAGCCCGCGATTTGCAGAGATGGAGAGCAATTAAGTCTTTGTTTCGCACTCCTAAATGAGAAGACAAAGGATGAATCCTCCCCCAAGACACAAGGATTTTTTTTTACACAACACCCTTTAATTGAGAAATTCAAATCCTATCACTGCTGGAAGACTGAGGGGGGAAAAAAGTCATAGCAAACAGTGAATAATAAACCACCTAACTTAGTTCAGAACATCCCATTCATTTATCAATAGATTTAATTATTATTCTTTCAAATGCCATGTTTTTCACAAAACACATATGATAGATAAGAGAGCTGTCATCCTTAGAGTAACAAATTAAGAAGAAAACATTCTCTCATGAGCTAGCAGGCAACAAAATGCTGAGAAAAAAAGCCCAATAATTGAAGCTACTGTTCAACAAACATTAGAAGTAATCTGATACTGCCACTAGCTCACTTCCCTATCTGTAAAAGAAAGAAAAGAACCCTCCAAAATCCGTACCAAAACGTTATCATCACAAAAAGTCAGCAGATGCCACAATTTAGCTAGGTTAGCAACAGCATACAATATCTTTGAATTCTGAAAATTGGGTGGAATCTGAAGCAGCAATGGGTATGGCAAGAGGCAGGCAATGCTGTAACGAGGAGCAGGTGACAGCCTCCCACAGCAGCAGTCACTGCCAACAGCCTCAAATGCCAATTCGGCACACAAACACAACCATGCCAAGTCCTCGGCCTAACTTTGCTATAGGAATAATCAATTACCAACCACTCAGCACCACTGAGTCTCTGTACTGATAGTGTTTGTCTGCAGTCATCAAAGAACATGGGATGGTTATGGTTTCTCCACCACTGTAACACCATGTTTCTGGCAAGCAGGCTGTTAAAGGATGTACTGCTACCTAAAGTCAACCTGGTAGCAAAGAAAGGCAGAGGAACAGCACCATGGACGCTGAAGCAAAGCTCAGCTGGTCATGAAGAACCTCCACTTCACAATCACTGATTTAACAGTTTTGTCAGGACAGTTGCTACACTTAGAATCCAAACCCTAACGTGGTGACTTGACAGCCACAGTTACTACATCACACCACTGGTGAATATTGTGCAGAAGAGATGCTGCAAAGCGAGTAGGATTGCTGGGGATCACTGGGAGGATGCTTCCCCAGGCTTATGAGAAAGTTCAATAATACAACTGCATTATGTTTTCAAACAACCCTAACACTACCAGGGCTGTTTTCTGTGGAGTACATAAGCACTGTGAAACCTTCCAAAGCACAGTTCTCATAACACTTGATAAGGACCCCAAAGGGAGGCCTTTATCAGCTGAGATAAAGCTCAGCCAGTACTTCCCTGCTGTGCTCTGCAGTTATCACTCAACCAGGTCTCAGAAAGCACTTCCACTCCTGAACACTTTTGTTCCTTAAAATAAATATTAACAGAGTTTAAAAGCAATGTGGCCTCCCTGCCTCAAAGCTCTGTCCCACAAATAACACTTTTAACTGATGGCTTAATTACATTGTCATTCTTCTCCTTCTACTGACTGGAAATGAGTTAAGAAGAAAAAAATGAGGCAGCAGGGCAGAACTGGAGTTCCACATGCACACCCTTCTACCACAGGGGACACCACTACTGAAGCACAAACAATTATCCTGGGAAAAGTCAGGAAAGAAAGCAGGTTAACTGATTTTGCTGTTCACTGTTTCAAGGATTCAAGACAAAATATTGAAACTCCAGACGTTTGAAATTAAAAACAAACAAACAAACAAAAACCACAAACAAAATGCATGTATGGAGCCATACTAGGCATCAGTGGAAGTTAACATAAAGAAATCATGAGTAAACTTGGTCTGAAGCATGCAAGAGTTTGTTATGGTCCACATATTAAAAAGCTTTAGTAGATCATAAGTCAAACAATTCAACTGTTTAATTGTCAACAATGTGCTGATTATAAATAAAATTTACATACATAATTAAAAAATATTAAATAGAATCAATCAGAAATTTTCTCTCTTCATTAGGAACATCTTGAAGCAACGAAAAGGCACTTGGATAGGGTACTATAGGAACTACTACACCCCATTCAGATAAGCAAGTTTCCCAGGTTCTTCTTTGCATACCTATCTAAATAATTTCAATTCAGAGGTCACAAAGTTCTTTTCCAAGTAGACAGTGCCTTAAAGTGATTCAGCTACTGAAATGCATAAAATAATAAACAGAAATGCCTGTGTTTCAGTTTCCAAAGTTTTTACATGAAAAGATTTAAGCTCATCAGCAAGTACTTATCCATTTCTAATACTGCAGTATGTAACTATTTCCTCTGTCTCATCTTACGCAAAGTTTATTAATTTCAATTGGGGTGCATTTCAGAAAGGAGGGTAGGGACAACCTTCCCTACAGACAGCACAAAGAGAAAAAGGAGGCAGGCTGCAGGGAGGAAGCAGGGATTTCTGAGCGTTCCTCAATCCCATTTTCACATTCTTGAGAAGTGGGTTCAAATGGATGCTCCTGATGTTCTGAGCTTGACAGTCAGAGCAACACCTTCGATAGGAACCATCTCTGAAAGTCAGTGTCCTGTAGGAATGAATTAACTTCTCACTCATCAAGAGAGACATGCCCCCAGGCTGGCTGGGGCACAGAGGGACCGTGTCCCTCTCCTTAAACGCATCCCTGGAACCATTTTGTAGCACTCAGCCTCTTCATAGTGTCCAGGTGCTACAGTACAGGAACTATGGTAATTTTACATAAAGGAAGCATTTTCATTTTCCTTCCTGAATGAACCAGAATTCACTCTGTGCTCTAAAATACAAGAATTCAGTAGATGAACCAGATTTTTCTTTCCCCACATTTTAAGGCATTGCTTCCTCTCAAAGAAGGCCTGAAACACCCATATGGTAAATCACACTCTGACAGGAGGGGACATCAAATGAAGCTTGCTTAGAACTAGATAGAGAATCATAGAATCAACCAGGTTGGAAGAGACCTCCAAGATCATCCAGTCCAACCTAGCACCCAGCCCTGGTCAGTCAACTAGACCATGGCACCAAGTGCCTCATCCAGACTTCTCTTGAACACCTCCAGGGACGGTGCCTCCACCACCTCCCTGGGCAGCCCATTCCAATGCCAATCACTCTCTCTGTCAAGAACTTCCTCCTAACATCCAGCCTGTACTTTCCCCGGCACATTCTGAGACTGTGTCCCCTTGTTCTATTGCTGGTTGCCTGGGAGAAGAGGCCAACCCCCACCCGTCTACAATGTCCCTTCAGGTAGTTGTAGACAGCAATGAGGTCCCCCCTGAGCCCCCTCTTCTCCAGGCTAAATAACCCCAGCTCCCTCAGCCTCTCCTCATAGGATTTGTGTTCCAGACCTTTCACCAGCTTTGTCGCCCTGAAAAGAGACATACAGGTGGTTCCACTAACCGGTGTTCACACGGTGTGGCTAGATGACTGGTTTTCAATTGCTGTTAACTAGCCATTGTCAGATGATCAGCATGAGACTAATGAAGAAAAGAAAAATCAATAGAATTGCAAATATATTCACGTACTTTTTCCTTTTTCTTTTTTTTTTTTTTGGTTGGTTTGCTTGTATGTTTTTTAAAGGCCTGGTGCAAGATAGCCAGCCAACTGGCTTCTCAGGAAAAGCTTTCTTTGTCTTGTGCAATTTCTCCCTCATCACCCTTAAAGACACTTTTCTGAGCAACCATTCCACAGACAGCGGGGTCCCTTTGCTTAGGTGGTCAGAACAACAAAAAAGAAGGCAAGCAGTAAAACTAAAACCAATAAAAACAGATGAACATTACCACTCTCTGTCTATCTTCTCTCTGTTTCTCATCTGTATTCGCCAGTGAAACCTGAAACTATACAGACTTGAAAAGGAGAGTCATCACAATTCAGGAATTCTTGCTTGTCACATTCAGAGGGAAAATAACCTTAGACCTAAGTGCATTCAAAAGTTTGGTTTGTTTTTAATAAGCACCTGTCAAACCCATTATGCATCTTTGAGTCTTTTAGATATTTCTCTTATTTTTTCCTGGCCTTTTCATCCACTGATTGCTTCTACTGCTTTTGAGTGCCACATAACCAGCTCCACTTATCTAAGCCAATCATTTTGTTAAAAAGGAGCATTACTGAAGGAAAAAGCAAGTGCTCAAGGTCTCCCAGACATGGACATACCACATATACAGTGCCATCCTGTATCAATTAGCAGTCCCACCGGATGGGATATTTACCTGTGCTCACCTGAAGTGGGAATATATTATTTTCATTAGAAATTTGTTCCCAATGTTCATATCCTCTAAATAAGTAGGAGAAATGAGAGTACTTTCCTTCTCTCTGTCTGTTGTAATTATTTCCTCGGTAATGCTGACACACTGCTAAACGACCAAAACAACTACCAAAAAGGAACTGATCTTTTCTTACTTGGCCAGAAGGAGTCGTCGTCTTTGCTCAGTAACTTTTTCTTGAGGCGCCCGGGCAGCTTGGTGTGAGCGTTTCCCATTTTGCTGGAATACAGCGGGATAAGTTCCTCCTCCTCATCGTTGCAGCCGGGCTGCCACTTGCTCCTGCCGAGGCACCCGACCATCGGGTCTGAGCGCAGGCAGTGCACATAGGCAATCATTGTGAGATGCTGCTCTCAAAGATGCTCCTGCTGCCCCAATGGCTAGTTGGGAGCAGAAGGGAGTGGCCTGCTCATAACCCTTGAACGGATGCATACAAAAGGCTGCAGAGGAAAATATTTTCTCCTCCTCCGCAATTCGGCAAGCTAAGCTACTCCATTATGCTGGGAACTGTTTTGAATAGGATTCTGTTAGCTTGTTAAAAAAAAAATTAGGAAAGCTAAAAGAGGAACCACCTGGTTAAGCAGCTCCCTCCAGCTGCTGCCTGGCCTGCCCCGCTGCCGCGGGAGAAAACACAAGCCGCAGAGAGCTGGGAACGCCGGTCACCTGCCAGAGATCTCAGACTCCTCCCGTCCTGCTTCCACTCCAGCCTGCTGCTTCCCTTAAGCCTTATCCCCGATTACTCACCACCCCCTGAACAACAGGTACTCTGCCCATAGGCAGATGGCCATACCGAGCAGCTTATTTAAAGCTAACATACAGTAATCACTGGGACACTGACGTCTAAAGAACTGCACCCTGGCAGTTCTGCCAAGAACAGGAACGTTTACTTTTGTATTCTAGAATAAGAGAAGAAAAATACGCAGAACAAAGAATAAAAAAGAGCAAAGTGTTGCGATTTCAGTATGTAGACTTTAGTAAGGAAACTCCCTCTCCAAGTCAGAATCACAAGAAGGCATCTTCCAAGGTTAGACTACAATTGGACTGATGCTGAATGCAAGGCACAAGCAGTTACCACTTTGCACTCAGCACTGCATAAATACACAAATCCTTGCAATGCCTCTAGAAAGTAGATATTATTCCTATTTAAAGACAAAGACACAGTCCCAAAGAGATTTAATAACCTGCCCACAGAGTGCAAAAGCCAGGATTTGAATTGTGGTATTCTCAGTTCTTTAGCCTCATCCACAAGCCTTCAGGCTCTGGCACCTCCCTGCTCCCAAATAATGCATTGCTAGGTGAGAGTTTCCATGCTGTTAACCACATCGACTCTAATCTTGCATCCCCCATAATGTTTTTCTCTGGTATCCAGGAAGCAGGCTCTTCCTGGGCTTCTGAATTAGCTGCAACAGTATGGTCAGATTAACAGTATGGTCAGATTGGGACTGCAAGAAAAACAGCACATAATGAGACATGTGCCCTGCATATACAACTGTCTTCAGCAACTTCAAGTCTGCTTTTATTTTATACTGTTCAGAAGATTACATGGAATTTGACACTCCTACACTTGCTTTTAAAAACTGGGTGATATCAAAATCCCAAGTACAGTACAGTACAACAAAGGTCAAGTCTTACTCTGCTTTCTTAACTTTTCTTTTTAAACACTTCAGTTACAAGCCATAGCTTTCATGAAAGTGGCAGCTCTCTATGCAGGAGCTGAACAGTGTCAGGTAAGTATTTACACGTTTTAAAAAAGGCTTTTTTTGCTGTTTGTTTGATACTCAACATAAACTTTTGGACTGAAAAAAAAAAATCATACAAAACTCCCACTGTTTAACAGGAAAACAAAATTAACCACCACTACCAAGGCCAAAACAAGAAAAAAAAACCAATCAAATCAACAAAACAAAAAAAAACCCCACACACACGACACCAAAAACCACCCCAGTAATGAAAATTCAAATCAGAGTATACCTCTCTTTCTCCCTGACACACATACACATCTCCTGCTGCCTACATTGGCAGTAGCAGCCTGAAGGCTGGGTGTATACACCAGCTGCCCCTAGGCACTGCATCAGTGTGGCATCACCACTCAGGCGTGCAAAACAGAAAGCACCACCCAGCGTAAACTGTCTACAACACTGACTCAACTGTCCTGGCAAACTGGAGAAAGTCAGCAAGAAACTGGCTTGCGCTTGGTGTTCGAGGTTTGTGTGTAACAGACTGTTACACCGCACAGTGACCGGAGCAAGTATTTATCACTATGGAACACCTTACACACACCTCACACAGCCCAGCCTCGGCAGACTTGTGAGTAGATGAACACAGGTTGCAGAAGCGAAATGTCAGGCGGCTTTAAAAAAATAAAGACAAAACAAGCACTGTCCACAGTTTTACATCTTTTGACAACAATCTTCAACATCGGCAAAAATAGGAGGGGAAGGGAGAAAATGAGCCAACAGCACAGGCAATAGCTGTCGGCACCACATACTCATCTGTACGGAGAGCAGAAACTCACAGGCATAAATTGAACGCTTGCAGCCAGCGTCTGAGGCAAACACAAATTTACAAAGCCAAGTGCATTTACTCATCAGACTATGACAAAGACAAGCTGTGATTAACACTAGCCGAGTTCGACTCACTCATCAACCACGCCGATATTCTTGCATCCGCCAGAATAAATGAATGTCTAGACAGTCCTCCTGGGTGGGATGAATCCCTCAGAGTGCTGTTAGTGAACCAGTTCATAAGGAGGCCCTGTTAACGCCTCCCTAATAGGACGGTATATCTGTAACCCACTTGTCTAGCCATTGTGCCTGCTGTCTCACGCTTTCAATTCCCTGCGATTGTCAAGGGTCTTGGGAAGAGTCACTCCTGTGATCCACAAAACTTCCAAGCAACAACAGCCTAAAAGAGTGCACTGAGGCTTGTACTTATTGCTCCTGAAGACAGGAACGATATCTTTTATTAAACAAGAATACAGCTGTATTGCTGTTATGCTTTTTAACAACTCCAAATCATGTTCCCAGGTTCTATTTCAGAAGAGTATCAGCTGATGTTTGCACGCAGTCTTTGTATTTCTATATGATCATGTCACTTGACATAGAAGTTAAGTGTAGATCTACACATCAAAACAGAATTATTGGGTAACATGCATTGCAAACACAGGAGACAACAGGAGATACAGGCAAAATTCAATGTTCAGCAGCCTTAGATGTTCTCAAACACTTAACAAGATGACAGGATAACGCACTGGCCGAGAGTGCCTCTGGCAGACACCATGCACTTTTCTAGACTGCAGACATCCTGAATCAACCATCTTTCCAATGTGCACTCACAAAGTAAGGCTGATGTGCAGTAATGGGATCAGTGCTGAAATCCAGTTTAACAAGTATATTTACCATATGGTAAGCATTAATGTCCCCACAGACTTTTTACTTGAAGAATAACCTTTTTCCCTGAAGACTGGAGATCTTGGTAATACAGACAACAAAAGATTTGGAGATGGTTATGATCTCAGCTCCTAGCAAATCCAAAACCATGAAGAGCTAGGAAGAGGATGCACCATCTGATGCAAGACATTGTGTAGATTGCCTCTTCTAGTTTCTTTCCAAATAATCCTGTTAATTATTATTTTGTACTGTGTCTATAATGGAATAATAATTTCTAAGTATGATCAAATCAAAATGTCACCAAAAAAAATACTAAAAAACTTCTGATTTAAGTGAATTTATTGCACTGAATCTGTAACACTGTTTTATTTTTTTCAAATCCACAAAAGTGAGGCTGTTCATTTTTCTCAGCCTTGAGCCATCATTTACATAAAGACTTCCCCAAAATAAGATTTTATTTCCTTCATTAATCTTTTTCACACCTTTTAAAAATGGAAATATTTGTAATGTAAGCCTGAATGTTCTGATAGTAGACTATTAAACATGCATATTCATCATTATCAGCATATTTCATTTTTCCTAAATCACCTCTTTACAGTCAGGCTCTAGTAGGGAGAGCCTGAATAATTGGGGAGAAAATTGATTACATTATACTGGAAACACTGTCACATCTGAAGAAGAAAGACTCTTAAGAATTTGAGAGATTCCCAAAACTGTGACTAACTCGGGGATTACACAAAACAAAATTTAACACCAGCAACCAAATATAGCTTTAGCCCTTTTATTAGGCTCCTGAGTCCTGAGAACGGCAGTCATAGTGATGACTTACTACACACAGGAGTTTGACAAGCATATATATATATATATATATATATGATATATCCAGCAGGTACTCCGTGATTTGGATTTGTAATTTGGAATCATGTCATGTCATTCTTTATCTCTGGCTTTGGAAGATGACCAAGGCCAAATAATGGATGAAATGACTAACAGGCCCCAGCAATGCAAGTCAACTCTCTCTTCAGAGGAACTGTGAAAGAACTGATCTGGAAGATCAAGTGAATCCAAGAGAACCTGTCCTGTTTCCCACCTGTATGGTCCCATGTTTCAGCCATGAGGAGCAGGCACTTCCCTGTCCAAGGGAGAGAATCTGGAAGGTACACACAGTATGTATACCCTGTGGTTTTACTTACATGACCACAGGGAGGACATGAGGAAGTGGGACGGAAAACCCACTTCAGTCCTGGCTGCACAAGTACACCGATTACAAGGAAATTCTTCCTGGAAGAACACTGCCCCAATTTCCAGTATAAAGTAATCCAAAGACCGCAGAAGAACTGATGCTGCTTCTGATCCTCCTGAAGAGACTCCCAAAGCATCTTCACAGCATGCAAGTGATCCCAGTCAGAATTAGAAGGACCCTGCTTCCAACCAGACAGAGAAGAGGGACAACTGGGTTTATTGGACTGTACAGAATCAGTGGCTTGGCAAATTGAACCCATGAGAGTATACAGCTTTAGTAAGTACAGGTTCACAGTGTACTCCGATGACATCAAAATATGAGGTGGAACCCATCTGTCTTTTCGGTGTGACAGGGGGATCCCAACACCTGGATGTGTTTGAAGGAGAGCACCAGAATGCAAGCCACAGTTTGCTTTCACTTGGGGGTGTGTGGAAGGAGTTAATTGGAATTGCCTGTCCCAAGGGTGGAAGTACAGCCCCACCATTTGGACTGGTCATGGACTGATCAAAAATCTACTGGAACAGGGTGGAGCTCCAGAACATCTGCAGTGAGAAGTCCTCTATGTATTCAAAAGTAATCTCATTTTGAGTGAGAATAGATAGTGAATGATGTCTTATGTCTGTTGTTTGATGTTAATTGCTGCTGGGCATGACATAAATGGTACAGAATAAGGGGTGGCGAATGTCATAGGCTGAGTGGGATCTGCTGCTGATATTCAATATCATGCTGCTGCCATGTCAGCTTCAACATTAAAGTGCTGTCTGGAGTGAGGTATCATGGGGCTTGAAGTTCAGATTGTAACATGAGAGGCTTCCCATTCTGCTTGCTGCATCAGGTTTTCAGGTTTGGGGTGCAGTAAGATTTCCCCTTTCACTTCTCCTCTCCAGACTAAACAACTGCAGCTCCCTCAGCTACTTCTCATAGGACATGCTCTCCAAACCCCTCACCAGACTTGCTGCTCTTCTCTGGACAAGCTCCAGAACCTCAATATCTTTCCTATATTGTGGCATCCAGAACCGAACACAGTACTCAAGCTGTGGTCTCACCAGAACAGAGTAGAGGGGCACAATTGCTTCCCTACTCCTGCTGGACACACTGGTCTAGATACAAGCTGGGATGCTATTGGCCTTCTGGGCCCCTTGGACATGCTGCTGGCTCATGTTCAACTGGCTAACTGCCAGCACTCATCTTTTTCCACTGGGCTGCTTTCCAACCACTCTTCCCCAAGCCTGTAGCATTGTTTGGGATTGTTGTGACCAAAGACCCAGAACTTGGTCATGTTAAACCTCATCCTGTTGACTTCAGTCCATTGATTTAACTTATCCTGAGCTCTCTGCAATGCCTTCCTACCCTCAAGCAGATCAACACTTTTGCTCAATTTTGTGTCATCTGCAAACTTGCTGAGGGTGAGCTCAATCCCCTCATCCAAATCATTAATAAAGATATTAAACAAAATTGGCCCCAATGCCAAGACCTAGGGGATACCACTTGTGACTGGCCACCAGCTGGATTTAACTTTGTTCATCACAACTCTCTGAACTCAGCCATCCAGCCAGTTTTTAATCCAGCAAAGAGTCCACTGTCTATGCAATGGAACACAAGTTTCTCAAGGAGAATGCTGTGGGAGATGGTGTCAAAGGATTTACTGAAGTCCAGGTAGACAATGTCCACAGCCTTTCCCTCATCCAGTTGGCAGGTCACTTAGTCATAGATGAAAGGGCCCTAGGATGATGGGGCAGGCAAGCACCAGTTCCAAAATGAACAAAAGCTTCATCATGTAATAAAAAGCTCTTTCCATGTGGTCACCTTCATATTTTCCAGCATTAGTTCTATTTTCTACAACTTTCATGAATGTACTTTCATCACATGCTTGCAATCACATAGCATCTCCCAAGATTTTAGCAAATAAGGCATGTGCAGATTAAAACAGCTTGACAGCTAAAAAGCAATCCTACAAATTGAATATGCTTCCTAAAAAACTACAGCAAGTGATGCTGGCAACTGTCTGCCTGACTAACTGCACACAAATCTCTGAATGCTGGGCCCCAGCAGTGTGCCCACCAGTGTGTCCTGGTTCAAGAACAGTGTGGCCAGTAGGACAAGTGAGATTATTCCCTTGTACTCAGCACTGGTCAGTCCACACCTTCAGTACTGGTGTCCAATTCTGGGCTCCTCAGTTCAAGAGACGCTGAAGTACTGGAACACGTCCAGAGAAGGGCAATGAGGCTGGTGAGGGGCCTGGAACACGAGCCCTATGAGGAGAGGCTGAGGGAGCTGGGGTTGTTTAACCTGGAGAAGAGGAGGCTCAGGGGTGACCTCACTGCTGTCTACAACTACCTGAAGGGAGGCTGTAGCTAGGTGAGGTTGGTCTCTTCTCCCAGGCAACCAGCAACAGAACAGTCTCAAGTTGTGCCAGGGGAGGTCTAGGCTGGATGTTGGGAGGAAGTTGTTGCCAGAGAGAGTGATTGGCATTGGAATGGGCTGCCCAGAGAGGCGGTGGAGTCGCGAGGTGTTCAAGAAAATACTGGATATGGCACTTAACGCCATGGTCTGGTTGATTGGATAGGGCTGGCTGACAGGTCGGACTGGATGATCTTGGAGGTCTCTTCCAACCTGGCTCATTCTACAACTTGGCTAATTTCATCACTAGTACCCAAACAGCTAGTCCTAGACACAAAGCATTCCCTGGCAAACCTCAGACCTCTGCAGGGAAGTCCAATCTGAAAAATAAGTTGATATAGCAGTCACCATAAAACAACAACAAAACAAACCAAGCAAACAAAACCTAAAAGGATTGTGGGAAATCACTGCCTTGATGGAAAGTGAAAAATTCTTTACAAACCCTGCTGATGCAAGTTTCTTGCTCTCTGGCACATTCCAGCAACTACAGCCCTACTAGCAAGACAGCTCCTCTGGTTTCATATACACAGTAAACTCTCAATTAACACCCTTCCCATTAAAACTATGCAGATTGCTGCACATACTTTTCCTTTCTTTTTTCTATCAGCAGACTTTTTCTATCTCTTCGTATACAAATCTCTCATGCTGACAGTGGGGGATGAGTCTTCTTTTACTGTCTGGAACAGCCTCCCCACACCTGTATCTGTGCTTCATCAGGTCTGCACACATCCATTACTCTCTTCCATGACTTAATTTCTCCTTTGCTGTTCTGTAAAAGCACTCTGCAATTACTTTTAATTTACAAGTATTTTGATATACAACACATATGTAAGACACTAGAGGAGAAAATCATACCTTGCACTGCATTAGTGGCAGTCTTTGGGAACTCAAAGAATACACTTCTGTGTTCTGAATATTCATCTTTGCTTTCAATTGGGTAGCCTTCTTAAGAGCAACAAGCAATGTCCTATGTTTGATATTAACTCTTGATCACTGCTTTGCTATTTAAATGAGAAAGCAAACGAAGCCAGCTGTATAAGCAGCAGGTAAGTCAGAAAAGCCTTTTAATGCCTTTCCATTTTAGTTCTGTTGTCATACAGACAGAAAAAGCATTTTGGTTGGTGCATTCTGTGAACCAGACCACCTTTGGGAAGAGGATGATGCACATTCAGAAGAGAAGACAGCTGCTGGTGATACAGAAGCAATTAGATATTACTGCTAGTGTTTGAATCAGAAGCATTCTTGTTGCCTTACTCCAGGGAGGGACCCATGCATACACTGATGCTTCTGAAAATGTGGAGCCAAAGATAATGCTGCCAAAAGCAGAGGGAGAAGGCAGCTTCCAGGTTGGAGGCACAATGGATGGCCATGCTGGTAACACTGGTATACCCACCCCCTCTGAGAGCAAAGGAGACACATCTCTACCAGCTTATTTTACAACTCAAATAGCAATTCAGACAGAGATGGGTAGGATTACAGGTTCAAGATCTGCTCATTAAGCTCATTACCATGGTAACAGAAAGAAGACATCTCCTCACTCCTATTTTCTCTCATTCCTATTTATTCCTTTAATGGATTTAAAAGAAGGAAGTGCCTTTCCAATACAGAGCAGCAGTGACCTCCATATCACCAAAGCAGCTTAATGGAAGAGTCCACACACAGTGGGATTTTCAACACAGAATATCACAGCAATTTACACTACTTTATGAAAGCCACCTTAAAAAGCAGCCTTCAGTCATTAGGCTAAAGCATCCTAGCCCTCCTCTTCCTGGAGGAGATGCTCTGCAAATGCTGCCTTCTGTTCACGCACACCATCATTGCTGTCAAAAATACAGTGCCACCTCCTGGACACACATGTTCCGGGGAAGGCCTTCTGCAGCCAGGTGTGCAATGGGGAGCAAGGCTTTCAAGAATAAAACAGCAAAAGTAGTTAAAAGAATTCAACTCTGTGAGGGAGTTCATTTTTGGCAGGTGCTTGTAAAAACATTTTGGTTTCACGTGGTCAGAGTGCTTTACTGAATGCCCTATAAAGAACTGCTCTTGAGGTCCATGTAAGAAGGGAAGAAAGTGAAATTCAGCTCTACTAATAGAGTGTTCCTTCAGTGTATAGTAAAACATAACCTTGAGATGCCACAAGATGAGCTCGTCTCTTGCTTACTCATTTTAGGCAGAAAGCTCCACAAAGTCAAAACTTTCTACTCTGTAGGGCACAACAGAGAACACTGAAAAGTGTATCTGTCACCTGCTGCTGGACAAAGGGATTTGTTCACACTTTCACAGAGCAACAGCTAATACATGTGCTAGTTTGAAGCTAGCTAGAATGTTTTGGTGAGAGAATTAGATTATAGGCTGTGAAAAGGAAACAATGGTGATGTCTACTTCACTCATAGGCTTGCTGAGATGTATAAGAACAACAAAAACATAGATAACACAGTCGCTACCTGGGCTTTGGGCTGAACTCCTCTCTCTCTCTCTAACCTAACCTGCTGTCTTCGCGAATAATCCACCTGCTTCTTAACCCTCCATACTACCTTAAGCATAAGGCAAGATCTTGGGTAAGGTTGAGGTGTGGGAGGAAAGGTGGAAGGGTGGTTGAGAGCCCCTCCTGGGACTCAGGTTTCTGGGAGGGCTGTTGTGTTTCTGTATTACTTTTTAACTTGTATATTCCTGTAGATAATTGCATATCTTGTAAATATTTGCTTGTATCTTGTGCTAAGCTGTAAATACAAAGCTTCATTCAATTTCCAGAGCTGCTGAGTCTAGTCTGGGTGATTTCCAAAGTGGGAGGGGGCAGGTAACACCTAAACCATCACAATACATTAGATACAAATGCATTAAAATGTAATTCAACTACTGAAACATCAATGAATAAGCAAGAACGGCAGATATAACTGTCACAAAAGTAAGAAATTCAGTGGTAGTTTTTTGCTTTCCAGCCTTAAAAGGTCTTCCTGCATTACTGGTGCACATCTCAGCCATGCTTATGTTCAACTCAGGGATGCTCCCTTTGGTGTGACCCTGATGATCTCCTTACCACTGGTTGCACTGCAGGTGCAAGGATCTCAACAACTACTCCGCACTACAGATCAGCTCTCTCTTCTGTCATGCTACTAGCCAGCACAGATGAAGCTTCTTACAATACACAACCAATGAAAAGAGCAACTGTCACACACTTCTGTCAGCAGCCTAAGGGAAGGTTATACCACAGCTAAGAGAAGTATGTTAAAAGAACTAAAGCAATACTTTGTATCAGATATCATATTACTTGGAATGGTTTTGCACAATGTTTTTTAATCTGAAATGTCACATTTACTGAAAATATGTTTACATAAGATAAGCTAGTCGTCACTAAGCTTCTTGGGAATTACAACTAATTATGTCCCACCTACTCTCCAACAGGCCATATTAAGGTTTCTCAAAAGGAGAAAGTAAACTGTTGGATTGACAGATCATGGCAGAACAATGCATCAAATGCTATCAGAAAGAGTAATGACAAAAACATGCATGGAAAAGATTAAGCTAACGAGGAGCAGTACAAAGTAGCAATATTTCAATCCAAAACAAAGTCAAAGAAGTATGTTCTTCTTGAGTTCTAGATCAGTAATATATTTGTATGATGAATAAAGCTTTTAGTATCAATTACATAGTCTTGATTTTCACTCATACTGAGTTGTCACCTCTCTATCTCAAGCAACCAACTTTCTGGACTGCTTTTTCATGTAGAATATGGAGTTACTAAAGACGACTGCTCTTACAATATCTGATTTTCCAACACAATGGATTCCACGCAGGTGCTGTAGCTGCTACACAGCCTATCAGTGCCCCTTCTTGGCATCTGGAGTTACTGCTCCATGAAAAAAATGCAAGCCAAATGGGCAACCTCCACAAAACCAGTTGAAAGAGCACCCATACATGTATGTGCCAGTGTAAGCATGCAAATTAATAAATCCAGTAGCTCATAGGTTTCATTTCTTGTCTGTTCACTAGTGAAAAACAAAACCAAACAAACCAAAAAGCAAACTGCCTAAAGAAGAGTGTATTTTTGCTTTCAGGTGGTGTAAAGCTTTCTTTCAGTTTAACACAAAACTCCCTGCAAATGAAGGCTTCAGGCAAGAGCGTTTAACTGGTTCACCTTAAAAATGAAAAGCCTGGGTTCTTCTCAATACTTAAGTGTCATGTTTCTTTATCCCATGTAAGCATGTTGAAGATGCAGCACTTCTCTTAAGGCTGGAAGGCACACAAAATAATCCAAAATACCTCATTACACAGCTAGCAACATTTTGTTACAGGGCAAGACCAAAAGTAAACTGAAAGGCGTTTTCAAAGGCCAAAGCCCCTGTGAGGGCAGCAATTCTTCAGGTAAGACTCCTAAGGCAAGTGCAGCCCACTCTACAAGAGGACAGGAGATGCCCAGGGACCCTGACCAGGCTGAGCTTGTGGGGAGATTTCTGCCTCAGCAGTACCACTTGCTCAGTCTAAAAGGAAGGATGGGGTGAGCAGGGTACACCTGCACCATGAGGACCTACAGCACACCTTGTTTCTCATCTTGCCTTTCCCTGTGACCAGCCTCCAGTAAGCAACAGCTAATATAGAGAAACTTCTACAATTACATATTTAAAGGGGTAGATTTTCCTAGTCTTCACAGGAGAACCAGAGTCACTTAAACACAAGATGATGACAACATATGCACAGGACAAATGCAATCCTCTCCCTAGGCCTTCATGTAGCCCCATGGCCTTCTATCACAAACTGCCCTTGCTAGCTCCAGAAATTCTGACTTAAAGTGTCCCCAAACTGACTAAGAACTGTCCTTAAAACACTTCTTTGTCTACGTTATCCTGTTTGGAAGTCTATTGCACAACTTCCCTCCTCAGATGGTTTGGGACTTTTTCATGTCTGACTTCAGTTAACTCAGAACCCACTAACCATTCATCTCATGCCAATACACTCCTTGGACTTCAACAAGTTTCCTCCCTCCTTGTGGTATTTACTTTCCAAGCTACCAACTGGACTAAATAAGCCACGATTCTGTAATTCCTCTACATATGGCCATCAATTAAGTTTAAAATATTTTAAGGGCTGAAAGATTAAGAGTTAGACATGATCTTCAAATGCCAAAAACATTTTCCAAGTTTTTCTTCTTTTGTTTTTTATTACAGCTAAAATAAAATGGGATGCTCTAGAGGACTGGAAGTCAGACAGTGCTGGGACAGCATTAAAAAGAGATGCCTGGGGTAATTATAGACTGCTTCGCCTGTCATTAACCACAAGCAAGATCACAGCTGTGACAGGACTCTGAATAAAAGAATTAACAAAATTTCCATCTCTTAATACCAGGCAATGTGGTTTCACAGGGAACAGGTCTCCCATTGACAGAGGTTTCTGGCATTTTTCCAGAAGTAACAGTGGTCATCTGCACAAATGCTGTTGTGGAGGGTGGGAGGAAAACGAATGCAGGAGACTGACAAGCATGGACAGTAAAAATCTAGTAATGCTGTAGCACTGAACAATGTGAATTCATTACTAAGCTTAAACCTCTGAAAAATGTATGAAGATATTTATAGGTTCCAAGTAAGTGCATGCTGTTTCAAAGACCGCTTCAACATCAAATTCTTTCAATGCTTATGAATCCAATCAGCTGCACATGCTACTTCTTACATCTGTTTTAACATTCTCCAGCCTACAAGTTTTTTACTGCTTAGAATTAAGAGTTGTCTCCTTGCTGCAACGTGACAGAAATTCACTGCCCTCTGCTACTGCTTTGCACATAAATCACCACCTACATCGTATTCGCAGAGCACCAGACGATGGAGGAGGTTAACAGATATTGTTTAAAAGTAAACAGTAGCAGGTCATGGAAAACAGCAGATGATCTCTCCACTTATGATTCATTTACCAAAAGGACCTCTTCAGAACGGCAGTGCTGTGTGAATTAGTGCAAACGGCTTCTGTTACAGCCTGCAGTAAAGAACTAGATGTGGAGCAGAAGGTCCAGTGTGCATTAAATGCTCATATGAAAGAAAAAATAGAGTCTAAGGAAAAGCTGTGTGTTAATGATACAGCTGTGGCAGCAGATGAGTCAATCTTCAGTCTTAAAGACTGAACACCACCTGAGTAAACTAATAATAGGCATCACGTATTTTTGCCTGTGTGTACTTATACAGCACTGAGTTTGCAAAGCACAAGCCAAATTCGAGTACTGAAAGCTGGGTGTACACAGAAGTCTATCCTGACCTCCGCATGTCCAGTCATCAGCTAAAGTTTTACTGAAGGAGAGGTTCAATGCTAACTAATTTCACAGCTCAATCTATACAACTTGCTTTGTCACCATGTCACTGTAAGGTGAAAGACTTGTGTCACCTGGGAAAGGCTGGTGTACCTGCCAGAAGATGTTTTTATTTAATGGTGATTATTTTCACCCTGCTTCACCCACTGCCATTTGCCTTCTTAAAAATTTAACGGAAACAATAGGCACCCACACCCTGTTCTATGACCAGAAAAAGAGCAAAGCAAAACCACAGCACACAATAGGCATTCATTCTGCAGGTTCTGTGCCCATGCCATTTGGTGGTCTCATCAGAGGCAGTCAAATGAAACAGCAGGAGCTGCTTACACAATGTGGCAAACAAAAGTACTTAAGATGAAATCTCTCAAGTGCAGAAACGAGAGCTGGGATACACCACCCTCCTCCAATGGGTCAGCATGGCAGAAGTACTCTCCAAGGTTTCCATTTGCCCCTTTTGCCACAAAGAGAGCCAAGAAACACGTAAGGTAGGCAGCACGAGCACAGCTGCAGCTCCACTCAGGCACCCTGCTGCCTTTGGAAATTCACTTTGCTTTTATACATACTGCTCCCTTCCCATGTATTTAACTGTGATTTCATCCAAGCAGAAACACTGTTCTCCTTGGTGCTCAAGTACAACACTAGAGGACAGGAGCATAGCCACAGGTGAAGCAGTCTAGTAATACTTAAGAGAAAAAAGAAGTCCACGGGGCTTTTCAGTATATCAGAGCATCTGGCTAACTGCAGCATGAACGTTATTATCCAGGCCTATAATCTTCCCTCTGTTATGTTCAATTTAATTCTGTACTTCCAGGCATGATTAGCAGCAATTCCCACTCACTGTTGCCTGATGGCGAGAGGCCAGTCCTGTATCAGAAGCCTCAGCCACAGACTTACCTTCCCTACCTCTGTACTACTCCTTCCTTCAGCAGGAGATAACAAAGCTGTCATTTAAGCAACAAAACCACCAAACTTTAAGCAATCTAAAACATTAAAATCTTTAATAATTATAATAATCTTAAACACTAAAATATTTACTAATTAAAACTGACTTTGTCCATAGCAAGTGAATATACCACGTCTGACAGAGCTCTTTGTGGCTCTCCTGGCATGCTAGGAATTCACACAGGTGTAACTGTGAACACTTACATTCAGCCCATAGAGACAAGAAGAGTGACAGATCACAGCTGCATCTGAGATGAAGCAGGGAGCCATTCACTCGAATATGGGTAGGAAAACCGGGGGTGGGAGGGGGAAGAACCAAACAAAACAAACAAAGTAAAAAACCAACCAACAAACAAAAAACCCAAATTCCTACAACTGAGGAAAGAACAGCAGAGAGCAACTCAGTAAGTTACTTGGAGAAATGAAAAACAGCAGAGCTCTTCTTTCAGAAGTAGTTTGTTTTTTTTTTAATCACAAAGTCATAACCTTAGTTCTCATTTTTTGGTACTAATTCTGCATTTGTTTTTGCATTTTGAATAATTACTGATAGGAAATGTCCTCAATGTTAGTCACCCTATTAAAATAACCTGTATGATATAAAAAAAACACGACAAAAAGAATGGGTCTGACGCATGAGTCCCATTGTGATTAAACAATTTCAGAGTTTTTTCTTTCTCTCTGAGCTCAGCCAGAGGAATACATACCCCATGATCAGCCTCAGGCTTAGACTACACTCACTAAATTCCACCAGGAATCTTCACATAAATTTGTACACATCCCCGCCTTTATTTTGGCCTCCAGTTATCCACCACCCCCAAAAATGAAAACCCAAACTTTAAACAGAAAACAATAAATAAATAAATAAGTAGGGAACTTGTACAAATTTTTGCTTGCCTAGTTGGACTTGGAAAATGCATTTAAGACATCATAGAAAATCTGTTTCTGATTTCAAACACTGGCTATTTTATGAGAAGACTGCCAAGAAAGGAATCCAAGGAATGTCCTAATGCACAGAGAACATGCAAGACAACTGGTGAGCGGCTCTCTGATCTTTTACCCAAAAAAATAACAATACAACAAAATTTCTTCGTTTCTAGCATTGAACTCTTCTCCAGGGAGCAAACAGTACATGCCTGGGACTTTTCATGGATAGCTTCTATCACAATTTCTTGCTATTATTAGTAGAAAAGACTTCCCTCTCAAACCCACAGCTGTAAGGCAAGCAAGGATGGCGAATGCTTCCCAAGTGCAGGCAAGCAGTTAAGCACACATGCTTGCTTTACAGTGTTTCCTGGCACTGTTCTCCTTCTACAAAAGCTATGAAGAATTTCTAGGCAAATATTACAGAAACTTAATCTCATTTTTCAGCACATGCCAGTGAGCTGGCTCATGACCCTTCTAGGAATTCTTTTCTAGCAAAACATGTTTAACTCTTCTGTTAGTATCCCTTCCATCCAAAAGACCCATATGCCCAGAGTATTGTCTCTGCTGCTATTATATACCTTGTGTTTTGCACGATGGGGGGTCCCCTCTAAGGCCGTGCCAAAGAACTGTCGTGCTGCCTATGGGCTGGTGAGGTGTGAGGGCCACCAGGCAACCCAGCGATAGAGAGCTCAGGTCTGCCTGTCAGCAGGAGACATAGGGGCACCTGCAGGAGGCATAGGGGCACCTGCAGGAGGCATAGGGGCACCTGCAGGAGACATAGGGGCGCCTGCAGCAGACATAGGGGCGCCTGCAGCAGACATAGGGGGCCTGCAGCAGACACAGGGGCGCCTGCAGCAGGCACAGGGGCGCCTGCAGCAGGCACAGGGGCGCCTGCAGCAGGCACAGGGGCGCCTGCAGCAGGCACAGGGGCGCCTGCAGCAGACACAGGGGCGCCGGCAGCAGACACAGGGGCGCCTGCAGCAGACACAGGGGCGCCTGCAGCAGACACAGGGGCGCCTGCAGCAGACATAGGGGCGCCTGCCATGCACAGGCAGAGTGTTACAGTTTTGAAAACTACAGAGTTGGAAAAAACTCCTCCAGGGATGAGGCAGCCCAGGGCATGGACCTAGAAAATGGTTATGTTGTTATTCCATCCCATAACGCTGCTCTCTCTTTATAAGCTAGCAGCAAGGCCTCCTGTTGGCCCTTCTGCCTGCTCTCTCTGGCAGGAGCCCCTTACCTGGGAACACGGAGGAGCAGGCCTGCCTGTGGCCTGCAGAGGCCTGCTCAGGCCTAAGGGTGGCAGAGGAAACGGCGGGAGAGAAGTGGGGCAGTGGGCACTGTAGTTTAGTCGGGTTGGGGGAAGGTTAAATGTATCAGGATTCATCTGTTCTGTAGCTTCCTCTGTCTGTTTGAAATATAATTCTGTATTTCAATTCCATGAGAGTGTTTTATCTTACTCTTAGGCGGGAGTAAGATTTTATCTGCCTGCTCTTTAAACCACAGAGGCACACAGCACTCATTGCCTCTTTCCCCCAAGCATCTTAAGGGGCAGCAGGCTCACAGGGCTCACGGCAACTGAGTTTTAGAGCAGGGGCAATTAATCACTGACCTAACACACACAATGCTGCATCCACACCCACCAAAAACACACACTTGGTCTCAGCACAAACCTGGGACTAACCCATCCAAGCGCGACTGCTCGCTGGGTCAGACTGAGAAAGCACCATCGGAGCTGACAGACAGGGCAGTGCCCAGACCACTACATACCTTCTTCCTGAGCCTTCAGAGCCAAAACAAATGGCCACCTGAAAAGCCTATGTACTGCGCAGCTTCAAACACAGATAAACCTGCCTCTCTATACAGGATACCATCAAGTCAGTAAAAGGACTGGCATGTAACAGCTTCTCTCCTTTGCATCTTAAGGTCAAACAAATAAATAAGCAAGTGAATAAGGTGATTACCTCCAGATCATGATTTTCAATGCAATACCCAGGAACTGCTGCTCCTTAACACAGGAAACTGTCCACTACAAACTGACAAAACAGTGCAAGACACACCTGACTTAAAGAAAAGTAAGTGCAGGCATGCAAACGGGAAAAAAATTAAATATTACAATCAAGATCACAGTATTACCAAGGTTGGAAGAGACCTCACAGATCATCAAGTCCAACCCTTTAGCACAGAGCTCAAGGCTAGACCATGGCACCAAGTGCCACGTCCAATCCTGCCTTGAACAGCTCCAGGGATGGCGACTCCACCACCTCCCCGGGCAGCCCATTCCAGTGTCCAATGACTCTCTCAGGGAAGAACTTTCTCCTCACCTCCAGCCTAAATTTCCCCTGGCGCAGCCTGAGGCTGTGTCCTCTCGTTCTGGTGCTGGCCACCTGAGAGAAGAGAGCAACCTCCCCCTGGCCACAACCACCCTTCAGGTAGTTGTAGACAGCAATAAGGTCTCCCCTGAGCCTCCTCTTCTCCAGGCTAACCAATCCCAGCTCCCTCAGCCTCTCCTCGTAGGGCTGTGCTCAAGGCCTCTCCCCAGCCTCGTCGCCCTTCTCTGGACACGCTCAAGCATCTCAATGTCCCTCCTAAACTGGGGGGCCCAGAACTGAACACAGCACTCAAGGTGTGGTCTAACCAGTGCAGAGTACAGGGGCAGAATGACCTCCCTGCTCCTGCTGGCCACACCATTCCTGATGCAGGCCAGGATGCCACTGGCTCTCTTGGCCACCTGGGCACACTGCTGGCTCATGTTCAGGATACACTGGTATACAATGAACTTAGCCACTTTGAAGCACAGCCCTCAGACGTATCACTATGTATTGTAGCTAGCAACTCTTGTTATCCAGAAATAAAACCTGACCATTCTGAAAATTTCTGTCCTCCATATATTCAAGATAAGATTAATTTTTAAAAAATAGTACAATTCAATTTAATTATAAAAGACTGCATAAAGGAAATATCTTGCTTCTGTACAAACTCATTTGCTTCCATGTATGACATCTCTAAGAACTTCACTGTTAAACATGTACACCAGATGACAGAAGCCTCAGTCTTCTTAGCTGCCTGGTTAATGCACCTCACTTGAAAACTGTTTCCCTACCATACTCCTCACTTAAACAACAGCCTCTATGCTGCATCTCTAAGTTAAAGCTTTCAAGTTTCATCTCGCATTCCTTCTAAAGTCCAGTGAACTGCTGTGAACTGGAAATCTCTCGCGAAGTTATAAAACAGCAAGTAAGAGCTGATTTTTAGTTTTATTTGCTTGTTTTTGCTTTGTACACTGCAGTAATTTAAGAGAAATCACTACAGGGAAAACTCAGTATTAAGGTTTTCTCTAGAAACACCGATTCACTACTCCGAAATTCGCAAGAAGAGAACACGTAGAGGCACTTAGTAGAAACTCTGCACAAATAGAAGCCATTAGTAGAGTAAGAGCAGTGGACCTTCTGAAGCAATGCAGAAAGAAGAGCGAAATGAGCAGGCACCGATAAGCACTCAAGTATTTAACTTAATTGCTCTTCCTTCACAGGCAAAGCATCTTTTTTACAACCTCTAACCCTTCCCTTGCAACAGCTCCCTGGTGTCGCCTTACAACAACTGTACTCTTCAGTATGAAGAGTATTTTTAGTAAATACCGGACGTTAAACAGAAACAACAGTGGTTTGCTACCCGCGGTTTTCAGAACCACGCTCTTTAAGAAGGCTAATTAAAGACGAAATAAAAATCTCTTTGGACAGAAACTCTTCCTGTCCTGACAGCAACCATCGCCCGGCCGAGCCGCTGGTGTTTCTGTGCAGCACCTGCAATACCGCTCCACCATCAACTCTCTGCTCCTCTCCGGGCACATGGTGACGCTTCATCCAAAGGAGGACACAACCAAATAAAGGTCAACAAACTTCAGGTACTGCATCGCCACTTACAGATGCTCCACGCTATAAGCCACCACATCAGTCCGTCCCGTAAGGCAGAAACACCTCCCCGCCCGCCGCCATCCGCCGCCCGGGACATGCGCCGGCAGAGCAAGAGCCAGCCCGGCCTTTTGTTTGGCGAGCTGCCCTGCAGCTCCCGCGGGGTTCCCGCCGGGCAGCGCTGCCCTGCTCCCGGGGACAAAAGGAACAGCAGATTCATAGCTCGCTCATCAACGCACTGAGAGCTCCGCTAGCTTTTTTTAAGGACCAAGGTTCTGTTCTAAAGTCTCCCCTGAGCCAGCGGCGGAGGCCCGGTGGGAAAAGGCGGCACCCCTACCTTTCAGGCAGAACATCCTGCAGCTGGCTCTGGCGGTGGCGAGGTGGGGCCGCGCACTCCTGACGAGCCTCCCCGCAGCCCGCGGCCCGGCCACCTCCCGCCCCGGCCCGGCCCATCCCGCGGGGCAGGCGGCTGCAGAGCGGGGCCCAGCCCGGCCCCAGGGCAGCTCCCACGGCCCCGGGGCGCGGCCGCCCAATCCGCGGGGCTCTCGGCCGCAGCGCTGGCACCTCCCCATCGCTCACGTCCCCCAGAGCAAAACGCCCGTGAACTGAGCAGCACTTACAGAGCGGGCCGCCGGGCACCCTCGGCCCGGAGGCAAGTGTGTCAGCTCCGCTGTCAGCTCCGCCACCACCGCGGGTGCACCTCGTGGGCATCGCTTGGCCCGCGCTCGAGAAATACATCCCTTTGATACCACTTAGCTGTTTATCAACTACTAACTCTCTTTCTGAGTTATTCTTTCTTTTTAATTCGTTCTGGAACACGTCTGGTCTCTCTGCAGGAAGGGCTTTGTGCAGTTTTCCATTTCATCTACAAACACAGCTTTTGTTGAACGAAAACCTTGTGAGCACAACTGAAGAGTCAAGCTGCAGGCACCTCGCCTTCACTTGCCTGCTACCAAGTGACAGAGGACACGCCACACAATTTTCTGCACAAAGAAGATGAACAGTGGCGAAAGCATGCCTGCATCTTCGTGTAAGAAACTGATTAGCACAGTCTCTAGAGCCAGGACATGGCCTGGACCTCACAAAAGTGCATCCCTCTCCCAGTCATGCTAATTCCAAGATAGCAAATTTACACAACAGTCTAAGTAGGGAAATGCCTTTTATTTTTCCTTTATATAGTCCCTTTTGTGTTCCTTAAGACTGCTTACACAGTTCAGCATCAGGGATGATAATGGCTAAAAAGACTTCTTACAAACACCTTATTTCTGCGGGGGAGACTTTCAGGAACAAAAGCACCCAACTTTGTAAGCATTTCACTTTTACAAGGATCTCAAAGAGCTGTCAGCACTGTGCTTGCTGGTGATACTTGGATCTGTATTGTGGTCACCAACTTTTGTAGCACTTGGCCTTACACAAAGAAATAGGGAGTAGGGAGCAAGTTAAAAGTCAGGGTAGTCTACCTGACTGAGCAACTGAGAACTGCCAGTGTCACCAAATGCACGAGTCCTAAACTCCTCCACCTAAAGCTAAATGAAAATGAAGAACACCTGCAAACACATTATCTTTGGGTGGAGTTTTGGGGAAAAAAATGGTTCAGACACATTGCAAACATCAGTTTAGCCCCTAGATGAAGCAGCGCTAATGAGATGCTGAGTGCCATTAGCACCGTTTAGAGCTTGAAGTATCACATTTCAAGTATCCATCATCATGTAAGACAAGTTACTTCTTTTTAGAGTGGGCTAAGAGTGGCAGAAAAGTGGAGATATTACAGTGGAGTAGCTCAAAATCCAGAAAGAGCATTTAGCCTTTACCTTTTCTCTTTTAAATCCTGCTAGGGAGCCTGCAGACTAATGTCAAGACTTCCTTATGCTCCGAGAAGCAAAGGAGCCCTTTCCCCCTTAATTCCGTTTTCTGGTGCTCTAGGCACGCACACACTATTTCCTACCGTAAGTCTTCAGAGAGCTCCAGGAATAAACACTTCATGGAGGCAAAATAAACAAAAACATATTGTAGCTGGAGGAAGGTCGCTTGGATACCAGAGGGATTTTAAGGTCCAATCTTGTTAAATCTACTCATTAATTACCTGGAAGGGGAAGTAAGCAGCGCATCAGTGATAATCACCGGGGACTGACAGCGGGTGTAGACACACACAACTGGGGACTCAGAAGCAATAATAGATTCTAGGGGAACCACAACACAAGTGGGAAAATAAAACAGAAACCCAGCAGCCAGTTCTGTACACAAGCAGTGGGGAAAACGGTCAATAAATCAAGGAAAAGAAAGCCAACTACAGAACAATACTACTGTTTGCAAAATTAGATAGAGCTCAGATACAATATGGTGTTAAAGTGCTGAAAACTCAGAAACTGCTCTGGGCTGTAAAACCCACATACCCCTCCAGGAGGGTTGAGACCAGTGTCCCTTCCTCAGGGCATGCCTGTTGCCATTTTCACTAACTTATTAGGAACCCTATCTTGTTCTCACTGTCACTGGAAGGAGAGCAAAGAAGCCTGAATGGAGACACCCCTCCCCTTGCCACTGCCTATTAGGAAAGTGGAAATGCTTATAAAAAATACAGTAAATAAATTGAATAAAAATTCCTTGATTTGGGGAAGGGTGCAGAATTACAAAATCCCAGTCCAGCATCTATTTCACCTCCTATCAGTATGTCAGGACTCTTTGAGTGCCCAAAGACACATGCACAGCTTTACAGCAAAACTAAGGAGGCCTGGTAACCCACCAAGTGCCTCAAGGGTGGTGAACTTTGCTATCTAGGAGGGCAGGAGGTCTAAGCGATGCTATATTCTTACCTGACCATTTGCAGCAACTGGACATGTACCTGAGCCCTCTCCAGCAGCTCTGACACTTTGAGGATGTCACACCTAGTCCTGACTCTGCGTCCCATCAAGGAAGCAGTTCTCTGACTTGCTAAATCTCGTTTTGGTGTCTCTGACATTGGGGAAGCAGATTTCCCTATTGTATTGAGGTGAACTCTATGGAAATAACACAGAAACACTTTATGATAGCCAAATTATAAAGCACATTCATTGTGTAAAACCTTACATGTCAAGCTGCGTATGAAGGGGCAACTGCTACAAGCATCAAGTGCTGCCTCCAGGAGCACATTCCGCCACATCTACCTCATGAAGGGAGAAAGAGAAGAGTAATGCCAGCTGCCATCACCACGTCTCACAGAGGCACTGCTCCTACTGACTGGGTGCTAAATTATCTGCATAGAGACCACAACTGCTGTGGAGAATTGCATGTATATTCATTTTTACTAAGAACTGGTCATGGTCTTCTCAAGCTAAAGGTTTCAACCATCTGAAGCTGAAAATTGGCACACCAAACCATGTATTTCATTCTCTCCCTTACTCTCAAGTCACTGACGTTTTTATCAGCTCTCTGAGAACAATGAGAGGTATTAACTTGTTTTTTCCATGTTGAAAACAGCATTGTTAGCACTGTTTCTCTTAGCTACCCTAACCTGAAAATGCAATAGGATGAAGGGAAATAAATTTAGATAAAAAATATATATACTTGCAATAGTTTTTCATAGTAAAAGCTGTACCATTAAAATGAGCCTTAAAGTAAACTAAGCTCAGACTTGCCCAGCTCAGAGAAAAAATATGAGGGTTTAGGCTGTTTCTGTCTTGCTTCATATGTTGCTGTACAGCAAAGTGCATCCTTGTTTGACTGGCAGCTGGCAGGGGTATTGGGACATCTAATTAAATCCTTTTTCTTTTTAGAACCAAAGCCGTCTACGTTTCTGATAACCTGGGTGGGTGCCAGCTATCAAAAGACTTTTTTTTTCCTAAAGCCTGAATCATCTGACACACTTCCCTTTTAGACTGTGCATAAAACACAAAACCAAACAAAACCAGACAATCTCTTCCCTCCCCCCCCAAAAAAAAACTCCACCTTGAAAAACTACCCAAAGAAAACAGCTATTGTTAAAATAAATTTTTCAACCTGAAGGTAGCCAGAGCCCAACATTTTGTAGTCTGCACTTGGCTCCTCTGCTAAGGAGAGCCTAAGCCTACCAGGCACTGTGGTGATAACAGTGAGGAGATAAAGAGAGGTCAGGTCAGCCCAGTCCTATCTTTAAAGGGGCAGCATTGACTCAGAAACCAAGCACCAGCTGAAATGATATTAACCATTATTTTGATAAGTAAAACCACATATTCTTGTAACTACAAGGAAAGAGAAAAAATATTTTGCTATTATCTCTTGCAGTAGATAGTGTGTATTGTATTCCTTGTTCTGTTTGAGGACTGATTAGGGTGGAGTTTCCTCATACAGTGAAGATAGAAAGAAGTATTTTTTCAAAAGTATCACAGAAGATGAAATTCATTTGGGGAAAGTCACAGGAAACATAATAAAACAAGCAACGTACTCAAACGATCAGGCTGGAAGTATGTTCTTTAAAGCAGAATCCACTGTGAATAATTAGTCAAATAACTAAGTCAAATAACTCATTGTCATGGCAATCTGCTGAAGTTCCTACTGACTGGAAAAGAAGAAAGAAAACCACCATTTTTCAGAAGGGAAAAAGGGACAACCCAGGGAAGTACAGGCCAGTCGGTCTCAGCTCTGTGCCTGGCAAGGTAATAGAGTAGATCCTCCTGGAAACTGCTGAGGCACACAAAAAACAAAGTATGGATTGGTGGTTTCATCCAGAGCAAATCATGCCTGACAACTGTGGTGATCTTCTGTGATGAGGTAACAATATTGATGGACAAGGGAAGAGCAACACTGATGGACAAGGGAAGAGCAACTGTCTACCTGACTTGTGCAAAGCTTTTGACACTGTCCCCAACAACATTTGGGAACAAATTGGGAAGACATGGCTTTGATGGGTGCACCATCCAGTGGAAAAGGAATTGGCTTGATGATCACACTGAGAGAGTGATAGTCAGGCTTCGATGTCTAAGTGGAGACAAGTGATAAGCAATGTTTCTAATGGGTCACTACTGGAACCAGTGCTGTTCAACATCTTTGTTGGTTACACGGAGACTGGAATCAAGTGCACCCTCAGCAAGTTTGTCAACAACAACAAGGTGCATGGTGTAGCCAACATGATGGAGGGAAGGGATACCATCTAGAGGAACCTTCATGGCTTGAGAAGTGGGCCAATGCCAATGTCCTGAGGTTGAACAATGCCAAATGCAAGGTTCTGCGCCTGGGTCAGGGCAATCTCAAGCACAAATAGAGGCTCAGTGGACTATGAATAGACATCACTCCTGAGGAAGTGCTGGTTGATGAGAATCTCACCCTGAGCTGGCAATGTATTCCAGCCCAGAAAGCCAGCTGAACCCTGAGCTGCATCAAAGGATGTGTCAAAAGCAGGTCAAGGGAGGTGATTCTCTCCCTCTACTCTGCTCTCATGAGACCCCCACCTAGAGTACTGTGCTAGCTCAGGAGCCCCCAAGACAAAAACAGCATGGAACTGCTAGAACAAGTCCAGACAAGGGCCTTTAAGATGATTGGGTCTGAAGCATATCTCCTTCAAGGACATACTGAGAGAGTTGTGGCTGTTCATCCTGGAGAAGAGAAGGCTCCAGGCAGACCTTAGAGCAGCCTTCCAGTATTTGACAGGGGCCTACAGGATATCTAGAGAGGGACTTATTTCATAAGCATGTAGTGACAGGGTGAGGGTAATGGCTTCAAACTGTAAGAAGCTAGATTCAGATTACACGTTAGGAAGAAGTTCTTCACCATGAGGGTGATAAGGTACTGGAACAGGTTGCCCAGAGAAGCTAAGGAGACTTCAACCCTGGAAGTGTTCAAAACCAGGTTGGATGGAGCCTTGAGCAACCTGGTCTAGTAGGAAGTGTCCCTGCCCATGGCATGGGGCTTGAAACCAGCTTATATCTAAGGTCCCCGCCAACCCTTTCTATGATTCTACAAACTCACACTGATAAATATCCACCATAGCAGGAGGTGAAAGAACGTGTCCTGTCTCACAAAAAGCAATGCAGGAAGGTGATGTTGGTGAATGGACTTTCTCCAATTATCAGCTGAACAATAGTGTAGAGCTATTCATGCAGTCCCAGATTCACAGCTACAGGGCATAGTCATACCTTTCAAGACTGGCATAAGAAACAGAATTTCCCAAATATTCAAATGCAGAAGATAAAAACCTAATGTTAAGCACTTTTAAGCAACAAGGACAAACAGAAACAAGATAAGCATTTGGGAAAAAAAAACAGCAAATTCAAAACAACAAAATGAAACATTTGCCAATAATTAAAACTGGTTTCTATAAAACCTTATTCCAGAAAGAAAGAAAGAGAGAGAGAGAAAGAGAGAGAGAGAGAGAGAGAGAGAGAGAGAGAGAGAGAGAGAGAGAGAAAGAGAGGGAGAAAGAAAGAGAGGGAGAAAGAAAGAGAGGGAGAAAGAAAGAGAGGGAGAAAGAAAGAGAGGGAGAAAGAAAGAGAGGGAGAAAGAAAGAGAGGAAGAAAAAGAGGGAAAGAGGGAAAGAGAGAAGGAGAGAAAGAGAGAGAAAGAGAGAGAGAAAGAGAAAGAGAGAGAGAAAGAGAGAGAGAGAGAGAAAGAGAGAGAGAGAAAGAGAGAGAGAAAGAGAGAGAGAGAAAGAGAGAGAGAGAGAAAGAGAGAAAGAAAGAGAGAAAGAGAGAAAGAAAGAGAGAGAGAGAAAGAGAGAGAGAGAGAAAGAGAGAGAGAAAGAGAGAGAGAAAGAGAGAGAGAAAGAGAGAGAGAAAGAGAGAGAGAGAAAGAGAAAGAGAGAAAGAGAGAGAGAAAGAGAGAGAGAAAGAGAGAGAGAAAGAGAGAGAGAAAGAGAGAGAGAGAGAGAAAGAAAGAGAGAAAGAGAAAGAAAGAGAGAAAGAGAAAGAAAGAGAGAAAGAGAGAAAGAGAGAAAGAGAGAAAGAGAGAAAGAGAGAGAGAAAGAGAGAAAGAGAGAAAGAGAGAAAGAGAGAGAGAAAGAGAGAAAGAGAGAAAGAGAGAAAGAGAGAAAGAGAGAAAGAGAGAAAGAGAGAAAGAGAGAAAGAGAGAAAGAGAGAAAGAGAGAAAGAGAGAAAGAGAGGACCCCACACCTCTGGAAACATTTGAAATTGTTTCCCTATGGAATTCAATCTAAACCACTGACCTCTTACTTGAAGGAAGGACATAGCTCCACTTTAGTGGACACAGGAGCCTGTGTCAGTGTTTTTTTTCCCCATCAGAAGATGATTTGCAATGAATCAACTTTATTTGTATTCCTCCTACCTTAGCTATAGCTATAGTGCTATACACATACTATTTGTGAGATTGTGTTATGGATTTGGATTAGTACAACAAAAAGTTCTTCTGTAATAAAGGCTGTAGTATCTGCAGGTGTGAAGTGTTTGCTTGACATAAAAATTAATAAAATCAGTGGGTTTAGGAATGGGCTATTTTCTGCCTTAAGTGAAGAAAAAAACAAATACAATGAGGTCATGAATTAGTCCACTTTATCTTTTGTTTGCCTTACTCTTCAGACAAAGGGCACAGAAAGGGCAAAATCTTTTTAAGAGCTGCTATAGGTCAAGAAAGGAATTTGTAACCAACTTCTCCAAATTCATTCAGGAATTTCTTTGCTAAAGAAATTGAACAAAGAGGGCATTCCTGTTTGTGCAAGGAGGACTGAAGTGTATAGAGGCTTACTACATGACAAGGGGAAAACTAATTACACCAAAACACTGACTGACAGTCCTAAATTTAAAGAGAGGCTGGAGTAGAAATTCTAGGGGGAAAAGCCTGGAAAAACAACAGGCAATCCAGTAATTTCCATCTGCTGCCAAAAGGCTTGCTACTAAATAAGACCAGTTTGTTTTGGAAGGAATGTGTGCCAAGTTGTCTTTAATGGACGCAAAAGGCCTTTATCAGTAATGTTTATTATTAAAGCAAAACAAAGAAGCCCCTTGTAGGCACTTTCATTTGGCCAGTCACCAGTGCACTGCTCTAGAGAACCACTGCAGGTGTACTATAGGTTGACGTGGATTTGCTCCTTCAGACTGATGATGTCAGTATTTCACTAGCCCTGGTAACAAGAAGCCCCTGAGGAATGCTCTGAGGCCACCTCTGGGTAACCAGCAGTATCAAAATGGCAGGCATCAGGAAAGGTCAGCAGGAAGGACACTGGAATTACCCCATTATCATCCTAGCACCCAAATGCAATGGTGCCGTTACCTGCCACCCCACAAGCAAGAAAAGAGCACCACTACGACACACTGCCTCCAAATACAGAGCAATGCTCTTTCATCTAAAACCTCCCCAAGGCTGAAACACACAACCAGACAAATGGAAAGCACTTAACAGAAAAAAATCAGTTTCTCTTCTGCAACCATGCAGGCACCATCGGTACCAGCCGAGATCTGCCGTCATTGATATTAGCAAAATGTTTACCTAACGGACCAGAAATAGTTCTCTGAAATGCTGAGCTAAAACCAGCAGTACTTGAAACACTTTTATTCTTATTGAAAGCTATGGGCCAAAATACACCCATGTCCTTGACCAGGAATGACAAGAATTGGCACTTGAGCAGTCACTGTCCTTGAGCAGCAAACAGAACCAGCACTCTCATCAGTAACCATGTGCAAAGCAGCATATCAGAGCAGTTTGTATGTTATTACAACTGCAATTGTGCATTGCAATGGGAAATATTCCTGAATTCCCACCTGTCTTGGCTCTTTTCCTGCTACAAACTCCAGTCAGCCCCAAGGCATTTTCTGCCTTCACTCCCAAGGTAGAAACACAACTGCTTCTTCACTGAGACTTTGGCACACGTGAAGTGTCAGCACAAAGCAGAGAACAAAATGAGTTATGTCTCATTTGACCTGATTAATTTAATAGATTTGCTGCCTTTCTCATAGTCACAGCTGAATCACAATCTGCTGGAGACTGGGGGAGCTGCAGAGCCCTCAGTGTTGGTCCAACTCCACTACCACAGACAGCACATTGGTAGGAGGAGTTGGGCTGTTGAGCACAAGGACTCTTCCCCTTTGCAATAGTAGTTAAAGGTGGCTACAAGTCAAATGTATAATTCCATATGCAATTTTCCCACTGCATAACACAATGACCTAATTTTCATTCTCAAATGAAAATGCCTTATTTGTTGCATGTGGCATTATATGCATCACTCAAGGTCAATAAACTGAGTTTAATTTAAAGTTCTAGATGAGTTTCCATATAAATGTACAGTATGCTGTAATCAGTCTCTCTCACTCATTTGCTCTTCAGTAGTGCTGACTACAGAGGAAAAAAAACAGGTACAAAGGACCCCATGGAAATTATAAGCAAGTACAAACAAATTTCACTTTCTAAAAGGCAACAGCCTCCACTATGCATTCATTACTGTGTCTGTTGCAGGCACTGAAATTAAGCATGAACGACAGAACCAAAATTAAAAGCCTGTTTTTCCAGAGGTCCCTCTTTAATTAATATAGTTACTAGTGAGGTGCCTACAAGAGTGTGATTCAGAATATGAAGCCAAATATATATATGAACTGTGAGCACCCCTGCTGCATCAGGAAGCAAACATCTTCATGTGCAAAATAAAACAAAGCCACAGGGAAGTAAGGAAATTCACACATGCAAGCAAGCAAAAGACTAAGAGGCAGCAGGTGATAGGAGTAGGTCTGATGGGACTTGATCGACAGGGATGTGCTGTGTGAACCCAGGCACGTGGGGTCCAGCAGGCAGGTGCCATTCCCAGGCAAAGCCATGTGGAGGCCAAGCTGTGCTTCCCTCCAACAGCTGACCAACCTGACCTGCCAACTGGCAAGCACAGCTTCTTGTACCACGGTCAATAGGCATGGCACACAGTTCATGTAAGAAGTGGCAAGGGAGATCATGTCTCTGCCTCCCCCCTCCCTTTCAGTATACACACACACACACACACTTTGCCTGCAGACCCATGTTACCTTACAGAAGCTGCCGCCAGGGATAACTCCTATGTAACACCTCTGTGAGCTACTCTCAAGCAATATGCAGCCCTCTCAATCCCCCTGCTCCAGCGTTAGATTTGACAACTTCTGAGGAGCTTCACTGAAAGCCTTTTACAGCTTTCTCACATCTTTTAGTTTTGAGTGAACAGCCAGCAGAGGCACCACTGCAGTTAATGCTGCGGTGTGTGCAGTTCACAGCTCAGAACTGCCTGCACTACACTGCAAGTTCATCGAGATTCGTGTCCAGGGAATCCATCTGCTCCAGGGAGATAAAGCGCCAAGCAGAAGCTGCCATGCCATATGTAAGGGAAGCTCTAGAAGGAGCAGAAGGTGCATGTATCAATTACCTTTCCTTGGCATGGAAAATACTCCATGCTACTGCATGTCCAGTATACATGCTCACATGGTGAAAATACATCTTGCCTCACCTGAGCCTTGTATTTTAACAGATCACTTCTGCTCGGGCTTTGAAACAGCAAGATATACTTGAGGTTGTAACAGACTTTTCCTTTCAGTTCATTGGGGGGGGAAAAAAACACACCAACAAACACACACCAACAAAAAACCAGCAACCCCAAACCACACAGCAAAGGGGTTTCTACCTATAAGTGGGAAAGAGACTACTAAATAAAATAATAGGTAAATGTCGGCAAAAAACCCAAACAGGTGCATGGAAAAAACCCAAAAGTTTAGTTTCTTGATTTTAATTGTGATGCTGCACCTAAAAGACAAGTTAAAAAAGTATTTCACCATTGAAATTACAAAATGTCAAATCCACCCCTCTAAGTTGTTCCATGTATTGCAACAGAAGCAAAACACACTGTCTTTAAATTCATTAACTTTGGTTATAAACCACATTCCTAACCTTTCACTTCACTTTCTATTAATTTGTAATGGAGATGGAAAAAAAAAAAGACAAGTAGCTATAGCTGTCCTGCCAGCATGGTGAGCCATTCCCATGCTGGATACAAAGGTCCCCTCAGTTCTAAGGGACAATTCACAGAACAGTTGGCTGACAATTGCATGGAAACAGAGATTTTTTTTTTCCATGTGTTTTCTTACTTGCTGGGCAGTGCATAGAAAAGCACATACAGTGAGCTGGTGCAGCTCAAACATACAATGTCTCACCAGATAATAACCAGCCTGCTTTATAAAATACAGCTAGCTAAGAGTGAAATGTGAAGGCTTTGGTCCCTCAGTTTCAGGGGAAACATTTCACAGAATCATAGAATCAACCACGTTGGAAGAGACTTCCAGCATCAGCCAGTCCAACCTAGCACCCAGCCCTAGCCAGTCAACTAGACCATGGCACCAAGTGCCTCATCCAGTCTCCTCTTGAACACCTCCAGGGACAGCAACTCCACCACCTCCTGGGCAGCCCATTCCAATGCCAATCACTCTCTCTGCCAACAACTTCCTCCTAACATCCAGCCTAGACCTCCCCCAGCACAACTTGAGACTGTGTCCCCTTGTTCTGTTGCTGCTTGCCTGGCAGAAGAGCCCAACCCCACCTGGCTACAGCCTCCCTTCAGGTAGTTGTAGACAGCAATAAGGTCACCCCTGAGCCTCCTCTTCTGCAGGCTAAACAACCCCAGCTCCCTCAGCCTCTCCTCATAGGGTCTGTGTTGCCCCAACCTTTCAGCCTGTGGATTGGCTGGGCTTCGGAGGAGGATCCTGGGAACAAGTATATGAAGTGTATAAAAATGCACTCAAGTGAAATATATCATCACGAAATATAACCCAGAACATTCGCTGAAGGAAAACAATCCAAGTGCCCTGCTCAGTTCTTTATTGCTACAAAAAAAAGCAAGCAAAGGACCCGCTGTTCTGGGAAGAGCACTGCTCTAGCTACAGTGCTAATCCAAACACCAAGTAAGGTAAAACTGCCAGACAAACTGAGCTCTGATGTCCTTGTAATTTTTGTAACACATGGTTTTAAGTCAGGTGCTACTCTCTTTGTTTGCATTTCCCAGGACTGTGGTCTTCTACAGCAGCCAACCAAGGGAACCCTTACTGCAGCTACTCTTCAAGTGAAATTCAAAGCATGCTACAGATGATAAAAGCACTCAGGGTCTCTCCTCACAGCAGCATAGAGCTGCCCAGAAGGAGCTGTTGTCACCTCAGGAGCAGCAACCCAGGGAGCTTCACCATTCTCAAGTACCAGCAGCTAACTTCCCCTTCATCTAACAAAAGCAGACTTCTGAGGCAGCAGCAACTCAGATTCCCCACATTAAGGCCATACATTCTGTGTTCTTCCCTTCAAACTACAAATATTAAGATGCAAGCTTGACCATATAGACAGATTGTTACAAATGCATATAACTATATCCAATTTCATCTTTGCACACAGACCCTACAATGTGTAGAAGGTCTAAGACAGAACATTTGCCTTTGTATCAAAATCAAAGTCATTAGTCCTGCTCAAACACTTACATTTGTATGTGTCCTTATGTGTGCAAAACCGTGTGTCTATACAACATTTGTTTTTAAAAAGGTCTTCCACAAATAAGTGCACAAAACCTCTAATGATTGTTCTGAAGTTATTCCAGTCTTTTACACAAATGCTTTTTGAGGTTTCCATAAGTGATTATTTATGGACTTGCCCACAGCTTCAGGAATCCTTTTCACACACACACACCCCCCCCAACACTACAATCCATCACATATTACTGCTTCTACAAACACTAACAGCTCCCTTCAGGTTTATGAGCCCTTATCTATGTAGTAACTGACATGACTTCTTCACCTCTGGACCACAAGATCTTGTGCAAAAACATACAGGAAAAAAAAAAAGCCTTGTGAAAGGATTTTATATTAGAACAGCAACAGCAGGGTTGGATTTGGTGACCTTGCTTACAGGGCCTAATTGTTTCTCAGTACTTTTACATCTCATCATTAAAATGATAAATAAAAATTATGTGATTGCTGCTCTGCTCCTGAAACATTCTCATGAAGTGTTTGTGAATTAAACCCCCAACTTTAAAAATTCATTTGGACTTTAGAAAGACTGAGCTAATGCTCTGGCGCTGCAGTTAGAATCCCTACACTGACTTTCTACAGGAAGCACTGAAAAAACAAACTTCTTGGTATTACAAAAACTGAAGGTCTGGAGTCCCAGCTCTGTCTCTGGAACATCAAAAAAAGCCTTATCTCACATGATCAAACCTATGTCTGATTAAAAACACCACAGGTAGTACAGACATAGCTAAAGAACATCAGTTGGTGTCCAGTGATGTGCCCCAGGGATCAGTACTGGGCACAGTTCTATTCAATGCATTTATTGATGACTTGGATGAGGGGATCGAGTCTGGTGTTAGTAAACTTGCAGATAACACCAAGTTGGGGGGCAGTGTTGATGTGCTGGAAGGTAGGATGACACTTCAGAGAGACCTGAACAGCTTGGGTTGATGGGCTGAGGCCAGCTGGATGAGCTTTAACAAGGCCAAGTGCAGGGTCCTACACTTTGCCCACAACAGCCCCACAAAGTGCTACAGGCTGGGGGATGAGTGGCTGGAGACTGGCCTGGCAGAGAGGGATCTGCGAGTGCTGTTGACAACCAGCTGGGCATGAGCCAGCAGCATGCCCAGGTGGCATTGCAGGCCAATGGTCCCTTAGCTTGTATCAGGAATAGTGTGGCCAGCAGGACCAGGGATGTAATTCTACCACTGTACTTGCCACTGGTGAGGTCGCACCTCGAGCAGTGTTTGCAGCTCTGGCCCCCTCACTACAAGAAAGATACTGGGGTGCTGGAGTTGGTCCAGAGGAGAAGGACAAGACTGATGAGGGGCTGGAGAGAAAGTCCAGTAAGGAGAGGCTGAGGGAGCTAGGGCTATTTAGTCTGGAGAAGAGACTCAGAGGGGCTTAATCACACTCTACAACCACCTGAAGGGAAGCTGTAAGTCAGATGAGAGTCAGGCTCTTCTCCCAAGTCATTTGGGACAAGATGAGAGGATATAGTCCAAAGCTGTGCCATGGGAGGTTTAGGTTGGATGTTAGGAAGCACTTTCTCATGGAAAGAGTAATTAGACATTGGAATGGGCTGCCCAGGGATGTGGTGGAGTCACTGTCCCTGGGGGTGTTCAAGAAAAGGCTGGCTGTGGCACTTAGTGACATGGTCTAGTCAATGTGGTGGTGTTAGGTCATAGGTTGGACTTGATCTCAGAGGTCTGTTCCAGCCTCATGAATTCTGTGATTTTTACAGACTACATAGGGCTCCTATGACAAGAGAAATTAATTGCTTGGTTTGTGGAAATTTAACCCCTTAGCAAGTGTGATATTCTGAGATCATGATAAGCAGGAGGTGGTTTTAGGAAGTTAACTGACAGCTTTTTTGGGAGCTGTCATCAGGATGTCAGGATTACATCCATCGGATATGCCATAAGGCTGAGCCCACAAGCAGTTACTAATTTAAAGGACTTTTAGCATTAAAAGAAAGTTTCACTGGTTCTGCAAGAGAAAAATGGGCATACCACATGCTTTTTTATCAAGGACCAATACCTGGTCTGCACACAGCCAGTGGCTACTACTTTTTGAGCTGTCTTTGATCAGTCTTTTAAAGAAGACCACAATTACCTGAGAAATGAGATTTCTCTTATGACTCCCAATCGATTTCCCAGGTAGTACAGCCTGCAGTAAAAAGCAGGCAAAGTTTTGGACTTTTTTTGTTATGCACAAAGGCTGGAAAGTGACCAAGTGAAAAGTAGCTAAAAAATATCAGAGCCATAAGCGTTGATAGGAACTGGAGGTAGAGGGGGAAAATCCCCCTGTTGGATAACTGCTTCTTTTGGTGCATCACCACCTGAGGCCAAACATGACTGTTAACTGTGCTTCTCCAACAGCTGGATGGAAATAGCAGGATAAATAAGGACACTAGGTCAGGTATATTTAACCATTCTGGAGAAACATCTTCCCATTCTCTGCAATCTTGCCAACATGGCAGGGAGATCAGCATGATCAGCCCTGAAGGTAAGTAGCACTACTCAGAGCTGCTGTCACAAACTCTCCTTTCCCAACTCCCAAAACCAACGGGAAAGAAGAAAGAAAAAACAACCAACCAACCAACCAAACCCCAAACCAAACCCTAAACAACAAAACAACACAAACAAACCCACCCCAACAAATCAAAACCCACAAAACAAAGTCAGCAAATCTCACTAAGATGTTGTGGTGCTGTGGCTTAGTCAAAGTAATCATGATGGGTGAGATGTCTACCATAAAACTGACTCATCTGTTACCTCTACTCGCTGTCAACTTCTGTGTCATACTCATAGTAAACAGTGCAGTCCTACATGGATACCTGCTTCCACAAATCAAGCCTCCTTTGCAACACATGCAAGCACCTCCACACCAGTTTCAAACAATAACTGTCTGTTTTTCCAACCATGTGTCTTTTTTGAAGGAAGAAAGGAGCACCCTGAGTTTAGGTCTGAAACACTCACAGCCTCTAGCAGCACACTGCCCATCTTACATGCCTACCGCTGCTGCACCTCCAGCACACGCAGAGCCCACCAAGGCATGGGGAACTGCCCCTAAAAACAGGACCTGCTCAGTTTTGCATGAGCAAGCAATCCAGCCCTGCTTCTGGTGGGAATTCTAGGCTTGGCCACCACAAAAATTCAAGTTGTTCCTTTGGTTCCCACTGAGCATACCAGAAGCAAGCCATGCCATAAGAAGAACAAAGTAGATGAAAAACTACAATGCCTACCAACAAAAAGTTTGGACCAAACCCAAAGTCTGACTGGCCTTATACCTGCCTCTTCCAAGTGGCAGGCATCACTGCACATTCTGTGAGGGGAAACTAGTCCATTATCCCTCACACTGAGAAGTTACAGAGTGCTCACAAAGCTGCCTCACCAGTCCACAAGATCCTGCTCAGCAGAAAGAGCCATTTCTGTTGACCAAGGCAGTACCAGAGCAGCCACAGGACCCAGAATGCTGGCGTCTGCTACTCTAATAGCATTCATAAGATGAACAGCCCCAGTCAGTGGCACCCTTCAGTGAGGATGGCTGAGTACCACTGCCCCACGTGCAACTGCATGAAGCATAGTCAGCTCCAGGGGTTAAGTCCATAACAGACTGGGTGAGCTGGCCTGCATTCTTCCCTCTGGGAATGCCAGTGGCAGAAATGGATAAGGAGTGTCTATGCAAGAGAAAAGGAGACTTGAGCATGAGTAGGGAGTGAAAAAAAAAAAGTGAACAAGATCATTTAATGTAGATACATGCTCCAAAAAATGGAAACTTCTGCTACCCCTGAAAGGATCTGAACTGCAAAATCAGACTAAAGAAACACAGGAGTTAGCGTGCTCTCATTTCAGAGGTCTTTCAAGCTGACTGAGGCAGAGGAGGGCTGAGCAAGAAAGGGTTCAAACAACAAACCTCTACTGTGCTATCATCTTTGACTCTCTCTTTCAGTAACTACTGTATGAGATATGAACTCTGATTGGTGCTGCCAGTTCCAAAACACTCTGCAATACCGTGTGCCTTTTGAAAACCAACGAGGGAAGGAGCAGCAGCCTCTGACTTGGCTTCCTCACAGACCTCGGCTGTGCAGGACACGAGGGTGTGCCCCAGGTTAGCAGTTAGTGTTCGCTTTGGTTTTCTTGCTCGTTTTCAGCTGCCAGGTCCAACCAATCTCGCTGCTCGCTACTGTTTGCAAGTCCCCGTTAGCAGCCAATGCAGATTAGCCACTTTGCTGGTGAAATATCACGTAACACATGCCGGCTCCTGCCTGTCACCTAGCAGCCTGGTGGGAATGCGATATGAGCCAGGAAGCCCCGGGAAGCAGCAAACCAGGGAGAGTTTTAAAAAGACAGGAAGAGAAACAGCTCAGAAAGAAAAACAATGCTTGGGTTTTCCAGTTCTGTTAGCACTCTTGCTTTTACTTGTAGGGTTAGGAGAGCCTGGGATTTGTCAGGCTTACCTTTCACTGACTTACCTGAGGAAGACCTGGAGGCAAAATCATAGAATCAGCCAGGTTGGAAGAGACCTCCAAGATCATCCAGTCCAACCTAGCACCCAGCCCTAGCCAGTCAACTAGACCATGGCACTAAGTGCCCCATCCAGGCTTTTCTTCAACACCTCCAGGGACGGTGCCTCCACCACCTCCCTGGGCAGCCCATTCCAATGCCAATCACTCTCTCTGCCAACAACTTCCTCCTAACATCCAGCCTGTACTTCCCCCAGCACAATGTGAGACTCTGTCCCCTTGTTCTGTTGCTGGTTGCCTGGGAGAAGAGACCAACCCCCACCTGGCTACAAACTCCCTTCAGGTAGTTGTAGACAGCAATGATATCCCCCTTGAGCCTCCTCTTCTGCAGGCTGCACACCTCCAGCTCCCTCAGCCTCTCCTCATAGGGTTTGTGTTCCAGGCCTTTGACCAGCTTCATTGCCCTTCTCTGGACACCTTCCAGCACCTCAACATCTCTCTTGAATTGAAGGGCCTAGAACTGATAGATGAAATTTTAACAGTTTTGGGGGCTAATTGCAACCAAACAGCCTGATTTTCTATATATACCTAGCCATCCAGCCTGCTGTGCATTCTATTTCTTCCTAATCTACATGAATTGTTTAACTCGGCACCAAAGACAGCATTGTTTTGAGCCCCTGGTCTTACAAAAGCTGGCAAGCAATAATGCAGCCCTGTGTGAAACACTTGCAACCATGACAGAGTTTCTCCTCTCCTGCCTGAGGATATAAGCTAAACTTCCTTCAGCCCTGGCATCTTCTGCAAGTTTGTCAACTCCCTCCAAGTGGAGGTTCTCGGTCAGCAGAAGTGCACAGTTAGATTTATGATCCAGGCAGATAATGCAAGTTAGGTCAAACTGTGCCCTGTGAAGGGGAAATAAGCCCTGAATAATCTATACCTCCCCCTCCACCTTCCTTTCAGAAATGACCTATTGTCATCTCTGCTATAGGAAGGCAGGGAGGCTTTCATAGCTTGCTGCCCAATTACAGGAGGAATTCTGCCCTCCTCCTCCAGCCTGCACAATAGGCTCTTTATGTAAATCACTCAGAAAAATTAATACACCATTAATCCATCGGTAAAGCTTCCTTTCCCATCTCTGCCTTGTGGTGTGAGCGTGGGCTAAGGCAGGCAGCATGAGAAACTTCATGGAAGTTACAGAGACCAGCAGCAGGACTGCCTTGTCCTTGGGATCCACAGCATGCAAGATCCCACAGGTGTTAAATATGCATCTGACACTGCTGTACAACAGCACTGTGCCAACAACCAGAAATAAAAATTCATCACTGCTTGCAAATGTGAATTCCCTTTTTAGAAGCCTTCCAGCAGTGAAAGGGGTTAAAAACAATCTTCAAAGCACAGATTAAAATCGTCTCCTAGCGTGCTGGGAGCAAAGCACAAGCATATACATCCTGTGTTAGTGTTCCTGCATCCAAACCATTTACCAAAGCCACAACTTATTCTGAGTCAGAACTGAATTTCTGGTCAAACAGCTCCCAGAAACAAAAAGAAATACAAACCCCTTTGAAGTCCAAAGGCCCTTGGAGAGCCTGCCTGCTCTTACAAAAGTGACCTTGCAGCAGAACTGAAGCAACCTTACACTTTCCACTAACAAATTAGTGCTCTGGCAGCACTGGAGAAATTACAATCAAATCATTTTATCACATATTTTTGGCCATGCACACCACACATATGCCACTGCCTGCCAGTCAGTAAATGCACTGGTAACAGTAGCTCACTGTGTCAGGAGTAAGCTTCTGACATTTATTTTGATTCATGTCAAATATGAGGTATGCTTAATTAAGTATCTGGCAAACTCAAAAAAAAAAAATCTATACAAAAGATAGAAGTACGTTTTGGGAAGTCTCTTATAAAATATACTCTGTGTTTGAATGTTTCAAGGGTTCACTCAGAGCTTCCTATCTTGCATCGTAGATCTCCCATATCCTCCTCTCTGTAAAGTAACTCCCATCACCATCCCATCATCTCTTTTATTTTGCACCTGGGACCATTTCTCAATCTGCCTCCATAAAACAAAACAAACCAAAAACCCAACACTTAAAATTTTCCAGCAGGGCCACGAGGCAGTCATCCAAAACGCCACCCAGTCTGGTTCAAGGGGACTCTTAAATGGGTTTTGGTACCACATGGAGAGATTCCTGCAGCACTGCCACCAGTGACTATTGGCTATAAGAAGCATAAGCAAACTTACCTACACATCACAGTCAGTCCCTTTATGTTGCCCAGGTGGGAAATTAAAGGTTTTCCCTGATGATTACCACAAGCTTTCACAGTTTTAACCCCCTAAAAAACTTGGCAAGGTGGTGCTGTGCCTCTGCCCTCCTCCTACCCCACCTGTGTCTCCCAGCAGGACCTAAGCAGCTGGACGACAGCACAGAGCAGGTGCTGACAACAGCAGCAGCAATCACAAGGGTTAGAGAGAAAGCAAGTCACCTTTTCTCTGCTGGCTCCTGTAGGTCCAGTTCTCATCATCCTCGTCTACCTGCTGCACGCACATGGAGGAGAGTTCACCATCGCTGCGAAACAGCCTCTTTGTCTGCCTTGACAGGGAGGAGAAATTTATCCAGCTTACAGCACGCGAGAGGGAGCCTGGGTTTTGTTTGAGTTTGAAAGACCTCGACACACACTCCTTTTTCATCTTCTTCCAAGCCAGCTACTGGCCTCGGTTCCGAACAGACCCTTCTGAAATTGTTCCTGTCCCCTCTCCAGTGCTTTTTTTATGGAAGGCTAAACAATTTCAATGCCACTTCCGTCCAGGTTTCTTCTGGCTGCGTTTAAGGCAGCACCAGTATGGAGGTAGGTCACCGTGCCAGCACAGCTCCCTGAAGCTGTTTTGATACAGCACTTAGGGAGCTGCCAAAGAAAACAAAGGGGAGAAAAGCAGCAGAAAGTGGCACCTTGCAGCAGCTCAGAGAGGCATGGAAGGGCTGAGCGGAATACGGCACTAAGGCTCGTGTTTTCCCCATTCTCCGCTCAACGGCAAAAACTGCAGCTCCACTCTTCTCCCTGGCATCGCTCCCCAGGAGCATGCATGCAATTCGGTCCTGTCTTCTGGCTCATCAGAAACACCCCACAATGGGGGAAGAGCAGGCAGAGATCACACTCCAGCGTGGCGCAGTTCAGGAGGGAAGATGAACTGATCGCACTTCTGCCTCCTCGTTTGGGCTGTCCTGCTCTCCCCTAGTGAGAAGCCTGGTGAAGGAGCTCCAGGCAGGCTCTTCTAACAATAAAACAGTCTGAGTGGCTATCGCTTAGGATTAGAGTGAAATACGATAGGCTTGCTCTCCTAAAAGCACAACCGCAGAAGTAAAACTCCTCCTTTTCCTCAGCCAGCTCGGTGGCAGCGCAAACTTCTGAGCCCCATGCGCAGAAACAGAAAAGCACTCTGTGGACTTGGAGAGAGGAGAAAACAGAACTCTGCAGCTTGTGAACACCACAAGCATCCCAGAGCACACTGGAAACGTTAATGCCTCTGTAGTTGATGGCATGTTTAAAAAGAAACTAAGTGTGAATGCATGAACACAAACACAAACTGTGCCTGGGCACTTTTAGTGACCAGACTCCCACCAGTGTGACTCCCACTCACAAAACAGGTTTCATTCCCAGCCACGCTATGCTCTGCGGCTTTCTCCTTAAACTGGAAGCTGGAAAAAGCACTTAGTAGTGTGAGGGTCTTAAAAAGTCAGGTGCTATTGAATGCTGCTGCAATGCGAATGGCTTGTCCTGCATGCCAACACCACTGCTGCTTGCAGGAGGGCACAAGCCTGGAAGAAGGAGGGGCAAAGGCTGCATCATAATACAGAAAGAATTTGGCAATATTAAGGACTCCAAATACCTGTGGTTTTGATGAGATTTGTCACCAAGACAGAAGCTAACAGAAAACACCCAAGTTTGTGTCTTGCAGCAAAGAATAGTCTTGAATGGATCAGACAGACAATAACATTAGCTCAGTGAATCCTCAAGATGTTGGTAGTAACTCAGGATAACAAAAGCCAACACCAAATAAAAAGGTGCCTCCTATCTGAAGGATAAGCATTAATGCCATAACATCTTAATGGCTGCAGATGATGTTAGCAAAAGGAAAAGCAGCTTAAGAAAACAAGGGTAGAGCATTTCAGCTCCCAGGCCGTCAGTCAGATTCACACTACTGCAGAACACACCCCGACGCTCGGGCAGATGCTCTCACAGCCTTCTGGGTTCTGCTGCACAGCCTCTTCAAAACCATTAAAAACAAAGGCTCTGGCTTTTTCTGAAACTTAGGGTTCTCTGGCTCATCAGAAGAGCATAAGCATTAACCCACTGACTGGGAGGCAAAAGAGCTAAGCACTGTATCAGATTACCCTATGAATCAACCAGGCGCACCAAAGTGACCTTTGGCTCCTACTAACACAGCACAATGGGTCTGCCAACTGTCTTCTGTAAATAATTTAATACACTGCATTTAAATTGAGCTCTCCCAGCAAGGTCATGCATATCTACATATGCAGGTCCACCAGTTCCCCAAGTTAGTGGTGGGGTTGTTTGGTTGGTGAGGGGGACAGAAGTGGTACACAAATAGGAGCATGAATTATAGAATTCATTACTAATGTTTGGGTTTTTTTCACCATTATCAAGTCCTTCTATTTTGACAGGTTTTGTCTTAAAAAGACACCACTCCCCATCCATAATGAGACAAGAACCTTGGAGAGGGTCTGGGAGGAGGAGGGGGTAATTTTATTCTTTAGATCCTTTGCTTAAGAAAATATATGGAGAATGTGGGGTGACCTACTCCTTGAGACTCAAACACTGGATCCATTTGGGGGCAGTCTATATTCAATCACATAGAATTTAATGTAAAAATCAAATCATCCAAGACCATGCTTCAAGTCAACTTATTGTTTCTTCTGAGAAAAAGCAGACATTTGGAACTGGCAGTGCAGTAAACTACCACAGCTATAACTGGCTAAATTACAGAGAGCTAGATGTATAAAAATCCTAGTAGGAACTGCAGAATCAGTCATCTCCTCTCCACTGTACTACTTAGAAACAGGAGATTAGAGAAACCAACAAGAAGGAAAACCTTCCAGGTTAACCCAAAATGCCAGGGTAAATCCCAGAGCCCTGGCAGCAATTTGTTTTCAGGAATTTTTTCTAACCTGCCTTTAAACCACACTGCTGAGTCACAACTTGATGATGCAAGGGTGAAAACATTGTAGTGGGTGGTTGACCATAACATTTCCACTGTTACTGTAAATACAAAGTGGTGCAACACTTCACTCAGAGCTCAGTATTACTATGTTTTGTTCCAGAAAAAGATCCATGAGCATGCTGTTATTACTACAGAATGCTGCTTATTTGTAGGTGTCAAGAAACTGTCAAGTATTACCATACAATGTTGCAAATGTGGATCAAGAAGCAATTACCCAAGATCAAGATTTTTCATTATCTTAAAAAAAAAAAACAACCCCAACCCAATAGTTATTGAGGCTTTTACACCAATACAATTGCAGGATAATCTATGCTCTAATTAGTAGTCAAACATAAGGCCAAGGAGTTGGAAATTTCATCATCTGATATACTTCAATAAAACACTCTGCAAAACCATTGAAGAGAAACAAGGTAAGCTTCTAATAAGCCCAGCAAATTTTCCAACCTATTTTCTCCTTTATGAACTTAGGGCCCTGAGCATGCTCAGAGGGCTGCAGCACCTCTCCTATGAGGACAGACTGAAAGAGCTGGGGCTGTTTAGTCTGGAGAAGAGGAGGTTCCAAGGTGACCTTCTTGTGGCCTTCCAGTATCTGAAGGGGACCTAAAAAAAAGCTGGGGAGGGACTTTTTAGGCTATCAGGGAGTGCCAGGACTGGGGGGAATGGAGCAAAGCTGGAGGTGGGGAGATTCAGACTGGACGTAAGGAGAAAGTTCTTCAGCATGAGAGTGGTGAGAGCCTGGAATGGGTTGCCCAGGGAGGTGGTTGAGGCCCCATCCTTGGAGGTGTTTAAGGCCCCATCCTTGGAGGTGTTTAAGGCCAGGCTGGATGAGGGTAGGGTGTCCCTGCCAATGGCAGGGGGGTTAGAACTAGATTATCCTTCTGGTCCCTTCCAACCTTGACTGATTCTATGATTCTAACTCATCATGCATGTGAACAGGCTTCCTGTTGTCCAAGCTATGCATGTACAGTTTAAGGCATTATATTTAGTTTCACTTAATAGAAAAAAAAAACCAACAACAAAACAAAAGAAAACATGAATGAATCATAAGAAACTCAGTTTGAAGTAGAATGCTAAAATCATTTCCTCCCCCCTCATCCCTTTTATTATTTTGGAGGCAAACAAGAGCAAATATTCATAGCCTCACAAACCATCAGGATTTTTACCATCTATCACAACCTCAGTCAAGAATTCTCTGAAAGTCCATAAGCAAACACATATATGTGGCTCAGAGCCACTGCACTCCCCTAAGGCCAACAAAGAAACCCAAAAATGGTCGCACAGAAAAGATTTAGATTCAGTGTAGAAAACCAACAAAACAAAAAGAAAAAATACCAGCCCTCAGACCCCTCAGATGTGCTCTGGTTTTGATTGGGCTGTGGTTTTTGGCATAATTCACATCCTAATTTTATTCCTACATTTCCTAATCTATCATTTCTGATGCCTTGGACAGACAGTAACAGACTTCCTGGGTGTTTTCCTTCAGGTGGTAACAACTCCTCAGCAGCCAGTCATAAAGCTATTTAGATCAGGCACTGTCAAACACCCAGTGACAACGCCTTGCCTGCAGACTCAGCCCTTCCTTATGTATCTCTCTCTGCAGCCAGCAAAGGGCACAGGGTGACCCAGCAGTCCTGAAACCCTTTCTGTCCCAGAAACTGTCCCCACTCCACCAGGTGCACTATGTATGGTCACATTGACAGTGCCACTCATCATCTTCAGGCAGAGAGGCGTGGGAACTTCAACAGGTTAACACCTGTTCTGCACCTACAGCATGCCTGTTCTTAGACAGGTACCCTATAAAACACTCACATAGCAAACCCACAAAGTGAGCCATATTCTTGCATGATTACTTAGAGCAAAGCAGCCACAGAGAGCATTTTGGTATTAAAGCAGGGCCTCACACTTCTAGTTAATATTCTACCCCTTTTTGTGCAGAGCACATAGTGAGAAACTTTCCCTTCAAATGTGAATGGACTCGAGAGGGAGGAAAAAATAGTAAAGATGGAAGAGGATCAAAACAAAGGTTACTTGCCCAAGATCACAGAAAGGATAAGCAGCAGAGCTAAGAAAAGAAAGTAGGTCTCCTGGCTACCAGCCTTGCGACCTACTTAAGTTGGCCCCGTCTCACACAAAAAGCTATGCCAGTTAATTGCTTCTATCAGAACCATTACAGAGCCTTTGGATGCCCTAATTACAAATGAAAATGTCCTTTTTGCTTTGTTACTCCTGTTATCCTTTTAGCTTGGTTGGGGTTTTTGTTTGGTTTTCAGCTTAAAAATATACCATACCATACGTGAGTACCTAAAAGAGCAGGGAGTTGTCCACTGTAGGTTGCTTTGAGTGTCCCATACACATTTCCAACTTTAATAGGTATGTGGTTAAAAAAAAAGTCTAAAGTAAATAAAATCAGACTGCAGACAACTGTAGAGGAAAAAACAGTTTTAGGACAAGTCTGTACAATGCACCTGCTACAAGCCTCTCTTCATTCAACTTCTGTGCCCTGGAAGGATTCACCACATCAGACTAGGCAGTATTTTCTCCAATGTAGTAGGTGCACTTAACACTGGTAAAGAAAAGTCATCAGATCAAGGGGACAGCTTCCATAAAGCACCAGGTTAATGTGGGCTTCGTTCTCCCCCCAAAAAAAACAGCTGCACACAAGCATAACTCCCACCCAGCCAAACAGTTCTCATTATGAGAGGGAGCAACTGAGCAAGGAACACCAATAAGGCACTCACACGATCTGCTTGTTAGCAACCAGACTAAATCTACTCTCTTTAAACCCATTGCCCCTTGTCCTGTCACAGTAGGGTCTGCTAGAAATATTGTTCCCATCTGTCTCACAGGCCCCTTTCAGGTATGGGTAAGCTGCAATAAGGTCTCCCTGGACCTTTCTCTTCTCCAGGCTGAACAGTCCCAACCGTCCTAGCCTTCCTTCATGGCAAAAGTGTTCCAGCCTTCCAGTTATTTTCATAGTCCTCCTTTGGACAGATCCAGCAGGTCCAAGTTTCTCTTGTCATGAGGACTCCAGAATGGGCCACAGTACCCCAGGAGGGTGAAGTCTCCTTAAAGCAGAGCAGCAAAATCACTTCCCTTGACCTGCTGCCCATGTTTCTTTTGACACGGCTCAGGATAAGGTTGGTGTTCTGTCAGCCAGTAACTGATTTCCAAGTAAAGCAGCTTATATTTACTGGTAATATAACTTCTGCTCTCCCAGCAGGAGCTGCCAAGCTCCTTGCCAAGACCAAGGGGAATGGCTGTGGCCAGGGCCGGCAGGTGGCAGCAAGAACACGGCTGCAAAGGCAGCACCCCCCTGCCCAGGGGTACCTGTGCAGCCACTGATGTAGCAGCAACACAGTTAGAGTGAAACACACCTCCTGTGAATTAGCTGCTCGCAATGTGCTGGTTGAAAGGTGTTATTATCTCTGCTGAAATGATAATTAACAATTTCAGTGTTTTTGACTCTGGCACGACAGCTTATAAATTAGGATGTCTCTGCTAAAAGCTCCCACTAACTCTAGCCTCTGCCTTGGTTCCTGCCCAAGTCCCTGTAAGTTGTGGAGCTCTGCTTTTCTAACACAAAACTATCTTAACCGAAGGGTTAACCTCCCCTCCAAAGCAGAGGCTTGGACGTGGAATTACTCCACTCAAAACTGTTAGCCAACACATCCCAAATGTTGATAGTCTGTGAGGATTAACTATCCAAGTATTGCATTTTAAAGGAGCAAGTAAATTTTCTACCTGAAAATGATACATTTTCGCCCCACCCAGGTACTCCTTTGTTCGTTGGATCAACAGAAGTTATTGGTGCTTGTGAACATGGGAAGTCACTTACAGCATCTGGGAGAGAAACTTAAGAGGTCCTGCAGCAGCACCACCTCATTACGCCTGCACCACACTGATTCTTACTCCATCAGACACCCACTGGCTCCACACTGTTGGCCCAGCTGACCTGAAGGATGCTCCAAATCAAACCAGCTCCTGCATCTCACTGAGAATCTCTTACCTCCCAGGAGAGTTGTGTGTACCACTCTGTCTCTACATATATTCCTCTCTGCTCTTGAACATTCTGCAATGAACACATGGATCTGAACAAATTCTAGCTTTATGAATGAAGCTTGCATTGCTTTAATCAACATTGTAAGGTCATTTTACTCTCTCTTACTACTTTACTTTTACTATGTTCATACTAAGAAGGGTCTTAAATTTAACTTTTAACACATGAATATGCAGATGAAACTTCACAATACAACAGCTGCATTAGAAATTTACAAGTATCAGTTTGGTGAAGCACAACAGGCTTCAGTGGATCAATCCAAGTTTCCTGTGGAAATGCTGACAGCTGTACTAAAAAACAATTGAAAGCTAGTTAAAAAAACATACTATATAAAGAGCATTTATTGATATGCAATTGAGGACCACTCTCCAGCAGGGAAGCACCCCAGACAACTAAATAAATATCTTTCCGTTTCCCACTTCTCTGTTTAAGAGGATCCCAGGGACACTGCAAAGGGGATATGGTTGTTTGCTTTGAGGTGGAAGCCCTCTGCTGGTTAACATAAACTAATTAACACACTAATCTGAACGTTTTTCTAGGTAACAGAACCACAAAGAGCAGGAAAAGAGAGTGTAGTTAAAAAAGCAGCAGCACAGAAGAATCACCAATTCTGGAGCACAGCCCTATGAGGAGAGGGTGAGGGAGCTGGGGTTGTTTAGCCTGGAAAAGAGGAGGCTCAGGGGGGACCTCATTGCTCTCTACAACTACCTGAAGGGAGGCTGTAGCCAGGTGAGGGTTGGTCTGTTCTGCCAGGCAAGCAGCAACAGAACAAGGGGACACAGTCTCAAGTTGTGCCGGGGAACGTATAGGCTGGATGTTAGGAAGAAGTTCTTGCCTTGCCAGAGAGAGTGATTGGCATTGAAATGGGCTGCCCAGGAGGTGGTGGAGTTGCTGTCCCTGGAGGTGTTCAAGAAAAGCCTGGATGAGGCACTCAGTGCTATGGTCTAGTTGATCAGACAGGGCTGGGTGCTAGGTTGGACTGGATGATCTTGGAGGTCTCTTCCAACCTGGATGATTCTATGATTCTATGACTCAATAATCTAAGAAATCCTCAGTCTTCATCTTACTCACTAGGCCCATAAATGCAAAAGGACTTTGTTTCTTGCTTGTATTTCTATGTACTTTTGACTTGCAAAACAAGCAATTTAACAACTTTTACTGGTTAGTTGCAAATATCAGATGCTAAAAAGGAGCTTTATAACCAGGTGAGACAGTTGGGCAGACCTGACCATTCCAACACCAAAAATGCTCATGTGTGCACTAACAGGGTCTCGCTGTTTAACACGTGAAACACAGCAAACTTCCTCTTCCCATAGATACAAATGCTGTTTGCACACATCTTGCCCTCCACAAACCTTTACTCTTTAAACCATATTTCAGAGTTAGCCCACAACCAAACCAGCAAAATTATTTGACCTTACTGACTCTCTAGAAACCAAGCTAAGGATGTAATTTCTGCAAACAACACATAAATCTTGAGCTTTGTAAGGAGAGCAGAGGCTCACTTTTGCCTGTGTGTGCACAGGTACAGGACTGCTCTCATGCTTTTTCTGTTCATTTGTAAACTTGCATCCCTGCTTTGCCTGATATGTAGTAAGTAAAGAGCAGTGTGTTGAAACTCTGGACATAATTTGTAAATGAAACCCAGCTCTGTCATGCCTGAAGGAATGCTGCAGTCTCCTCTCTTCCTCACAGCAGGCTCTCTAGGTTAAAAGAAACTCATTTCTAGATGGAGGATGAGCACAAGGAATGTTGCTGACACACAGAAAGCGAGGAGGAAAACACAATTCATGTCTCAGTTATTGTCCTGCATAGTTAAACTGAATCCCAGTTAAAACAGCCCTGCTAAAAGCTTGATAAAAATGTAAGAGAAAACAAAACTCCTAAAATAATGAACATATGGTCTGTGTATGTGTATGCACTCCCTCTGCATGGAGTGCCTCTGCATGTGCTCACTCCATATGTACACTTCCACGTATCCAGCAGGAGCACCAACTGTGACCAATAAGACAAAAATTCTCCCCTCTGCAGTTTCCTCTTCTCCTTTAGACAGGTCTGAAATCAACCTGGATTTTATTTTTTTTCACCCTTGAAATATTTTCAGATTTCCCCCTAACAACAGTAGCTTCTAGGTGAAAAAAAGAGGCAAGAATACAAAAGAATAATATGCAGGGTCGTTCTTGTAGAGCTTATAGTCTCCCCCAAAGCCTCAGTACAAAACATTTGGCACACCAGAAGGGGTCCTACTCATCAAGAGCCAACACAAGGTGATAACAGGAGGGAAAATGAAAGCTCATGTTACCCTTAGTAGAAGACAGGATAAATAAGGACACTGATGCTAGCAGCAGGAATAATCTGAGGTTGCTTCTTAACCATTAGCATGGGAAATACTCAGCCTTGGTAGGACAGATGTTTAGTTGCAGTTAAAAAGCCCAGCTCTGAAATCATAGCTCTCTGCTTACAGCACAGGAGAAAAACAAATCAAGGCTTTGCAGCCTTCTGTAATTTTGCACCACAGCTTCTTGTTTAGATAGGTAAGGAAAGCTCACCTTCTGATCTACCCCTTACTGAAACACGGAGTGGGAGGGGTAAAAAGCAAGAGAAATCAGGTATTAATGAAATTATAGCTGTAAGAAGTGGTTGCTCATCAGATACTAATCTCTTGAGAGGCCAGAGGATGTCTCCCACAATACTAACACTCCAAATCAGCTTCTCCCAAGGAGGAAAGTTTAGAAGGCAGACTTCCTGACTTCTTACAGCCACAATCACAATTTCAAGTAGTTTCATCAAGGCAAAGAAGATTTGCACCTTGAAAGTAATTTTTAAATGAAGTCACACTGACATTTCACTACTAACCAGTGGACTAAATTACAGGCTTAGTCTTCATCTACAGCTTCTTCCTGCCCACAAGACAATCTGCTTGCAATACTCTGCTAGCCTGAAAGTAACTCTATGCTCCTCATCATGCAGTTTCTTCAAAGCCTTCCTCTTCAGATGTTTGGAAACTGAGTATCAATCCTGATGCAAGTACCTTCTACAGCGTGACCTGAGAGACCTGGACAGGCTGGGTCCATGGGCTGAGGCCAACCAGATGAGCTTTAACAAGGCCAAGTGCAGGGTCCTACACTTTGGCCACAACAACCCCATGCTGCACTACAGGCTGGGGAATGAGTGGCTGGAAACTGGCCTGGCAGAGAGAGACCTGGGAGTGCTGTTGAAAAACGTCTGAATATGAGCCAGCAGTGTGCCCAGGTGGCACAGAAGGCCAATGGTCTCTTGGCCTGTATCAGGAATAGTGTGGCCAGGAGGACCAGGGATGTAATTCTGCCCCTGTGCTTGACACTGGTGAGACCTCACCTTGAGCAGTGTGTGCAGCTCTGGGCCCCTCACTGCAAGAAAGATATTGAGGTGCTGGAGCAGGTCCAGAGGAGAGGGACAAGACTGGTGAGGGGGCTGGAGAGGAAGTCTGATGAGGAGAGGTGAGGGAGCTGGGGCTGTTTAGTCTGGAGGAGACTTGGGGAGATCTTATCACTCTCTACAACTACCTGAAGGGAAGTTGTAGTAAGGTGGGGGTCAGGCTCTTTTCCCAGGCAACCTGTGACAAAAAGACATGTCTGGAAGCTGCACAAGGGGAGGTTTAAGTTGGATGTTAGGAAGCAACTCCCCATGGAAAGGGCGATTAGACACTGGAATGGACTGCCCAGGAAGGTGGTGGATTCTCCATCCTTGGAGGTGTTAAACAGGGACAACAAAAGATTGAATGTGGCACTTAGTGACATGGTCTAGTCAATGTGGTGGTTAGGTCATAGGCTGGACTCAGAGGTCTATTCCAGCCTCAGTAATTCTGTGATTCTGTGACTCCTCCAATGACCAACATCAAAACATTACTCCTACCTATACTCTATTTTGTTGTTGGTTTATTTTCTTTCTTTTACTAAATGGAGCACCTTGCACCACTGGCAGGCCATGTGCAAAATCCAGTATTTCATGAGGTCTTTCACCTTCTCCTGGGCAGATACAAGGAACATGGCTTGAGCTTGAATGGTCACAAAGGAAAAAGAGGAACAGCAAAAAATCTGCATGAGAACAGCCCAGGTTCCCAAACAGCACACGACAAAAGCAATGTCTTTACATCTTCCAGGAGGTGAGGGGTGAGGAAAAGAAGTACGACCCAAAGCAGAAGCTAACTCCTTTCTTCTTCTATCCTCTATGTAAGTAAGAGTAAAGGTCACTTAACATAAAAGGCAATGTCAAACAGACTCAAATAAAACAGAGCCCCAAAGGATAATACTCAACATATGCTTTTAAAGATAGATTTTTTTTGTTTGTTTTAAAGAACTCAAAATGCTGTGTTTTTCACTTAGTTTTGCTTGTAAAGTCAGGCCACCTTCATCAGTGTAAACCCTACTGCACCAAGAGCAAATGGAAACCAAATTACACTGAGTAATGAGAGATGCTTACTATTTCTCTTGTAATAAGCATTCCTTATTTACAATCATGTAGCAAACCACCAGCAGTACAAACAGATGTCATACAGACACTCCTGAAGAAATAAGAGTAGAGACACATGGCATTAACATAGAAAATGAACTGAAGCAGAAACACCTATCATCTAAACCTGTGCTCTCTCAAATACCTCATTTTTGATATGTAATCAAGTCTGGTCACCCAGAGGAGTCCATTGACAAGTAAGGAGAATTTATTCTTTAAATGAATTCACTGATTCATTAAATGAAAATAACAATGGTTTCTAGATGGGAACTACCACCTTCTTTTGACTCACATGCCTCCCATGCTACTCATTCTGAACTCCTCAGGTTGATAAGATTATCAAGATTGCTTACACTGCCAATAGTTCTCAGCAGTATTTTTTTCCCCCCTGAACTAGTAAAGTGGAAAACATGCTGTCTTTCTCAGCCAGCTCTGGCACAGAGATAATGCCATGTTCTGTGGTTAACTACTAGCTCTTCACCCTCCAAAGCAACATGAGTCATCTCTGCTTTCCACACTGCTGTCTTCCAGACAATTCTGGGTAAAACTGTGCTAGTTCATTCTCACCAAAGACACTGTTTGGGAGCACAATTACAAAGAAAGGAGCACATATTAAACACATTTTTAAAGCATTTCATTAGAAAAAAATGTGCAAGGCAAATACTGCAGTTAGCTATTAATTGAGGCTAAAAGCAAATTAAAGCTAATGAATGTCATGAAAGATGCTCTAACATTTGCTGGCATTTAAAGCTTTTTTTCTTTGAGTAGCAGCATAGTCACAGCAAGATTTGCTCCTCTGATCCAAGGGCACCTTTTCCCAAGCTTAGGCAAACAGATGTGAGGAGATGGTTTCAATCTTTACTTGCAGACAACATTGTTTTTTTCATTATGACAAAGTGTCACTGAGCTTGGTAGAAGAAACCACCCTCTTTCAGAGGCTCTTGGTGTAGTTAATATTCCTCTGCTTAACAGCAGCTGCCTTGGTCTAAGGCTGTTTATATAGGCTGTTGTTACAGCACTGCATCCAACTGAACTTCGTTTATGAACAGCTGCTCAGGATCCTGAGTTGTTCTTTTTAGTTTAGGGCCACCAAAAGCCAACAGACTGACAACTGTAACAGTCACTTGACCAGAAAACAAGCAAACACCACCCCCCCAAAAAAAAAAAAAGAAAAACAACAAACTAAAAAAAGAACAAAAACCACCAACCTCCATCTTGGCTAAAATATGTGGCACTTGGCAGCCTCCTTCAGCAATGAAGGGGCACTATTAAAAGACATGATTTAGTTGTCAAGTCAGTATCCTGCATTGCTTAGATATACATATAAAATAATTTGAAAAGAGATTAAAAAGTGACATTTTATAGACACTTACAAAAACCTAAACATGCAGACAAAGCATCTCTTTTATGGTTCCCAAATTCTGGGCTTCTCTACAGGTTGCTGCATCTCAGAGAAGAAGCTTACAACATCCCCCAGGAGAGTGCTTGCAGTTCACCCTCCAAGGTAGGGTAGATCCCAGTGGCTCAGGTGAGGTCACAACAAAGTACCTTTTCCTCTGCTCTCAAGTGAAGCCCAAAAATAAAGTTCCCATCTCTCCCTGCCCCCTGTGTGTTTGTTCTTGCTCTGCAGCACGCAGAGGGCTCCTGTGAAAGCACAGCTGCCTCACGGACTGCCCAGGACACCGCACCGCTGCAACCCTGACCTTTCAGAAGCATTGGGATTTAGCCTGAATCACTGCAGCAAGTCAACAGATGCCCCCTAAACAGCCGTGTCAGCACAAAGGGACGCTAAACTGAAGAAGGGTGGACAGACCAGTGAGAGAATAGGAACTTCTTCAGCAGAGAACATCAGGTTAGCTAGCTGTATGCTAGCTGTATGCACCTCGGAGACTACATCCGTCCAGGGCGTTCTACAAAGTCCCCACTTCTGGGGAATTCAGAGTGTTGACAAGGAGAGGTTCCCTGGATCTCTACTCAACTTCCCTCTACTCCTTCCTTTCTCAAGAAGGGAGGGGGTAAACAGAAGGGGAGGGGGAAAACAGAAGGGAAGGGGAAAACAAGAAGGGAAGGGAAAAAAAAAAAAGAAGGGAAGGGAAAAAAGGAAGGGAAGGGAAAAGAGGAAGGGAGGGGAAAAATGGAAGGGAAGGGAAAAAAGGGAAGGGAAGGGAAGGGAAGGGAAGGGAAGGGAAGGGAAGGGAAGGGAAGGGAAGGGAAGGGAAGGGAAGGGAAGGGAAGGGAAGGGAAGGGAAGGGAAGGGAAGGGAAGGGAAGGGAAGGGAAGGGAAGGGAAGGGAAGGGAAGGGAAGGGAAGGGAAGGGAAGGGAAGGGAAGGGAAGGGAAGGGAAGGGAAGGGAAGGGAAGGGAAGGGAAGGGAAGGGAAGGGAAGGGAAGGGAAGGGAAGGGAAGGGAAGGGAAGGGAAGGGAAGGGAAGGGAAGGGAAGGGAAGGGAAGGGAAGGGAAGGGAAGGGAAGGGAGGAAGGGAAAAAAGAAGGAAAGGGGAAAAAAGAAGGGAAGGAAAAAAGGGAAGGGGGAAATAGGGAAGGGGGGGGAAAGGAAAAAAAAGGAAGGGGGAAAAAAAAAGAAAGGAAGGGGGAAAAAAAGAAAGGAATGGGGAAAAAAGAAAGATGGGGGGGAAAAAGAAAGGAAGGGAGAAAAAGAAAGGAAGGGAGAAAAAGAAAGGAAGGGGGGAAAAAGAAAGGAAGGGGGGAAAAGAAAGGAAGGGGGGAAAAAGAAAGGAAGGGGGAAAAAGAAAGGAAGGGGGGAAAAAGAAAGGAAGGGGGGAAAAAGAAAGGAAAGGGGAAAAAAAGAAAGGAAGGGGGAAAAAGAAAGGAAGGGGGAAAAAAGAAAGGAAGGGGGGAAAAAGAAAGGAAGGGGGGAAAAAGAAAGGAAGGGGGGAAAAAGAAAGGAAGGGGGGAAAAAGAAAGGAAAGGGGAAAAAAAGAAAGGAAGGGGGAAAAAGAAAGGAAGGGGGAAAAGAAAGGAAGGGGGGAAAAAGAAAGGAAGGGGGGAAAAAGAAAGGAAGGGGGGGAAAAAGAAAGGAAGGGGGGGAAAAAGAAAGGAAGGGGGGGGAAAAGAAAGGAAGGGGAAAAAAAGAAAGGAAGGGGGAAAAAGAAAGGAAGGGGGAAAAAGAAAGGAAAGGAGAAAAAAGAAAGGAAAGGGGAAAAAAGAAAGGAAAGGGGGAAAAAAGAAAGGAAGGGGGGAAAAGGAAGGGAAGGAGAATCCCACAAAACCCCCAAACCAACCAACCAACCTTTGAAACAGAAGTCTTCTTTGATGGAAGTTTTGTTTGCATGGGTTAGGGTTTTTTGTTTAGTTGTTGTTTGTGGTTTCTTTAATAGTGCTCTATTTTGGCTGTGTATGGGAAAATGACGCTTGAAGTCTTTGGACATTTTCAACACAGGATAAAATTACTAAAGAGACTTCGTAGTGAGGTGAGGGTCAGGGCTGGGCAAGGAGATCACTCAGAACATTTATGTGAATCATGTCACCAAAAATAATTCAAAACACTTCATGTGTTGAGAAGTCATTGCCACAGCACAAAAGGAATACAGCATCCAAGATCACAGAAAGGTCACGACTGGATGCAGACTTCTTATTTTTCAGTTTGGCATTCGGTTTTGCTATCTTGGAAGTTCTCTCCTGTGCTAAGGTTTCATTAGAATCCAAAAGCATCTTAGCAACCAGCCAAGACAAGGATCAAGAGAGGGAAAACACTGTTATGCTCTGCCCAGTTCAGAAGAGGATGAGGCCAAGGTAAATAATTTAAGTGAGCTGTCTTCCGAAGTAAACTTTCTTTTCAGTTCATGGATTATTTCACACTGTCAGCCAACTACAGACATTACAATTTGTTAGGGCAGCCTGCTCAAGTTAAGGGAAAATTTATTTCTATCTTTTTTCCTTTATCATTTTTTAACTCTAGGCCCTCTTGGCAAAGTTATTGCCTGTTGCTTGGTGTTCAACACTCTGTTGGGTTTTTTTTTAATGGAAACCTTGACCTTCAGACCTTACTGCAAAGAGCTGCTACAAGACTTCATGCTGGAAGAGGACAGATTTACACTGAACATTAGGAAGAAATTCTTTACAGTGAGGATGGTGAGAACAGGTTGCCCAGGGAAAATGTGGATGCCCAAGGCCAGGTTAGGCAGGATCTTGAGCAATCTGGCTTAGTGGAGGGTGTCTCTGCCCATGGCAGTGATGTTGGATCTAGATGATCTTTAAGGTTGCTTTCCAACCCAAATCATTCTATGAATCTATGAATAAGACAGTGCAGAAAATACATTTCTGTGTTACAGCAAGCACAGAGAACAGGGAAAAAGCATAAGTCATTAAGGTGGGTAGGACAAGCATCACTGGCTCTCCAGTCCTGATGGAAAGGAATGCCATTGCTTTGCAGCTGAGGTGAGAACTCAAGCTCACTCTTGAATTCAAACACTCCCTGGAAAAACAGCTCAAGCTGCAGCCTGAACTACCGTCCTTGCCTTCAGCATCAGGTTCATGGGGCAGGTACTCATCCTTTACGTACTACCAGCTAGCTTTAAGCTTAGAGAGAGCCATTGCCTTTGCATGTCTTCAGCATAGATTCATCTGCAGTCGTCCTACAGGTTCTGCCTGTATAACTGGGTCTGCCGTCTCCTTGCAGAGAGGCTGGCCTCCTCCTTACCCTCTCTTCTCATCCCACAGCCTCTCTGTAATGACTGCTTTCTTCTTCAGGGATGGACACTGTTAGTCAGAGCCACAGAGACACATGAGAAAATATCTTTAGCCTCATCAAACATTTTCTCCGGTATTGTTCCCTCTCCGTACACCCCAGGATTGCACAAGTGGGAAACTAAAGACAGGCAGCACAGAGCAACCACATTGCCACTCTGCACACAGAATGTGGGGGGCAACACCCTGCATGTGCACCCAAATTCTGCAAAATTCAGAGTGAATCATATCTGTGCTGCTTCTCCCCACATCCTAGTTCTTGGGAATCACACAACTGGGTGAGAGTCCCATCTTTTATCTTCAAAGAAGAAAAATCCTCAGTGTAATTTGAGGGATGGCAGAAATCCACACAACCTAAGCATCACAGAAGTACAGACCTTAAGAGCTATTAAAAACAGATCTCTTATTTTCATAATATTTTCCTTTCCCAAGTAAGCTCAAGATCCTGAATGCTTTGGTTAAACACACTTTGTGCTAGTTTGAAGCTAGCTAGAATGTTCTGGTGAGAAGAATAAGCAACACCTGAGATGACTGGAATGGAATCACCGCTCTCATGTCCACTTCCCTCCCTTTCTTCACCAGTTCTGTGTAAAAGAAGTGTCTTTCTGAATCACCCTAAGCTGGGTGTGTAGAGAGGAAAGCAGGCAGCTCTGGCTGGATGCCTCCACCTGGCTATCAATTAATGTCACAAGATTTACACTTCATCTATTTTCCTTCTCTCCAGTTTTGTTTATCCTGCATGGGTGATGAATTTATGACAAAGCCACAAGACTAAAAATTCAATCACTGCCACCTACTGAAGCCGGTTCACCAAAAATTGAGTTTAACAATTTTTATGTTGCCTGATGGGAAAGATTAAACTGCAAGTTCCTACTGAAACATTTCTTGTTTATGTTTCTTTGTTGTCATCTGAGACAGCTTACTAATGAGTTTGCAGATCAGCTTCACAAAAAAGATGCTTCAGTCATTAGAAAAAAGCAAACCCAAACCAAAGCAACATTTAACATTCTATATCTGAAGATGGAATGTGCCTACCAATTTAGCCAAGTGACCTGTATCTTGCTGTAGAGTGATTTTTCTTCTCTGGTCCTTCCTTAGAGAAGACTAAGCCAATATATTAGGAGGACTTAGAAAGAGGAATCACAGAATCATATTATCATAGAATTGTCAGGGTTGGAAGGGACCACAAGGATGGTCTACTTCCAACCCCCTACCATGGGCAAGGACACCTCACACTAGATCAGGTTGCTGAGAGCCACACCAGCCTGGCCTTAAACACCTCCAGGCATGGGGCCTCAACCACCTCCCTGGGCAACCCAGTCCAGGCTCTCACCATTCTCATGCTGAACAACTTCCTCTCCACACTGAATCTGAATCTCCCCACCTCCAGCTCTGCTCCATCCCCCCCAGTCCTGGCACTCACTGAGAGCCTAAAAAGTCCCTCCCCAGCTTTTTTGTAGGCCCCCTTCAGATACTGAAAGGCCACAAGAAGGTCACCTGGGAGCCTCCTCTTCTCCAGACTGAACAGCCCCTACTCTTTCAGTCTGTCCTTATAGCAGAGCTGCTTCAGCCCTCTGAGCATCCCACTGGCCCTTCTTTGGACATGCTCCATCATGTCCACATCCTTCATGTAATAGGGGCTGCAGAACTGGATGCAGTACTCCAGGTGGGGTCTCACCAGAATGGTGTAGAGAGGGAGAATCATCTCCCTGGCCCTGCTGGCCACACTTCTCCTGATGCAGCCCAGGGTCTACTTGGCTTTCTGGGCTGCAAGGGCACACTGCTGGCTCATGCTGAGCTTCTCATCCACCAGCACCCCCAAGTCCCTCTCCTCTGGGCTGCTCTCCAGCCACTCACTGCCCAGCCTGGATTTGTGCTTGGCATTACCTCAACCCAGATGCAGAAGTTACCTCTAAATTCCCTCATCTCCTCAAATTATGATATTTCTGAACCATCAACTGAAACAGACCAAAAAATGGGTATGGTAAGTTGACTGGGAGGCTACTGGGAAACTTGTGGACAGCAACAAAAACCAGGAACTTTGGCAAACAAGAGAAAAGATACACAAGGAAGAATAAACTCCATTTAGCAGGATTATATAGTCAAACTGAAAAATTATTTTTTGATCTGGTCTGTGGTTGCTAGCCCTCTGTTAAAGCAGACACACATATGTTGAATGTCTGTGTGTAGAAACAGGAAACATTCACTAAACCATACTGGGACTCAAAACCTATTTGTAACTGAGACCATAAAAGGGAGAAACCTATGGAATGTGTTACATTCATCTAGCAAAGCTGTTCTCTAGCAATCAGCAGATTCAGTATAATCAATCCTGCTTTTTAGACAAAATAGAGACTGATCTGGAATACAAGAGTAAACTAAGACCATCAGAAAGCTCTCCAGAGATTTCATCTTTTTCCTTCTTTTGTTGTTGTTGTTGTTGTGTGTGGTATCAGACACAGTTGGCAGGGAATTCTGATGGCAAGAAACATCAGGAGTTGAAAGGTGCTCCAGCTTTCTAGCAAAAGGATGTAATCAAAACACCTCCCTACATACTGCACACACACACAAAAGGCTGCTCAGGGAGGTGGTGGAGTCACTGTCCCTGGAGGTGTTCAAGAAAAGCCTGGATGAGGCACTTAGTGCCATGGTCTAGTTGACTGGCTAGGGCTAGGGGACAGGTTGGACTGGATGATCTTGGAGGTCTCTTCCAACCTGGTTGATTCTATGATTCTATGAATTAAAGAGAAGGAAATTTTCAGCAGTGGTCTTCACTACAGATAAAAAGAGTCTGGAAGCAATTAGCAAGTCAAAAAAAAAAAAGGAGGAGGAAGTGTAATAAAAAGCATAATACTTGAAATACTGCATAGCAGTGATTTTTTATGGCTAGACCCTAAGCACCCTAAACACTGCAGGTAGGGAACTTTGATACAGAATTTCATGCAGTTCAAAATAAAACCAACCCCTTCAATTATCAGTGTTCCAAGGCCATAAACTCACACAGCAAGTTATCAAAGAAAAACATCTGTGAACTGTCCACACATGGAGCGTGTGCTTATAAAGCAAAAAAGAATGATGTCAGTTCAGCCTGGCTTTTATTACATTCCACTTCCTAAATTCACAGCAGCACGACCCCTACCTCAGTCTCTAAGAACCAGCCCAGCATTACTTCACCATCATTTTAGGGCACATTTACAGGGAAGTCATTTGCAACACCCCACGGTGCAAATGTTCCCTCTCGCTCATGATGCTGCTGCATGGTTTGATTTTCCCTCCACAGCTACGAATGAGTCCTTGCTTATAAGTGAGGCTGAAGCAACACAGATTTGGGTGGCTTTCTTCCTGTGCCAGTAGCCTGCTCTCTGAACACAGCTGGAGCAAAAGTCTGCAAGTCTATGCAATAAAACGTAACACCAAAATGGAGAAACTGGTTTGATTTCCAATAGAGAGCCACAGCAACCAAAGCTGAAATCCTCAGACACCTACTGCCATTGAGGCTTGAGTGCTCTGAGCTCACTTGATATGGCAAGGAGGGAATTGCCTGCCTAAGAGAACATAGCAGAGGCCACACATATCAGCACTTCTCTAGGCCAACTGCACTGTGTCCATCAACCTTCCTGCTTCAACTTCTCATCTCTCCAAAACTTCATTTATGCCAACCTTCTCAGCACTGATTTTCCCCAGACACACACAGAATCACAAAGCTACAGGGGTTGGAAGGACCTTCCAGAGATCATCAAGTCCAACCCCCTTGCCAAGGTAGGATCCCCTAGGGTAGTTCACACAGAAATGCATCCAGGCAGGTTGTGAAAGTCTACAGAGAAGGAGACTCCACAACTTCTCTGGGCAGCCTGTTCCAGTGCTCTGTCACCCTCACAGGAATAAAGTTTCTCCTCATGCTGAGATGAAACTTCATCTGTTCCAGTTTGTAGCCACTGCTCCTTGGCTTATTGCTGTGCACCACTAAAAAGAGCTTGACCCCCTCTACTTGACACTCACTCCTCAGATATTGACAGACATTGATCAGTTCCCCTCCCAGCCTTCTCTTCTCCAGACTAAACAGAACCAGGTTTCTCACTCTCTCTCCAGAGAGGAGGTGCTCAAGTCCCCCAGTCATCCTTGTGGCTCTCTGTTGGACTCTTTCCAGCAAGTCCCAGCCTCTCTTAAACTGGGGAGCCCAAAACTGGACACAGTATTCCAGGTGTGGTCTCACCAGGGCAGAGTAGAGAAGAAGAACCTCCCTAGACCTGCTAGACACACTTTTCTTGATGCTCCTCAGGATGCCATTGGCTCTCTTAGCCACAAGGGCACATTGCTGGCCCGTGCAGAACTTGCTGTCCACCAGCACTCCAAGTCTTTCTCCACGAAGCTGTTTTCCATCAGGGTAACCCCCACCCTGTACTAGATAGTATAGCCTGTGACAACACAGCAATGCACTGCTTATTTCTTCCCTCGAGGGAGGTTAATGTAAACAAGAAGAACTGCTTTCAGGTCTAGAATACATCTATACACTGTCACCCAGGTTTGGGTTGTTGGGTTTGGTTTTTTGTTTGGGGCATTTTTCTTGGTTGGTTGGGTTTTTTAGTGGGGGTGAGGTGTATGGGCTTGTGTTTTGTCTTGTAAAAGGGTCTTCTGTTTTGCTTTGGGTGGGAGAATGCTGGTTTTGCCATTGTTGTTCATCTTATTGAGGGTTTTGTTGTTGTTGCTGACTGAGGGGCTGAGTTTGCTTCTTTACCATGCTAAAGAGAAAGCATTGCCCAGCAAAGCCTGCAGGTTTGTAGGTTCAGTGGCCTGCATCAGGAATGGTGTGGCCAGCAGGAGCAGGGAGGTCATTCTGCCCCTGTACTCTGCACTGGTTAGACCACATCTTGAGTCCTGTGTTCAGTTCTGGGCCCCCCAGTTTAGGAGGGACATTGAGATGCTTGAGTGTGTCCAGAGAAGGGTGACGAGGCTGGGAAGAGGCCTTGAGCACAGCCCTACGAGGAGAGGCTGAGGGAGCTGGGATTGGTTAGCCTGGAGAAGAGGAGGGTCAGGGGTGACCTTATTGCTGTCTACAACTACCTGAGGGGAGGTTGCTTCTCTCAGGTGGCCAGCACCAGAACGAGAGGACACAGCCTCAAGCTACACCAGGGGAAATTTAGGCTGGAGGTGAGGAGAAAGTTCTTCCCTGAGAGAGGCATTGGACACTGGAATGGGCTGCCCGGGGAGGTGGTGGAGTCGCCGTCCCTGGAGCTGTTCAAGGCAGGATTGGACGTGGCACTTGGTGCCATGGTCTAGCCTTGAGCTCTGTGGTAAAGGGTTGGACCTGATGATCTGTGAGGTCTCTTCCAACCTTGGTGACGCTGTGACACTGTGATACTGTGATTTCTAATTCTTTAAGAAGGACTAGCACCTTTCAGTGAGGACTTAATAAACGTAGCCCCTCAATAGTTTCATGGAGGGATACTGAGCAGAGTACATGCGTTTCTCAGAGCAGTTCCAGGAGACACTGGAAAAAAGCCATATCCCCTTGATTCAAATGAAGTCACTCCTGCCTCTCTTCCAACAATTACAATAGCACCATGTATGAAACTCATCAGTAACTGGAGAATCTTGGGTTTCATTATTTAAAGCTGGGTTTGATGCAATATGAACTCCTTTTTGAAAACAACTTCTCACAGAAAGGCATTAATATAAACTCAGTCATATATGTTTTTTTCTTACGCATACCAACGCTTTCTTGTCATTCTCTTGGACTGTGTAATGTTGGCCTTACACAATGCATATAAAAATAGAATCATAGAATCAACCAGGTTGGAAGAGACCTCCAAGATCATCCAGTCCAACCTAGCACCCAGCCCTGGTCAGTCAACTAGACCATGGCACTAAGTGCCTCATCCAGTCTCCTCTTGAACACCTCCAGGGATGGTGCCTCCACCACCTCCCTGGGCAGCCCATTCCAATGCCAATCACTCTCTCTGGGAAGAACTTCCTCCTAACATCCAGCTTATACTTTCCCTGGCACAACTTGAGACTGTGTCCCCTTGTTCTGTTGCTGCTTGCCTGGGAGAAGAGACCAACCCCCACCTGGCTACAATGTCCCTTCAGGTAGTTGTAGACAGCAATGAGGTCCCCCCTGAGCCTCCTCCTCTCCAGGCTAAACAGGCCCAGCTCCCTCAGCCTCTCCTCATAGGATTTGTGTTCCAGGCCTTTCACCAGCTTTGTCACCCTTCTCTGGACATGTTCCAGCACCTCAACATCTCTCTTGAATTGAGAGGCCCAGAACTGGACACAGCACTCAAGGTGTGGCCTGACCAGTGCTGAGTACAGGGGAAGAATAACCTCCCTTGACCTACTGGCCACACTGTTCCTGATGCAGACCAGGATGCCATTGGCAGTCTGTCCTCTTACCCAAGGATGGGCTTGAGGGACTCCAGGGTTGTTAAATTTGGACAGACTGTAGCAGGAGTGTGGGATGTGCTCACAGGCACAAGCATCCCTCCCAGCGCCGCAGAGGCCAGCCTCCCCGCGTGACGGACAGCTTGGCCCCCACGCCAGCCACAGCTCAGCCCTGCGCTGCACAGGGAAAGTCTCATTCCCTTCCAGAGCCACGGCAGCCATGTAGCTTGCTTTCCATCTCTGTCGGCCCCTCTCACTCTTGCCTGGCCTGCTGTGCTAATGTATTACCAAGGCAGCAAATTGCTGCAGCATCTGGACAAATGCACAGCAATGTAACAACCTCCTCACACCCCTGCACAGAGCATGGTAACCCACACGTTCTGCTCTGCCCTGCTGAGATCTCATCTTGAATACTGCATTCAGTTTTGGGCTCCCCAGTTTAAGAGGGACAGGGATCTGCTGGAGAGGGTTCAGCAGAGGGCTACGAGGATGATTAGGGGACTGGAGGGCATGGCTGATGAGGAGAGGCTGAGGGACCTGGGGCTGTTCAGTCTGGAGAAGAGAAGACTGAGAGTGGATTTAATATATGTTTATAAATATCTGAGGGTTGGGGGTCAGGTGAGGGGGGACAGGCTCTGCTCACTTGCTCCCTGTGACAGTACAGGCTACAGGATGGAAGCTGCAGCACAGGAGGTTCCAGCTCAACACAAGGGGGAGCTTCTTTACTGTAAGGGTCACAGAGCACTGGAACAGGCTCCCCAGAGAGATTGTGGAGTCTCCTTCTCTGGAGACTTTCAAGCCCTGTCTGGATGAGTTCTTCTGTGACCTGAGCTAGACTCCTGCTCTGGCAGGGGAGTTGGACTCGATGATCTCTTTTGGGTCCCTTCCAACCCCTGACATCCTGTGATCCTGTGAACTACTGTACTGGCCCTGAAATGAAGACAGATTCTGAAAACTCCCAAATGTAGCAATCTCCTACTTCAAAACAACAGCCTTTGCACATAAAGTCACCTAAGTCAGCTAAAAACCCATAAATACCTGAAAATCCTCTTGCTGAAAGCTGATGGGAGGGAAGGTATCACAACAGTAATACAAGGAGTAATGCTTACAAACTGGAACGTACAACACGAGGAGAAACTTCTTTACAGTGGGGGTGACAGAGCACTGGAACGGGCTGACCAGAGAGGTTGTGCAGTCTCTTTCTCTGGAGACTTCCAAAACTTGCCTGGATGCATTCCTGCATGAACTACCCTAGGGGATCCTCCCTTGGCAGGGAGGTTGAACTTGATGATCTCTAGAGGTCTCCTTCAACCTCTAAAGTTCTGTGACTCTGTGATTCTAGAGTATTAAACACCACAATTCATATTTACTCCAAATGAAACCATCAAGCCAAAAAACTATTAGCAACAATAAAGAACTCAGAATTTCACTTTTTTACTAATACAAATGAAATTGATTTAACTGCTTCTCAGAAAGAAAAATACTACTGGCAGCTCAACCATTCTTATCACTGATAATAAATTCTTTCATAGAATCAACCTCCAAGATCATCCAGTCCAACCTAGCACCCAGCCCTATCCAGTCAACTAGACCAATTTTGATACATTTTATGCTGATATAAATGCAATCAATAGCCAGATGGCTTCACTAAAGACTTCTGCTTCTCTATAAAGCACACCTAGACACAATTAAAAGTAATCAATCAATGTGAAAGAAAAGACTGTGCAGTCACCAACATCTCTCTGTGCAGGAAGTTACTCTCATCAGATATCTGGTTATATTTATTTACATGTACAGACAGAGAGATACACTTTCAATTCCTTCTATATCACAGTATCACAGTATCACCAAGGTTGGAAGAGACCTCACAGATCATCAAGTCCAACCCTTTACCACAGAGCTCAAGGCTAGACACACAGCAGGTAAAGCCCTACACGCAAAGCAGATAACAAAAAGGCCATCCAAAAAGAGATGCTGCCCCTGGAATGCATACATTCAATCCCACTTTTCAACCTGTTCTTCCATATATTTCAGTTGGAAAAATCTCCTCTATCTGGTGTAAGTGTGAGAATGCTGACACTAGTTAGATTGCATTATAACTCTTTAAAGATTTCCACCTAAAGGTTCACTTCAAAATACAAAGAGTTCAGGGTCTTTGCCCTGCTTTACTACTCCATTTGTTAAAGCAATTCTTCCAAGCATGAGTAACCAATAGAGGTTACTCAACAGCATTTTCTGTTGTTATTTATGGTTGACTTAGAACATATTATGAAATAATAATAATAAGAAAAGCCCACACCACACTTAGGTTAGAATCTATGCACTTGAATTCTGACTTGGCTATTACACACACCAAAAAACTGAAAGTGTAAATAAACCAATGAACCAACCCTTATCTGCATAATCATAGCTGCCATACAGTTGTAATAAAAAACCCTCAGTTGCTCCTGCTGTAATTAATTATTCCCTTCTAAATATAGAACAATTCCAGGCCTAGAGACTCAGGTCACCAGGTAAAGCATTACAGAGCATAAATCTGTCACCACCTTTGCTTAAAGCACCTCTTTAATCCAAATTCATTTACTGTGACAGTGAAAAGTGGCTGGTTTAGACAGCACAGTCAGATCATTTTGAACCTGTTTGTCCTGTTTTCAAAAGGAAGGAGATCACAGTGGAAACTCGGAGGAGTCAGCAGAATCTCCACCAAGTTGTCAGCCTGCCAGCCAACCTTTTTATCTCTTTATTTGTTTGTTTGCTTAATCTCCTTCAAAACTGCATGTTGGTTACAATCACTACTGATTCCCAATGACATCCAAAAATCTGTTTCTGTTTTACATCCTTGTAACCATCGTAATTACTATCTATATGGGTAGCCAACCACTACCACAAATAAGATGATGTATCTGCCATAATTATAAGGGAAAATAAGTACTAAAACAAATATTGTTCAATTTTCCAAATTAATGCAGTTACCACTGAGCTCTAATTTGTCTCATCTATGTCAAAGTTAACAAATAACAAGCATGTTCTTAATAGGAGGGCATTTCAATTACTGATGCCCAAGGTAGAAATGCATCTGCAGTAATCTGTTTGAAAATCAAAGCAATTCTATGTATTTATGTTCTTTTTTCTTTCTTTTCTCTTTCATATATATATATATAATCATAGAATCAGTTAGGGTTGGAAGGGACCACAAGGATGACCTACTTCCAACCCCCCCCCCCGCCATGGGCAGGGACACCCTACCCTAGAGCAGGCTGCCCACAGCCTCATCCAGCCTGGTCTTAAACACCTCCAGCCATGGAGCCTCAACCACCTCCCTGGGCAACCCAGTCCAGGCTCTCACCACTCTCATGCTGAACAACTTCCTCCTCACAACCAGTCTGAACCTACCCATCTCCAGCTTTGCTCCATTGCCCTTAGTCCTGTCACTCCCTGAGAGCCTAAAAAGTCCATCCTCAGCTTTTTTGTAGGCCCTCTTCAGATACTGAAAGGCCACAAGAAGGTCACCTGGGAGCCTCCTCTTCTCCAGACTGCACAGCCCCAACTCTTTCAGTCTGTCCTCACAGCAGAGCTGCTGCAGCCCTCTGAGCATCTTCCTGGCCCTTCTCTGGACACACTCCAGCATTTCCACATCCTTTTTGTAAGAGGGGCTGCAGAACTTGGATGCATATAAGCATACACACATTAAAAAAAACAAACCACCAAACAAAAAAAACCTATTATTGATCTACAACTAGATAGAGACATTCACTTAAAAAAAAAGAGACAAGTTCAGTCTTCTGAAGCAATTTGTATTTTGTGAGAGGAGGCAGCACTGAGCTTTAACAAACTACCACCAGATTCCAAAAACAGCTGTTCAAAATATTTTCAAATACTTAAGTGTTCCCAATTAAACTAGAGAAATGAGATTTTAATTGGAAGCAAGCATTTATTTGCAACTTTAATAGATGCTTCAATACAGGCTTCTAAAGTTGAGATGCAGCACTAGGCACAGTGTGGCAGGTTAAAGGAATCCAGCCTTCGTGGGGATAAAAGGAACCACCCAGTTTTCTGTGCACATCATATGGTTAAATCAGAGAGAAATTAGTCAAGCAATGTTATCACATTTAAGTTTTCATTAAAAATTACTTCCTCTACCAGAGCCAAACCAAATTAAACAAACTGTTTAGAGAAGCTCAAACTGCATTTCAGCTGCAATTCGAACTCCAGTGGCAGCACTGCTTCAGCAGCCACTCCTGCCCGTGTTCTGCAGTGGACAAGGACTGGTGCCACCCTGGCAGCCAACCAGCCCAAGGGATTGATCCAACCTTGCAAAGTGAAATGAATTAATCAAACCTTTTCATCATCCCCACCCCTGTGTGATTCCCTGTGCAATCACTCACGTGCCAGCCAAAGGCACTGGTGCCAAGGTTTTGCTCAAGACATGCCCTAAATTTTCTTCATTTGCCAACTAAGCTGGTCAAGGACAGAGGAAGAGTGGCCAGCTGAAGGGTGGGTAACAGCTGAGCTGTAGCTCCAGCCGCTGTGATGGCAGACACCCCCCTGCCCAGCCCCACTGGCTGGCAGCTCCTGCTGCAAGCCCTGCTCTGGTCAGAGCGGAGACTGGCTAGTTAGAGCTGAGAAATGAAGCTGAGGGAAGCCTCAAGGCTTCAATTCTGAGCAGCTTTAGACAATCTAATTGCTGTCTGCAAACATCCCAACCCCCTAGTCCCAGGCCAATTACCCAACAGAAAATCTTATTCTGTTGCATTACCCCATGGGATTTGTTTCTGCCAGCTGACTGAAATGGCTGAGCAGAGAGGGGAGTGAGGAACCACAGAAGCAGAGACATCACTGAGTTCACAGACAGGTTCCCATCAGTCTAAGAAAACCTACAGTCTATGTTAAATAATCATCTTTGCAGCAATTTCTACAGCAGTGATTCCTACTGTCTTAATAATCTAATCTAGCATTGCCATGACCCTTTGTAACACCCATTTTTCCTAATGTATTTTGCCTTTGCTTGCAGATTGCACTTTAAAGCTAAGTAAAACAGTTGTTAAAAACACTTCTTGCATCTTTCAGGGCTGCAGAGTACACAGACCTCACCACAAAGCTGACCCACAATGCTGCCACAACAGGTCATCAAAGAGATGCAAGGGTTGGATCAGGATTCCAATGGGTCTCAAAACTTGCATACTTATTCCCAGACCTGCACAGCTAAAAAAAAATAAACTGGGACTCCCTCCACCTTCCCTCTTTAAAGCCACAGAAAAAGGCTGTGGTGAGACACAGTGGGGATGGTGTCTCATCACAGGCTGAGGGAAGCCCAAGCTCTGTCGGCTCACTCAAACTCTTGCATCTGATATTTAACCCCAGCAGTGCTTCTGAGCCAGAAGCTGTCTGGAGAGGTAGGCCCAGGTGAACCTCATAAGGTTCAACGAGAGCAAGTGCAAGGTTCTGCACCTGGGCTGGAACAATCCTCACTATCAATATAGACTGGGAGATGAGGCAATAGAAAGCAGCCCTGTAAAAAAGGACTTAGGGGTGTTGATGGACAAGAAGCTGGACATGAGCAGATACTGTGAGCTTGCAACCCAGAAGGCAAATCACATTCTGGGCTGCATCAAAAGCAGCATTGCCAGCAGATCCAGAGAGGTGGTTCTGACACTTGGCTCTAGTGAGACTTCACCTGCAGTAGTGTGTCCAAGTCTGGAGTTCTCAACATAGGAAGGGCATGGATCTCATGGAGCAGGGCCAGAGGAGAGCCACAAAATTGATCAGGGGACTGAGCACCTCTGCTATGAGGACAGGCTGAGCAAGCTGGGGTTGCTCAGCCTGGAGAAGAGAGGCTCCAGGGAGACCCAATAGCAGCCTTCCAGTACCTAAAGGGGATCTGCAAGGAGGATGGAGAGAGACTGTTTACAAAGGCCTGCAGTGACAGGGCAAGGGCAGAGAAGAGCAGATTTAGACTGGGTGGTAGGAAGAGGTTCTTTACTCTGAGGGTGGTGGAACACTGGAAAAGGTTGCTCAGGGAGGTGGTTGGGGCCCCATCCCTGGAGGTACTCAAGGTCAGGCACCTGGGCAACCTGATCTAGTTGAGGATGCCTCTGTTGACTGCAGAGAGAGTTGGATAGATGACCTTTATAGGTCCCTTCCAACCCAGACCATTCTAGGTATGAACTGAGCAAGGGGCAGGTTATACACCTGCCTCTGAGCCTCAGATTCCCAGCAGTGCACCATTGGTGGGATAACCATTGCTACACCTGCTGCATCCCTGTTCATCTTCGACAGGAGAGAACCAATACGAGACAGCCAGCACAAGCTGTCGTCATTAGCTTGTCTCTTCTGCAAAGCAGCACAGCCTATAGATAGCACACACTGCTGTGAAGGCAGGGCTGTGACTCTCATTTCCTGCAGGAGGTGGGGAAAAATAGGAAGGAAACCACCGTGAGGATCATGAAGGAGGAGACACCTTTGTCTGAAACAGCCATCCAGCTACACACACCTCAAAAGAATTAATTGGTACCTGCTTAAATAGGTCTTCTCCTCATAATGGATATTTCTTCCTCCTGTTTCCACTACTGAATTAGAATGTAGGAGAGAGTGATTTTTTGTATTATTGTCGTGGGGGCAGAGAATTAATGTGGCTGAGTCAGGCATTATAGCAATGGAATTGTTTTGTTTTCTTGGAATCCCACCCCCAAACTATATGCAGAACTAGCTTAGGTTTATTTACAGATTTGAGTTTGATCAGGGATTCTTCAAAAGGATGTTATGGGCAAATGTAGAGATCTAGGTAGTCAGGAAATGGAAAAGGTTAAGCTATGGACACAGTTTTACCCCACTGTCAATCAGACTGAGGAGAGAATGAAGGGAACAGCAGGCTCTACTCATGGAGGTGAGATGGTCTTCAACAGTGATCCCTTGCTGGATTTCTCTGCTCTCAGCTGCCTCCTGACACTGCAAGCAATATCCAATAGCCTGGATCCACGTGGCAGAAGCCCAAGAAGAGTGGCAAAGCTGCAAAACTCAGAAATGTCTCAAGACACAACTGCCACAAGACAAGGAGTGGTGGAAGCGACGCTGCCTTTGCAGCGGCAGGGGAGAGCCAAACTGCCAGGGTCTCCCCAGGCCAGAAGGCAGCCAAACTGCCAGGGTCTCCCCAGGCCAGAAGGCAGCCAAACTGCCAGGGTCTCCCCAGGCCAGAAGGCAGCCAAACTGCCAGGGTCTCCCCAGGCCAGGAGGCAGCCAGGAAGTTGGCTGTGATATGGCCCAAGAGTAGCTGGGTCCGGGTGCAGCCAGCAGCTGTCTCCAAGGACCTGAGGGCTTGCCAAGCCTGCAAGTTTGCACAGAATGGTGCAGAAGTGGGGAGAAGCATCCAGAAGCAGGGACGGTGTAAAACCGAGAGCCATGCAAAACGGTCGGAGCCATCTAAAAGCAGGATGCTCCGAAATGGGAATTGTGCCGCGGCAGGAACCTGTCCCGTCAGGCACTCTGTCAAGGTGGCAGCTCTTTCAAGGCAGGAACCCTCTCGCCTTCTCCCTTGCTCTGTTTATCCTTCCCTAGACAAAGTGTCCATTTGCCCTTTTATACTGGGCGTGAAAACCCAGCCAAGCACCAGCCCGACTCCAGCGCAGGTCAGCACAGGTGAGGAAAGTGCCTCCTGCTGTTCCCCCTCCAAGCCTGGGGGGGGAAGCAGTTTTTGCACCTTATTTCCCCATTCAAACCCGGGGAGGGAGGAGAAGAACGGAATTTGGAGTACTTTGGAACAATTATTTACAAGAGAGTCTATGTATCTGCATGTTCACATCATGCTTGAACCAAACCAATCTAACACTCCATTGCAGATTGCTAAATACATGCAGCCTCATGACCACCTTGTGATTTATGGTGTCATTTCCTCCACAATGAAAAAGCTACAGAACAGAAGATATCTCAGATGAGCAAGTTATTAAAGAGCTCTATGAGGAAATCCACAATAAAAGCCAGCTCATTTCCATGGGGCCAGGATTTCGTGTCTGCTTCTCTGACTCTCCTGCCTGTGCTTTAACTTTACAATTAGCACCAAACTCCAGTGAAGCAAAGCTCAAATAATTAAAGATGTAGCCTGCTTCCATTGAAGCCAGTGGCAAAACTGATTTTAACAGAAGCAGGATTACATAAAGTGCTTAAAAAGCAGCTGTGATCACTGGAAGTGACTCCCACATTCTTGATATTACTCGCCATGAGAGTACATCCACCTAAGCAATACGTTTAGCTTAAGCAGCCAGGAGGAAAGAGACCTGGGGGTACTGATAGATAGTAGCTGAAGATGTGCGAGCAATGTGCCCAGGTGGCCAAGAGAGCCAATGGCATCCTGGCCTGGATCAGCAACAGTGTGGCCAGCAGGACAAGGGAGGTTATTCTTCCCCTGTACTCAGCACTGGTCAGGCCACACCTTGAGTGCTGTGTCAAGTTCTGGGCCCCTCAATTCAAGAGAGATGTTGAGGTGCTGGAACATGTCCAGAGAAGGGCAACAAAGCTGCTGAGGGGCCTGGAACACAAATCCTATGAGGAGAGGCTGAGGGAGCTGGGGGTGTTTAGCCTGGAGAGGAGGAGGCTCAGGGGGGACCTCATTGCTGTCTACTACTACCTGAAGGGAGGATGTAGCCAGGTGGGGGTTGGCCTCTTCTCTCACCCAAGCAGCAATAGAACAAGGGAACACAGTCTCAAGTTGTGCCAGGGAAAGTATAGGCTGGATGTTAGGAGGAAGTTCTTGCCAGATAGAGTGATTGGCATTGGAATGGGCTGCCCAGGGAGGTGGTGGAGGCACCGTCCCTGCAGGTGTTCAAGCAAAGTCTGGATGAGGCACTTAGTGCCATGGTCTGGTTGAGTGGATAGGGCTGGGTGCTAGGTTGGCCTGGATGATCTTGGAGGTCTCTTCCAACCTGCTTGATTCTATGATTCAAGCATTCAAAATCTGGTCTGAAAACCTTGATGGTTTTTAAAGGCTCTTGTTCTTCACAAGAACATCGTTGGAGGAGATATGGTTATTACTCACACTGAAATGTTTCACATTAATAATTTCAATGTTTTGCTAACAGCAGATACCAAGGATACTCCAGCAGGGGACAGAAGTCCCTCTCAGGATTCTCACTTCATTATCTCCTCTTGCCCCTGGTTATAACAGCTTTTCATTTGTTTTCCAATTAAAATGGTAAATTAATAAGATTTGGAAGATTCATCCAATCAACAACTTCCTTTATTGCTGTATGCACTGGAAAAGGCATTAAATACCTCCAAAATGCAGGAAGGAATTCTTTTCAGAGTGTTTCAGGACAAGTTCTTCACATGAAATTGTTTAGATTACAAAGCACAGCAGACACAGTTTCTTGCAACTGCCTGAGCTGTTTGGGGGTTTGTTGGGTTTGTGGTTTGTTTGGAGTTTTCTTGCATTATGAAGTTTTCTCTATGTGGTGTCTCATACTGAAGCAAATATAACATAAAGATCACGAATGATGTGGCTCCACCACATTTCCTTGCTCAGTTTTAAAATACAAGCTATACCCTGAGTAACACAAAGGCATACGTAAGTTCTCACCAAGACTTTTGGGCAGCAAGGGAGCAAATGAGTAGAATCATAGAATCAACCAGGTTGGAACAGACCTCCAAGATCATCCAGGCCAACCTAGCACCCAGCCCTAGCCAGTCAACTAGACCATGGCACTAAGTGCCTCATCCAGTCTTTTCTTGAAGACCCCCAGGGACAGTGACTCCACCACCTCCCTGGGCAGCCCATTCCAATGCCAATCACTCTCTCTGTGAAGAACTTCTTCCTAACATCCAGCCTATACCTACCCTGGCACAACTTGAGACTGTGTCCCCTTGTTCTGTTGCTGGTTGCCTGGGAGAAGAGGCCACCCCCCACCTGGCTACAATGCCCCTTCAGGTAGTTGTAGTACTACTCAAATATGCTTTAACTACAACCCAATGAGCACAGGTGAGTACAGAATTGTGCCAAGAGCATCAAAGGACCTACCCTTATTAAGTGTGAGCAAGAACTACGCTAACAAACATCAGTACTGCAGCTTTCACCAGAAAGGTCACAGGCAAATCAGTGCTGTGAGCCACAGCAAGTAGTAAGGAAGAAGCAAGGTGGCCTCTATGGCTCTCCCTGCAAGGGAAGTGATATACAGGCAGCTTGGCTCCAAGTCAGATCTTGCTCTATCTCTCATGGGATTTCAAAGAGAAGGCCTCTGGAAGCCAAAAAAGCATAGCTAACAGCAACAACTTTCACCCAGGAGAAAAATGCCACAATTACTGTATCAAACAGAGGACTCTCCAGGAAACAAAGCATGGAACAGCATCCTGAAGCCACACACATCTGTATGTCAAATAAATCTCAAATAATGGATTTTTTCTCACATTTTTTCCTTTACTTTGCAGCACAGTGTCAACATTTGGGTGGTGATTGCCATGTCAGCATCACTGTTTAGACATATTTACCCAGATTAGAAGAGAATGGAAACAAAAGCCCAGACTACTGCTGCTGCACAGAAGAAATTAAAACATTTCAAGTGTTTGCACTTTAAAAACATGGAGGCCATGGCAAGGCAAAATGCTGCTTCTATCCTGCCCATAATCACAGAAGACTTCAAGTAGAACAGAAGCTCAGACTGCTCTTAAACGAGGATATCTGCAGATACTCAAAGCTTTTATTTTGAAAGACATGGAAATATTTTTGCAAATCAGCTTTAAGGAACAAACATTAACTGTTCTCTGCCAGTCTGAGTCTGCAGCCTCTGTGAGCTTATCAGTATAAGGAAGTTTAAGTTTTCTATAGTCTCACCTTAGCTTCCAGGATTCATTACATCAAAGTCATTCACAGCTTCATCACATCATAGTCCCTACATTTTTGCTGAAGATAAATCAGTGAATAAATACATTTGTTTCAAGCAAAGAATATTCATCTTTCTCTACAGCAGCATTGTGCTTGATTCAACAGCTTCTTTGACTAACTTCACTTTCAGATGAAAAAGATTATCCCGAGCAGCAAGGACAACTTGCTCTTTTACAAAGCACACTCTCCCTTCTGTTTAGTCAGCTAAATCCCAGAAACATAATCCCCCATTTAAATCTACCTGCAATAAGCAGAGATGAGAAATACATTATTTCCAAATGCAAAATCTCATCTGCACAGAAACAAAATTAGAATCATAGAATCAATCAACCAGGTTGGAAGAGACCTCCAAGATCATCCAGTCCAACCTAGCACCCAGCCCTATCCAGTCAACCACACCATGGCACTAAGTGCCTCATGCAGGCTTTTCTTGAACACATCCAGGCATGGCAACTCCACCACCTCCCTGGGCAGCCCATTCCAAGGGCAAATTGGTTGTTTCTCCAACAAATGATGGCATCCTGAAATTACCCTACTCACACTTGTGCTAAGAGTTGGCACCATGCCCCTGTGTCCACCTCAGCTCCACCAGATGGGAATCCCAGAGGCGTTAGGTGTGCTTAAGTAATCTTTGCTCCCTTAGCACTTGTGCTGGTTTGAGGCTAATTGGGATATTTTAATGAGAGAAATTATTAGATCATTGGTTGTGAGAAGAGAATAATGATGTCTGTATCATTCACTGGTTTGCTGAAAGGGATAAAAACAAAAATATAAACAGTTTTCCCCTACTTTGTCTTGGGACATTTCCCTATTCACTCCACTCATCTCTCCTCTAACAAATAACGATGTAAACTTTGATGCTTCTGTTTTTGTTTGCCTGTTTGGGACGGTAGAGAGGGAGGAAGAGGGGGTTGCTTTCAGCCCTTCTGGGCAGTTTCTTTGGGAGGGAGTTTGGATTTGTGTATTGTTTCTAATTTGTATGTAACTGTAAATACTTTGTAATGTTGTAATTACAAACTCACAAATTTTGTACATCTATGCTTGTTAATTTTGCCATGCTGTAAATTTAGCTGCTTCTTGCTTCCAAGCTGCCTGAACTAGTCTGGTGTATTTCAATAGTGAGAGGGGAAAGTTCCTAACCCACGTCAGCTCTACAAACTACACGTGCTTGCACTCCCTTGCACATCAACTAACTCTCTCACCAGGCAAACTCACAAAAAAATTGCTAACTCAAAGCACATTTACAAGCAGCACTACCTGCTGCTTCCTCAGATGAACACCTCCAAGTAGCTTAACTTTCCATAAAGGAACCTGAACTTTCTCTCCACTTCAAAACACAGGAGCTTCCCATATCCCTGTAAGGATTTCATCATGCTGGTGAACACAGAGCAGACCATTTCAGCTGTTTAAGCCATCTGTGCCACTGGATTCCTTTACACAAATGAATACAATTCAGTCTCATTTGGATCTTTCCAGTTGTCTGCATACTACTTTTTCCCCTTGCAGGTAGCTCTGCATTTGTGCCAGCTACTAACAAGTCACTCACTAACTTTCCATGCTCCTCCAGCCCCTTTCTAAATCTGAAGCACTAATGAGTTTCACAATACCCTGTGATGTGCCAGCTAAGTATTGATCTCATTTCATAGCTGTAGATGGAGTTGTTTAAACTGGGGAGAAATTAAAACATACTTAGGAGCTAACACTTGTGACACTCAAACAGTAAAGGAAAAGAACTATTTAAGATGCTGTTATTACTGTGCTACTGAAACTTCAACTTAATACAAAAGTATAAAATCATAGGATGGTTTGGGTTGGAAGGAACCCTAAAGATCATCTAGCTCCAACCTCCTTATCACGGGCAGAGATACCTTCCACTAGACCAGGCTGCTCAAAGCCCATCCAACCTGACTAAGTAACAATTTGAAAGTGCTTTCTGAAGCCACCTTCCATCACAAAAGTATTGATCACAGGCAGCAATGCTTTCCACTAGACCAGGCTGCTCAAAGCCCCATCCAACCTGGCCAGGCAACGTTTTGAAAGTGCTTTCTGAAGCCACCTTCCATCACAAAAGTATTGATCACAGGCAGCAATGCTTTCCAGTAGACCAGGCTGCTCAAAGCCCATCCAACCTGGCCAGGCAACATTTTGGAAGTGCTTTCTGAAGCCACCTTCCATCACAAAAAGGGTATATGCTACTAAAGCATTAAAATATGAATATGGGTAAGTAAAACTGACATTGGTAAATGTTCAAAAGTAGTCCAGTGGTAAAGAAAAGGTGAGGGGGGGGGGGGGGGAAGCCAAAAGAGCCTGTCACTCTTCACACAACTATTCATCCCATTTAAAGTGTACTATTAAGCTATACTAAAAGAAGAAAAACCAGAGTGGAAATCTACTCACCAAAAGAGTAACCTCTTGCTTTATATACCCAGAAATGGAAAAGTTGCTTGAAGTACAGATTATATTTGACACAAAAAAAGAATTAAAGAAGAGGGAAAACAACAAAATAAAAAGGAAGTGGGAGCAGATCTAATTTCACACTTGGGGGATTACAATGTAGAGAATACACAGAGGCATTCTTCACTGACAACAGCACTGTGAAGCATTCGGTGCCTTGCCGCCGCTCTTTGGATTTAAAAGATTTAATGTTCTGCTTCGTTACTTCACAGCATGCAAAAGTTTGGAGAATGCTGGAATAGCAAGCAGCTTAGCAGAGAAGAAAAAGGCAAGGAAAGGGCCTCATCAAACGTACTAGATCTTGATAGACCTCATTTGACAGCATTTTACTGTGCCCAAATTGCGGAAAATAAAAGCAACAAAGTGCTTCTGTTCCCTTAACTGTGTAAGCAAGGCCACGGAGTGGGTGCCATACTGATTTCCCCAAAAGCAGACTGCACATGCATCAACATCCAGTCTTCACCTAACCTGATGTGCTAGTCTGAGCCTAGCTGGGATATTTTAGGGAGAGGAATTAGATGATAGGCTGTGAGAAGAAAACAATGGTGATGTCTACTGCACTCATAGGCTTGCTGAGATGTGAAGAACAAGAACACAAACACAGATAAGGGAGTTGCTCTCTGGCTTTGGCTGCCTCCCTTCTCTCTCTAATCGGCTGTCAGTGTAACTAATCCATCTGCTTCCTAACCCCTCTGGCCAATTCTCCAAACTCACTTTGCACGTAAGGCAAGGTCTGTGATAAGGTAGAGGGGTGGAAAGGAGGTGGAAGGGTGGTTGGAAGCCCCTCCTGGAGACTTTGGTTTCTGGGAGGGCTGTTGTGCTTCTGTATTGCCTTTTTAACTTGTCTATTTCTGTCTATAGCTGTGTGCATTGCAAATACCTGCTTGCATATTGTGCTGAGCTGTAAATATAAAGCTTCATTCTGATTTCCAGCTCAGATGAGTCTAGTCTGGGTGATTTCATAAGAGTGTGAGGGGGTGGGTGACACCCAAACCATCACACCTAATAAAAAGAAAATTCAATGCTTTCCTCACTCCCTTCATAAACACCCATGAAGACTTGCAAGAGCTAAAACCAGAAACAAATTGATGGAACTTTAGACCTGCAGCAGTTGCACTAGAAAATTTGCTTGTTTTTTCCTGAATATGGGCCAGTTCTCATCTTGGACCTCCAGGATCCAGTGCTTTCCAGTGGTCTGCACTGAGGTGGGCCACTGCTCCTCAGTGAAGAGTAATAATGAGGGCAACATGTCTGCATGCTGCAGCAATTTCTGTCTTTTCTACCCTGTGCAGCCCCACAGGAGCAACCCAGGTGGGAAAGTGACAGCACTGCAATAGCTAATCCCAAGAAACAAACTTCCAAGAGAGAAAATATGCTCTGAAAATGCAGTATTTGTTCCGAGAGGATGAGACTCCTGCAAAAACAAGGAGCCTCAGTAGTTACTCTTCAGGATGAGAAGGTGGTTCTTTCACCTAAAGATTCTTTAAAATCTTGGGTATTAAGTTTAGCTCAAAGAAAGCAAGTTTGGGTTTTTTTTTGGGTTAAGCAAATGTCTAAGCACCTGGAAATTTTAGAGCATGCAACTGCAATGAAAGCCAACTTCAAACAACCAAATTTTGTGTTTCAGTTGCCCTTTAAATTACCTACGTAACACTAAAAGGTTTGTGGCTGTTCCCACACTTCTTACGATAAACCATTTTGTGGGGAGGTTTTGTTGTTCCTCTTGCTCTGTTCAGAAAAGGCTTGGGGGAGAAAGTAGAAATTCACTTGGAATACACCTCCCCATCCTTCTTTTCTTGCGAGGCTTCATGGTGAGTGCTGAAAACCTCTCACAGTGTGCAGGAAAGTAATGGATCCAATCCACCAGCACAGCCCAAATGTTTCATGGGAAGCCACTATCCTCTGCACACTTTATTCCTCCTTGTTGGAAACTATGAACCTGAGATGGTATCTTCACACACTTCTTCCTACGTGCATCCTTAAAGGAACCCACCTGGCCTGGGAAGAGATCCCAGGAGCAGCAGTTCCTTAGGAAGCACCCACAGAAACAAAAGCTTTTTCTGTCTTGTGTCTCTTCAGAGTTGCAGCCTGCTAGCAAAGTTATGTAACCGACTTTGTGTGGCCTGAGCTGTGCCAACTGCATCATATAGGTTAAACTGACCATGTTCAGTTTGTTAAGAGCATACACAGCAAAATCTATGCACAGAAATGTCTAAACCAGCAGTTAAGTCAATCACTTAGGACTGGCTGATGTAGTCTCAGCACATTGTTTTAGCACTCTAAGTGAGATCAGTACCTTGGCTTGAACAATTTCCATTCCTCATCAGTACATCCCTCCTTCTCCCTTACTCATATCCAGCAAGAATCTGACACTGATGAAAAAAACTGCTCCTTCTCCTCTTTTTCCTTTTCCACACCAGCTCAGGTCCACCACTAGCTCACAGAAGAGCTGGCACAGCTCACAGCAGCACCACCAGCCTGCAGTGCAAGGCCACACAGCTTCAAACTGAAAGAAGCTAGATTTAGATTAGACATTAGGAAGAAATTCTTCATCATGAGGATGGTAAGGCACTGGAAAAAGTTGCCCAGAGAAGTTGAGGAGTGTCCAACCCTAGCAATGTTCAAGGACAGGTTGGATTGGACCAGGCTGGCTCATGGTAAGAGGTGTCCCTGTCCACGGCAGGGTGCTTGGAACTAGATGATCTTTAAGGCCCCTTCCAACCCAGACCATTCTATGGTTCTATGACACAGCAAGTGAGGGGACAGGTGGTGGCCAGGGAAGGATTCCACCACATTTGATACTCCTGTAAATATCCAAATTTTTGGCAAGGTAGGCAGCTTCACACATGCTCTCCCAGTACACTACCATGGCTCTACACAGCACAGGGAGCTCAAAGGATGTATTCTGACAGCCAGAACTGTTGTAGCTGACTTTTTAATTTAATGTAACTCAGACTGCACTTCTACAAACAGGATCAGGTTCACTGGGAGTTGATCTGCTCCTGGATCTTACTGATGGCCATCACCCATCTCCTAACCCTGCCATATTCTTTTCAGCTACTAGGAAAAGGCACAAATTTAGCAAAGGGCATTCAGATGCAGCAGTTTTCATAGAAACAGAAGAAACAAAAGTAAGACAGAATTGAAGAAGAAACAAAACAGGACTCCCTAAACAGATCTAGTTGAAATATCTAGCTTTATTTTATTTCATATATGAATAAATGTTTGCACAGCAAGTGCAGCATAGAAAGTAAGCAGTAATTGCTTTGGAAGGAACAGTAAGGTTCCGAGATGAGAATAAGCACTGGAAGCCAAGAGCAAACAGGAAGAGCTTAATTTGCAAAAGAAAGACATTACAATTAAAAACCCTTTAATTAAGAAGTGCCTATTAGTAAGGGAAACACTAGTGCAAAATGCACATGGATTTTCATCAAGTATAAGACAGGAAATTACTAGAACCATACAGTATAGCGTTTCATGTTGAAAGCTTACTGAACTTAAACTAGGCTGGATAGACACAACAGAAGGTTAGTTATTGTATAAGTAGCACTCATCTCAGAAGGGTATTAGCTCTACAGCCTGATGCTGCTTCCTCATAACAAAGTCTAATTACAGCCTAACAAGCACACCCACTAGCTTCAACGAGACTAGCTGAAGAACAAGACAGGCTCCACTGTTGGTCAGGTTTGGCAGCTTCCTGATGAAGTACTCTGGGGGAAACAAACCATTTGGCCAGTTAATAGAGGAAACTATTTAACATAGAAGCCAAGGGAGAAATGATGCAACTTGCTCAGCACTATAGCAGTCATCTTCAGTGCCAGAAGCAGGACTTGAGAACTGCACAGCCTCCATGCATGTGCACCAGATCATCAGACCTCCTCATGGAAAACTATCACCTTCACTGGATCTTTAATTTCATTGTTTATTTCCAGCTTTGATAACAAGCTTCTGAATTACATGTTTTTATTATCCTGGCACTTTAGTTATAGATAGGTCACTGTCTTCTACTGGAGGACTGCACACGTTTGCAGCTGTAATAAAAGGTACAGAATGGCAATAAAGGAAAAGTAACTGGGGAAGACACTCTGGACTCAATGGTGGTTGGTTTTAAGTGCAACCTTCTATCAAGAGGCAAGTCATTTCTGCAGATTTGCTTGGCATACTGCAACACACACAAAACTTACCCATCCAGTTGATATCTCCCCTTCAAAACACTATTTACTGCAGCGGTATCAACCTAGATAGCAATTTCACTTCAAGAAATCTCTTGGTTTGAGTAGGGCTCTCTGCTCCACTCTTCAAACTACACTGGAGTGGTACTGATCATAGTCCCTGCTCAAAGCATCTGAAGTCAATCAGATCAGGCAGCTGAGTGCCTCTATTAGAAGATGCCACAGCTGGGACCACTGAAGCTTGCAGAAGTGTCCTATGGAGAGCACGCTGACAAGAGATGCTAGTAGTAATTCAGGGACACAAAGACAGTGGCACATCCTGGGCAAGGTATGCCAAGCAAAGCTGTTTTCATTTCTGACTGCACGTGGATTTGGTTACACAAGGGTGTTCAGTAAAAGATGTTAAATATTTGGAAATGTAATATTATGACTGAGCCAGCATACTCACATTTCACACACTGTTTGCATTCCTCCTCCTTTCATTTCCCCTCACTTCCACCTGAACTACAACCAATAGAGCTCTCATAAGCTCTGTGCCCAGCTCTGCAGCACAGCTTCTGTGATCCTCCTGGCTGGGAATGCTTTCTCTTCCAACTGGAAAGATGCGATTTGGCCACAGCCTCACTGCCAACTTTGCCCTGCTCTGTGGCAGGCTGACTCCATTCATCAGTGGGCTAAAGTAAGCACAATTAATACAATCTCAGTTACATGGGCATAAGGGTTCAGTGTCTGGTTGGTCTACATGAGACATCCCTGGTACCTGTCAGACAAAGCCTGAATTTCTTAAGCTGCACAGGCTCAGTTGAATCTGAGTGCGCTTGAGGCTGGCGATTTATAAGGGAAGGTCTGTGCTGTGTTCATAACAAGCTATGATTTGTTGCAACAGCCAAATGACAGCCTGAACAAAGAGAATATCCACAGTGATCGTGTTCCTGATGTATGGCTGCACTAGCACGCTTAAAATATGCAGGGAAGTGAGGCACCTTCCTCTGAAAAACAAAACCAAAACAACAAAACACTGGGGAGGGATGGGGTGAGAGTAGAGTACAGCATGGAAAAATTAGAGCTTGTATCTCTCCAGCCAAAAATCCAAACCAACCTTATCAATGGCATCCCTTCAACCCATCACAAAAACATACCTGGCAGAGAAGCCAGCATGTTGTGTGCACACATGGTCCTCCTGCACTGAGGTTTGCCCCACCGCCCAGCTAGGTAGCCAAGAGGAGGAGGAGCTGGCACAGGCATCAGCCACAGCAGTGACACTCCACACACAGTGTTCATTCCATCCTTTTTGTCACTTCTCCTGAAATGCTGCTTTGTTCCATGCATTAGGCAAAGGAGAAATTGCAGTCACACATACATTATGCTTCAGCTTATTTCATATGACAAACCCTTGGACAGGTACTAACCGGTGAAGCTAACATTTTCCACCTCTCCTCTCTTTCCCCTTAACTAGGGAGCCAAACTAATCCTTCTCCTTTGAAACTGTAATGCTCAGATTGGAGGTGTAAAAGCAGACTCAGGTTGATATTTAATTACCATTTCAACATGTATTTTGGTTACAGTCTTAATATAGGCGTGCTAAAGGCCCTTGGGTCTTACTTCCTTCCCTCCTGACCTTATCTCACTTCATTCAAATCACTAGGTATGACTTCATGCAGCTTAGCATCAAAACCTGAGCAAAGCACCAGATTACTATGAATTCATATGGCTAAGGCCACCCCATCACACAGATATCTGCATTTCTCTTATGTGCCAGTCCCAGCAGTGCTGTAGACATGCAATGTGGCTTTAAGATGCACTGCTCCTCAGTGACTTGGGAGGAGCAGAGGGAACGAAGGAAAAGGATAAACAGAACACGGTGGCCGTTATGTCACTACATCCATTTTTCAGGATGCAGTCCTAGGGCACTCTAAGTCCTCAGGTTCCTGCATCAGCAGAGACAGTTCAGTCGGGATTCCTGCTTCACCCAAGAGGAAGAACTTCAAAAAGCACACACAAGCTGTTCTCAGGCTCTTCAAAGGAAAATGCCAGACTACAGTATATTCAAAACCTGGTAATAACAGTGGCAGCTTCTCCCATCTTCTCACATTAGAGAAGTATCTGTAACTCACCCCAGCAGCAAACCAAGGCAGCAAACAAACCCATACAGTCAGCCCACAGGGAAATGGAATTTGAGAAGCGAGAGGACAGAGGATTTTCACAAAGTATATAAATTGAACGATTTTGGTCAGCTACTTTACTGGAAATTTTAAGACTAACTTGGAAGGGGTAAAGGGTAGAGGCTGCAAAGAAGTACAAAAATGCTTTATTTTTAATCAGCATTGTCAGATGTGTTCTTCAGCCTGTACCTCTGCTTCCCTGGCAAAGAGAAAAGGAAGCTATGAAGGGGTTGCCAAACTTGCAAGGGGAAAAAAAAAGGAGGTAAATAAGCAAGCAGGTAAATGTCCCAAAGACACAGCTTCAAAAGGAACTGTCAGTGCCAATGCCATGAGCTAGAGGGACTACCTGCCCTGATCCATCCATATTTCAATGGTTTGGTTTTTTCCCAAAACTTACTTATGAATCAAAGGCTATTTCATACCTCAAGGAAAAGGAAGAGGTCTGAATGAACCAGGGTACAAAAAGAAAACACAGTCAGCATGACAGCAGCAGTGACAGAAGGACAGGCTGACCCCACACAGCCACTGTAAGCTCATGACACGATTTCATCCACCAGAGCCTCACGCAGTAGTGCCTGTTTGAAATGCTGCTGCCCACCCTACAGTGATGCCAGCATGCCTCTTCACACAGACACACTGAGAATCAGATCTGGCTTTGACAAGCAAAACAAAACACACAAAATATGTTGTTTCCTCCCCCCCTCTCCTGCATTTTTAAGTCAGACCCAGTCCCTGTTGTGGGTCACAGGAGAGCTGTATGGCTATGCTGGAACAACTGAGAGGTGTGCATGCGGATGCAGGGTGGAAACAGGGGATATGAATTCATCTTGTGAAAACACAGTTTAAGCCAATTCTCCCTGCCAGAGACAGATTTATCTAGACTTAGAGGAATTTCTGAAAGCAGAAGTAAAAGCTATCCAGATCAGCCTTTTTAGAGACAAAGCTACATCTCATGCAGTACCATACCCAACGGGCATGAATAAATAACATGTTCTGAAGATGCTGACAAGACCTGCTGCCAGCAGACTGCCCCCTTTAGAGCCTAGGACTTGAGCTGCCTGATGATGGAACTGCTTGTGGCTGGCACACCCAAGCTGCAATCCTGATCTTAGGTCACAGAAGGACAAATCATAGCATCGCATCCCAAGGGAGGTGACTAGCCAAGGCCTATCACCTGTGCTCACTGAGCAGCCACGTGTAACAAAACACAGAGAGAACAGCTTCACTTGCAGAAGTCAGTGCAGCTTTGGACTGCAGGACAAAATGCACTTGCTAAAACACTTGTGTCATAATCATGGTTCTGAGTGCAGCTCTGCCATTCCATGTCCATTTCACAGTATCACAGTATCATCAGGGTTGGAAGAGACCTCACAGATCATCAAGTCCAACCCTTTACCACAGAGCTCAAGGCCAGACCATGGCACCAAGTGCCACGTCCAGTCCTGCCTTGAACAGCTCCAGGGACGGCGACTCCACCACCTCCCCGGGCAGCCCATTCCAGTGTCCAATGACTCTCTCAGTGAAGAACTTTCTCCTCACCTCCAGCCTAAATTTCCCCTGGCATAGCTTGAGGCTGTGTCCTCTCGTTCTGGTGCTGGTGGCCACCTGAGAGAAGAGAGCAACCTCCTCCTGGCCACAACCACCCCTCAGGTAGTTGTAGACAGCAATAAGGTCACCCCTGAGCCTTCTCTTCTCCAGGCTAACCAATCCCAGCTCCCTCAGCCTCTCCTCATAGGGCTGTGCTCAAGGCCTCTCCCCAGCCTCATCGCCCTTCTCTGGACACGCTCAAGCATCTCAGTGTCCCTCCTAAACTGGGGGGCCCAGAACTGAACACAGTACTCAAGGTGTGGTCTAACCAGTGCAGAGTACAGGGGCAGAATGACCTCCCTGCTCCTGCTGGCCACACCATTCCTGATGCAGGCCAGGATGCCACTGGCTCTCTTGGCCACCTGGGCACACTGCTGGCTCATGTTCAGGCAGGTATCAATCAGCACCCCCAGATCCCTCTCTGTTTGGCTGCTCTCCAGCCACTCTGACCCCAGCCTGTATCTCTGCATGGGGTTGTTGTGGCCAAAGTGCAGCACCCTGCACTTGGAGCTATTGAACCCCATCCCCTTGGACTCTGCCCATCAGGGTATTTCAAATACCCTGAACCCAATGCACCTCGACTTTAAAAAAAACAGCCAACACTTCTCCTTTCTTTGCATGACTTTCATGATTTCTACACATGTGTTTTAAAAATCATACACTCACAACTGTTTAAATGATCATAGAGCTCAGAAACTGAATTCTCATTTGCAAGGCAAACAGCATTTGTGTCTGAAGGAAAACAGCAACAGCAAAACCAAACAAAACAAGCCCCACTCACCACTTCTGTCAGAACACAAGTATTTTCCCATCTTTTTGAATGCTTGATTCCTGTTTTCCCCTGTGTTTTAACTGTCTCTAGAATTATTATGATGCATTTGAACAAACTTTTTCTACCACTAGAGTGAGAAAACATTCAGGTGCAAACTCTTCATTTTGAAAGAGGAGAAAAACTGTCAGGTTTCTGCAGAATGCAAAAGAAGCCTCACATGCAGTAGGAGAGCCCTGCTATGAGGGACTCTGACAGGCTGGATGGGTGGGCAGAGGCCAATGGGATGAGATTTAACAAGGCCAAGTGCAGGGTTCTACACTTTGGCCACAACAACCCCAAGCAGTGCTACAGGCTGGGGACAGAGTGGCTGAGAGCAGACAGGAAGAAAGGGACCTGGCTGGCCAATGTGATTCCCATACACAAGAAGGGTCGTAAGGAGGAGACAGAAAACTACAGACCTGTGAGCCTGACCTCAGTGCCAGGCAAGGTCATGGAACAGGTCATCTTGGGTGCCATCACAAAGCACCTACAGGATAGCCAAGGGATCAGGCCCAGCCAGCATGGGTTTAGGAAGGGCAGGTCCTGCCTCACCAACCTGATCTCCTTTTATGATCAGGTTACCTGCCTGGTGAATGTGGGGCAGGCTGTGGATGTAGCCTACTTGGACTTCAGCAAAGCCTTTGACACTGTCTGCCACAAGAAGCTCCTAGCCAAGCTGGCAGCTCATGGTTTGGACAGATTCACTCTGTGCTGGATCAAGAACTGGCTGGATGGCAGAGCTCAGAGAGTGGTGGTGAATGGTGCCACATCCAGTTGGCAGCTGTCACTAGTGGTGTTCCCCAAGGATCAGTGCTGGGCCCAGTCCTGTTCAATATCTTTATTGATGATCTGGACGAGGGCACTGAGTCCAGCATCAGTAAGTTTGCAGATGACACCAAGCTAGGAGCAGGTGTTGATCTGTTGGAAGGTAGGAGAGCCCTGCAGAGGGACCTGGACAGGCTGGATGGGTGGGCAGAGGCCAATTGGATAAGATTGAACAAGGCCAAGTGCAGGGTTCTGCACTTCGGCCACAATAACCCCAAGCAGCACTACAGGCTGGGGACTGAGTGGCTGAGAGCAGCCAGGAGGAAAGGGACCTGGGGGTACTGGTAGATAATAGGCTGAAGATGAGCCAGCAGTGTGCCCAGGTGGCCAAGAGAGCCAATGGCATCCTGGCCTGCATCAGGAACAGTGTGGCCAGTAGGACAAGGGAGGTTATTCTTCCCCTGTACTCAGCACTGGTCAGGCCACACCTTGAGTCCTGTGTCCAGTTCTGGGCCCCTCAATTCAAGAGGAATGTTGAGGTGCTGGAAGGTGTCCAGAGAAGGGCAACAAAGCTGGTGGGGGGCCTGGAACACAAATCCTATGAGGAGAGGTTGAGGGAGCTGGGCCTGTTTAGCCTGGAGAAGAGGAGGCTCAGGGGTGATCTTATTACTGTCTATAACTACCTGAAGGGGCATTGTAGCCAGGTGGGGGGTGGCCTCTTCTCCCAGACAACCAGCAACAAAACAAGGGGACACAGTCTCAAGTTGTGCCAGGGTAGGTATAGGCTGGATGTTAGGAAGAAGTTCTTCACAGAGAGAGTGATTGGCATTGGAATGGGCTGCCCAGGGAGGTGGTGGAGGCACCGTCCCTGGGGGTCTTCAAGAAAAGACTGGATGAGGCACTTAGTGCCATGGTCTAGTTGACTGGATAGGGCTGGGTGATAGGTTGGACTCGATGATCTTGGAGGTCTCTTCCAACCTGGTTGATTCTATGATTCTATGGGGGTACTGGTAGAGAGGAGCTGAACATGAGCCAGCAGTGTGCCCAGGTAGCAAAGAGAGCCAATGGCATCCTGGCCTCTATCAGGAACAGTGTGGCCAGCAGGACAAGGGAGGTTATTTTTCCCCTGAATTCAACACTGGTCAAGCCACACCTTGAGTCCTGTGTTCAGTTCTGGGCTCCTCAATTCAAGAGAGATTTTGAGATACTGGAATGTGTCCAGAGAAGGGCAACAAAGCTGGTGAGGGGCCTGGGACACAGCCCTGTGAGGAGAGGCTGAGGGAGCTGGGGGTGTGCAGCCTGGCGAAGAGGAGGCTGAGGGGTGACCTCATGACTGTCCACTACTACCTAAAGGGAGGCTGTAGCCAGGTGGGGGTTGGTCTCTTCTGCCAAGCAACCAGCAACAGAACCAGGGGACAGAGTCTCAAGTTGTGCCGGGGGAAGTATAGGCTGGATATTAGGAGGAAGTTGTTGCCAGAGAGAGTGATTGGCATTGGAATGGGCTGCCCAGGGAGGTGGTGGAGTCACCATCGCTGGAGGTGTTCAAGCAAAGCCTGGATGAGGCACTTAGTGCCATGGTCTGGTTGAGTGGATAGGGCTGGGTGCTAGGTTGGACTGGATGATCCCGAAGGTCTCTTCCAACCTGGCTGATGCTGTGATATGACGTAAGTCTAACAAAAGGCACTGACTGTAGCAGTTGGAAAACAGAACAAATATAACACTGAGATTTTTTCCTTTTTTTTTTTTTTTTGGCTTGCTTCCCAGAAAGACATCCACAGGCTGACACAGTGACCTGCTTACTGGAAGCCCTGCCTGTTTATGTGGTAAAACGTGTTAGCATTAGAAAATTCTCCATTGTGAGGATGCAAACTTCATAGCTGTGCTAGTTTGAAGCTAGCTAGAATGTTTTGGTGACAAGAACTGGATCATAGGCTGTGACAGGAAAATAATGGTGATGTCCACTTCCCTCAGAAGTCTCGCTGAGGAGTTTGGGAAGAAGAAAGGAAAACATTAGATAACACTCTTGCCATCTTTCTCTCACTCTCTCTCGGGCTGCTGACTGAGCTGCATCTCTCTAACACACCCTCCACTCACCTTTGCTTCTTAACCCCCTGGCCGAACCTCTATTCTTCCTTGGGACTGGGTTAAGGTTGAGAGGAGCAGGGGGAAGGTGCAGGGGTGGTTGAGAGCCCCTCCTGGGGACTCAGGTTTCTGGGAGGGGAGTTGTGTTTCTGTATTACCTTTTACCTTGTCTATTTCTGTCTATAACTATATATACTGTAAATATCTGCTTGTACATTGTGCCAGCTGTAAATAAATAGCTTCATTTATATTCCCAGAGCCGACTGGGCCTCTCTAAGTCCTTTTGGCACTGTATCTTGAAATGCTGCAAATAAACTGCAAGCCTGACATGTCCACAGACATGGGGTTACACAATTAATGCCAGGGGAACCCAGGCTCAGACAAATATTACTGAAACGTAGCAGTTATTTATTACCTTCTGAAAAGAATTAGAATTTGTATTTCTCATGGATGTTGCAGAGTACAAACTCTTAGGGAAGAGGAACAGACTTCAAAATATGCTTTCAGAATTACTCTGTTAGGATGAAAAATGCCTTTATCTTTTAAAGCTTTTAGTTGTCAAGCATATTTCTGAGAGAGGTGATCATCTCAGGCTTATGTTAGTGAGCCTGATGTAACAAAAACCAGTCACTGGACGAAGCTCGCGAGCTCTGCATGTCCCACCACAGAGTTTGCTCTGTAACAGCCTATTATGAAAATACAGACTCAAGCAGGAGAGAAAACCAGGCTAGATTAATTATGCATCCAGATCATAACTTGGAGAGTTTATGCTCATCCTAATCCTGGCTCCACCTCTTGACTTTAAGGTTGGTGCCAGAACTGTTGTCTTTCACCTGCGTCACTCCCATTGCCTACAGTAAGAGACTCCAGCATGAGCTGTCCGAGCATACAGTGTATAGAATCATAGAATCAACCAGGTTGGAAGAGACCTCCAAGATCATCCAGTCCAACCTAGCACCCAGCCCTAGCCACTCAACTAGACCATGGCACTAAATGCCTCGTACAGTCTCTTCCTGAACACCTCCAGGGATGGTGACTCCACCACCTCCCTGGGCAGCCCATTCCAATGCCAATCACTCTTTCTGGAACAACTTCCTCCCAACATCCAGCCTATACTGCCCCTGACACAACTTGAGACTGTGTCCCCTTGTTCTATTGCTGGTTGCCTGGGAGAAGAGACCAACCCAATCTGGCTACAACCTCCCTTCAGGTAGTTGTAGACAGCAATGAGGTCCCCCCTGAGCCTCCTCTTCTCCAGGCTGCACACCCCCAGCTCCCTCCAACAAAAAACATCATTTACAGCCTTAAGAGAAAAAAAACCAACAAAAAGTGATAATAAACAAATGTAGTTGATGGACAGAAGGAATGGAAATAGAAAAAAGAGCACGTACAGCTTCACAGCAGTATCATAGAATCATAAAATGGCCTGGGTTGGAAGTGACCTCCAAAGGTCATCTAGTCCAACCCTTTCTGCTGTCAGCAGGAGCATCCTCAACCAGATCAGGCTGCCCAGAGCCCTGTCAAGCCTCAGTTTGAGTATCTCCAGGGATGGGGCCCCAACCACCTCTCTGAGCAACCTGTCTAGTTGCATAGTTAACTGGAATGAAGCTTATGGATTCAGACCATTTGAATTACAGATATAAATAAGTTACTGCAGGTCAAACAACTGCTTCCTGACTCATAAGACTCAGGGATGTAGTAAGCCTTTGCACATTAAAATGATGAATAATTCTGCACATATCACTCAGCAAAAGCTCATGAATGCTATATGGCATGAAAGAAAAATGAAATAACCAGCAATTCAGGGGCAGACATTCAGTGACTGAACATTAAAATTGGCAAGGATAAGAACAGTGAAGCAATCACTTCACAGACAGGTAAAGTTCGTACGCAATACTGACGTGGGCCAAGCTGCATGAGCACCATGAGAAGGCAGCAAAACTTGGAAGAACAGGATAACAGCAAATATTTTGGAAGACTGACATGCCTACTGCTTTCTGCTGAAGAGCAATGGTGGCGAGAACATCGCTTTGCAAGGAGTTATGGCCACCTGCTGCTCACTCCCTGGGGTCTACCTGCTCAACAGAAACAGCCCAGACAAAAAGCTACGCAAGGCAGGAGCACAGAAGGCAGAGAACTAGAAATCATGTGGTTGTCCAGCCAAAGCTCACTCTGTCTGAAACATCTGGTGCTCTAATATTACCAAAAACTTTACAGGCATTCATCTGCAAATCCAGGTTTGCAAATACATTAAGCACAATGTAGCAGTGCAGTCAAAAATACAAAGCTTCAGGCATATCCTAATTGCCAAATAAGAAAATAGCAAATATGCCTTAGAGCAGCTTTCCAGGACCTGAATGGGGTATAGGCTGGATGTTAGGAGGAAGTTCTTCACAGAGAGAGTGATTTCCCATTGGAATGGGCTGCCCAGGGAGGTGGTGGAGTCACCGTCCCTGGAGGTGTTCAGGAGGAGACTGGATGAGGCACTTGGTGCCATGGTCTAGTTAACTGGCTAGGGCTGGGTGCTAGGTTGGACTGGATGATCTTGGAGGTCTCTTCCAACCTTGTTGATTCTATGATTCTATGGACATATTTAATGCTTTTAAGGAAGTCTGATACCTCCTGGAGAAGGCAGATTTCCAAAAGTCACAATGATGTCTGGTTTGCATTTTTACTGTCTAAAAGTTTAATAGAATAAACTGTGGCTAAGAAGAATTGGTGTAAAAAACTGGAGCAGGTTGCAAAGAAGGGAACTATTTCTGAATGTATAAAATGACCATGAAAATATTCTGCCTTAATTACATCTCTACCATACTGGAACCCCAACGCAGATTGAGGGGAAGTTTTTTCTCAAGAAGCTTCATGATAAAGCACTTGATAGATAGGCTTTTGAAGATCTTGCTGTTGGGGGCATTAATTTGAAGCAGAAAGCTCAAGGCAGGAACTCCGTAAACTCCGTGGTAGTTTCTTCCTCGCACACCAAAACTCACATCGAGTTTCTGACAGATTTGTAGCAGTTGGTAAAGTCAGACAAGACAAATCTCTACCCACACACCCTGTCCCAAGGCAAAGGTACCACATTTGCACATTAAACAGCTCAGGAACAAGATGCAGTTTTCCTCCCAGAAACCAGAATCTGTTTACCTTGGTCTGTGCCCAGTTAAAATGTGTAGATTTCTGCATGTGAGCACATGGAAGAGCTCACCAGTTATAGCCTGTCCTTGAAACACTGTTTTCAGCTCCCATATCATTTCCCATCAAAAGAGCCACCCAACAGCACTAGGAAATCACTCCCAGAGATCTAACACTGAACCATGTATGAACATACTTGTCAAACTAGGTTCTGGCAGCACAGGCTGGAGCCAACTGATCGTTGTTGCCATGTTCCACAATCCAGTATAAGGAAGTTTCCAACAGAAGGACAATCTCTAGACTTGATGTAGAGTGATGTACTAAACTGTTAACTTCAAAATCAAAATGATAGTGTATTAGAGCACCACCTTCACATTGCACTGCTTTCAACACATCTGCTAAAATTATTAACTATTAACTATCTGGGTCCCCCAGTTTAGGAGGGACATTGAGATGCTTGAGCGTGTCCAGAGAAGGGCGACGAGGCTGGGGAGAGGCCTTGAGCACAGCCCTACGAGGAGAGGCTGAGGGAGCTGGGATTGGTTAGCCTGGAGAAGAGGAGGCTCAGGGGTGACCTTACTGCTGTCTACAACTACCTGAAGGGTGGTTGTGGCCAGGAGGAGGTTGCTCTCTTCTCTCAGGTGGCCAGCACCAGAACAAGAGGACACAGCCTCAGGCTGTGCCAGGGGAGATTTAGGCTGGAGGTGAGGAGAAAGTTCTTCCCTGAGAGAGTCATTGGACACTGGAATGGGCTGCCCGGGGAGGTGGTGGAGTCGTCGTCCCTGGAGCTGTTGAAGGCAGGATTGGACGTGGCACTTGGTGCCATGGTCTAGCCTTGAGCTCTGTGGTAAAGGGTTGGACTTGATGATCTGTGAGGTCTCTTCCAACCTTGGTGATATTGTGATATTTCAGTAACACTCACTTTGAATCTCCTCAAATACCTAATCAGTATCTGCTTGTGTAACATTCAAATAATGTCATGCACTAACATTGATCTTTGATTTCAGTTTTAACCACATGGAGTAAAAAAGTACCCAAGAAAAGAAGACCTATGAAGGAAATTGCTAAGTAGGCAAGAACTGTGAAACCAGTTAAATGCAACAGCTGACTATAAACACAATTCTATAGCCAAACCAAATTTCTCACAGATAAGTAGTGATAGAACAAGAGGGAATGGCCTCAGGCTGCAAGGTTTAGACTGGACATCAGGAAACATTTTTTCACAGCAAGAGTGGTCATGCATTGGAATGGGCTGCCCAGGGAGGTGGTTGAGTCACTGACCCTGGATGTATTTAAAAGTAATTTGGATGTGGTGCCTGGAGATATGGTTTAGGGTAAACCTTGTAGAAGAGAGTCATTGGTTGGATTTGGTGATCCTGATTGTCTTTTCCAACCTGAATGTTTCTCTGATTCCAAAACATTTGTTATCTTCAGAGCAACTTCCAAAATTCTTCCAAAGCCAGTGTGGTTTTGTAGGCTACAAGCACTAACAGATATCCACCTCAGTCATGGTCGTGCAGAATTTTTACCACAGCTTCCACACAACACCAAAATTTAGCATTTAACTCAAATATCTCCATTGTTATTATTAATATTAGTACATAATTATTATTATTAAATAATAATCACAATAGGAATATTTGAGTTATAATCTTATGACTGATTTAATAAAGATGTATGCTAAACTTGCATTGATTCCAGTGGCATTTAGTTTGACAGATGATGGCAAAACAGATGATGACAAACCTGATAAATACTGTGTTTGGTATGGGAAATGTATCTGCAAGTTCTCAATCTTCAATTTAGGGATTTCATGAACCTGACCTCAGCTCCAATTTGGAAGCATTTTATTTGGTTGAAGAGCTCATCTAGCAGAACAAGTTAAACTTTGTTGGTTCTTGCCCAGGGAATAGGTGTGGTTTTCAAATTCTGCTCTCACAGACTATATGTAAAGAGGATAGAGCTGAAAGAGAAAATCATGGTGGAGCTAGCTTCAATTTAGTTGGTGACAGTGGAAGAGAAAATACTCACAACATAGCAGCACAACCTCTCAGTGATACCCAATGACAGGACAAGGGGCAGTGGGTGGAAGTTAGTGCCATGGTCTAGTTGATTAGATAGGGCTGGGTGCTAGGATGGACTGGATGATCTTGGAGGTCTGTTCCAGCCTGGTTGATTCTATGATTCTACGTTGAAGCACAGGAAGTTCCATGAAATATCAGGAGACAATTTTTTCCACTGTGAAGGTGACAGAACACTGGAACAGGCTGCCCAGGCAGGGTGTGGAGTCTCCTTCCTGGAGACATTCAAGACTCTCCTGAATGTGTCCCTGTGTGATCTGCTCTAGGTAATTCTGCTCTGGCAGGGTGGATGGACTGGATGATCTATTGAGGTCCCTTCCAGCCCCTAACATTCTGTGACTCTGTGAAGTTTTTCCACATGGCTTTCACAAAAAAATAATTTAAAAAAAATCAGAACTTCTGTTTTTGGTATTTAGTGAAGGCAAGGTTGGTCTCTTCTGCCAGACAACCAGCAATAGAACAAGGGGGCACAGTCTTAAGTTATGCCTGGGGCGGTCTAGGCTGGATGTTAGGAGGAAGTTCTTCCCAGAGAGAGTGATTGGCATTGGAATGGGCTGCCCAGGGAGGTGGTGGAGTCACTGTCCCTGGAGATGTTCAAGCAAAGACTGGATGAGGCACTTAGTGCCATGGTCTAGTTGACTGGCTAGGGCTGGGTGCTAGGTTGGACTGGATGATCTTGGAGGTCTCTTCCAAGCTGGTTGATTCTATGAAAAGTGCATTTCACATTCTACTTCTAGATTACTAAAACCAGCAGCTGTTAGGATATGAAAAATGATCATTCCTTCAGTTAAAACAGAGGCACCACATCAGCTGTATCTATATGGCACTGCACTTGTGTACAGGCGAGGCCACTGACCATATGGTACCACATCATTATGTGGCAAAGGGTTTAGAGCAGTCGCACCTTACTTCTGGGGAGGGAGGGAAACCCATTGAGCTACTTATGTCAACAGTTACACAGGCTCTAAACCCAAGCTTTTGATCTACTTCTAAAAGTTTCTGACTAACATCTTTCCTGCAAGACTGTGAAAAGTATGTAAAAATCTATGCTAACCACAGTGACATCTTGAAAACAGGAATGATGTGGGCTCTTGGAATAAAAGTGAGATCAAAAATTTCATGTGCTACTAAAAACATCAAACTGCAATAACTTCCAGTTCAAAACTATTTACACTACTAATAAAAGAAAAAAAAATTAATTTGTGCATCCTACAAGTTTTGAAATAGTTTTGAGGGGCTGCCCAGAGAGGTGGTGGAGTCACCGTCCCTGGAGGTGTTAAAAAAAACACTGGATGAGGCACTTGGTGCCATGGTCTAGTTGATGGGATAGAGCTGGGTGATAGGTTGGATTGGATGAGCTTGGAGGTCTCTTCCAATCTGGTTGATTCTATGAAATAAAGCAGCAGAAGTAATTTAGCAGTTAATGAAAACTACAACTTTGTTCTGGGCAACAGGTAAGGTAGGTTGTTTCACATCACAGTATCACAGTATTGCCAAGGTTGGAAGAGACCTCAGAGATCATCAAGTCCAACCCTTTACCACAGAGATCAAGGCTAGACCATGGCACCAAGTGCCACGTCCAATCCTGCCTTGAACAGCTCCAGGGACGGCGACTCCACCACCTCCCCAGGCAGCCCATTCCAGTGTCCAATGACTCTCTCAGTGAAGAACTTTCTCCTCACCTCGAGCCTAAATCTCCCCTGGTGCAGCTTAAGGCTGTGTCCTCTTGTTCTGGTGCTGGCCACATAAATCATAGAAAGGGCCAAGAGCATCTCAGAATGCACAAGGCCCTCTAGGAATAGTGAATGCTTACAGGCAAATTAGCAAGACCTGAAATAGTGAGGAAAGTCTTAAATTTCAGCCCTGACCTCTCCTGTCGCAGAGACAGAAAAGAGTCCCACTACAGCTCTATAATTTGGGTTACACTTCTACTATCTTAGCTCAACTACATTTTCCCTATGCCCATATTTTTGGAGTTAAGGGACAAAAATGAAAGCAAATATTTCAGATTCTATGCAAGAGTCTACGCTACTTACTTTACATTATTTAATTTAGAAGTCTATAATACACAAAGAACTTGATTGCAGTTTACTTGAGCTCTACAACCATTAGAGTGACATCTCTGCATTCAGTGACCTTAATTCTTCACCTCTGGACACTGTTCAATTTTCTGGTCCTCGGGTGAAAAAATACCCAAACACATCTTTGAGGTTCTAATATAAAATCTCTAATATTGAATTTCTACTATCAAACAATGGTGGTGTGTTGTCTCCCTCAAAATTTGTCATGCATGCAGTAAGCAGAGGTACATTTGTGCATTCATGCCCTCCAAAAAACAAAACCAAACCCATCTAGAACTTCTCCCAGTGGGTAGCAATTTAAAAACAATCAGGAAAAGCTTTACATAAACTAGCAGTGAACAAAAGATGTTTCTGGTGTCATGATGAAGCCAGCACTGACATACTGGAGTTAGCAGGGTATTGTATTCCTCTTAAAGCAGCTACTGCAAGCTTCAGCAACTGGAAAGATCAGCATCACAATTCATTTCAGAGCTCAGGATCAAAGTGCCAGGCTCCTGGAGGTTCAAAAGCAGGTACAATCTCTTTGCCAGGAAAAAAAAGAAGTGAAGAACTAATGTGAAAATTAAATTTCTTTTCTGCACTGGTTGTCTCCTAGGTGCTAAGCCTGCAGGCACATCCCTACCTCGCTGACTGCTGCATACACCCAAGTGCGTCTTTGAGCAACCCACTCAAGCCCCAGTGCAGGGACTGTCCCAGAGCAGGCACAATGGCTGCCACCTGGGACCATGGCAGATAGCAGAGCAGCTGGAAGTACCCAGAGCTGCAGAACTGCTTTTCAGCTCATTATCTTAACATCAGAGACTACACTGCAAACACAGCAGCCCCTGTTACTTAAAATATGACAAAGAAAATCAAGGCAGACTCGACATAGCAATCACAGGCCATAAATGAAAGTGACTTAAGCCTTCCCTTACACTAAGCTCTTCATTGTGGTTTTCCAAAGCTCTGTTTATTCTGTTTATATTGTGTCAAGTTTTGGGCTCCCCAGTTCAAGAGAGATAGGGACCTGCTGGAAAGAGGCCAGCTGAGAGTCACAAGGATGATTGGGAGACTTGAGCAACTCCCCTACACAGAGAGACTGAGAAACCTGGGGCTGTTTAGTCTGAAGAAGAGATCTCATCAATATTTATAAGTATCTGAGGGGTGAGTGTCAAGTGGATGGGGCCAATCTCTTTTCAGTGGTGTGCAGCAGGAAGACAAGGAGCAATGGCTACAAACTGGAACACAGAAGGTTTCACCTCAACATGAGGAGAAACTTCTTTCCAGTGAGGGTGACAGAGCACTGGAACAGGCTGCCCGGAGAGGTTGTGGAGTCTCCTTCTGTGAAGACTTTCACAACCTGCATGGATGCATTCCTGTGCAGATTACTCTAGGTGATCCTGCTTGGCAGGGGCGTTGGACATGATGATCTCTGGAGGTCCCTTCCAATCTCTAAGGTTCTGTGATTCTGACAAGATTAAAACAGTGTCAGTGAAATAAAACATAGTTTTAGCAAATATGCAAGATGGGGTATATATATTTTTTTACTAGATAATAAGAATCTTTTTTTGTTTAAACCAAGAAGCTAAAACCTGAAATGGGACAACTGGCCTAAGCAACACACTGCTGCGGCAGACACATGTGGTGGTGCAAGGCTGCTGATCATGCTGCAACAGCAAGAGTTAAGGAGCAAAACATGAAGGAGCATACCTGCAAACTGTCACCCTCAGACAGTACAAGGGGCAATGGCTTCAAACTAGAGAAGAGTAGACTTAAATTGGATGTTAGGAACAGGTTCTTTACCACAAGGGTGATGGAACACTGGAACAGGCTGCCCAGGGAGGTCGTTGGGAGCCCCATCCCTGGAGGGATTCAAGGTCAGGCTGGACAGGACTATGGGCAACCTGATCTAGTTGAGGATGCCCCTGTTGACTGCAGAGGGTGTTGGAATAGATGACCTTCAGAGGTCACTTCCAACCCAGACCATTCTGTGATGCCTTCAGTGTGCAGTTTCCCAAGAGGTTTAAGAAAATGCAAGGGCATTTTTGTCTCTTTCATTGTGACAAAGAGGCAGCCCAACTTTGCCTGCCTGAACCAGTTTTAAATTCATCTGACAGCAGTGGGAGAATACATTTAGAGCTAGTGAGTGTACAGGCACGAAGAAACTCTCTTTTTAGTAAATGAAGAAGTTTCTTAAATTCAATTAGGCCTCCACATGCAAACACAAAATTAAATGTGCTGTGGAAATGTTTTATTTGTGCTTTCCCTTCTAATCTACACATCTCCAGACATTAAAGAACACTTCTGTGGACCTGGCATTCATTCAACTTGAAATACGTGAATGAAAGTGCTGAATGCTGGAACTGCAGCAATAATACATCTCAATCCTGCAAACAGGGAGATTGCAGCACTGACAGGGAATAGCCTGGATTAGGAACACTCTGAGGGAAACCACGTACCACTCACTACAAGGGGAAAGTGATTCAAAGGTCAGGTCCCAGTGCTGATGTGTCCTACCTCTGTCAGCAACAGCTCAGCCAGCACAGAACATCCCAGCTGGGCACCGCTGTACCACTCCAATCCTGTATTTAGCAGCAGCAGCACAGGACTGCTTGGGTGCAGAGCTGGCACTGCCTCCAGACCTAGTCGCCAGTGAAGCACACCCTGCAGCCAAGAGCTGCACTGCTGGCTGCATCTGAACCTGTAACACAGCAGTTTCCCCTAAGCTGCTCATTTTTCTGACATTTTGCTTACAGTTAACTCCCCTTTGTTCTAGGTCACTATGCAATGCTATAAATCAGATGTTTCATTTAATTTAGGAGAAAACCCACCATATTCTTACTGCACATCCTCCAGCTACCCCTTCCCGTGCTGCTCTGACCACTGCCTCCTTGCCTCGTCATCACCTCAACACGAAGAAGAACTTCTTTACTGTAAGGATCACAGAGCACTGGAACAGGCTCCCCCGAGAGGTTGTGGAGTCTCCTTCTCTGAAGAATTTCAAGCTCTGTCTGGATTCATTCCTGTGCAACCTGAGCTAGATTCTATGGCCCTGCTCTGGCAGAGGGGTTGGACTCAATAATCTATGGAGGTCCCTTCTAACTCCTAACATCCTGTGGTCATCCCTTGCTCCCTGCCTGGGACAGACAGCTCAGGACCCAACTCCCCAGTTCCTGTTCTAATGTTAAAGGCTTTTCCCACATTAAGGTAGCCAGAAACACCTCAGGCTGCTGACTCTCACTCTGCTACCAAGTCTGGCTCACAGATATTTTAAGAGGTTCATATGAAAATCATAGTGACAATGAAGCAAGACCAAGTCATTAATCAGAAACCATTCAAAAATAATTTCCTTTAAACCAAAATATTAACACTTACACAGCAGGGAAATGAGCAAAAGTTCTCCAATATCAAAATGAGAAATACAATAAAGTATTTGCTTCCAAGTATGACACCACTGGAGCTTCTCTAGATTTTTAGTAGTCAGTCATTTTTAAAAGTATCTCTTGGTTTAAGTTAACAACAACAAAAAAAACCACAGAGAGAACAGGTAAAAGAGAAAGAAATAAACAAGTAGGGGTTTCCCACTGCAGAAATTGTTCAGTCACATATATCCAAGATAAAATATATACCTTAAAAACATTTAAAAGCATCAAAATTTAGAGGTGGGTTTTTTTTCAGACCACTTAAGACTTAATCCTGCAAAGGCTTATGTATTCTATTGAGCACATGAGCAATTCATTTTATTTGGTGTACTCTTCCCCACTTAGATGTTCAGTATTTGGTATGACACTAACTGAGAAGAAAAGTCTTTAATTACAAAGTGTAAAAGAAAGCAAGACACAGTGCACAAACCATTTTACAGGTATCTCATTGTGTGCAATCCTCTCCCAACACTTAGCATCCAAGGTGCACCCACACTTTCAGGCTTTTCTACATTTTTTCCAATTTCACCAGGGCAGACATTCCAAAGGCTAATTTCCTTCTCATTCTTGCTATTTAGAGCTTTGAAGGATCTGTAAAGTCAGATTTCACAGAAGACCCTTACTCACTACCAAATATTGTTACAATCCTACACGTGCATGCAGGGGTTTTATGTTTTCAGAAACAAGACAAGAATCTTCCTGTGTTATCACAGCAGAGTTCTGCAAGCAGGATTCTTTCTGCATGGTTTGTCTTGTTTTCTACATGTTTACCTCCCTGGGATTTTTACTGTGCTCCAAACAGCACAGTCATCTCAGCCACTTTCAGTTGCAGTCATAAAACATACGCTGGACCTAAACAAAAATCAATAGCTAATAAACAGCGACATAAAGTAGATAACTCATATTTACCATGCAGTTCAGAATATTCTGCATCCATCATCAGGTGTCAGGCAGGACAAAACGAAGCAGGCTGCTCCAGCTGAATAGTTTGGTTGCAGTTTGACAATGAAAACACTTTTTAAAACAGAAAAACAAGCAGGCAATGGCAAGCTGAATAGTGAGTGGAAAGCACTGGTAAGCGCATTCTGTGACACACACTGCTGCAAATCACAACAGGCAATGCCCCTGGTTTGTCAAGGGATTGCTACAATTTAAAGCAACCTGCAAACAGTAAATATAATTGTGGTGACTCGTTAAGAAGCATTAACTTAGCTCATATTTATTGGGGATTTTAATCTCTGTTCATATAACACCATTCGGTGTGTAAAAAACCAAACTGCAAGTGGCCCCCAAACCAAATTGCATTGGCTCCTCGTTAGTAAGTATCTTCAGAAACAAGACAGGAGTCTAACTTTTCACAGTTTAAAAGGCACCAAAAAAGGGGAAAAAAGCAGCCCAACACCACCCAGTTTTAAATCAACTGTAAATCAAAGCCTAATAGGATGGAACAGCCATATTCCTAGCACTTGCACCAGACAACACAGCCATGCAGATGGTTTGCTCAATAGCACATTTTCTCTGACAGAAGAATCAATGTTGTCTATTTGCATTAGAACAGCCAGACAAAATCTCTGCGTGATAATTTGCTGTAGCTAGCAAGAATTTGCAATGAGAACCTGAAGGTCTTCGTAGCAACCCACAGCCTCTCTGTGTGCATGAGGGATTCAAAAGGAGACACTTTTGCTCGCTGCCCAAAACCACTGTCACGTAGGGCATAGACCAAAGGCCTCACACCTTGAGCTTCGTCCAGGCTAAGCTCCAAACTTTCTGATCTCTCCTTCATTCTTTTACTTATTTCTTTCTTTTGACTAAACAGACCTCTTTTTCCTCCCCCCCTCCTCCAGTTCCCTATTCAAAGTCTCTAATTCAAACCATTCAAATTCTTACAATGAACACTGCTACTTCTTGGGGTTGAGCTGTATCAGTTTGGTTCTAACTTCTCTCTGCATTGTTTTTTTTTCAGAAGCCATCCACATGAAGGGCAGCTCTTACAATCTCAAGATTTATGCAGATCAGTGCAGAACAAGGACTCCATATAAATATTTCTAACATACAAAACCTACATTTTTTTGTCACTCATATTTTGTACTTTGGCTTCAATGCTTTTATGCAATACAAGACTCAAGAGTTAGTTAAGTAACATAATTAATTGTTTTTCATATGAATCAGAAACTGGAAGTTTGATGAAAGCAAATGTCTGCCCAGTGAAGCCATCAGATTGCAAAACAAATGGGTAAGTCTCTTGGGCAGTAATAAAAACTACAGTCTTCCAAGAGTCTCAGAAGGCTCTACAAACTGAACATAAAAACATAAAAGCAGATTTCATTAGGAGACAAGAGTACTTCAGCTAACTATAGTGCTTATTACCATGCAAAGCTTCCAGAGTAGATGGAAAAAACATCATTGTGTGCCCAACTATCACTCAAAATAGCTTAGCACAAGAAAAATAAAGGTAACTACATACATAGTGAACAGCTAATGCCAGGTAAGGTTAGTTAAGAAAGAAGCTCTTTCACAGATGCAGAAAACAGACAAAATGAAAGGAGAACTTCAGACAATTTGCTATTAAGAGAATAAAAAGTAAGTAGTGTGGCAGCTTTGAATTTCCTTACCACTAAGAGAAGGGCAGCAATCAACTGCTCATCCTCCTGCATGTCCCAAGCAGTAGGGTAAGGTCAGCAAGTTGTCACATTTACTGTGGTTTTCTGGTCTCTCACAGGATGAGTTCCTTTTACTCCAGGTAAGACCTTGCCACAGACAACAACATTAAGGACAATGGCAGAGAGATGCTGCACCCCAATGAGGTTTTAAGAGTTACAAGAAGCACATGAAGTGCTGAAAACCAAGCAGCAACAGCAAGAGTTTGATACACGGATGGTGGAGTTCATTAAAAGAAAAGTTAAGAGGCAAATAGAAAGGGAAAAGTGTTTGAAATTGTATAACTAAACTCCACTCTAGTGTATTTTAGTTATCTGGATGAAAGAAACTTGAGGCAAGTAGATAAAAATCTCCACATTAGGATTTACTCATACCACAAGTACTGACCATCCAAATTTCAGACAGTTTATCTTGGTTTATAATCATGTAACACATACAGCATCTTCCCTTTTCTGAGTAACAGGCATCACTTACAAACCTTAATGCATTTCATTTGTAACATTGCTTCCTGTTCCTGATAGGGAAAGGAAAATTCATGAGGCAAATATTTAGCTCCAGGCAACAGGCCAGTATAGCAACAGAACGTTTCACACTTGTGCCAAGATTTCTTGGTTTCCTTTTAAAATGAAAATCGTGACAATTATCTTGATGCTTTCTGATGAATCCGGTCTGTCTATATGAAAAACAAAAGACTTTATTTCCAGCATGCTACTTTACAAGCTTATTCACTTCAAAGTGAGAAAAACATGGAAAAAGGGAAAGAAAAAAAAAGAGAAAAGGCAGCTTATGTACCAACTTAAGAGCTAATGTAATTGCACAAAAACATTTGTAACCAGTCAAGCCACAGCGATTTTCAGTTGGTAAACCTGAACTGCCAATGGTAAGAGTTACAGAATTCCAGCAAGGGGATGAGTTTAGAGTCACTTTTCCAAACATGCAGTTATTGCCCACTTTGTTCCACACAAAACACCTGACTGGTATGGAGTGTCGACCAGTGATCATGCTAGTGGTTTAAAACCCATTTCACCACAAATTGAAGTTTCAAATGAACTTGAAAAAACTCCAAGTACTTCACATGCTATGCCTATGATGCTTATTCTAAAGTTTAAGAGTTATTTTGCTGCTTCTTTGTCCCATTTGTGCCCCATTCTGGGGTCTTCTCAACACTACTCCTGTACTGTTTTCTCACCAAGCGCAGGAAGTGTTAGCTATTAGGTGATCTGCAGGTGGCAATATGAGCTCTGATCAGTTTTAGTCTCCTCTTTAAACTCTGTTCTCACACTAAGCAGCAGCTAAACAAAGGCTAAGGTAATTTCACTTGGAGAAAAACAACAACCCAACCAACAAACTAGCTCATCTCCAGAATGCTTTTTGAAGCTGTGATTTTCCAGTTTACTGAGTTCAAGAATCTAATCTGTTTCTAATGTGCATTGATTTCCCTTGCTCTTGTAGATTTCCCCCCAGAAATGTCCTCCTGGCTCTCATGAACGTGCTTCTTGACCATCAGCTGACTGCTCCCACTGGTAAAGCCGAGTCCAAGAGTGCTGCAGGTACAAAAGTTCACAGCAGAAAACAGTGTCTACATTCAGCTAGAACTTAGCATTTTCTGGGCTTCTGCCTCTCCCTCCTTCTCCCCTCCTTGGCAGAACTGTAAGCACATTTTCTGCTCCCAACAGAACAAACACACAAGCACATTTGAAAGGAGCAAACTCCAAGTGCAATATCTTACATAGGTTTAAATCCTATCATGCACAAACCCCCACTCCTTTGGCAGCCAAATGTCCCCACTGTGAATTACCAAGATTCATGACTGTCAGACCACGAGCAAAACGTAAGTAAATAACAGACAATTTGACAGTAACCAGGGAAGCTCTCTCGGTCACACAGCAGCTTCTCAGCTTTCAACCTGCCTCACGGCTGCAGACACAACAGATCTCCTCCACTACTCTGCTTACACAGACAGTTACTGTACAGAAACATTACTTTGAGCACAGAAGGAAAGACTGAAACCAGATATCCTGCAGCTCTTAAATCAGTGCCTGTCATTCTTTGCAAGTCCATCCCCCAAGACAGAGCAGAGTGCCCTTAGGAAGCACTTCAAGTCCATTTTGAAAAGAATCACACACTATGCAAAGCCACTTTTCCCAACAGACACCAAGACTACAGATCCGTGGTAGAAAGCCACTAAGACTACAAGTGAAAAACAAAGGACTCATGGCATTAGATTCTCTGTTTCCCTCAGCCACTCATTATCTACACTATCCAAACCTGAATCTCCTGCCCTTAGTAATGCTGCTGCTCATCCCTACCATACCAACACTCTTCATACAATCACATACTTAAGATACCTGAAGATGCTATGACAGTCTTAATTGTAATTGTTAGATTGTTATCCATGAGTATGCTTTCTTTAATACATCTGATATTACTACAGCAATTGCAAAAATATCCAGTAACTACCTTCCTTTTTATTGGAAAAGGTTTTCATCAACTGTAGCTAATGAAACCAAATTCTAGAAATTAAACTTCATTCCACAGAACCACAGAACGTCAGCAGCTGGAAGTGACCTCAAAAGATCTTCCACTCCAATTCAGGATCACCTAGACCGGATCGCACAGGAACACATCCAGGAGAGTCTTGAATATCACCAGAGAGGGAGACTCCACAACCTCCCCAGGCAGCCTGTTCCAGTGTTCTGTCACTCTCACAGGGAAAAAAATTCCTCCTCATGTTTCCATGAAACTTTCAATGCCTCACCTTCCACCCATTGCTCCTTGTCCTGGCACTGGGCATCATCAAGCAGAGCCTGGCTACTCATGTTTCCATGAAACTCTCAAAGCCTCACCTTCCACCTATTGCTCCTTGTCCTGGCACTGGGCATCATCAAGCAGAGCCTGGCTCCATCCTCTTGGCACTCACCCTTTACATATTTTTGCCCACCCAGAGCTTTTGACCAGAGAGAGAAGAAAGACTTGTGCTCTTTTAAGCACATACCATAGAGATCTTGTGGTAAACCCCACTGTTATCCCTCTGAACATGCTTCATTTGGAGCTATACAGGGTTGGTGCCGAAACCAAACAAGCAGAGGCTGCTCAGAGGGAAGAAGATAAAACAAACTACCCAGAATGTAGTGTATTATTACTCCTGCAGCATTATATCATTTGTGGCTGAGTTCTATTTCTGTTAGTTTTTTAAAAGATTCCTGTTATGCAGTTAAATACAGTTTCTATATTTGACCTCCCCTGAGATTGCCTATAATGATTTTATGGAGTTAGTGGTGAAGAAGACACTCTTGACCAAAGACAATCTGGGTGATACCTCTACAGACACTGTAGTGGAAGGAGCAGGGACTGTCTAATCTAGTTTTTTTCTTCCCTCTCTCCCAGCTACAGTCATTGTTTTATGGAAGTGATCACAGCTTGAGTGCTGTGTCCAGTTCTGGGCTACTCAATTCAATAGAGATGTTGAGGTGCTGGAACATGTCCAGAGAAGGGCAACAAAGCTGGTGAGGGGCCTGGAACACAAATCCTATGAGGAGAGGCTGAGGGAGCTGGGGGTGTGCAGCTTGGAGAAGAGGAGGCTCAGGGGGGACCTCATTGCTGTCTACAACTACCTGAAGGGAGGCTGTAGCCAGGTGGGGATTGGTCTCTTCTCCCAGGCAACCAGCAATAGAACAAGGGGACACAGTCTCGAGTTGTGCCGGGGGAAGTGTAGGCTGGATGTTAGGAGGAAGTTGTTGGCAGAGAGAGTGATTGGCATTGGAATGGGCTGCCCAGGGAGGTGGTGGAGGCACCGTCCCTGGAGGTGTTGAAGCAAAGCCTGGCTGAGGCACTTAGTGCCATGATCTAGTTGACTGGCTAGGGCTGGGTGCTAGGTTGGCCTGGATGAGCTTGGAGGTCTCTTCCAACCTGGTTGATTCTATGAATCTATACTTTGGTATGCATATGAAAATCTCGAGAAACACGCATGGCTACTCCTCTCAAAACATGGAGCAACCATTACTGGGATGGGAGAGGGCAATGAGCAAGGCTGGGCATGGTCATATGCTCATTACTACATTTCAATCTGTGCAAGTTAAACAGTCCTTCAGAGGGGGAGCCAATGTTTCATCACAAACCCAAAGTATAATCTGTTTATTTTCTTCCGCAGGATTTTGTCCAACCTCTGGCATAATAGGGAACTCAAGAGGACAGCAGAGAAATCATTGGGTAGCAGCACAGGCATATCCCATGCACAGCAAAACATTTGCTTTTTATGAAATGCCACATTCCAAGCCTAAATCAGAAATCCCTGCAGTATTGTCTGTAATTAGCAGGTTCTGTAGAGAGCAACACAGGCACTAGTTCCCATGCTTACAAGCACAGCAGCTGACACACCCACAGTCTCAGCCAGGCTCCAAGCTTGGCTTTGTCTCTCTCCACAAAGGACATCTCATGATAGGTTTTCCACTTGTTTGTTTAAAAACAAAACCAAACAAGAATGCTCTTTTATTCCCTCTCTTGCTCTTGCCACTGATCTCTTCTTCTATCATCCTACTTCCAGTAACCTTCCAGCACTCACAGGTGTTGCAGCACTGGCCTGGCCTTTCCCCTTCATTGCTCATTATCTCTGCTTACCACTCACCACCACCTACCCTTCAGACTTTCTGACGCTCCATCAGACCCTTTTGCCTTTGCCCGTGCCAGGACTCCCTATCCTTAAGATTTAAGGTTACAGGAGAATGCTGCCTGCATGTGTTGAAGTAAGATACAGGCTTCTGCTTGACTGTTTCTTCTGCAGTACCATACCTAAAACTGACTTGGGCTGTGATGAGGTACACAGCAGCTTGAGAAGCAGCTGAAGTGCCTGACAAATTCAACTGAACTCAGCACTCCCGATTAAAAGGATGTTTCCCATCCTCCCCCGCATTGCCCTGCTGGTCATGATTTAAATGTTGCTCTAGGGCAGACAACGGGAAGTACAGGGCAGGAAACTGCTCCTGCAGAGGATGCACCAACCTCCTTCTCCTCCCAGCTTCATTCTCAGCCAGCACAGAAAGAAGAGCCACTGCACAGGCTTAGGAAGGATTATTAATGGCAACAAGACTAAAACAGGAACTGGAAGGAGGCCTCAATTTCAACAGGAAGAACTGAAGAAATGTGCACTTCACTGGATTGTTCAATGCTTTCCTATTAGCTCACTTAAATTAGACCTCCTAGGAAATAAAGGGATACAGGAAGAGTTTGCCCCTGGTTTTGTGGGGGGACTAATGGTAGAGCTGGAATCAGGAGTCCAAACCTTGTGAGTCCACTCCAGTGCTCAACCAGCTGCCCAACACCGCAGATGCAAGCTCAAAGCAGCTCCTGATGGCACGCTTCTGTGCTGCTTCCAAAATGCTCCGAGTACTATTGTACTCAGCAAAAAAAAAGCTACAGAGAGGGTTAAGAGTGCAGTCACAGAAGGTGAGATAAAAACAAAAGCTGAAGTCCCAAGACCAGAATTCTTTGTATTTTTACTTCTACACTTACACACATAATACTCTACTTACGCATTAAAAGACAAACTACAGCAGCCACTGGGGAACACCCAACAGCCTTCCTTCTATGGCAGTGCCCACAGGCAACCAACAAATGCATTTCACAAAAGCCAAGGGGCCTGACCAATATATGAGTTTTAGAGCACTGGTTCACATCAATACAGTTCACCAGCAGTCAAAACCACTATCATACTAGATAGTCAGTGACCTCAGCTGTTGTGAAGGTGATATTTCATCAGTTTACTCACTGGTATTGTGACTAGAATTACAGGCATAGTAAATTCATACTTGCACAATAGGTGAAAAAAGATTTCATGCCCTCTGAAGAAGCTGATACCAAAAAAAAATAAAAAAGAAGTCCATGTCATGCTAAAATCTAAGAAATCCTGGCTCAAATGACATCATTGAGAAACCACAGTCTGAGCACCCAAGACCAGGAAAAGAACTACCATTATTTTTTTAGCATTTTCTTTGAACAGGAAGCTTTATACTAGTGACACTGAAAACAAAGACTTTGTGTAGTGTTTGGATTGTAGTTTGGGGCTGACTTTGAGAAAAGTTGATTTCTTGTGGGGAGGCAAGGCTCAAAAAAGTACTCACAACCCAAAACCAGCCCAGATACACAGCCTGTGGAATGGAACCAGCTTCACAATCTTAAGACAGTTTCCCAAGCTGTTTAACAGTAGACTGAGAAAGGAACACAAGAACAGAGGAGGAACCAGCTAAAAAAAAAACAAAAGCCAAAAGCCACCCTAATGAAAAGCAATTAAGCAATAATTGTACACGGGGCAGTAAACAGCTACCCAGCCCACCCACCAATATGCCAACTCCTACCAGCATCTGTGCCAATGACCATGCCCAGCGTTCCCAGCCAACCACTCTATCACCATGCTCACAGATGCAGTAAAGCAAAAGGTTGCTGAGCAGCCACAACCTCCCCAATCCAAGGGGAAGTTCAAAACTGGGGCCCCACGTGCACCTTAAATAGAAGGGACTGTGCTTGATACAACCCTAACGTGTCCTAACAAGGAAACATGGATACTGAAGGCAGAACAAATGAACATACAGTAGAGATAAGCAATAGGGTAGAAATCAAGCAGGAAAAGGAAACCTGATCTTAATGAAAAGGAGATGAGACACCAACGAATGCAGGAAGAACCAGGCAGGGCTGAACATAGAGGAGCAGCAGTATTCCCATCCCAGCTCCCAGAAAAGCCAGATTACAGGGCAGCCTAAAAACCCTGAGTTTCCAGCAAAATGAAGCAGATCAAAACCACTGACAAGCACAGACCTGCTTGTTTGGACATTAGCACTAGCTTCTGGTTGAATTAAACCCATGATCTGTGAGTAACCATTTAGAAAATCCTTTTTCAGTTCCTATTAAAGCAGATGCAAACAGGAAGGGCTAATATCCTGCCTTCTACTCATTTAGTATCTGAAAGGCATCTGCTGTGGTCTGAACTCCAAACCAGCTGCTTTCTGACACTGTAACATAAGTCACAGACTTGTACCAGGCTGAGAAGTTCAGTGACTCAGGTTTTTCAAGACATTAGGCCTCTTAATTAGTGAGCTGTAATGCAGACTAAGTCTGAGCAAAACAGGTTTAATTTGCATTTAATTACAGCAGTAGATCAAGCCACACAGGTCTGGCATCAATTTCAATAGGGTGAACTAATGAATGCTCAAGGTGTGTGAGAGAAACAGGACTTTCAGCTAAGTTCCAGTTCACACAGACAGACAGGAGATGGCGAGAGAGTAGGAAGGTGTACTCCAGAGAAATATAGGAAGCAAAGTTTTCCATTTGGACATGCCAAAAACACTTGGCAATGTAGGTAAAGTAATTAGATTTATAAACGCTGTGGAAGCAAGAACCCAAAACTTGACACACAGAACTTCTAATTAATAATAGTTGCATTATTAATAATAAAAAGCAGGGGGAGGGGGAACAAATCACTGAATTGAAGCAGAAAAAAGAAATCACTGGTCTAAAGCAGAAAAACATTCCCAGAGTACAGACCAAAACTCACATTAGTAATCCAAACCAGCCAAGTGCCCTAATTCCCAGGCTACAAAGTCTAGGAGGCTTCTTTCTCCATTTCTTCCTTTCTGGTCCCATGACCTTCACTTCAGCAGGAGGGATAGAAAGTGCTGCTATTTCACACCAGCTCAGGGACAGAAGGTTGTATACTGTGACTGTCTTCAGTTTGAAGTGCCCACTTAATGAAAAGTGCTTGTTGTTATCCTTAAATGAAAGGACTACCAAACGAAAGAAACAAACACACAAACACCAAAAAACAAACCCACAGACGAAACACACCGAAGCCAACAAGCACCTCCCCACTCCTCCCCCCACCCAAAAGAAAAAAGGGGAGGGGAGGCAGTTTTCAACTGAGTTTAGGCATTCATGGGCAGCAGTGAATTACTGGACAGCAAGCCCAGACTTCTAAGCCCAGCAACTTCCCAGGGACATGGTTACTCATTTATGGTTACTCATTCTGGTAAGCGAATACCAGACAAAGAGGTCTTAGCAGGTTCTTTTACTTCTTCACAGTTATCTCAGCTTGGCCTGTTTCTCTGATCACTTTGGTGCTAGAGAGAGGGCAGAAGATGTTGAGTTGGGTGCTGCTGAAGTGAACACACTGCCATACTTCCAGCATAGATATTACTCCTAACCTACTAAAGTCCTGTATTGTCCTGTCTGCCAGAAACTTTTCCATTGGATCAGCAGGCTAAACTGGCACTGCACTCACTGCTTCTGGCCCAAGGGGCCTGCAACCACAGCAGGAGGAGAAGGGCAATGGGTGGCAGCAACCTGTAGCTACACAAATCAGATATCACCCCCACTGCAGTGGGCTGTGCCTGTCCATCAGCTTGCTGCCACCATCAAAGGGTCATTCACTTTCTTCTAGCTTCTTTTGGGGCTCAAAATGCATCTGGAAGAGGTCTGGAACATTTCCTTCAGTGGTGCCTTACTTGCTCCTCACATACCACACCAAGCTCTTCTGATATACTAGGAACGGCTAGACAGGTTATGCCAGGGCACATCATAGATGCTTCAACAGATAAAACTTACTGAAAAGACCCAGGAGCTAGTCTGAAGCAAAAGATGAAGCACGCTGTAGTGTTATCCACAGCACCATTCCAACAGCTAAGGACACGGGCTATACATGGCTCCATCACATCACATCAGACAGGGAAGACATGTTCAGAAATTAAGATGTGAAACACCCCTTATATTTTAGACCAAACCAGTAGGAGTTAAAATATAAAAGCCTCTCATGGTCACTGTACAAATTGTCTTTGTTACTGTTCTAAAATTCCCAATTCCATCTTAGAAATTAGTTAGATCCTTGCAAGCAGCTGAAGAGACACTGCTGCCACCAGCTTAATGACAACACCTGGACACATTCCTGTGTGACCTGCCCTGAGTGGTCCTGCTTTACAGAGGGGCTGGACTCGATCTCTGGAGGTCCCTTCCAACCCATAGCATTCCATGATTCTAGCACCAAGCCTGTGTCTGAGAGCAGTTAGTGCTACCACCCACAACTTGGCAATGCAGGCTCCAACTTCTGCATTGCTGGAGCCTCTTTGGATTCTCCACGCTCCCATACTTTACAAAGCAAAGTGCAAAGCTATCTACAGAAAAGCTTGATAACCACCACAGCTGGGAAAAGAAACAACAAAAAAGATGGCAACCCAAGCAGAGAAAAGAAAAAGCAAACCCAAGAATTTTCAGAGCCTTCTACTCCTATATGCATAGACTAAAAATAAAGCACCTGCAAGCAGCAAGCACAGACTTGACATTACAGGTGATGAAAGACATTTCTATTATTTGTATGAAGGTGGAAAGCTTCCATGGCAGCAAAGAAAATAGAACATTTGTTATCAATTCCATGCTCGAAACCAGCACCTCACTGTTTTTCTCCCTCCTACATTTTTCCTGCTGGCTTCTTTTTAAACAAGATCTAATTACTAGCAGATGCTACAGCAGTGCAGTCCTCAATGAACATGTAATTAACAGAGGAAAGTTCAGCAGCTAGAGTCAGATGAGCTGTACACTCCTCACCCCATAAGGAAAGGGAATGAGCAAACCAAACCCTGCCTCTGTTCCCCTCTGTAAAATGCCACAGAGTGGTACACATTGAATGAGACTTGGAGGTGTTGAGATAAAAAAACCCTCAGTGGTCTGAAATTGTTCTAAGTGTTGTTTGCAGGACTTCAGAACTGCAACTACTATAACACTAACTTTCTCCAAAGCTTAAGAATATTCACTACCTTTCACAAAGCTGAATGAAAAAAGAATGAAATACAATCAATTCTAGACATCTGATATTGACCAGTGAGAGATATTTACCAACAAATTACAATCTGTAGAATGTAATTCTTTACTTCAACACCAAAGCTTGTGAGTAAGTAACTTCTAAAGCTCAACAGACCCTCAAAATATCATTTATTTTCTGCAGCATATAGAAACAGAACTGCAAGCTGAATGTGGGGGAACTGCCACACATGAATGAACACAATGTATGGCTTCAAACAACTTTAACCCAGTTTAGTTGCTACTCCCACTACTTGATAGCTGCCACAGTTTTCATTATTGCTTAGCTAACCTTAGAAATATGCCAACTGGGGCTCATTTGCCATTCTGGGCTTCAAGGTTTGGTTGTCAAAAACATAAGCTACAACCATAAAACCCAAGGAAACAACACATAAAGTAAGGACAAGCTTGGGTAGTCTTTAGTCTTTGCCATTCTGGGCTTCAAGGTTTGGTTGTCAAAAACATAAGCTGCAACCATAAAAACCAAGGAAACAACACATAAAGTAAGGACAAGTTTGGGTAGCCTTCATAATTATTCAGCTGAACTTCAATTATTGCAAGAGTAAGACCAAGTGCCTCAAAAGATCACAGATGAAGAATGTTGTTTTGTGCATGTAGATAAGACTGCTATGGTTGAAATTATTACTACTGTCATAAACACATGGTGGTGAGACATTCACTGGGTCAGAAATAAAAACACATTACTTTGGGATATTGTATTACCCAGGAACAGATTTTGGCTGGTAACAACGTGAATGACTCCATACAGGAGTTCAGGCCACACATGCCTGTAGGAAGGAGGCTAATAAAACTCAACCTGTAATTCCTGAATTGCTTTTGAGCTAAAAATAATGTTTCAGAATATTTTCTTGTGGAGGAGGCAGGGGTTGGGAGAGAGCAAAGCATGCTTTAAGGACTGTAAGGAGAGCTTTAAAAAAAATAAAAAGCATGAAACCCTAAAAACATCATCACTATAAATCTGATCTTAAGACAATAAAATACTGCTATTTAATAATCATTTTTAAATATTTATTTCAGACTAATGTTTTTATAAGCAGACAGGAATTTCCCCTTCTTTCTCCCCCCCTCCAAAGAGTGGAATATGAACCCATAAGCTGAATAAAAATCCTGAAAGCACACTCAATACCACTAACTGCTCTACAGAGTTAAGAACAGTTCAGGACTCAAAACCATTTAATTAAAGAAAATATAAAGCCTTATATTTGAGCTCTTCAGTATTTATTACATCCTTTGGGAGTGGTTGCAGAGGTTTGACGGGCATACCAAGCTTACACCAAAACAACTATGTCTGTTTTCATTTCACATTTTATGTTAATCCCCAGCAAAATCTGCATGTGCACAATTATTCTGGAATCAGATGCTTGTTCAAGGTATTACCACTGGCATCAATGAGGTGGAAAGAAGTACTGCCGATACCGTCAGGTCATGAAACAATGTAAGGCTGGCCAACAAATACCAAAGCCAGCTCTTGTTTCATGTTTTTCTCCTAAGTGCCACCAAAACCAAGGGCTACTTCAACTCCTGCTAACTGATGACGGCCCCAAAGGCCAGGATTTGGCCGTGCTTGCTCAAATCATGGATTCCCCTCATTTGTTCATCAGAAGCTGCAAGATGCTGCAAGCATGTGCTGCCTTCATGCCAGGCAGTGATTTCACCTGACTTTCTGTGGAGTTGCAGGAGTGCTTCCTTTGGGTCACTGCTGCTTTGTTGGGGTTTGTTTTTTTTTTAGTTGGTTGGGTTTTGGGTTTTTTGGTTGGTTGGTTTTTTTTGTATTCACACACCAAGAGTGCAAAGTCAACGACTTCTTAAATCAGTGCAAGTGTTGACTAATCTCTCTCCCCAGCATAAAAAAAACCACCACAAAACACCACATGTAATTTTCAGAGCTTCATAAACTCCTATTCTGTATAACTTTTGCTTCCCTGAAATCCAAACCTGTTTTAGCATCCTGAGTTGGAGCTTGTGGCTAGTGGAACCACTACAACTTCACTGCTTCAATGATGAAGCATTTTCTTCTTGCTTCTCCCCTTCTCTCCTGCATATTTAATTATCAGGTTCTGAGATGGACCAGCTATGGACCAAGTAAAACACTACAAGAAGCTGCTGATCACCAGCTTAAGCATTTCAAAAGATTCATCTTCCTTCAACAGAAAGGACAACACTGCCTTGCATGACAGCCTGCAGATGTGGGTATCCTTTAAAAAACAACACACAAACCCACTGCACTGAATTCTTATGTTAGCAAAAAAAGCTATTTTTAACAATTAATCAAGCCCCAATACTACAGCATGCCAGTATCTCAAGGTCTGTGTTGTGGCCCTCCAGGGAAAACAGCAAATCAACAAATCAGTCAGCTGCACTTAATACTGGTCACATTAGCCAGCTGAGCACAAACAGATTAGGTCTGGTTTTACTTTTATTCGTACCAGAAAAATCTTCCTAGCATCCATGAAGTAACTTCTTTGTAACTGAAAGAGTGGTCTCACCAGCAGTCTGCTGGACAAGTCTGCCCGAACTGTCACTTCTTGAGGGGAGAGCAAGTGGGGCTCCTGTGAGCTAGCACAGAGCTGCTACCAACACAGTGTGAGTGGGCCAGACTTCTGCCACAGCTGGGTGCAAGCAATTTAGACCTGAAAGGCACTAGTGCCATGTAAACGGGGCTGAAAACACAGCTCCTCTGATTCCACTCAAGAAGTTGTCCAATAATAAGCAATGGACAAACAAAGCCCAACACAAGGGAATGTGACTGCAGCAGTGCACATCATACAGAGAAGCACAAGCACGCCTGCAGCCTCGTCCTTCAAAAGTGGGGTTGAGGTCACAGTGAGAGCAAGCAGCACAGGCAAGATAAGCACTGTCTGTCTGCCTTTCTGCATGGGACATCTCACAGTTTCACATATTCAGGTATGCTTTCCTTTACCACAACAGGCATTTTACTCTATTTCCTTTCATAGAGTCATAGAATCAAATAGGTTGGAAGAGACCTCCAAGCTCATCCAGTCCAACCTAGCACCCAGCCCTAGCCAGTCAACTAGACCATGGCACCAAGTGCCTCATCCAGGCTTTTCTTGAACACCCGCAGGGATGGTGCCTCCACCACCTCCCTGGGCAGCCCATTCCAATGCCAATCACTCTCTCTGTCAACAACTTCCTCCTAACATCCAGCCTATACTTCCCCTGGCACAACTTGAGACTGTGTCCCCTTGTTCTGTTGCTGGTTGCCTGGGGGAAGAGACCAACCCCCACCTGGCTACAACCTCCTTTGCACCTAAGTGGAGAAACTGTCCAATTTACCCATCCCAACAGGCACTGGGCTCCTAAGTCAATGCAGAACTTAGCACCCCAGCACAAGAAGTAACACCCTCCCGCCTTCAACCACCCCAGAAAGACTGCATCCTTGCAAACTCCATTTTCAACCAACCAACCAACAAAACCCAACCTCCTAACTTCCTCTGTGGTCTTCAGATATTAATGTTAAGTATCATGAACCTTGAAATCTAATTTCATACACATACTGAATGGTCCTACATGTTCAGGTCAATGTTTGTGCATTTCCAATTTCAGCGTTGCCAGCAAAAGCACTCTGAAACTACTTACAGACTTCATGTAACCAAGGAAAAAATGGTTAATCAGCCTGCTGAAAACACTACAAATTCTGTATTGGGTTACTCAGCATCAATCTAAGTGTATTATAGCAGTTTTTCAGATGGAGCAGTTGGAATTAAGTATACACCTTTCTGTTTGGTATTTTTCAGTTCTCAGCCTGATTTCTTTGTGTACACTCAACTCTCCTTCTTCCAGAAGCATAAAGAAACAACCCAGAGCGAAGCCTTCAATTTCTAAATCAGTGGGAGTTAAACACCAAGCCTCAAAAATAATTCTAGACACTATCTTTATCTTGGGAGCTATGCAAAATATTTTTCCCCTTAGCAGTCTTCACATCTAAAATTTCAAAAGCCTCTGCAGACATTTACATTTACCATTCACAAACTCTTTGTTGGGAATCCATCAGAGATTCATATTACATAACTCAGCTGGGTTAAGTATTTGAAAGCAATTAATCACTGGGGTATCACATACACATCTTTAGTGACATTTACTTAACTGAAGTCAAAAAGCATTTGACCCTTTCCACAGAAATCCTCAGGCATGCCTCACAAAGTCATTTTGGTAGGTACACACACACTATAATCCTTTACCAGTCTAAGCAGTTAAACCACTATTTGATTTGTTTGAAAGAGTTTGTTAAATTAATGAAATTGGAGATCTTGGAGGAAGGCTTTTCAGGATTGTTGAAGTAGAGAGGAAAGATTTCAGCCCAGGCATTAACCAGAAGCTCAGTGAGAAGTCTGACAGCGCAAGCCAGGTTCAAAAGAGCAGGCATTACCTGTGCTGATGTAGATGCGCACACACAAAGCTAAGAAGGCAAACAGGAAACCCAAGATGCCTTTGGACCACCTGCACTATTGGCCACCAGAGAAGGTAATCTTGTGGTTAATTTCCTAGTACACCAAAATGAAATGTTATAACGGTAATAAACCCACTAGTTTCATATCATAGAATCAACCAGGTTGGAAGAGACCTCCAAGATCATCCAGTCCAACCTAGCACCCAGCCCTAGCCAGTCAACTAGACCATGGCACTAAGTGCCTCATCCAGGCTTTTCTTGAAGATCTCCAGGGACGGTGCCTCCACCACCTCCCTGGGCAGCCCATTCCAATGCCAATCACTCTCTCTGCCAGGAGCTTCCTCCTAACATCCAGCATATACTTTCCCCAGCACAACTTGAGACTGTGTCCCCTTGTTTTGTTGCTGGTTGTCTGGGAGAAGAGACCAACCCCATCTGGCTACAACATCCCTTCAGGTAGTTGTAGACAGCAATGTGGTCACCATACTGCATTTAAATGCCTCTGGAAGGTTAATGCTAAAGTAACAACATTATCCCCTATAAAATTGTCTTAACCATCACAGTCATCCCAATTCTGTAAAATATCAGGCCCTCCCACACCCTTCCTCCTCAGATCTGGTAGATAGGTCTGGCCACTCATGTTCTATTTGTCAAAGCCAAACTGATTGAAGTCAAATTCAACAGAAGCCAATTCCAGCCAGATCAAGCTTGTGCAGCCTACCGATTAGAAAGCATCTTAATCCACTGGGATTGAGATGCAGGCTCTGATCCTAGCTTACTTGGACATGTCACTCTACCTTTCTGAATTTTATTTGTCTTAACTGTAAACAGGAATTCAGTCATCCTCAAATCCCTTTTGCCACATGTGAGTGAGAATGTTTTTTAGCCACAGTTACAGCCCCATCACAACAGCCACACCTACGCTGTGCCTCACTTTGAAACCTCACTCTTCAAAGATGGGATGTTGCTCTTCCATTTAAGGATTTTTTATTGTTTTATTATTTTCTGGTGGTGCCAATATTTTAATACAGAGGCTTCCCAGATCTTCGTGCATTACTCTGTTCTTCTGCATCCACACATTCAGCATTTCCAGTTTCCAACATCAAGATCTATCTTTTCAAGGCTGCCAGAGGAAGAACTCCAAATTCAGGCAAGCCTTCAGTCATATTATCAGAGATCTTGCAAGCTTACAGTACAAGAGTGCTGGTTGTTGTTAGAGGTCTCACAGGGATGCTGGCAACCATAAGCACTCTGAACACTGGTACTACTCATAGGATGATTTCATTCACAGCATTTCAGCTTTCTTTGCTTTTTTTCACATTCATTCAGGCTTTTTCCTACAATTCCCTCTAGCAAAAGAAGTGACACTTTTAGCCCTCCCCTTCATCTGTTTGCCTTCATTTCACACACAAACAAGCACCACACTAGCAACAGTAAGAAAACACACACAAGAATCTCACTTGATTGCAAGATGGCTGCAGAGGACAGAACTTCTTCAGTTCAACAGGACCAATGCCTGCCTCATCCTAATTTTGTTTCTCCCCAAACCATCCCTTTCCATTTGTGCCACCTGCTCTTACAATCACTTTACCTTTTCCATGCACAGCTAAACAGATGAATTAATTAAACATGAAGGAAACATCATCTAGATATGACAGCACAGGCAGACACATTCTACTGTCTGATCTCAGAACACCCTAGACTACTGGCATAAACCCAGCTGGGAGCCACAGCATCATCTCAACACAGCAGCACTTGCTCCACTAACACTCTTACAGCAGTTCTGCTTTTATGCCACACTCATTTCTGAATATTCATAAAACCTGATTAAAAATGCAAGGGCAATCCTCAGTTAGGAAGAATTCTGTTTTCAAATTTCCATATCACAAAACTCAGCTTCCATAGCACTCCTGGATATACCACTGTTCAGGCTGCTGCTTAGATTGCTGGTAGCTCTCTCTCCTCCCAGAATGAGCCCCTCTCTGTTTTTATAGCATTTCAGTGAAGAAGAATGAGAGGTAATCTCAATAATTCTGCCAACACATGAATCTGCAATAGCTAGAGCTACTGAAATACAGGAAGGAAAAGCTGTGAAGGGGCCTGGGGTTCAAAGAAAGATTTTTTTCTCCACAAGTAATTTGAAAAATAATGTACTACAAACCACAAAGCAAGTTGTTCAGAGGAGAGAGAAAAACGAATACAACAGCATTTCCTATGCCAGGCATTGGCAAATGCTGATCTATAAGCTACTACCTAAGTAAGAAACAGTGGGAGATATCCTCTTCCCAAAAGCAAAAAGGAATAAACCCCCAAAACCTACCTGCACATTTTCAACTTTTTCTGTCTCTCCTGCATCTTCTCTATTACAGACACATTCCCAGAGTGCCAGCCTCAAGCAAGCAGACTCTTCCCTATGAAGACAGCTCTCAGTCTTAACAACAGACTATGCTCTAAGGATGTGAGCATGGGGGAGGGAAACTTCAATATTACAACCCATCCATCAGCCACTTCTATAAAGCTCTTTTATTCCAAGTTCATACTTAGCAACTCAAGGTCAAAACTGATGTTGGGAAATGCAAATCTTAAGTCAACCCAGACTTTCACTCCTCAGTCTCTTCTTAACCTACACACAAAAAAAGTGTATATAAAGGATCAGAATCAATCCAAAAGTGACTGGATTAGGTTGTTAATCTACAGTATTAATGATACAGACTAGAAAATATCAGAATATGTGCACTTGGGAGACAATGACTTTGCTAGTTTGGTTTTCTTACAGTTTGGACTAAGTCAATCAGTTGCTGGGAGATTTTCTGGTTTGGTTTCTTTGAGGGGAGGAGGCATTTAAAGATACATATACACAAGGTTTGATTGACCACACCAGAGGGAAAAACAACTGGTTTAAAAAAAAAATAATACAGCCTTTTCCCCTCTGATAAAAAAAAACAAAAGGAACACCTCTCTATTGGCCTTTAGCTTTAAGAAGTCCTGAGTGAGATGTGAACAGCCTTAACAAAGCAGAAAAACAGTTAAGTATTACAGACAAAACAAAAGAAAAAAGCCCACCAAACACACAGAGCAAAGATTTCATTGGCAGCAGCAGAGAAAACAGGATGTATTCCACAGGCTGTAACTATTCTCCTTAGAAACACAATAGTGGAAAAAAGAAAAGTAGTCAAATAAAATAATTCATCATGGTCAAATCCCTGAGGCCAGACTTTTCAGCCACCTCCTTTTTTGCAAGGTTCCAGAGCACGAAGCAGCAGAGACGCCAAATACCTGCGATTACAAGCTTATCCAGGGGATATTTCCCAGGGGTGCCATAACAAGAAATCAATTTACATGTACAACACAAGGATGCTGTAAGACAAGAGAACTCAGACACACAATTGCAATCTAGTATTTAAACCTCCTAATTTTAGAATGACCTGGTAGTCATTAGAATTGTCATCTCGACACTTTAACAAGTTTTACTCTAAGAGCTTACAAATAACATCTTTCATACGGGAGGTGTCCTGCCAAAAGCTTTAAAATGCAGCTTTACTGAATGCCAGTTTGGCTTCCTCCATGCGAATTTGGACACTTGAACAGGATTTTGTAAACTTCCATTGGAAATAAAAGCATACAAAATAAATGTATAATAGTAGTTGGCCAAGGACGACAAAGCTGGGAAGGGGCCTGGAACACAAACCCTATGAGGAGAGGCTGAGGGAGCTGGGGATGTGCAGCCTGGAGAGGAGGAGGCTCAGAGGTGACCTCATTGCTGTCTACAGCTACCTGGAGGGAGGTTGTAGCCAGGTGGGGATTGGTCTCTTCCCCCAAGCAACCAGCAACAGAACAAGGGGACACAGTGTGAAGTTGTGCCAGGGGAGATCTAGGCTGGATGTTAAGAGGAAGTTCTTCCCAAAGGGAATTATTTGCCATTGGAATGGGCTGCCCAGGGAGGTGCTGGAGTCGCTGTCCCTGGAGGTGTTCAAGCAAAGCCTGGATGAGGCACTTAGTGCCATGGTCTGGTTGACTGGATAGGGCTGGGTGCTAGGTTGGACTGGATGATCTTGAAGGTCTCTTCCAACCTGGTTGATTCTATGATCTACTTACAGAGTAAGTGTGTAAGTAATAGGCTATGTAAAATAGCAGACCAACCCACAGTCTAACAAAGCAGTTTAAAATAAGTTATTTCTCTCCAGTAGCTTTTATTTAATACTTAAACCACAAGTTTCATTTAAAGCACCATCATGCATACGAAGTCCTGGCAATTAACTCAGCCTAAAGGGGTGCTTACTAAAGGGAAGGGAAATGTCTTTAATTAGCAGCAACTCAGGATAGCAAGAGACTGCTTTATTTGATCAATTGATGATGATGAAAAAGGTGTTTCCCAGTAATCCTCATTGGAGTTCATTTGCCCCAGGCAAGATGAAGAACAGAACTGCATGGTGTTTTTCTCACCTCCTTAATAAAGCTCCCATCAACAAGATGGGAAAAAAAAGGGTACTGCATTAGCATAACCCAGATCCTTGACAGTTTCAAACAACCTAGCCAAGAACCTTTGTCAGGATTTCAAAAAGAAGCTGCTGCTGAAATTCTTCAGCATGCAGAAGGGTTGTTCAGGACTCCTCCTGCAAACACTGAATGCTCTTCACTCTTCAAGGGACACTGCCGACAGGGTCTGTAAGGTGAGACACCAGAAACACTTTCCATTGTTCCCACTGACATACTTTCCATCTTTCTGCTATCAAGTGTATCACCTTTCAAACACAGCAGTGGATATTTTTGTTGGGAGCATTAAAGGTCTTCCAAAAGAGCACTACAAGGTCAGAAGTCCTCAAGTAAATGGTGGTTTTTTAATACTTTTTAAAAAATGTGGTATTTGGCTGCCAGATTTGTTACTTTTCCTAACTAACACCTTCCCTTACTCATCCTTTCACCAAGAGAAGTGTGGCCAGCAGGTTGAGAGGCGATTCTCCCCCTCTACACTGCTCTCATGAAACTCCACCTGGAGTATTGCATCCAGTTCTGGAACTCCTGTTACAAGAAGGATCTGGATGTGGTGGAACATATGCAGAGAAGGGCCATGATGATGATCAGAGGGCTGAAGCTCCTCTCCTATGGAGACAGAGAATTTGGATTGTTCAATTTGGAGAACAGAAGCCTCCAAGGAGACCTTCTTGTGGCCTTCCAGTATCTGAAGGGGGCTTACAAGAAAGCTGGTGAGGGACTTTTTAGGCTGTCAGGTAGTGACAGGACTTGGAAGAATGGAGCAAAACTAGAAGTGGTTAGATTTAGACTGGATCTTAGAGTGAAGTTCTTCACCATGAGGGCAAGGAAAGGCTGGAACAGGTTGCTCAGGCAGGTGGCAGAAGTCCCATCCCTGGATGTTTTTAAGCCAGGCTGGATGTGGCTCTGAGCAACTTGATCTAGCGTAAGGTGTCCCTGCCCATAGCAGGGGTGCTGGAAGTAGATGATCCTTGAGATCTCTTCCAGCGCTGACATTGCTGTGATTCTGTGATCCTTTTTCAATTAAATGTGCTAAAAGGCCACTCAAGGCCTCAAAACACCTCAGCTGTCCTGATGAGGCTGTTAGTCTTGCCTGCAAATTAGTACCCCTCTTGGACAGCCCTCCAGAAAGACAAGTATGCCAGTGTTCCTGCTTACAACACCTTGAGAAGAGGCAATGCACACAAACTGAAGTACAAGAAACTCCATTTAAACACATTGAAAAAACCTTTCTACTACAAGGGCAGTCAAGCACTGGCACAGGTTGCCCAGGGGGACTGTGGATGCTCCATCCATGGAGATATTAAAACCTAACTGGACACAGTCCTCAGCACCATGCTCAAACTGAGCCCATTCCCAGCAGGCAGTTGAATTAGGGGGTCACATCCAGAGAGTAGTGGTCGACAGCTCAGTGTCCAGATGAAGGATGGTGACAAGTGGTGTCCTTCAGAGATCTCTACTGGGACTAGTGCCACGTAATACTTTTATCAGTGACACAGGCAGTGGGTTTGAGCTCACTTTTGGCAATTTTGCAGGTGACATCAAGATAAGTGGTGTGACTGATATGCCTGAGGTACATGATGCCATCCAGAGTGACCTAGACAAACTTCAGAAGCAAGTCCTTGTGAACCTGATGAGGTTCTATGATGCTATGATTTCCCAAGATGTTGTCCCACATGTAGGATTCTGTGATTTCAATAACCACAAAAAGACCATTTACCCTTCCAGTTGAAAAGCTCTCAATACCTGACCTATGGTGACTGCTCAAGCACCCTCAAGAACTTTTCCTAGAAAAGTCCTGTTCCATTCAAACTCATACAGTCACAGCTTCAACCACAGCCACCAAGGCAGAGAATCACAGAATCAACCAGGCTGGAAGAGACCTCCAAGATCATCCACTCCAACCTATCCCCTAGTCCTATCCAGTCAACTAGACCATGGCACTAAGTGCCTCATTCAGGCTTTTCTTCAACACCTCCAGGCACGGTGACTCCACCACCTCCCTGGGCAGCCCATTCCAATGCCAATCACTCTCTCTGCCAACAACTTCCTCCTAACATCCAGCCTAGACCTCCCCTGGCACAACTTGAGACTGTGTCCCCTTGTTCTATTGCTGGTTGCCTGGGAGAAGAGGCTACCCCCCACCTGGCTACAATATCCCTTCAGGTAGTTGTAGAGAGCAATCAGGGAGAAATCAAAGAAAGAACAACAGCATGCAGTCCAAGTATCTTTTGTAACACCCTGTAAGTGGGGACTGTGCTCCAATGTAAACTCAAACCACACATGACTTCGAGGCTGAGTGATGAGACAGGCTCTGGCCACTCCACTGTCTACATAGAGTTGACACCAAAGCCTGGGATTTGGTGGTGTCTGCCTGTTGTCAGTCATTTTCCAATTTGCTATTGCTGTTGAAAGCTGAGGTATTCTGGGGTTGTCCCTGGTAAGTTCAAACTTCTACTAGAAATGTACCCATGCAGGATTATTTTTTTTAATAGGCCATTAATAATAATCTCAATTAGAAATGCTGCATATGCATAGATGTAACTACTGATAAAACCAAGAGATCATAAACATGCCAACCTGACTGGAGCTCAGATGAAGTCAAGCTTTTGTCTAACACAACCTAATCCACTTTTCTACCAGTTGCACTAGAGAATGCATTTAAATCATCTAAGTATCTTGTGTTGACCTGCAGCAAGTTCTCTCCATCTACAACATTCAGTTCCCAACTTTTGGTCCTGCTGTTCACAGGCTGCAGCTGTTCCCAGACTGAAACAAGTTTCACAATTTGTCAGCAGAGTTCCTATGGAAAAAGCTACTGTTATTTTCAATGTCAGGAAAAGGGGTGGGAGAGGACAACAGGCTCTGTTAGAACAACAGAGTCAGAACATCCCCCCGCCTTGAAGAGCACTCCCTCCTCTATCACATACCACAGCTCTTCAGAGGGGACATCAAAAGCTACATAATTCAAGCCAAACTCAGCAACCAGTGGGAGCAGGCAAGAGAACTGCACAGGGATTTGGTCTGGCTGACCATCAAGGAGGGGCACAGTATCTCTGTAGCAGACACAGAACAAGCAGAGGATTTTCACAAAATCACAGAAACCTTCAGGTTGGAAAAGCCCCTCAGGATCACCAAGCCCAACTGATTTCCCTACTCTACAAGGTAGGTGCACCCTAAACCATATCCCCAAGCACCACATCCAAATGACCTTCAAACACATGCAGGGTTGGTGACTCAACCACCTCTCTGGGCAGCCCATTCCAATGTCTGACCACTCTTGCCATGAAAAAAAGAGTGTCCTAATGTCCAATGTAAACCTAACCAGTTGCAGCTTGAGGCCATTCCCTCTTGTTGTATCAGTAATTACCCGTGAGAAGAGAGCAGCACCAACCTATCCAAAACATCCTTTCAGGTAGCTGTAGACAACAACGAGGTCTCCCCTCAGCCTCCTATTTTTCAAACAAAAAGCTACAGCTCCTTGGGTTGCCCTTCATAAGATTTATTCTCCAGACCCTTCACAGCTTTGTTGCCCTTCTCTACACTCACTCCAGCACCTCAACATCCCTCTTGTAATGAGGTGTCCGAAACTGAACACAGTACTCGAGGTGTGGCCTCACCAGAGCTAAGTACAGGGGGACAATCACCTCCCTACTCCTGCTGGACACAGCATTTCTAATCCAAGCCAGGATGACGCTGGCTTTCTTTGGGCACACCACTTGCTCATATTCACTTGCTTGCTTGTCCATTAGGACTCCCAGTCCTTTTCTGCCAGACAGCTTCCCAGCCACACTCTGTCTTTGTGATATCCTCCACCTCAGGCAAACACTCTATGGATTTCTAATTACTTGCTCTTCCTCCAGACCTCAAGAAAGCCCACAACAATTGCGAAACCTTAGGTTCTTCAACTCAAACTTTTTTAAGCCACACTTGAAACTGCATCTTCTAGCTTGATGTCTATGTGTTAAGACTAGACTTTGTCAGGGCAAAGAGCCTTCTGATCACAGTTAAATCTCTATTGCCAAGTGTTTTCTAATGCTTTAAGGAAATATGTGGTCATTAAGTAGATCAATGCTGCACTTTCACCTTCTTTCAAGGTAAGCAATCAGGGTCCCACTCTGCTCCATGCAACAGATTTGTTGCTGAAAGGCAGCCCTGTCCTACCATGGACCCAGAGAGTGGTGGCGAATGGTGCCACATCCAGCTGGCAGCTGTCACTAGTGGTGTCCCTCAGGGATCAGTGCTGGGCCCCATCCTCTTTAATATCTTCATAGATGATCTGGATGAGGGCATCGAGTCAGTCATCAGCAAGTTTGCAGATGACACCAAGCTGGGGGCAGATGTGGCTGGGTTGGAGGGCAGAAGGGCTCTGCAGCAGGACCTTGACCGCCTGGACAGATGGGCAGAGTCCAAGGGGACGGCATTCAATAGCTCCAAGTGCAGGGTGCTGCACTTTGGCCACAACAACCCCATGCAGAGATACAGGCTGGGGTCAGAGTGGCTGGAGAGCAGCCAGACAGAGAGGGATCTGGGGGTGCTGATTGATACCCGCCTGAACATGAGCCAGCAGTGTGCCCAGGTGGCCAAGAGAGCCAGTGGCATCGTGGCCTGCATCAGGAATGGTGTGGCCAGCAGGAGCAGGGAGGTCATTCTGCCCCTGTACTCTGCACTGGTTAGACCACACCTTGAGTACTGTGTTCAGTTCTGGGCCCCCCAGTTTAGGAGGGACATTGAGATGCTTGAGCGTGTCCAGAGAAGGGCAACGAGGCTGGGGAGAGGCCTTGAGCACAGCCCTACGAGGAGAGGCTGAGGGAGCTGGGATTGGTTAGCCTGGAGAAGAGGAGGCTCAGAGGTGACCTTATTGCTGTCTACAACTACCTGAGGGGAGGTTGTGGCCAGGAGGAGGTTTCTCTCTTCTCTCAGGTGGCCAGCACCAGAACAAGAGGACACAGCCTCAAGCTACGCCAGGGGAAATTTAGGCTGGAGGTGAGGAGAAAGTTCTTCCCTGAGAGAGTCATTGGACACTGGAATGGGCTGCCCGGGGAGGTGGTGGAGTTGCCGTCTCTGGAGCTGTTCAAGGCAGGATTGGACGTGGCACTTGGTGCCATGGTCTGGCCTTGAGCTCTGTGGTAAAGGGTTGGACTTGATGCTCTGTGAGGTCTCTTCCAATCCTAATAATACTGTGATACCACCAAGACAAGGGAAGGCAAGGAGATTGTCTCACAGCCACCTTGTTTGCTCCAGCTTTTCTATCTTTGCTGAAGGTAAAGATCATTGCTGCAGAATAAAATTCTGTGTATTTTACAATGATTATGTAATAGTACCTGCAACTACAATTTCAGAATCAGCTGTAACGACCTATTTCCATTCAAACCACCCTCAACATCTCGCTCGCCTCGCCAGGATGAGGTAAGCCCTACACGATGCTACCCAGGATTTCAGCAAGCGCGGAGGCAGAGCTGCTTTGGCACATGTTGCACAACCAGGGCTGAGCCCAGCTGCAGCCCAACACAGTCACGGCCCCCCCTCTCCACGGAACTGCTCCCCACGGGGCTCGGGGCTGTCCCAGCCTGCCCAACAGGACTGCACATGCTCCCCCATTGCGAGGGCAGCAGTCAGAGATACCGGGAAGGGTGTTGGCCCGGCACAGATCAGTTGCTATACCAGTTTGCCATACCTCGGCTTCCATCAGGCTCCCAAACACAACTGGTACAAAACATTTCCATCTCCCACTTATTGCCCCTCTACTTCCTACTTCACCTATCCCCTATGGCACGCATTCAGCTGTGCAAACTGACTTTTTGTGATAGGTATGCTTGTTCCTTACTGCGCTCTTAAGCCATCACACACACATGCTGCTAAACAAAAAGCAGCTGACCAGGAAGAACCAAGCAATAACCACCTACATTTCCTTTAGTAAAGAAACAGTCTAATGAACCAGCTTTAGAAGACAGTATCTAAACACACAAGGCACACAGAATTTTTATTCTTTCTCCCTCATAACACTCATATTTAAAACCTCACTGCTCACAAAGTAGGGCCTACATCTTTTGCACACTACAAATCAAAACAGTGTAAAGGGGACCACTACCATGTCCTTCATTGCATTGTTATCCATATACACAGTCTTCCACACAGAAACACCTACAGTGTCTCATACATGTGTTGGAGAGGGCAGAAAATCATCCAAGATCTGAGAAGAATTAAAAAGGATTTTATTTGCATGATGTCCAGAATAAGTGGGATGGGAGGATGGATGTTCTTGGCTTGTTTGTGCTGTCTTTCTTCTAAATTGAAAATCAATTATCACACCTCAAAAAAAAAACCCAACACCAAAACCAACCAAACCAAAGCAAACCAAACAACACCCAAAACCCAACCAAAAATAAACCCCACCCACTGTTTTAGATAGGTTTTGTAAGAGCTTGTTCCAATTTCCTGCTATCTGGCTTCTTTTTTCTAATTCAAAATGTTTTAAAGCATCTCTAAGGACAATGTGGCTAACATTTTGAGGTTGTCTTCTTAACATTTAAAAGATAACTGCATTAGCCAAACATCACTTGGTTTTTCAACTCACTCAAGCAGATTCAGTTACTCACCATCAACTAGATACTGAATAGGAAGGGAAAGCCAACACAACTCACTTGGGAGCTCTTTCCTCCCATACAATAGGAACAAAAGGTGCCACTAGAGATAACCCACAAAACACTCTTCTCCAGTCCTGCTGAGCTTCCTGTAAGCAAAGTGACGTTTGCTGCCAGAAGCCAAAACTTGCCAATGTAGAAGAGAGAAGACAGATGTCCCTTTGCCAGAAGAAAGACTAAGCTTGCTTTCTTACTCAAACCCAAGCTGCTGAGAAAGCTTACCAACACAAGAACCAGACACAGAAGAACAGAAGCCAGCAAACAGCAATATTAAAAGATGGTGACCAACACAACAACCAGACACAAAAGAACAGAAGCCAGCAAACAGCAATATTAAAAGATGGTGACCAACACAACAACCAGACACAGAAGAACAGAAGCCAGCAAACAGCAGCATTAGAAGATTGGTGACCAACACAACAACTAGACACAGAAGAACAGAAGCCAGCAAAGAGCAGCATTAGAAGATTGGTGACCAACACAACAACCAGACACAGAAGAACAGAAGCCAGCAAACAGCAATATTAAAAGATTGGTGACCAACACAACAACCAGACACAGAAGAACAGAAGCCAGAAAACAGCAATATTAAAAGATGGAGAAAGCTCTTCTGTGGCCAGCATTTTGGTACTAAAATGGAACCTCCCCAAAAAAAAAGGGAGGATCAAGGAGAAAGAAGAGTATTCAAGTACATTACATAACTATTGAAAATATTCTGGAGAAGTCTCTTGCTTTCATTTTCCACCTGGCCATTCAACCAGAAAAATAAAATAAAACCAAAACTTGACATATCTACTTTAGTTTTCCCATTATCATTAACATTAATATCTACTGCTGGCAGAAAAATTAAGTGGCTCAGTTCTTCAACTAGCATACATACGCTCAAATTTACTTCAGGAGGCATCAGTTATAGCCTTAATCTCTGAAAAGTCACTATCTTAAACAGAATTTGCTTAGTTGACTGCATATTGCTTTTACTGTAATCAGTCTGTAGTCTAACTCAACAGATCTACTAGTTAAGGTGTAAAATTTCAGATTAAAACAGAGCTGCTGCTTATGTAGATCAGGAAGGCTAAACCAAATGAAAATATTTAAATGTTCTTTCAGTTCAAAAGTTGTAAGAAAGCAGCCACAGAATGCATTACAGTGAATTCCTTTGATTGTTTATTTCAAGTAATCCCTGGATACTCTTAATTCCACCACTTTAATGGTGTAAATAGAATCACAGAATCAGTCAAGGTTGGAAGGGACCACAAGGATCATCTAGTTCCAATCCCCCTGCCCTGGGCACGGACACCCTACCCTAGATCAGGCTGCCCAGAGCCTCATCCAGCCTGGCCTTAAACACCTTCAGGGATGGGGCCTCAACCACCTCCCTGGGCAACTCATTCCAGCCTCTCACCACTCTCATGCTGAACAACTTCCTCCTCACAGCCACCCTGAACCTACCCCCCTCCAGCTTCACTTCATTCCCCCTAGTCCTGTCACTCCCTGAGATCCTGAAAAGTCCCTCCCCAGCTTTTTTGTAGGCCCCCTTCAGATACTGGAAGGCCACAATAAGGTCACTTCGGATCCTCCCCTTCTCCAGACTGCACAGCCCCAACTCTTTCAGTCTGTCCTCATACAGAGCTGCTGCAGCCCCCTGTGCATCCCAGTGGCCCTTTTCTGGACACTCTCCACCACATCCACATCCTTCTTGTAATGGGGGCTCCAGAACTGGACACAGTACTCCGGGTGGGGTCTCACCAGAGTGGAGTAGAGGGGAAGAATCACCTCTCTTGTTCTTGATTTAGTCCCCTTTAGAGAGCAATAGACATGTCTGTGTTTGGAAGAGAAGCATTGAAAATGAGCAAGGGGACATACATGGACAAGATTAAGATCACTTCCTATGGTGCTCTCCACTGTGGCACAACCCCAGCCAGGAGGGCCTCATACTGAGACTAACAGAGAGGGGAATGAAATGGAGGGAGGAGAGTGTCACCTTCTCCTGTCTTTGTCTTCCAACCCCTTACCTCATTATTCCCAAATCACACCAACCAACAGACATCCAGAGCATCTTGTATTTGAGGAAGAGGAAGTGCCCAAGTCCAGTTTGATCAGGCATGATCTAAGTGGCAAGGTGCAGAGCAGACACATAAACTGCCACTCCTCAGAGCAAGCAGCACTGCAGATGAGAGAGGCAGCTCAGAGCACACCCTGGGTGGGGAGCCTAAACTGCTAAGGGAAAGAAGGAAGAGAAGAGGAAAGGAAAAAATTAACAATCAGGCCTTAACCTTAAAAGCATGTAGAGCAGTGGCTCCAACAGTGAAATTACAAGAGAAGTTATGGCAAAAACAATTACTCAGCGTTGCCTCTCTCCACAGGCATAGCTACCCTGACTCCGGATTGCAGTGATGTCAGTTCAACCACATTCAGTAGGATCCTAAACTATGATTCTAGCTACTTAAAATGTTTAAAAGGCAGGATAATCTCATATACACAATGCTGATTAAAGGCCAAGAGGCCAATAAATTAATAAATAAACCCAGCCTAACACCATCATTCACAAATGACAAAGTGAAAATTAAAACAGTAATAACCAAGAGGAGAGCCTGAAGCCCGAAGAAGCCCTGCCCAACTAAAATATGGTACAATATAAATACAAACAACTTGCAAAGTCCACCCACGTTAATCTGTGCTTAAGCCCCAGGTAGAAAGGTATTTCTGCTAGTCTCTTAAGTGGCATGTCATTCAGGCTCTCTGGAGACTGCCATCCGACCAGCAGGTTTCCTACCCAACTTACAGCCAAGATCAACATTTAATTACCATGTTTAATTGATCTCGTTAACTGTTAGGGTGGACAGCTTTGATCCCGCCTGCTGATAGCTAGTTTATGACTGCAGCAGAAACTGGGACTTTGCATGAGTGCCAAGTCTTCAACGTGCATTTTTCAATCTTTTCTACTTGTCAGTCTCCCCTTCTGTTTGTGTTGCACCAGTGCTCCTGATAACAGCAGCCACAGTGCATGTCTTTGGCCATCGTATTATTTATTTGAATATGGGGGGGGGGGGGAGAAAGAGGAGGAAAGGGAAACTGCTGCCCTCCACTCAGAAATGCAGAAGAGGGTCAGGAATTATCACAGTGAATTTGGCCTTGGCAATGGTAAGCACAGCATCCCATGGCGGATGGCAGCTGGCACCAAACGCTTTGGAGGGAGGTGCAGGATTCACTAAGCACATGTGGGACAAATCTGCTCCCATCCCCCTTGAAAGCCTTGCTTGACTCTCCACTGATTAGGGGCTGGTTTAAATTCCAGGACAGAGGGTTTGAAGAATTTCAGTGGCTTTCCACTGTGTTGTTTTACGTTTGTTAATAGGTTCACCAAAAAAATGCTGGAACTTCACATTAGCAGCTTAGGAGAGAAGCCCACAAGACCAAGATTACTAGCTCACTCTCAACCAAGCTGAGACTCTGCCAACACTAATAGGAAGAGCAACTTCTGAAGAGATTTTGTTGTATCCTAAAGTATCTAAGAGCCTTCAAAACAGATCCTAATTAAAAACAACTAAATACAAGTATGTTTAATTCATTAACTACCTCTCCTAAACATTGTTTTCCTGAATGATCAAGCCAATCATAAGGTCTATGGAAATAAATCTTCATAGGTGGCATATAATAGGTTCTGAGCAATGTACAAAGCAGCTCTGCATTTCAGCCAAAGAGTGTCAACTGTTTTCTAAACAGCAAGCCAAGCCTCATCAAACTGAATTCAGCTGGAGATTTGCCACTCAGCAGGACAGCGACTTGGCCTACTGTCCCCATGGGAAATCTTTCTCTAACTCAGACTTTCTTCCTGCTTATTTCAAATGAAATCTCCTTTGGATCAAGTTGAACTTCCACAGATAATTAGTCTTGCACCAGCTAAATAAAACAAGAGCTACACTGCTTCTGAGCAGCAATCTGAATAATTACAAAAGGGTGAAAGAGAAAAATCTTTCTTTTTGGGGGGTGTTTTTTGTGGGTTTGGTTTTCCTTCTTTCCAAGGGGACCTTAGCAATTAGCTGTTTAACGTGGTTTGATCTTTGCTGCTGAATCTCTGTATTACACAGCAAAAGAAGAAAGTACCATAGTGCACAACCATCTCCTGAGTACTGTAGTTCTCAAACAGGATTAAAACAATTTTTTTTTCCACCTGAAAGTCAGTCCTTCTGCAGCAAAACTTCCTCAACAGCACACCAGGGTTCTGGTGATTGGTTTGAGGTTTTTGGGTGTGGTGTGGTTTGCTGGTTTGGGGTTTGTGGTTTTGTTTCTTTTTTTTTTGGGGGGGGGAGGGTGTGTGTGTGGGGGGGGGTGCTTTTGTTTGATTGCAGGTTGGATTTTTCCCCTAAATCATTTCCTAAAGAAGGTATCTTCTCATTATAACAAAATGATCAATATCTTCTGCACTCTATTCTTATACTAGAAGCTATAGAAAGCCCAGAAGTCAGTCAGTTCATTCATCTCCTGCCTACTGTTGATACTGTCTCAAATAATGCTCAGTTAGGTTAGGGATGGAGGAGGGGTTTCCCTAGGAATAAGCTGAATAAAGCTTCCTGTCCGACTAGGGCAGGAAATGTGTTCCAGTACTGCCTTGCACACAAAGAGTGGAAAATACTACGTGAAACAGCAGGAGATGAAGCGTAAACTGGATTGTCCTTCCATCATGCAGACAAATAAAATACTCATCCTCCCAGCTCTCCTGCACTGATGTGCTTAAACTTGGAAAACACCCATACAGATTCTGCATGAACACCAAATGATGATGCTGTGCCTTTAAAACCAAACACAGAGAGATTTTAAAGAAAAACAACAAAGCTAATTGGGAGGTATCATTTCCTTGCTCCCACAGGATCAGTTTCTTCTTGTTAGAATGGGAGGTACCATTGGCCAAACCCCATCCTACTACTTGAGAAACTGTAGCAGGAGCTGTCATTAGGTTAACCTCCCAGCATTTCTCTCAAAACACCTCTTCAGAAAGACTGAAAATAGCATCAAGATAAAGGGAAAGCCCCTCCAGTCTGTCAGACTTCTAGGATTCACAAAGAGAACAGCAATATTCAATTTTGCAGAAGTATCTGCAGATGGTTCAAGGAAAGTATGAATAGAAAAAAAAGGTCCTTCATGCCCTATAAAAACAGTGACTGTTTAAGGCCTTGCAGTGCTTCCCAAGAGCTGGCCTTGTCATGCACTCAAGATTTCTCTGCTGGCATCATATGTCTTTTGATGAGCTCTAATCATTTCCAAGAGGCATTTGTCGTCACCCACCCGGACCTTTAAGAACTGAAAGTGATGAAAACTACATCACCCAATGCTAGGTCACATCTACAGATACACACTGCTAGAAGATGAAAAGCTGTTAAGCAAATCCCATGGCGTAAAACATATCAGGGCAGCTGGATGCTGGAAATACAACAAAACACCACACAAAACAGCACACACATAAGCTTAATGAAAACCTGATGAAAGACTTTTTTAAAGCACTGGATCTAATTCTCTAGAGGTGACTAGTGTAGTTAAACTAAGGTCACAAGCAGAGCATGCTACACTTGGATTTTATAGTTCTATATAATGGCTCATCTTGAGCCATTACTGCTTCCCACCATCATGAGTTATAAACCAGTCACCAGCCCCACGGGGATATGTCTCATTGTATTTTGATGTCCTTTCTTATTGGCTCATCATGCAAATCTCAAATGCATGTCAGGAAAACATTTTACTTCAAAACAACCTTGTATTCAAATAGTCAGACACCACTTTCTTAGTTGGAGGCCATGAAGAGAAGCTCCTCTACTACTCTAAATGGAAAGTTTAAGACAGCCAAACCAAACCAGAAAGAGCTGAACCATTCCAGAAAACTCTAAAGTCTGTGGTCGACCCTCAGAAAACAAACCATTACTAAGACTGCATGCAACTCCAAGCTACCATCGATATCCTGAAATGGATGTGAAATTAAACACCTGGAAATCAGCCCCCACAGTTAAAGGGCACAGCCGAAGCCCAGCCACTATTGATAGATGAGAAAGTTTCCCCATAGTAAGGGTTGCAAGGACATAGCACCAATACTAACCAGTTTGCCACATCAGAAAGTTCTACCACATGCAGTGCAACGAATGGAGGTACTTGAACTAATGCATTGACTACAGGATATCAAAGAGTCTAAGAGAAAACTGCAGAGATCAAGATACATTTATCTGTTAATCCTCCAACATGTGTATCTAGAAGCACACAGGACACACCGTACAGCCAACACAGGCTGTGACTGTAAAGGATGACTAAGTGAAGACAAAGAGCTTTGCCCTGCTTGCTTGCCCTCCCTCACATGCCCCATCAATACTCAGCGAGGAACAAGCACTAACAGACCCCTGTTATCTGAAGGATATTACATGGAAACTTTACTTTGAAACAAAATGATGACAGTACACAAAGTATGTACCTTTCTCAAGCACCAGAAACAGACATAATGGAACTTAGACTAGCTGCCAGTCTGCAGCGAATTCCCAAGAAGCAGATGTGACCCAATTTAAAGTTTGCTGGTCCTTCCCAAATAAAATCATAGGAGAGCTACCTTGGAACTTTCAGTTCCAAGTATTGTCATGGGCCTGCAAACAGAACAAAAGCCATTTATTCAAGCAGAAACTACCCATTATTTGAAAGGGTGTACAATGTCCTGTCCCATCACCCTGAAAGCCAAAGCAAAATACCCAGGTCATCTGATACAATACCACGCTGCATCTGCTTCTGCTTTACAGGAGATACAGTAGTTTACAACATTTTCTACACAAGAAAAGACTTATGAGAAATGGGAAGGCACTTAAATTTGTTTACAATCCTTTGTTCTTCTTACAGTCCCACAAACAGCTTTCTCCATAAAGCTTCTGGATCTTCAAAAATGAGAAGTGAAAATCCCCCTTTGTCATTGTTCCCAAACAAAGTCAGCATTATTAAACCATTCTCTTTGTTTTACAGGTATTTCTCCTTAATGCCAGCAAACAGGGTTAAACTTGCAGACAGGCCTTCATGACTTGTATTATAGAGACCTTCAGCATGCTAACTACAACTGATGATGCCACTCAATCTCCTTGGCCAAAGTACAAGGTATCAAGGTATAGAAAGCATGTAAGAAGAGAATTGACATGATTTTATGTGCAACTTTGTGTCAATATGCTTGGCTTACGAATCAATTCCTTATGACCCATAGGTAAATAAAATAACCTTCTTGTACAAAATATCTGTATTTCCTATAATTAAAGAGAATTATATATAAAAAGCTTTAGAAAGAACGAAATTATTGTTAATTCTCTTTGCCCTTAATAAATGAGATCCTTGAAAAACAAATACTAGCAGCAGCAATGCAGCTGTTAAGTAGTGAAATTAAATCTGACAGCAGAGACGCCACTTACAAACAATTTAAAGCCAAATTAAGAAAGCAAAACATAAGAACTGTGTTCCACTTTGGGGAATTGCAATGACAACAGAAGAGATCAAATTAAAAGCAATAACAGGCTTAGCTCACAGAACAGAGTTGTGATTAAAAAAAATAAATAGTAAACATATAAACTGTGCAAAACGATGACCAGGTGCATTAATTGTCTGACACACAAAATTTCAGGGCTCACACAGTGCAGCACCCTTCCCTTTAGATGAGTCTGATCAGTGCACAGTAATAGTTAGCTCCTTATTTAAAATAGATGAATGTATACTGCTTCCTCTGAGGGCAATGATGTAATGCATCACCATACTGCAGGTATCCCCAGTACTCTCATTCTGATTTCAAGTCTGACTGCACCACAGCATGCTGAACTGTAACATAACTGTATTGGCAGAAAAGGATCTACCTGTCTTAGCAAGGAAGAGAATCTCCTTGAGTTTGCCAAGCAGTTGCAAAGCATCAAAAAAGTCAGAGTGCTTATCACAAAGCTTTGGTCTAACACAAACCCCAGAAACAGCCTTTTGGTAAGGGTAATGGAACTTTCCCTTCTTTGGAAGAACTATATCCTGAAGTATATCATAAGGAGTTAAACAGGTAAGTTACCCATACAGAGTTCATACTCTTTGAATCTTACGTGTGAAAGGCCTTCCTTATCAACTTTGCCCATAAGTATGCCATATGCAAAGTAGTTTTTCTCTTAAATGGAAGTAAGAAGGCTCAGTGGTCTCTGAGCAGCAATCCTATTTAGGCGAGGCTTATTATCTCACACAGCTGCCACAGAAGTTGCAACACGGTTCATGGGATTCCTAAATGTTTCCAGCAGATTGAGAAAGCAAAGCTGATGTTGCAAGCTACCATTCACTGTGTCTGCGGGGAGCTAGGACACACACAAATGAAACTCCGTGTAGCTGACATAATCACATAAAAACTGTTTCTCCAAATTCGGACCAAGCTTGGAAACAAACCTTTTCCTATACCTGTGAGTAGCTGTACAATTAGCTGCTTCTGAGGACCCCTTTCACAGGCTCAGAAAGAAACTCATCAAGACTCTCCTCAGACCGTCCTACTTAGGACTCTGAGGACAAATCCGGACCTTGCTGCTTGTGCACAAACGAAGTTGAAAATATAACCTTGAGATCAGTTCTGGACACAGAGCAGACACTCAGGAGAACCGAGCGACACAAATCCAGCTGCAAAGTACATCCAGGTTTCTATTTACTGAGGTCTTCCCATGCACATACAAAAGGATTAATCAGGCATGCGGGCTGAACTGTCAGAAGCCCGGCTGATCGAACGACTAGGGCAAATCCCCCACAAACACATGAACAGTTCCACCCAGCCCTCCCTCAAGATGACCGAGCTGGAAGCGTTGACAAGCCGCCGGCCTCCTTCACCCCGGCCACCCTCGCTCCAGACGCCCTCTCCCCATCGATCAGGCTTCTGTCGGACAGGGGCACCGAAAAAACACCGGCAGGCACTGGCCCCGCACGCTTTCATCTCCCTGACGGGAGCCGTCAGGACAGAGCCCGAGGCCGGGGTCCGCGGGAGGGGGCAAGGAGCGCCGCGCCGCAGCGGGCAGGGCACCGGGAGGGGCCCAGGCGGGACGCCAGAGGCGGCTGCCGCCACCTGAACGCGGGGAGAGACGAGGATGCTTAACTTTTCCCTTTCTTTTCTTTCTTACACAAATAAATAAATAAAGAGAAGCTTGCCGCGCAAACCGCCCCGGCGCGGGGCGGGCGCCCCCCGACCGGCTCCCCTCCGCCCCTCAAACCACAGCCCGGGAAAGAGCGGCACTCACGGATCTTGACTTTGCGGTGGTCGAGGCTGGCGAGGAGCGCCTCCAGGGCGCCGAGGCGGCGCTGGAGCCGGGCGTTGCGGTGGCAGAGGGAGTCCGCCTCGGTGAGGATCCCGCCGAAGATGTCGCCGGCGCAGCGGGAGAGGTCGGAGAGCTGCATCAGCAGCGACACCAGCGCGTACGAGCTGACCTGCTCCAGGGCCCCGAAGAGTGGCACCGCGCCGCGGCGGCGACCACCGCCCCCCTCCTCTGTCCCGGCGTGGTCCCCCGGCGCCGGGCCGCCCCGCTCCGCGCCGTCCCCGCCGGCCTCCTCCAGCCTGCACAGCTTCAGCGGCTCCAGGGTTCGCAGGGGGAACGGCATCGCGGCCGGGGAAAGGAGGGCAGCTCAGGGCGCGGTAGCGGGGTGTAAAGGCTAAGCGTCCGCGGCACAAAAAGTCTTCATCCGCGCAGCGGCGGCGCTGACAAAAGTTCAGAAGAGGAGAGAGAGAGAGGGAGGGAGAACAACAACGGCAAATGAATCGGGGCGGGAGGGCGGCCAGGCTACGCGCTCCAAGGCTGAGGTGCAGCCGCCTCAGCGGAGGGGGAGCCGCGCGCGGCGCCCATGTGCGGGAGCGGCCCCCGGAGGAGGGAGCGGCCCCGGGAGGAGCAAGGGAGGAGGGGAGGAGAGCGGGGCAGTCGCCGCAACAACGCCGCACGGCGGGCGCGGGGAGAGACCCGGGAGGCGCAGTACTGCCCCGCGGCCGGGAAGCAGGAATGAGTCCGGCTATGCCTCCCTGAAGAGGAGATTGAAAGGTGGGGGAAGAGGAAGCGTGGGAGAGGGGCTGGAGCGCCCTGGATGCAGCCACAAAGAAGGAAAGTCAGCCAGGGAGAGAGGAGGGGAGCAGGATAGGGAGAGGAGCCCAGAGCAGCCCCACCTGGGCAGCCCCGCGCAGTTGCAGGCACTTTCCTGAACGCACCAAACTCCCAACCCGGAAAGCGAGAGCTGGAAAGAGAGGAGGAGAGAGGGGAGCGAAATGAAGCCAACAAACCAGGCTTCACGAAACTGGGAACAGAAACGAGGCCGCCGCCTACCTGTGGCTCCCCGAACTGGAGCCTCTGCCAGAACCTCACCCTTCCTCGCCAGCCAACAGCTGAGGTCGCCGCCGCTGCTGGTGTGGCCCGTCCCGCCTGCGCTCGCCGGGGGGAACACCAGCCCCCTCTGACTCCGGCGCCACCGCCTCCTCCTGCCCCCGGAGAAGGGACAAACAAAATACGGAGCAAGTCCTCGCCAGCGTCGTGCTTCAGCTTCTGCAGCCGTGCCCCGCGTCAGGCCGGAGATGCTGCTCGTAGACAGGGGAGGAAGGATAACCTGTCTGGGACACGCGAGTCGCGGTGCGAGCAGAGCTCCAGTTATTGTTTGTGATCAATTTTTAGTAAGATTTGGAGTAAGATAGAAAAAGCGAAGTTTGAACCTGGCAGCACAACATCGAATATCGCTGCACCAAACGCTGTCCCAGCACGTAATTCTGGTGCAGGCCAAAGGCAGCCCCTGAGCTTTGCCTACCGTGTAAGACCCAGGCAGCTCCTGGCAGAGGTGGCCGCTCTGATGGACTGTTCCCCACAGACCCAATTTAGTTTGCCAGCAACTGCCAACAGCTGCTATTTAATTTTAATTGGACGGTGCCCTACTGGCTCTGCCTCTGCTATGGGATAAATTGAGGAACACAATCTCTCTCTTCTTGTGAAAAAGGACTCTGGGGAAAACTGATTGTGTAGCCCCTTCCTGCCTCGCACGTAGCTCCTGCTGTAGCTGATGAACCTGTGTGATGAAAGAATCAGTTGGAGAGGGAAGGATAGACAGATCTACTGCCACGGTCTAGTTGATTGGTTAGGGCTGGGTGCTAGGTTGGACTGGATGATCTTGGAGGTCTCTTCCAACCTGGTTGATTCTATGATTCTATGATACTGTGTCATTTCGTTAGCATCTTGAGGATACATAAATGATAACAAAATATTCTGCACTCTCATATGTAGTTTTAGCCTTGGTTACTTAAGGGAAACCTGAAGAAAACTATTCCACCAGCACACAAAGGAGTTTGGGAGCAAGGCCACAGACAATTTCATTAGCATCTTGAGGATACATAAATGATAATAAAATATTCTGCATCAGGAATGGTGTGGTCAGCAGGAGCAGGGAGGTCATTCTGCCCCTGTACTCTGCACTGGTTAGACCACACCTTGAGTCCTGTGTTCAGTTCTGGGCCCCCCAGTTTAGGAGGGACATTGAGATGCTTGAGCGTGTCCAGAGAAGGGCGACGAGGCTGGGGAGAGGCCTTGAGCACAGCCCTACGAGGAGAGGCTGAGGGAGCTGGGATTGGTTTAGCCTGGAGAAGAGGAGGCTCAGGGGTGACCTTATTGCTGTCTACAACTACCTGAGGGGTGGTTGTGGCCAGGGGGAGGTTGCTCTCTTCTCTCAGGTGGCCAGCACCAGAACAAGAGGATACAGCCTCAGGCTGCGCCAGGGGAGATTTAGGCTGGAGGTGAGGAGAAAGTTCTTCCCTGAGAGAGTCATTGGACACTGGAATGGGCTGCCCGGGGAGGTGGTGGAGTCGCCGTCCCTGGAGCTGTTCAAGGCAGGACTGGACGTGGCACTTGGTGCCATGGTCTGGCCTTGAGCTCTGTGGTAAAGGGTTGGACTTGATGATCTGTGAGGTCTCTTCCAACCCTGATGATACTGTGTGATACTGTGATACAACGGAATACAAACTAAAGGCTCAGTGGCAGTCACAAGAGTTAAAATCTACAGGAAACACTTTTAGGGGTGACACTCATATGCAAAAGTTGCAAGTCAACAATTCTTCTAGTACACTAATCAAGAAAAGACTTTCATCTTCATGGCTTCCTTGGGAAAAACAAAGAAGTAAAAAGAGCAATGTGATCTAGTGTTAATCAAAGAACAAAACTACCTTGATTCTATGTTCTAAAACAGTGGGAAGAAAACAAGCAAAGAGCTCAGCTAAGATGTCAGCTGAAAAGAACCCATAGCAACGTATCTGCTCAGGCAGGTATCATAAGACCGTGAGCATATTTTCTTAATGGAAATAACTCTTTAATTATTATTATTTTGAAATGGGCATGTAAAAAATGTTAAAAGATGCATTTACCAGTCTATTATCCTTTCTGAAAGCTCAGATAGAATTCTGATACTGCAAATCTTTCTGCATTTTCTTATGTGCGAGTAGAAAAAAGCATTTAAAACAGATTCAAGTGCAGGGAGAAAAAAAAATCAAGAAATCAAAACTTTAGGCAGCACTTAAGTGCAGTAAAGAGCCTCAGTTACTGTGAACGAGCATAATTCCAGTGTCAGTGAAGACTACATTACCTATTTCCCTGGTTCCTACATATGGGAATAAGGTCTCATAGAAAATAAAGTCTTTTTAGGAGTGACAAACCAAGTTAAGATATAAATCTGAACTTTAAATTCACTGACATTTCCAAAACATTCAGAGTCTGTGCATTTGTTCCAGAACAATATCTTTTTCATCATTAATGTACTTGGGTCTGGTTTTATTGGATGGGCTGTTACTGTATGGAATATACAGAAAAATACAAGTGCTAAAGAGAAGTAAATGTAAATTGCTGAATTGTGAGCAGGGATTAACTGAAACCAGTATAGGATAGTCTCTGAGCTTATTTCTTCACATGCTAAAGAAAGGGACACAGGAAGTGAAATGGAGCTTAAATACTTGCACTGTTGGAGATTTAAAGTATTCATAGTGCTGGAAAGGAAGCATGTAAAACTTCCAAGTTCAGCCGAAATACAGACTTTCTTTGGGACAACACTCCATCCCCCTCAGATACCTGTGTATGTTGTCTGCTCCAAGTGGTTATAGCTGGAAAATATTTTTCTGGCAGCACCTTGAGAATGTTCCTGCCCCTTTCTTATACTACCGTGGGCTGTGGGGAGCCCCAGGGCAAAGCAGGCACCACCAGCCAGGGCACAGTGCCTGGCAGGGCAGCCTGCTCGTGGGTGAGCCACCTCTGCAGCTCAGGGCCCTAACATGTTCCTATCAACACAGTTTGTGGCAGTCATGGTGTGTAAGTGGTGGGAGTGTGGGGCTGTTATAGTTGTGCCTGCTAGTGAAGGTGGTCTATGAGTTCAGTGGGCAGCAACCTCTTTCACTTGTGCAGCTACACTTGTCAGAGCTGTGACCTGATATGCTTGGTCTCACACCTGCAAATGCCCTCAGTCAGGAGTGGGAGATACTCTCAAAGGAGGAGCAGAGCCTAGAAAATCAAAGTGCCAGGGAGGAAGGCAAACTAAATGACAGTGGAGACTTCACTAAATATTTCAAGTCAACACTCGTTTAATTTCTAATGAAAGTTCAAAGTTCACTGAAAAGTTCATTACATCTGAATTGTAGCTTTCTTCCTTTGGCATTTGAAGCCTCAAGTTAAATTACCAGCTTAAGGACCTAATAACTTTCATGTGCTATTGCAAGAAACAGAAGACAAGTCTTGTGGGAGTTACTCATCTTCTGTTATGGAATGAATAATGCTCTTTCCTCAGTTTGCTTCTGCAATCAGTTTGGGCTCTCAGAAACAAATGGTAAGCAGTAGTACAAGAACCGCATGTCCAACCATAAAACATCAGACAGCTCTTCTTCTTGTAGTTACATGCCAAGAGGATGGTTTAGGTGTGGTCAGCTGGGATTGACAGGTTCATCCAGTCTAGCTTAGTCCACCAATTCAAACTATGTGCCTGTGTAGGCTATTTCTGTGTATCAACCAAAGTGACACACAGAAACAAACAACAGTAGAACTTGGAGGGATAGAGAAGGGTATTTCTTGTTTGCTCCCAGAGCAGAGCTGATGAGCTCTAGTTTGTAATGCAGAAAAACAGCTCTATGTTCTGGGCACAGTGTCAGGTTCTGTATTTTTTAGTTACTTTGGTTGTTGAGCTGTAGAAGTTTGGTGTAGGCTTAAAATAGAGGCAATTCTGCAAGAGAAGGATGTTTTCTGACATTGTATTCTTTCCTAGTTAATCAGAAAAATATGTGGATGCTCCCAGTCTTGCTGGGACACTAGGCACTTCTTATCATCTAACACTGTTTCTGTCTTCAGCAGAAAACACTTTTCAAAGGAACCTACATAAAACAGGCAGAAAACCAGAGCAGGTCTGACTCCTAACAAACTCAAATGGTAGCAGAATTTTGCCTGCATACTTTTTACACTTTATATAAATACTACCCAGTGATTATATTAATTACAACAGGGGGGAAAATATAGCAGTTTTCCTTGGTTTCTTTAAATGTATACACCACTATGTTAGAATGAAGATCACCTTTGCCTGACAAGGCACCAAGACTTCCAGTCATCATTTTTCTCTGAGCTAATCAATGCCAGAAAGTGGTAATTCTATGTACTGGTACCTGGACCTAGCACAACCAAAAAAGACTCCCTCCTTGTCCAGAGATGGAAGTCTTGTGGATATTCTTTTAAAACTAATTGCAAAACTTCTCTGCTGATGCCAGGGGGTTCTCTGACACAGGTTGCTTACAAATCTATTTCCCTGGATGTTTGTTGTGTCAAAATTCTGTCAGTCCCAAGCTCTCCATGTCTGGCTTATCCCTGGGTCATGCACCTGCTTGAAGCCTGGAGCTGAGATTCCTTTTATGTTTAGATCTGAAATATTTTTGTCCATTTTCTTCACCATGTTATCTTCACTATGAAACAAAGACAGCAACATATTTCCGATACCTTCATCCTTCTTATTCAAAACTTAGCAATTAGATGAGTTTAATATTTTCTTGAGCACAGTCAGATGAGTTTAATATTTTCTTGAGCACTATTTTAAATGCTATTGATTTGTTGCACCAGTTCCAGTAATTTTTCTACCCCTGTTCTCTTTTCTCAGTTCTAACATTGAACTAAAATGTATTCTTCAAGTCTGTCCAGCTTGTGGTTTAAACCTTGAGTCATTCTGCTATCTGGTCTCTGAGCTTTTCAGAACTATACAAGTGCAAGAATCAGCACACTGTTTTCTTCTAGCTTAAAATCTCTCAAATCCTTTCTCATAATTTCTGTTTTTACACAGCTGTCTTTGGATAAAAGCCACATTAGCAATGGTGCAACGGAACAATCAAGGCTAACTGCAGTAGGAATGACACTACTGAGGAAGTGGTAGTTGTGATGGCCTAAGGATATGATTCAACAACACACCAACCATGAGTACACAGCTCTTTGCCACTAAAAGAGGAGCTCTTCCCCACTCGCTTCCTTCCTTCTATTCCTGCTCACAGATGCATGGTCTATAGCTTGCTCTGCAAGCATCTGAAGTCCTCAGTGTAGAACTACTCTAGTTCTGCATAAAATAAAGCAGCTGATATGCTGTGAAGAAACAGCAAGAAAATGTACTCTGTGAGCTTCAAGGCATGGCAGTATCTGGGATCACTTGGGAGAAGCAGAACAGTGGGGGGAAATCTAGGCTGTGAAAATAATCACCTGAACAAGATTGTAGGACCTATAAAAGTATGACTATAGGCTTATGGCCCCCTCAGAATTCAAAGCACACTGATTACCAGAGACTTTTGGTCCTTGTATTCAATGGACTACAGTGCAAAGAGAAGACTGTCAGTCATTATGGCAGCATGGAACTGAAAGACCTTTAGGACTTGTTTCTTGGAAAATATAAACAATGCCAAGCTGTATCTCCCCACAGAAAACACAAGCTGCTGAGAAATACTCTCAGTGCACCAGTAATACTACTCCTGGAGTTGCTATACCAATTTGGTTGAAGTAATTCTGTGTCTTTTAATAAGATGCATTTTTCACTTCCACTTCCTCTGTGGCAGAAAAAAACACCACCATGATATATTCTTCAACTAATTGCTAAAGTGTTTAGGTTTTCACTTCACAAGGACTTCAGCCATCTAAGTATCAGGGAATCATAGAATCACAGAATAGTTTTTGTGATAACTGACCTTTCAAGATCATTTAATCCAACTTCCCTGACACAAACACAGATATCGCTCAGTAAATGAGGTCACTCAAAGCTCCATCCAGCCTTGAACGCTTTCAGGGATAGGGCATCAACAACCTCTCTGTGCAACCTGTTTCAGTGCCTCACCACATCATGAAAAGTTTCTTCCTCATAGCTAATAAAAACCTAATCTAAGTTCTATATAATTACTCATTATTAGTGAGTTACACAGCTACACATACGCATACAGCAAGAGACTGGGTGTCATTATTTGTGAAAGAAAACCTTCAGCTGGATGAACAAAGCCTGGAGGAATTAGTGCCTGAAAATCAGACTCAACATAGGGCAAAGTCTTTTGTGGCTATCCCTAGCTTTAATGAGAACAGTTTGTGTTGAAAGCTTCTGCAAATTCCATATGAATTTTTTGTTTATCCAAAACACTGGCCACATTTATGTCTTCTCTAATTGTGTTATATGTGGTCCCCTTTGAAGTAATTATACAGTTTACATTTTGATTCATTAACTAAATATTGTAACAAAAAAATCCTAACAAATTCAGTCAAACAAGACTTGAAACTGTATTCTTTTAAAAAGGCTGATTATCTTCTCAAATGAATGCCTCAGGACAAACAATATATCCAACAGATGGAAGTCTCTTAAATTGCTTCCCAAACATGCAGACTGTGCTGCTCACTAAAGCAGAACTCAGCTTCTCCTTAGATATTAGCTTCCCACTACCAGTCCCTATAGCGACAGCCAAGCACTTGTTTAAACTAAAAGAAAAATCCACCTGGTTTTGTTTCATTTGATGAACACAGAATCAGTCAGTCACAAATTATTTTCAATACATTGCAGCAGCTCCTGCCTCAGCATAAAATGCAGCTTTTGGTCACTGAGAAAAGTAGGGCATGTGAAACCACCTGTTAACCAACACATACTTCATCATTCTCTTTCTTGCAAGTGAACATGGTTTGTCACCCTGATCTCCACCACGGATGAATTGGTCATTGGTGCAGTTATAGTAGGGCTGTGCAATGCAACCTGCAACAGACTCCACCACTGTCTGACTCTCAGGTTTTTAGAGTTTTTGGAGACCTCTTGATATTTTCAGATTAAAAACCAAAACCAAACCAACAAACAAAAAAATCAACCAAACAAAAAACTCACAACCAACCAACCAACCAGGGGAAAAAAAACCCAACCTCAAAGTACTTCCTAAATACATTTAGCATACTATCCATGTTTTGGATGTTTACAAGATTAAAGGAAAGAAGGATTTAGCACTGTAACAGATCATTAAAGGTCTCTGTGTGGTTTGTCTGTGTTTGTCTGCATAATTTCATCTACCTGATGACTGGCTAGGATGAGGTCTATTGTGCTCATGCTGCAAAGCTCAGTGATTCTATTTATATAGCCAGTCTCACAGGCTAACATATTGCTAGTAAATAAAGTCCAATAAAACATTTTCAAATTCCAAAATAATAATTTTGAAGACTGACACCAAGGGAAAAGCTATTTTATGGGTATTTAGTACTACACTGAGTAGTAAAGTCTACACTGCGTGGAGTAACAGTTGAGGATCCAAACCAGGAAACTCAAGGCAATACCTGTGAAGACTGGTGTGTTTGTATTGTCTGTGACCTGTGTGTTGGCAGTCCCACTGCTTTACAGCTAGTGTAAATGATCTGAGTTGCTGGTGTTGAAGAACATTTCTTACTCACAGACTAAAAAAAAAAAATTAAAAAAGAAAAACTGAGAGTGATTTTAGAGAAAGTAAAGGAAATGAGGATTTTTAGAACACTCTGCTTTCTGAACACTCCCAAAAGTTTGCAAGTATCAAGGTAAGTGATTAAGAAGTCACTGTAATAAATGCAGCTGTGTTTACTTCATTGTATAGGTCAAACTGTACAAGCTAAGCATTGGTGTCTTGTTCATAATCAGTAAAAAAAACTGTAGCACTGCATGCAGGATTTACTCAGACCTTCTTTCTGTTCCAAGTGTTTTCAGGCTTGGCAGAATATGCATTCCTTAGAGGACTATAACTGTGCTGAGTTTTAAGCATTTCTAGCAAAATAATTTTTTGTTATCTCAAAGAAAACATATAAACACTTTGCTTAACAGCACAAGAATCAACTTTTAAATAGTGAAATACAGCTAAAAACATTCTCTTTTCTTTTTCCTTAAAAGTGCAATGACATAAAATTAAGGAATTTTGGCCTCTTTCCTATTTCATGAAGAGTCTCTTTAGAAGGAAAAAAAAAGCGCTGACTGTATCTGAGTCTTCTTTCAAGAGTATCCCTTATGGTCTTTCTCTAGAAGTTTGCAAAATTAATCCCCCATTGTTCATACACATTAAAAACAAAAACACCAAACCAAACAAAAAAACTCCCCACAAAAAAAAAACAAACCAAAAACAAAGCCTTAATGACCCAAGCTAAACAAACAAAAACCCCCAACAGTCTCACAGCAGTGTCACTTTGGTTCGTTAATGTATTGATTTTTCTGTGCTTTATACTGAATGACAGAGCTGCAGTATTTTGAATGCTAACACAATTATTTTGATCAACAACCAAAACTTGTAAATGCATTTGTGGTTGTTTAATATACTTTGATGAGGTTTCACTCAAACCTGTTATCCTATAAAGATTAATCTAAGAAAACCTTAAAATAGAAGCTTTCTCACAAATATCTACTGCAGCATACTGTAACTATTAGACTATATATATAACTGCCTATAGATTATAGGCAGTTATATATACAGTCTATATATACAGATTATATATAATTGCCTATAGACTACATATACACATGCCCAATGTATTCCATCATGTATTCAGGACATGCACATTTTGCTGCAGAGGCCCTTTTTATTCTACAGGAATAGGGTGCACACAGTCACAAGTGCCCTGTTTGGACCCAACACCTCTTTTCTTTTTAGGATTTCCAGTGTGAAGAAAAATGCTTCAGATATATAATTTTTCCTTTGTTAATTACAGTTGCTAGAGTAAAAAACATGTTAAAAAGGATTTTTAGCATATGTATTGCTTAGAATCAGCTTTCTGTACAAATTATTTCTGTGTACAGTCACTCTCCTTAGGGAACGGATTCTTGTTTGGTTTTAGTTCTGTATTTGTATACCTCTAACAAAACAAAGTCTGAAATTACAAACATGCTTTGTTTGGGAGACCAGACATAGTCAGTGGAAGATCTCAGCAATGTGTCTTCTGCCCTGGGAAAAAAAAAGTCACTTGCTGCTTTTGAAACATCATAGCAATTTTATTTAGACCAAGCCACCAAGCTATAGAGGGGGAAGGCAATTAAATTTCCCAAGCAACACAAAGAAGTGACTTGAAGCCAACTACAAATCGACCAGGAAAAAAATCACAGGCTGCAAATAACTCTACTTGGATAGTGAGTTGTATTTCTAGGCTATAACTATGTATCTCTATAACATAACTTTATTTCTGTAACTGTTGCTATGAAAGATCTACTTCATGCTCTTAGCCCTTTCAATAAAGGTGTACCTGCTTACCTTTGCAGTTCTTTGCAGGCATGATCTTCACAAATCTTCTCACTTTGAAAAATGACTGCATTTTCTTATGTTGAACATAAGTTTCTAAATGAGACCTGTAAGTTTGCATGTAGAGTTTCCCACTAACAAAAAAATTAAAAGGTATATTCAAGGTAGATTTATATTGTGTGGCTGCACAAGGAAATTATAATTTTGACTTGTTATCTTTAAAGCCAAAAGATCCATCTATGAAATTAACCTACACATTCTTTTGTGTAAGCTACCATGATGGTAACAGAACCTTTGCTGCTGTGCTTAAAACAGGGTGGATCATATAGATCCAGGCTGCCTGACTGTTCCCTTTTACTTTTTTTCCCCTTTGGTCTTTTATCCATCTGTTGTATGATCTTTGTTCTAGGAATTGCATTTATTTGCTCCCTGAGTTTGTAGAGTTTACCACCATTGGATTCTTGGCCATGACTGAAGACTCAGATACATGCAGGTGAGTATGCCCACAAGCTCACATTTGTGCACACCAGAGGTAAGGCTGAAATTGCTTATAAAAGTTAAACTTCACTTACAGAGCTTGCCTGGCATGCCTTGGGTTCCTATGTACTAGCAATACTGCCCAGTGGCATTTCACAGAGAGAATGTGAATAGTAGTTTATCCTACTGACATTAGGTGTAAACACTAGCAATTAAAATATTTTTGTAGGCACTTTGCCAAACTACCAAAACTACTGAGCAAGTATTTCCTTTCAGTGGGTACCTTAAGACTGTTTTTTCTCTCTGCAAGATCTTACTCCATTACATCCCTCTTGTGATGAATTGCTGAACCATTTGAAAAGCAGCATGGAGGAAACAAAAGATGCACCTTTGTTCTTTGTGATATGAGTGGTGTGCTCCATCTTATTGTGCTAAATTAATCATAAACATCGTTCAATATTTAAATATTTCAAAGTGGAAAAGAAGAGGTGCCTGACAAGTACAGGTGTTAGAAATTTAAGGTTAAATATGCATCAATCCTTTATGCATATTATTTCCACAATATCAGAAACCATTCTCTCACTGATTATGTCTGCCGTGCAGAGGAAAAGCCTTTTTATCATGTTTTCTAGCCTGGTTTCTAGAACTTACTTCCCACTTAGATTCACAAGAGCTCCATTTTACTGACATCACTGGAATGATGTAACTATCATGTTACTGATGTTAGACCAATTATAAACATTACTGCTACAGTGAAGACCTAAATGAGTACCCACAAAAATAATTCAGCGGGCTGCTTGACAATGAAGAATTTGCCCAAAGTTTGCTTTATTTTAAAAGCTCATATCATCATTGTCTACCACTGAATGTGCCTGTAAGCATTTGAAGGAGTGGTGCCATATTATGGCATGTCCTGTGCAAAAGGTTATTTATGACAAACTTAGTGAAACAGATTGGAAGATGGAATAATTTCATTATAATGCATTTTAACATGTGAATGAACACTGCCCAAACAAGACAACAGTGAAAGATGAAAATCAGCAATCATCCTGCACAAAAACTCTTTTTCCTCCATATTTCTTTTAGGTGACTCACAGATTTATCCTTAAAAAAAATCTCTTTTTACAAGGTGACAGCATCTAAAACCATAAAAACCCCACATCTTGATATAATTCTAAAGGAGAGTGCATCACACACTAGTGAACCATCAGTGCATTTCTTGCTAATCTTAGTCTTTTGTCCCTGACAGAGCCTGGAAAACTGCATCATGGTTTTAGGGAGTGGACAGATGCTCTTCTACCTCTCCCCAAAGGAGTAAAAGAAAACACTCCACGCAGGATTAGAAACAATTGGAAATTTAAATGGAAGTACCATTCACAACTACATAAACAGCACAAAAACATGCAAAATATACAAAATTCATATTCAGCCTCAATCCAGTACTCCAACAATCTCATTAGGCCAAAACCTTTCAAAGCCTCCCTCCACAACCACGCACATAAAGAAATTGAAGTTATTTCATTGAGACAAGGCCACAGCTTACATACCAGTGGTCCATCCAGCAGCTGAAGAGAAAGCAGGGAATGAAGGCTCTGGAATGAACTGAAATTGGGCTGCACGTGGGCTGCAGGGTGGGGAGGTCCCAGGTGGAATTTGCCAGGGCCACTGGGCCCTAGAGGCCTAGTTCTTGGAGAGGGTGCTGTGTAGCACTGATATATGTATAGAAATTGCATCTGAACCACAAATCTGATGGGAGTGGGAGAGTATTCAGAGGCAACGCCACGCATTTGCAAGCTTCTTACAATGTTTTGCAGGCATCTGCAATTGGCTGCTGTGGCTTTCCGCTAAAGACACCTGTCTTTATAGTTGATGGAAATCATCAAAGCTCCCATGATAGGAAGAATCAGCTTTCATTTCTAGGGATCTCCTAGGGGGATCATCTCAGCCTTTAAGTCACTATTAAGACAAAGGGCCAAAGCAACACTACAGAGAACTGAAGATATATTCAAAGAGAAGGAATTGGGGCATGGCAAGAATGAACACCTCCAGAAGTGAGGAAAGCTGGAATAGAATTGACCAAGAAAATCCCAGAAGGACATTATCAAGGAGCAACAGGAGTGGGTGTACAGGAGGAAACTGGCTAGACTGAAGGGAAAAACTCTGAGCAGCCATCATCCTTCACAGGGAGGCTTACCTGAAACTGAAAAGATTGTGCTTCCTAAGTGATTTGGCAAGTCCCTTCTATTCTCCTTCCTCCCCTCATTACTGCATGTGGGTGCACAAATCACCACACTGTTGGTCTGAGGAGGTGGTTTGTTAAATATCCACATGCTGGCAAAAGATTTGTTTTACTTTTAAGCAAGCCATATATTTGATTTTTTGCTATCTAACCAAGAATTGATTTTTTGCAATAAATTTGCCCTGGATACACATGTAATACTGGGGAAGGTTTAAACAACTTGTTCTCTAGTGTAACAGGACTGCTTTCAATGGACTAATCAAGTTCACAGTGCAGAAGCTTATCAGTAATAATATAGAAGTCTAAATATTTATATATGCTTATTTTCCTTCAGTGAGCCAAACTGCAGTGTTTGAGTATATATATATAGAGAGAGAGAGAGAGACAAAGTAAGTATACATGTTGACACAGCTTTCAGTGACATTACTTCAGGGCACATGTGTCATCATTCAGCAAAGCAGAATACACATGTGTTTATCCCACACAATTCTACATCCATATTTAATCTGGTGTTAATTAATTTCCTTTATATGTAATTTCAACTTTGCTGCATTGTTCTGCACATTTAGCTGGCCAATAGGTATACCTTTTTATGCTGGTAGTCACAAGCCAGAACTATGGACTTTACTTCACATGAATAGGTATGTCCCAGGCTATGCTCTTTTGTGGAAGGTGATGCTACAGCAATGTCTTGAGTACAACGTGCCACCCTGTAAAATGCATCTGAGATTAATTAGAGAATCTAAAAGACACTATTATTTCCTCATTGTCTTGGAAGCCCTTAGAACCCATTTGCCAACTCATGTTAACTGAATAGGGTTTCCAGAAAGAAGAATCTGATTTTATTTGCATGTATATCTCAATACAAAGCACAGACTAACTTCTTTGAAGTTCTTCTTCAAAGCATCTTCAAAGGTGGGCCTCAAATTTCTAAGAAGATATGCATGTAAATAAAATCAGATTAAATTAACTTTTTAGTTTGCTTCTTTAACAATAAGATTGTTACTATTAAAACAGTGTTACCCTTGGAGCACTTTAGTCAACAAGTATATACAAACACTACCACTGTAATGCTTGCTGATGTTGTCAGAAAAAAAGCCTTATATAGGAAAAGAAAAAGCAGTTTCCAGACTGTGAATCATTACCACAACACAAAATTATGCAAAAGCTCAGCTAAATGGATATAATCCAAAACACACTTTTTTTCCCCTGGTGAATGTAGGATACCTTTATTTGATTCCAGGCAACAGTGTTATCTGCAACAGCATATGTAGTATCAAATCAAGACCACACTACCTTTGATTCTTTGCCCTTAACTTACTACTATCTTTTATAAGAAATTAATTTTCACTATAAAATTACTTTCACTACAAAAACATACAGTGAAGTCTGATGCTTTCCTAGTTATCTACCCTCATGACCTCTTCTAAATCAGATACAGAAATAATAGAGACATTTTAATAATAATTCTAATGTATCATAGTGTGCAGTGATAAGAAAAGTACTTGGAGCAAAGCATTACCTGTGTGCTAAAAGTGATTGCATGTCTTCTGTAGGGTGACCCAAGAAAACTGCATACTGGTTTTGTCAAGTGTAACTAAATTAGTTTTCTTCCTCCTTCATACTTAGACACTACACTGAAGCAGGTTTGACTGTAGAATCCAACTGCTTTCTGAATATTAAAGTAATTTTGTTTTAAAAGTGCTTATATTAGTGATGGAAAGATTTCCCCCTTATTTAAAAACAGTCTATAGATACTCTATTTCAATTGCTCTAGTAGAAACAAAAGGTACCCAGTCGCCTTCTATCCTAACTGTCAAACCTCTTTGCTTTAGTTTGCCTACATAGAACACTATTAATCACAGAGGAAAAACTAAACCACACCTCTATATACAAACTAGACATGGGTAGGTCTACTTGCTTGTATAGTGTGTGAGAAATAAGCAGAACGAACACAAACATTTCTGGAGTTATCTTGCAGCTCATACAAATCTTGCAAATAAGTACATGAATCTGTCTGTAAACCTTGCTGTTTCCACTTTTTCAGCCCACTTGCCCCCCCATACACACACACACACACACACACACATATATATACAAATACACATCTGTGTATGCATGCGAATGAAGATTCTGCTGAGGCAGCCCTACAGCCAAGAATCTGTGACTGGCTTACAGCCTGTGTGAATTTTGCTAGCTCTTGTTTCCCTGTAATGCATGCCAAACTAGGTATCAGAAGCCTTTTGTACTCCAGAATCAAAAAGATGGTAAACAACTGTTTCTGCTTGTCTACCTGTCCCTTAAGTCTTGCACTGCTACCTTTTTGTTTAATGTGCCTTCAGTGTTACATGTTTTCTTTCTTCTCACTTGGACCATTTCTCTTCCTGTGAGACCTGTAGCTTTCATATCAGCGCACTTAGATTGTTTATTCCAATAAGTAAACTGTCAGTGTATCACTGGTACTGTTGCAACAAGTGTTAGTAACGTAAACAGACTGATCCATATCCTCAGTGCTGAGCACTGTCCTGCTGCAAGGAATTATTTTCACTGCAGAGTCACCTTCAGTGGACATTTTAGCAAATACAATCTTCCTTTGGCAGCACCTGTTTCTGGGCTCAGAGCAGAATCTGAGTCTCACAATCACAACTCCCACAGAAGCCTTGACAATCTAAGGTCACATCTAATTACCTCTCAGGTCTAATCCAAGACCATTAAGAAAGTTTACAATCAGAGTATAACTGGAAAATCAGATTTTTGGTATCATACGAGGTCTAGACAGAGGTAGGGATGCATCCTAGCTGCACACCTGTTGATCCATGTGATAGCTTTATATTGACATACACTTGCAAACAACCAGTAAAGCTTTTCTCCAGTCTGGATGATGCACATCGTACCACCCTGCACAGCCAGTGCGTAGAGAACATCAGAGTTTTCACCTGGAAACACACAATGATGATCAACAGGTTTCTTAGGTAAAAAAGAAGATCTCATTGAAAATGGAAGAAATTAAAGTCGACAGACAGGTTGTAGACAGTTGATAAGCTCATCTCTCAAGGCAGCAAAGCAGTGTCACAGGGGGGAAAACCGCTTTGAGCTAGCAGCCACAGCTAGGAAAGATGTGCCAAGTGTACAAGCCGGCAAAGCCATCAACCACAGCGAGCACTGAAGAGGCAAGAGACGACCAGAAAAGCAACTGCTCCTCTACAATAGAAACAGCACCAGGAAATAGGACTTAGGGAACTGAATGTATTTATTATTAAGTCCGGGTAGGCATGATCTGCTAATATTGCCTGCCTTGAAAACTAAGCCAACTGCTCAGTACTGGAACCGACATCGGGAAAGGCAGAGAGCTGCCTCAAAGTAAACGTGGCAGCAGGGCCCTCCTCATTTAACCTGTATCAGTATCTATCACGGGGATGAAGCTGCATAACACAAAAGTTATACAGGGTCCTCCTTATTAATTCATTATTCAGACTTGCTATCTCTCGCTGCTACTTCTGAACAGCCCAGAAGGGAAAGGTGAACAGCCGAGGGGGAAAGGTGAACAGCCGAGGCTCTAAGGGCCCCAGAGCGCGAAGTGGTGCTGCCACCCAGAGGACACGGCCTGCCATTGACGAGGATCTGCCTCGCACCAAGCTGAAGCTTCCAGCCCGCCGCGAACATTCACGCCCGATTCCCTGTCTCAGCAGGTGACAGAGCTCCGGGAGCCTCACAAGGCACGGAACGCACTGCTGCCGAGAAGGCAATCCCCTTCTCATCATTCCTCTCTCCTTCCGTTTTCCACATTTCAGAGCTGCGCAACTCGCCGCCTCACCGGCATTTCTAGCACGGTCAGAGGCGCCTCCCAACACGGCAGCAGGCGGCGGCGATATGGCCGGCGCCGAGAGATTCCCGCCTCCATGCAGACCCTGAGGCCAAGGACACGGCCCGTTTCAGACGCAGCGGCAGGCACAGAGACCGCTAACCCACACGGGCTATGGCCCGGCGCTCTACAAAAGCCGCCCTCCAACCGCCGTCCCCTTCAGCCGTTAACGGCCGCTTTGGCCCCGCCCTCAGCCCACCCCGCTTTGGCCCCGCCCTCAGCCCACCCCGCTTTGGCCCCGCCCTCAGCCCACCCCGCTTTGGCCCCGCCCTCAGCCCACCCCGCTTTGGCCCCGCCGGGCGCGCTGCCCCGGCGCATGCGCAAACCGGCGCCCCTGGGCGCGGAGGGCTCTGGGAGCGGTAGTCGCCCTGCCCGCCACAGGAGCCAGGGCCCGGCGCGGGGCGGGGCTCCCAGAATGCATCGCGCCCAGCGCCGCGGCCGAGCCTGCCGCTTCCGCGGGGGAGGGGTGAGCGCGGCCGGGCCGGGGGGGCGCGCGGCGGCGGGGCGGGGCCTCCCTCTGCGGCAGCGGGCGGGGGCGGGGCGGGGCGGCCGGGCCGGGCTTGGGTATCGGCCGCGGCTAGCGGGGCCGGGGCTGCGGGGCCGTGCCTCCCCTCCTTCCCGGGGCGGCGTGCCGAGGCTTCGTGCCCATAAAATGGCGACATGCACCGGGGCTGGCCCAGCCAAGGGGCAGGGCACCACGGGAAGGTGGCGGCGGGTTGGGAGAGGGCAGCAGCCCCGGAGGGTCCGCGGTCGCGGTGCTGACAGTGCCCACCGTGGGGCGGTGGGTTTCCGAGGAGGCGTTCCCGCAGGCGAGGAGATGATCAGGTAGCACCCGTTAGTAGCATATACAGTAGCAGCAGTCTAGCATGGGTTTACTGGACAGCACCCATCGAGAGCGTAAGTAATAGCAATACTACTTGGCACCAGCTGAGCGTTGAGGCAATTGCTCTCCTCTCAGAGGAGCTCATTTGGCCAGCATCAATCGTAGTATCCCGATGCCACCTTCGTTTCTCAGTAGCTGGACCGGCATAGACCTGAGCAGGCACGGTGTTGCATGGCACTCATCCATGAGATCCAAAGCTTGAGATCAAAAGGACCTGTCAGCTGAAGCTGGCGGAGATTCTAATTCCTGCCTGTTTTGTTGATCAGATGGTCTTGGGGAGCTTCTGAAAACGATTCTCTTGCTCAAAGATGAGCAGCCACTCATTTCTTCAAAGAAACTATAGAAGTATAATTGAATGCACAGGCACTTGCTTTGTTCTTCAGTAGATGTTTCTCTTTTTTTTTCCTTCTTCCTTTTGGAGGACAAGAAACTAGTCTAGATCCAGTAAGCTGGAAGAAATGGAGGAAAGGAAAATCAAGAGGAGGAGCCCCAAATCGTCTACCAGTCATCCTGCTCAGGTTGCTAGCTCCAAGAAGAGCTCTGTGCCAGTCAGTAAAAGCATAGCCTTTTCAAACCCTGCGCCACAGCCTGCCGTACAAAAGCCAAAGTTAAAACGGTAAGCCGGGGAGCATCCTGCAAGCTGGGTGGAAACCCACAAGTGCTCAGGACAGATGAAAGGGTGGTTAGACTAGCTGGGGTAGAATAAAGAGCTTCAGACTTGTGGTGATTTTTGACAGCAGGGCTTTTTTTGGCAGTGTGATTGGTGTTTGATGCAGTACAGTGTTTATTTTACAGAAATGGTGCTTGATACTCCTCTTGTAAGCTCTATAAAGTGTTACATGATACTGGAGGCTCATACTGGTACCAGTCTAGCTGAAGAGACAATAGCCAGATGTGACTGGTTAAAGGGCAGGTGGTGAGACACTAGCACAGGCTGCCCAGGGAGGCTGTGGCTGCTCCTTCCTTGGAGGTGTTCAAGGCCAGGTTGGATGAGGCCTTGAGGGACCTGTTCTAGTGGGAGGTGTCCCTGCCTATGGCAGGGTGTTGAAACTAGATGATTTTGAGGTCACTTCCAAGCTAAATTATGCTATGATTCTGTGATCAAATATAGAGAATGTAGGAAGAAGCTGGAGGAACAAGTAAAACGGTATGTGACTGCAAAGTTGAAGCTGATTAGTAGGATAGGAAATGGCCATAAATTGAACAGGATAAACTAATCTGGAATTTCCAGGTGTGTGTTTGGGGACCTATCAGCAGTGGCAGCAGTAGCTCCCAGGCCCATTATGTGTGGAGACAGCCATTCAGCTCTTCTGAAAGCACTGCTTTGGAGTAGCTTCTGTGTTATTGGTGATCCATACATATCAGTTGTTGAATACTAATTTTTCTCAAATCAGAAAATTTCCTGGCTGTGGCACATACAGTAAGTTAGGAGGGATTTTGGAATGAAGTATTGTCTGAGGAGAGGCAGCTGAGCTTACTGACCTTCAAGTATTAGATGAAGACTTGATACTGAACTGTTGCATTAAGAGATAATCTGTTTGAAGGAACCAGTCTGAGCTTGATGAAGAATACATTTCTTCAATGTAAAGTCCATACTTCTTTTTCCAGATGAAATATGTTAATGCTCCTACAACAGTAGTGTTTTCCACACTGCTCACAGATTTTCTGGGGGATGATTTTATGTAGATAAGCTCCATGTGCATGTGTCATTGTTGGGTAATGGTCCTCTTCAGATTATTAGGAATGGTGAGGGATGTTTTAGGATGTTGGGTAGTGATAGGACTAAAGGGAATAGAGCAAAACTGGAAGTAGGTAATCCAGATTGAATGTTAGGAAGAAGTTCTTCACCACGAGGGTGGTGAGACAGCAGAAGAGGATGCCCAGGGAGGTGGTGGAAGCCTCAGCCCTAGAGGTCTTTTAAGGACAGGCTGGATGTGGCTCTCAGCAACCTGATCTAGTGTGAGATGTCCTTGCCCATGGCAGGGGAGTTGGAGCTAGATGATCCTTGAGGCCCTTTCCAGCCCTGTGAATTCTGTGATTAAGGTGGCCATTATATACATCTTTCCCATTATTGGCAGGAAAGCAGATTGTTGGAATCCTTCATTTGCAGCATCAGACTGCCAGGAGACAGTGATGCTGTTCTTTATCCTTAAGCCAAACAAGTGATCTGTTTTTTTTAACTTGGAGTGATTGAAATATATAGTTTCCATTTAATTTTCAAAGCTCAGAGGTACACTTAGCTTACCTTTCAGATTCTCAGTGAAAGCAGGGAGTAATAGTTTGATTATTTTTTTCCCAGTGTAATAAAAGAGAAAGCCAAACCTCCAGGAGATGAGGCAAAAGGGGCACAGGCAGCACCAATCCAGCACTCTTTTCTCACAGATGTGTCAGATGTCCAAGAAATGGAAAGAGGACTTCTGAGTCTCCTGAATGACTTCCACTCTGGCAAACTTCAAGCATTTGGTAAGCACATGAATTTTCTGCATGCAGTAACTGTTTTTATAACTCTGCATTGGCAAAAAAATTCTGTTGCCAGTTTGTCATATTGGACTCTGTAATGTGAAATGAAGTTTAACAATTAATATATTTTACTGCATTTTTGACTTCTAGTCCTATTGTAAGGCTGTCTTTGGTGTGAGATTACTCAAATGCTATTTCCTTTCCCTACCAGGGGGGGTTGGAACTAGATGATCCTTGTGGTCCCTTCCAACCCTGACTGATTCTATGACTAACAAAAATTAGAAGGAAGGTTCATTGTGGTTGTATTTAAAAACCAGAGGCTTCCTAATTTGGAGATGTAGTAGTTTAAGAGCTAATGCTCTATTTTGATTCTAAATTACAAATAAGAGAGAGAGAATAACTTTCTGGACATTCTTTTGAATACAGAATGAATGAGCAGGGCCTTGGTTGTAAAAAGAGTAATAATGATCAAGTCTGTATCGTTCACTGGATTGCTAAGAGGGATAAAATGGCAATGTATAAAACAGTTTTGCTCTCAGGGCTCTGTCACTGTTCCTTCACCTCTCTGACTCTTCCACACTGTGTACTAACCTTTACCTGAAAATGTGTGAGGCCTTGCTGGTTTTCTGTCTGGGGAGAGAGAAGTAGATGGCATTGGCCCCTTCTGGGCTTTCTTTGTGCAGGGGAGCAGGATTGGATTTCTGTGTTATGTCTAAGTTGTATATAATTTTAAATACATGTAAATATATCTTTCATATATGCTTGTAAACTTAGCTTGCTGTAGAATACAGCTGCAGTTTATGTCTAAGCTGTCTGAGCTAGTTTGGTAGATTTTATTTGAGTGGTGATTTCTGAAAACCCACCACAGGACAGAAATTTAGAAGGATAAGAAAACCACATCTATATTCTTTAAAAAAAACCCAGTTAATACATTTGGTAGTTACTGCAAGTTCAGCACAACATAACATCAGACAGTGTGACAGCAACTTCATCAGAGAAACAAGGCAGAAATCAATGAGCAAGCAAATTAACTTGTACATTTGATGTTCAAATTCCTCTTGTCTAATGTAAAGAGCTGCATCTTCGTGCCTTGCATTTTCTCTCAGGTGTTCTTACTAAAGCTCTTGCTCCTCCTTCCAGGAAATGAATGTTCCATCGAGCAGATGGAGCACGTGCGGAGCATGCAGGAGAAACTCGCTCGCCTCAATCTGGAGCTCTATGGGGAAATGGAAGAACTCCCTGAAGACAAAAGAAAACTGGCCAGTGACTCCAACCTGGATAGGCTGCTGTCAGATGTAAGTGCTGGGAGGACAGAACACATGGAACTTTGCCCACAGCATTTGGCTCAGGAAAACACTGCTGGGTGAGCAGCAATGTACAGCTGAGGAGAACAAAGCTCTTTAATGAACCAAGGCATAAGCTCTGCCCTCACCTTGGTCTTGAGAAAACACACTTCTGTGTTTTCTTCTTTTACAGGCCACTGCTTGTTGTGGTGAGTGGAACAATCTTAACTGTAAACTGTCTAAAGATGTAGATCTATTAAAAACAGCCATTTTTCCTCTGGTCCATCCTCCTGGCAACTGAGGATGACCACATGTAACAAGGAATTTAGATCTGTATATTACAGGATCACAGGATGTTAGGGGTTGGAAGGGACCTCTGGAGATTGAGTCTAACCTCCCTGCCAGAGCAGGATCAAAATCCAGTGCAGGTCATACAGGAACACATCAAGACAGGTCTTGAAAAGTCCCCAGAAAGGGAGACTCAGTAACCTCTCTGAGGAGCCTGTTCCAGTGCTCCGTGACTCTTTAAGTAAAGGAATTCTTCCTCATGTTAAGGTGGAGTTTCCTGGGCTGTAGTTTATATCCATTGCCCCTTGTCCTATCACAGGGCCCAAGTGAGAAGAGCCTCTCCCCTCCCTCTTGACACCCAGCCCTCACTTATTTATAAACATTGATTAGATCCCCTCTCAGTCTTCTCCTCTCCAGACTAAACAGCCCCAGGTCTCTCAGCCTTTCCTCACAATGCAGTGCTCCAGCCCCTTCATCATCCTAGCAGCTTTCCATGTGATTTCCTTCATTGTTTTAATGTATTCCATCATATCAGCATAACTGTTGCATTTGACTAACTGAAATGCCATTTCTGACATAATCTCTTTCTACATTGCAGCTAGAAGAACTGAATTCATCTATGTATCCTTTTATAAATGTCTGTTTTGCATGACAGCTACTGCTAACTGTAAGCAAACTACACTATGTTTCTCCAGTAACTATGGTGTCTTTACAGGAGTCAAATTGCTTTAGTAACAGCCACAGTTTGAAGTCAGTAGTGTAAAACAGCATGGATTTTAGGTTCTTCCAATACATAAATGATTAGATATTAACACTTTTAATTCTAGACTGGTTTCTTTTTTTTTATATGGTGTTTTATTTTAAGTGGCACACATTAGCTATCTGCTGATGGTTGCTGGCAAGCCTATCAGAAACAGGGCCTTTCTGAATGTGTCTGGATGAGACATCCTGGAACAAACATACCTAGCAATATTTGTTCTGTAGTTTCCAGAACTGTTCTGTCTCATATATCAGTGAATCTTATCTTTTAGGTCTCTTCCTAGAAATAATGTGCAGCTGTCACTGATTTTTTATTGTGAATAGTGGACTGACCTAATTTTATTTCTAGAGTCAGGCTGTAATTAAGTCAGCAGAACATTGGTAATTGAAGAATTGTGTTCTTAGCCCAGCCAGAAGGTAAGGCTGAATGGCTTAGCTTATATGCTCTTGCCAACAACACAGTTGAGGTATGTTGCCTTCAGTTTATACTGCAGCCTAGTTATTTCTGATGTTACACACTTTGTGTGCATTGAAGAAGGTGGAACTCTGCTTTAGGTCTAAAGATAGTGCACTGGTAGATATCCTCTCTGACTGTGGAAAGCTGTTTAAGGCTTGGTCTCAGAGAACACAAGTGGAATGTGGTATCACTTAACAGTGTAAAAGTACCTGCCACTTCTCTTGATCCACTAGTTAATTCTAGAGGTAGGTCTCATCAAGGAAGATTCCTGGTTGAAAACTCACATAAGACTGAAACTGAATTCATCTGACAGAGTGGCTGGAGAGCAGCCAAGCAGAAAGGAACCTGTGGGTACTGGTAGACAGTAGCTGAAGATGAGCCAGGAGTGTGCCCAGGTGGCCAAGTGAGCCAATGGCATCCTGGCCTGTATCAGGAACAGTGTAGCCAGCAGGACAAGGGAGGCTATTCTGTCCCTGCACTCAACACTGGTCAGGCCACACTTTGAATACTGTGTCCAGCTCTGGGACCCTCGTTTCAAGGGAGATGCTGAGATACTGGAACATGTCCAGAGAAGGGTGACAAAGCTGGTGAGAAAGGCCTGGAACACAGCCCTGTGAGGAGAGGCTGAGGGCGCTGGAGTTGTTTAGCCTGCAGAAGAGGAGGCTCAGGGGGTGACCTTATTGCTGTCTACAACTACCTGAAGGAAGGCTGTAGCCAGGTGGGGGTTGGTCTATTCTGCCAGGCAACCAGCAAGAGCATAAGGGGACACAGTCTCGAGTTGTGCCAGGGGAGGTCTAGGCTGGATGTTAGGAGGAAGTTGTTGCCAGAGAGTGATTGGCATTGGAATGGGCTGTCCAGGGAGGTGGTGGAGTCACTGTACCTGGAGGTGTTCAAGAAAAGCCTGGATGAGGCACTTAGTGCCATGGTCTAGTTGACTGGCTAGGGCTGGGGGATAGGTTGGACTGGATGATCTTGGAGGTCTCTTCCAACCTGGCTGATTCTACGATGCATGATCATCACAAGACTGAGCAGTTTCATGTAACAACGCTATCTTCTTCAAACCTTAGCTGTATGTGAAAAGCTTATTCCTTAATTGCTTTCTTCAGCCAAAAACTACATTTAGCAGATGTTCAAGATATTCCAAATGGTACCACAGGCTGAAAGGAGAGCTTTGCCACTTTGGGTTCTCCCAGAAGCTGTTTTCTTCCCTGAGAATGGAATCTGAAACAATTATGGGTTTGGGGTATTCTTTTTGTTGTTGCTGTTTGAAGTAATTTTAAGCAATGCAGAATCCAAGTGCAAATACAAGTGATTATTTTTGCAGAGTCCTCTTTGAGCACTGTGTTATGTCAGCACTCAGTGTCTAGAGTTTTAAGTGGGTGATTGTGGCACTGCTTTTTATTATTGCCTTATTTAACAGAAACACTGGGGAAATGTGGAAGTCCATCTCTCAGTGGTGTATGGTTGAAAATTATATATATATATAAGCAGCTCATCAGGATTTCTCCAGTATTTATAAAGGCAGCAATGATGTTGCCTTTCTGCTCAGTATGTGGACACCTGCATACTGTGTCTTCAGTGTTCTCCTGGTCAGTGATGCCACAGATCATGAAAAATAAATTTAAGTAAAATGTGATTCTTTGTTTAGAGCTGTGTTAAGAGAGGAGTTCTTGCATGGCCCTGAATGTTTGCAGAGTTCACTTTTTACATTGCTGTGAGTACTTGCAAAACATCACTAAATTAAAACCAGCATGCATGCTAGCAGTCCACATAAGTAGTGTGAAATTACATAATTGGGTAAAAACAGTTCTTGTTCAATAAATCAAATATATGCAAAGTTGTAGCCACAGCTATGTTATAAGTAGTCTGATATTAACTGGTTTCATCTTTGTATTCACAGGCAGAACAAAGGTGTGTAAAAACCAGGCTGGTTTTAGATTAAAATATCTCTGTTGTGGTCCAGGCTATGCCTTTTGATTCTAGATGTACTAGCTACTCAGTTTCTAGGTAACACATTCAGATGCTACATACTTACTGCACAAGGAATGAAATATTTATCCTACTTTAGAGCAAAGCTTTCAGTTGCCTGGCGTGGGCCTGTGGGCAGAGCACAAAAGATGGCTGTTTGGCATCTTGGGAGAGGATGCAATTTGGGCTCCTCAGTTCAAGAGAGACAGAGAGCCACAAGGATGACTGGGACATTTGAGCATCTTCCCTGTAGCGAGAGACTGAGAGACCTGGGGCTGTTCAGTCTGGAGAAGAGAAGGCTGAGAGGAGATCTCATCAGTGGCTATAAATATTGGAGGAGTGGGTGTTAAGTGGATGAGGCTAATCTCTTTTCAGTGGTGCACAGTAATAAGACATGGAGCAATGGCTACAAACTTGAACACAGAAGGTTCCACCACAACATGAGGAGAAACTTCTTTACAGTAAGGGTGACAGAGCACTGGAACAGGCTGCATGCTGGGGTGTGGAGTCTCCTCCTCTGGAGACATTCAAAACCTGCCCGGATGCACTCTTGTGTGGACTACCCTAGGGGATCCTGCTTGGCAGAGGGGTTAGACTTGATCTCTGGAGGTCCCTTCCAACCTCTAACATTCTTTGATCCTATTAGCTCCATCTCTTTTGAGTCACAAGTAGCACCAAATTTGCACTCTGCAGCCAGGGATATAAAGGTCATTTAAATACCACAGTGTGCTCTGGCAACCAATTCCACCTCAGAACACTCCTGTTCCCAGCCTCACCTTTTTGGTAAATCTCAATGAGTAACAAACCAGGAGGAAGCCTAGCTGGGCCTTTTCTTTAGGATGTTCATGTGCTGTTCATGTTCATCCTCACCTGCTTTACCTCCTCTGATGTTGAGATTTTATGGGAGTTTTGTATGCAGATAGAAGTAGCTTGGGGTCCTACCCTGCTGCTGCTGTGTTGTGAAACCCAAGCATCCCTAGAACACAACATGCTTCTCACAAAATTAAGCCAAGGTTGCTTCCAATCACTTAGCAATTATCCTTTTCTACACTGTCACTTCTCACTGTCAGCATAATGGCCTTGTTTCTACATAGACACAAATCTGTAGTCAACCCCTGCCCAGTTCTCCACTCTGAGCCTCCCTAAGCCAAAGCTTTCCACAACCTCCCCCCAAACGAGATCAAACCCCCCCCATACCAAACCTGAGTGACAGCTTAAAATAGAGCTTGCCAGCTGCAGGTCTCACTCCCTGGCAAACATGAGATAAGGGAGCCCATGCTGGGAAGGGAGAAGGGAAAGGAGGAGTGGGCTGGACAGCCTATGCTGTTTGTTTATAAAGGGGAAGATGTAGACATTCTGGGAGTGAAATAAAAAAATGTTCCATTTTATGGTCCACCTCCTGGACCTCTCCAGCCTGTGGAGGTCTATACTCTGTGGTTTAAGACACCCCAGTGTCTTTAACCCATGACAATCTTTAAAAGTTAAGTTAATCACTGTAATAGGTCACATTTATTCTCCTGCTGTTCAGAAACACCAAGATTAGTAGGAGAGCCCCAACAGTGGTCTTTAATGGTATCAACCAATTTAAAAAACAACATGAAACTGAGAACAAACCAGAGGACTGGGACCAGAGAAATTAAACTTCTGGAGCCTCCAACACAAGAAGGACACAGAACTGTTGGAGCGAGTCCAGTGGAGGGCCACAAAGATGCTCAGAGGGCTGCAGCAGCTCTGCTATGAGGACAGGCTACAAAGGTTGGGGCTCTTCGGCCTGGAGAAGAGAAGGCTTTGAGAAGACCTTATAGTGGCCTTCCAGTATCTGAAGGGGACCTACAGGAATGCTGGGGATGAACTATTTACAAGGTAACGATAGGACAAGGGGTAATGGGTTTAAACTTGAAGAGGGGAGATTTAAACTAGATGTTAGGAAGAAGTTCTTTACAGTGAGGGTGGTGAAACACTGGCACAGGTTGCCCAGGGAGGTTGTGGATGTTCTCTCCCTGGAGGTGTTGAGGGCCAGGTTGGAGACCTATTCTAGTGGAGGTGTCCTTGCCTATGGCAGGGGGGTGGTTTGGAACTGAATGATCCTTAAAGTCCCTTCCAACCTAAACCATTCTATGATTCTATGAAATAGGGTAGCTTGCAAATAATCTCATCACCCTGACTGATGAGGCACTATGTAGGTGTCCAAAAGACTGAAAAGTTCAAAACAGCAGTATGAATACAGCCTAACAGTTAAGCATGTGCCAGTATGACTGTGCAACCCTAAAAACTGCAATGCACCTGAGAAAGAAAAGTGAGGTTATGGTAGAAGAAAATTGAAATCAGCATTGCAGGTTATAACCATTCATAGAATCACAGAATCAGTCAGGGTTGAAAGGGACCACAAGGATCATCTTGTTCAACCCCCCTGCCACAGACTGAAATTTTCTAAAGCAGCTTGTAAATCTACAAGGAGGACTTCTGTAGTAGGACTATTAAATTTATGCAATTTCACAGCAACTGGATGCACTACTGCACTACTATGAGTTTGCATCAGGCTGTACTTTACCAAGGTTTCAGGAATGCATTTAAAATACAGAACTGCATGGAAAGAAACCTGCATGCAGGCACAATTTCACATGTCTGTTAGTAAATTTACATGTCCTCTGTTAGTAAATTTACATGTCCAAGAGTCCAGAAACTCACTTAATTGATTTGAAACTCACTTAATTGATTTAAAGTCTCAGTTAATTTTGAGGTTACCAGCTTGATTATCCAAAACATGTGGATGCAGCATAAAAATTACAAATCTTGAGTCGATGCCTAATTTAAGGATAGATCACTAGATGTTAGGGTTTGGAGGAGATCTCCCTAGATCAGAGTCCAACCCTCCTGCCAGAGCAGGACTACAGAATTTAGCTCAGGCAGGCTAGATAAATATGTATTCAGACTTACAATTATTATAAGCACACAGTATTAAGTACCTGAGTTGGACAATAGCACTGCTTCTACAGATGCTGACACACAGAGCTGCAAGCTTCCCTCCAGCATTCCATCTAGTTACCTTCATTTTTCCCTTATCCTTACTGTTGGATTTGTGTGCAAGGACACAAATATAAAACATGCAAAAAAGGAATTATGTTGTGATATCATCTTCATCAAAACTTTAACCCCTCAATTCTATCTTGGAATCAACAGAATAACTATTTTCAGTTCGATGTTTTGGTACTACTCAGTGTTCATTCAGGTCAGGATGGTCCTGTGTTGTGGCAGCTGAAATGCAGCTCCACTGAAGTCAATGGATAAATGTCTTTTAGCACAACAGGAACAACAAAAGGACCTACTATTCTACATGCACAGCTATTTGCACAAAGGTAAACTTCAAACTTCACAGGATTCCACTGTTTGAAAAGACCATGGGGAAAAAAAACAGACAGAAAGTCACAAAGTATTTGATACTTTTAGCATGAAAAGTTCTGAGATGCTACCAATTTTAGCATGTTTCTTGGCTGGATAGTCCACCTGTGGAAGGAACCTGGTAGAGCCATAATAGTCCATCAAAGGGACCAACCTCTTAATTTTGATAAAATTATGTGAACTAATGATGATTTAGGGTAGGACCTCCCTGCCCATGGCAGGGGGGTTGGAACTAGATGGTCCTTGTGGTCCCTTCCAACCCTGACTGATTCTATGATTCTACAGTAGTGGTTTTCCACTACTAAAGACAAAGTGCAGAGCAAACCAAGGAACACAGTGCTTTTAAGTACCTTTCTACAGCAAAAGGACCTCTTGTTTCTTCTATGACTGCTTGGTTTCTTCTGATCAGATTAGGTGACTAAATTCCCTCATGAGGGCACTGGAAGACAACAGGACTGAAGCTCTGGGATGAAGTTTTGTTGTTAATGGCAAGACTCTTCTTCCAAAGGCAGGGATAGGTGACAAAGTTGGAAGCACTGCTGCATTTGCTGGTAGAACACCCTGAGTACACTGCATTACAGCTTCCTATAAAGTCATCTTTTTCTTGAAATACATCCTCTGTTTTCATGCTTAGCCTGAACTCAAGCTTGGTATCAAGATCTGCAAAATAAGGCACAACAGCACTTAGCATGACAAATTCCACATCAATTCAATCAAGCACTTCACCAGAGGCCTTCCAAAAGTATTTCCTTAGACTTCTGCTGAGAAATCATACATTGCTGAAGCTACCTCCTCTGCAAACACCTTTTTGCCCAGTCTGAGGCAGACAATTACGTATGCTGTACCTTCACAAGCCCTCACAGACACCAACAATTAGAGTTTACATCAACTGCTACAGTATTTATTCCACTCACCCCTCCCAAGCTGCATGTCAGGGCAACTGATTGATTTTAGTGCCACCTTTCTCAATTCCCAACTTCTCTATCAAATCTTAGCCCTTCTTATTTGCCTTCTGAAGAGTTACTAAAGACAACAGGCTCCTGGCAGAAGACATTCCCAGTTCAAGTGCTGTTCCTTACATTTAACTTATTCCACACCATGGACTGACCATACCCTCTTGGCAGTCTTATCTGAACTATAGTCAGACCTCTGAAATGACATGATGGGAAGCAAAAGCCACCATTGCTGCCATATGGGACCTATCACAAGAGCTGACATGCATTTGGGCTCCCCAGTTGAAGAGGGACAGGGATCTGCTGGAGAAGGTCCAGTGGATGGCTACAAGGGTGATTAGGGGACTGGAGGGCATGGCTGATGAGGAGAGGCTGAGGGACCTGGGGCTGTTTAGTCTGGAGGAGAGAAGACTGAGAGGGGATTTGATAAATGTTTATAAATATCTGAATGCTGCCAGGAGTGGGGGGACAGGCTCTGATCACTGGACAAGGAGCAACGAGTGTAAATTGCAGCAAAATAAGTTCCACCTCAACACAAGGGGGAACTTCTTTACTGTAAGTGTCCCAGAGCACTGGAAGAGGCTCCCAGAGAGGTTGTGGAGCCTCCTTCTCTGGAGACTTTCAAGGCCTGTCTGGATGTGTTCCTCTGTGATCTGTATTAGATAGTATTGTCCTGCTCTGGCAGGGGGGGTTTGGACTTTATCTCCTTGGGTCCCTTTAAGCCCCTAACATCCTGTGATTGTAGAGTAGGATGTGTATCTTATCTCTGTGACACTGGGAAACAAATACTGCAGTTACATGCAGGTCAACAGCAGTATTGCTAGATTTTGCCTTGGCAACATACCATCAACATGAGTTTAAACTGCTTTTAGTACCTATGATGTTTTGTTCATTTCCTAAATTGCTCGTAATCAAGACTAGTCAAAAGGACAGACAGATTGCAAATGCTTCCAGATTTGACACATACTTAATCTAAGAGGGAAAATGTCAAGCACATATCTTGTCAGAGTGGAACTCATGTAGCTCTTCACTGCAATGTACTGCCCAAAGGGTGATAAACAGTAGAATCATAGTTTAGGTTGGAAGGGACCTCAGAGATGATCTAGTTCCAACCCCCCACCATAGGCAGGGACACCTCCCAGTGGAACAGGTTGCTCAAGGCCTCATCCAACCTGGCCTTGAACACCTCCAGAGAGGGAGCAGCCACAACCTCCCTGGGCAACCTGTGCCAGTGTCTCAACCACCCTCACTGTGAAGAACTCCTTCCTAACATCTAGTTTGAATCTCCCCTCTGCCAGTTTAACCCCATTACCCCTCATCCTGTCATTACAAGACCTTGTCAATAGTCCCTGCCCAGCATTCCTGTAGGCCCCTCTCAGATACTGTAAGGCTACTACCTGGTCTCCTCAAAGCCTTCTCTTTTGCAGGCTGAAGAGCCCAACTCTCATAGCCTGTTCTCATAGCGGAGGTGGTCCAGCCCTCTGATCATCTAATAAGTCTTCTTAAAGCTTTGGGTACAAGCTGTAAGATGGCAAATGTAGAATTCCCTCGAGTTACACTTCTGAATTGTTGAGTATTTTAAGGCTGTTTCTGACAATAACCTTAATGCAAGACACTGAATACCTCTTTATCAATAAGCTGGAAGAAAAGCCTGTAAGATCATTTTGGAATACACTAACAGTGTACAGGCAGGTACAGTTGAGGTAGAGTTAGTGTATAGTGTAGCTTTAAAGCAGGAGTTGCTCCTTTAAAAACCATTTTGCCAGTATTACTGAAATGACACAGCATTAAATCCTCTTGAACACTGAAGTGAATTTTGAAAAGTAATTCCAGGAGTCCTGTGAGGAAAAAAAAAAAAAGAGGAAAAAGAGGTTATATTTTGCTGGAGTACTAATTATTGGGACAACACTGAATAGCCTCATTGTTAGTATAGAGACATTTTTAACACTGTTGTTGTACAACCACTAGTTAGTTGTTTTCAAAGACTAAGAAACTTAGCATTTAACCCCTTTATTTGTTGGAGGAACAAGTTGTTTGTGTGTTCTCTTGGGGGCTTTCAGTACTTAAGCAGGGCCAGTGAGAAAGAGGAGGACAAACTCTTAGCAGGGCCTGTTAACAAAGGGTAATGGTTTTAATCTAAGAGAGTAAAGTTCAGACTAGATGCTCAGAAGGATTTATACAATGAAAATGGTAAAACACTGGAATGGGTTGCCCAGAGCAGTGGTAGTAACCCCACCCCTGTGAACATCTAAGGTCAGGTCGCACAGGGCTCTGTTAAAGCTGTTAATCCAGTTAAAGATGTCCCTGCTCACTGCAGGGCTTTTGCACAGGACAACCTTTAAAGGTGCCTTCCAACTCAAACCACTCTAACCATTTCAAGACTATAAGAAGCAATATGAACAGCAAAACAAGCAGGAATTCTGTCTACGGAATTCAGCTGTATGCCTCAAAAACCTGACCTTGGGAGTGTAAATGAACACACATGGACTGCTTTCTAAAGTATTTCAGCAACTTAAGCATGCAGCTATGTTTAGAAAAGACAAGTTCTTTTCTTCATCTTCCACACAGTATAAATTCCATTGTTACTGCTCACTTAGGAGTAACACACTTTTCCTATAATTTCATGAAACTACATGTTGCTAGAAACTCAGCCCAGAATGAGGCAGGAGACAGTGATTACATCTTTCTTTCTTTCTTTCCTTCCTTCTAGGAAAAAGTAATTTAGATTTCAGGTCACTCAAAGTTGGGAAATTCAACTTTGCCCTAAATGCAGAGTGGGAGAGAATCATAGAATCAACCAGGTTGGAAGAGACCTCCAAGATCATCCAGTCCAACCTAGCACCCAGCCCTATCCAGTCAACTAAAGCATGGCACTAAGTGCCTCATGCAGTCTTCTCTTGAACACCTCCAGGGATGGTGACTCCTCCACCGACCTGGGTAGCACATTCCAATGGCACACCCCCATCCATAAAGGACAGAGACATCTCACACAGAAACAATGCTGCAAATTTATTTTCTTTAGTCTTAAGAATTTATAACCTCAACTTTGTTCACCCCATATAAGACATTTTCAGTAGTAAGAGATCCTCTAGTTCCCATACTATACAATTGCAAGTGAAATGTGAAGTTAAAAAAAGAGAAAACAGGAGCTCACATTAAGGATGCTTAAAATACTGCTCAAAACCAGTGGCTTTTCATCTTTTTACCTTCACATTCTGGAAATCTTCTCTGCAGTCCAAAGAAATGGGATCACAAACCACCCAAAGCAGGCGGAAGAGGCACGTGAGGTGGGAGAAACAAAAGAAATGCATGTCACATGAAAAAAGGGACACTCTTGCAGTCACCAAGTCCAAGAAAAGCATTTGGCAGGTCTTTCAGAAACACACACTGGTTGGTGTCCATCCATCCCGGCTGGGTCCATGACTCACAATCCATACTACTTAACACCCTGTGTTTGTACTTGTAATATAGAGAGCACATCTTTTGTACAGCACATAACTCCTTGCCCCAAAGAGGCTTACAATCTAAGTTCACAAAGAATGCAAGAAGTAGCTGGATCAAGATCTAACAAACGAAGAAGACAAGGAAATAATTTTGTAAGGGATTAAAGTTGGATCCCATTGCTAAGTGAGGTAACTTTGGAACATCACTGGCAGTGATGTTCTTAAGACACACGTAATTTTTTAGTTGGAAGCTTTTCCTGGTGATGAAAAACTGTTTTTAAATGTTCCAAATGTCTTAGAAGTAATCAAAAGTTCTCAAAAGTAGTCTTGTTGGCGAGACAAAATATTCACTTTAGCTAAACACTTCAGACATGAACTTATTCTACTGGAAAGATAAGGATGTCACAGAAATTCAGATCTAAGTGTGACATTTGACTGTAAAAGGCTTTTTACATTTAAGGTTAAGATGTTGAAATTCTGATAAAAGAATCCTGCTGCTATCAACACAGATTTAACACTAAAACAGTAATATGAAAATAGTACTGTTTTTAAAATGCTTTTAACTTTAAAATAAACTATGGACAAGACACAGTCGGCTTGAAATCAACATTCTTTAACTACAGCAAGTAACCCACTTCTCCCACTTTTTCAGACACTGCTCTTGTTACTTGGCAGTTAACAGAAGTGATTAGTCCAAAGCTTTTTAGTTCTGTTGCAATGATTTTTGTTGTTGTTTTGCTTGGTTTTGTTTTGTTTTTTAGTGTTTGAGTTGTATTTTTTTTGCCCTCTACCAAGTTAAATTGTATTTTTAAAGGCAAATTCTTATTTTTTATCTAGTAATTGGCAAGACAAAACTGAAATGTGATTTATATGTAACCTTTGTACCCATTTAGCTATCATTTCTTAATCCCTTTACATGCAAACAGAAAATATCACCTCTCATGCAACTATGACATCTGTGTATTTCAAACCAGGGAATCTTGCTTTGGATTATACACATAAGCCATCTGCCACACTCATGACATTTAAACAACACCCTCCCCCCCAACTACAATTACATGATTACCAAAAAGAGAAGTACTTCTTTTCACTGTAACAAACAGCACAACCAGCAGAAAAATCTGGCTTGAAGGAAGGGAAGCAGAGGTTCACATAATTTCATTTAAGCACAGAATTGAGAGTGACAATAAGAACTGCTAACAGGTGATCCATTTAGTTTTGAAAGGTACTCTCAAAGAAATGAAGCCAGAAACAAAGACTAAAGAACTGTACCTTTTTTTGGACACAAGTCAGTAACAGTATTTACTTTTTATAAGTTACATGTGCATTAAAGTTGTTGATAGGATACAAAAGGAGTATAGCCACAGATTACCAAGAGACTTTGACAACTTCTGACCAACATCTAAAAAGATGAGGGAAGGAAATGGTCAAGGGATTATGATCAACTGTTTCTCACACAGGCCACAAAATGAGGGAAAAACTGCCCTGCAGGCCTGTAAGGAAACCCTCCCCCCCTACTTAAATGAGTTTCAATTCCCAGGCAAAGATGAATCAACAAAATCAAAATATTGTGCTGTTTTATTGGTGTAAAAATCACACAATTGCTAGTTCTGATTCTGCAGAGATACATCCATGCAGTTAAACATCTATGATCCCACAGCCAGAAGAAGCCATTAAATAGAATATCTGCTGTTAGTCAGCAATTAATGCAAATTTACACATGAGATCAAAAGGTGTGTATCGTACAATATACAACAAATCCTAATACAGTACATCAACCTGAATAGCAGGATACACTCAGGGAACTCTGTTAATAGTGAAGCCTGTCTATATGCCAGAGAAATAAGGCCTGGAAACAAGATGACAGAAGGTACCCCCAGAATTCCTAAAAAAAAAAGCAAACTCTTCATTTTTGTTTAATTTTTTTTGCTGGGAATTAGAAGTTCATAGAGGTATTGACACATTACTTGACAATACAGTTTGTTATAGTGAGGACTGGTGGATGTGATGTGTTACTAAAAGGTAATGTGTGAAACATGCAATTACAGGTGGTGCTTGGGAAATGTGTCATTACTATGTTGGGGACTTACACCCAACTCTTTTCACAAGAGGGAGGACTGAAAAAGGTCTGATTGGTTACCAACTGCGCCATAGATATGCATGCAGGTGAACAGGGATCATGAATGGGTAAAATGTGAACACCTGGCAATCTGTGGTTACATACTCTATAATAATGTATGCAACAAAAAAAAAAACCCCACAAAATCAAATCCAGATGAGACAGCAAACAGCCTGCAAGAACTCTGTCAACCTGAATAAGTTGGTTTATTGCAAAGAGCAGGCTTTCTGGAATTGTGAACTCTTTTCCAATTGTGAAAGGCATCTCGGGGAGTGACATTGGTTGATGACAGGTTATCAGTTTTCAGTCTTTTCTGGCACAATAAAATAAATGCCATACTGAAAGAGGAAGGATTTATGTGCTTGAATTCTTAAGTCAAATGGATCAGCGATTCTCTTCTGCAAAGGGGAAAAAAAAGAAACTACTAAAAAATTCCAGTTGAAAATTTTGGTGGCAAACTAAAGTCCAAGAGAAGTCATGGATGCCCACAGAAAATGATGTGAGAGGCAGTGTCACATTCGAGGAAAAAAGGCTTTGTTTTTCTGTTCTTTCTTTGTACTGAAATTAAAGTACTTAAATACAAAAGTCAACAAATTGACAAAACAGAACCACAACATTTAATGCAGAGTGCACTGAGCTAGATGCATGGATCTTTAAATAGGCTTTGAAACCAATACCCCTTTCATAATTAGTAAATTCACAGTTAACGGCAGTAGGCTTAGAGGTGAGAGAAGGGTCGAAGTTGTTCCAGTTGGACTTCCAGGGAGATTCTCTCTTCAAGAACGTCCTGCAAAAGAAAGATTTTTTTTCTACTGACTCTCCAGAGAGAAGGAATACTTTAAAATTTCTTCATGTGATCAGGACTGGTAAACATCAGCTTCAGTTTTCAGAACTGACATCTTTTGTATAGGTGATCCTGCTCTGGCAGGGGGCTGGGACTAGATGATCTTTTGAGGTCATTTCCCAGCCCCTAGCATTCTGTGATTGTGGAATGTGGAGAACTCCTCCCAGAGCAATGAGTAGAAGACTGGCCAGCTAGTAAGCATTCACAAATGGAAATCAATACTTACCTCAAAGGTGGATTCATTTACTATTTTTGATGTCTTTCAAATCAGCCAAACCCACAAATCTGTTTCTTGCTGCAAACCCACCTATAATACTTTCAAATGAAGTCTAACATGTTAAGAGGGTAAAACTCTCATCTCAGTTAAAGGATGGGATGCTCATTTTTTTTCCCTTGAATTTTTCCCCTTACATAAGTTTTATGCACCTTGAATCCCACATGGTAACAGATGAAATTCAAGTTAGTAGTTGGTTAGACTTGGTTGGTTGCCTTTTCCAAGCTGAACGTTCCTGTGAGTCTATGTGTTTTACAAACAGTTTGCCTTCCAGTCCTTACAGCACCACACAAATTCATGCTTACCTCTAAGATGATCTTTCTTTTAAATTTGATAATTAAAATGAGCTATCTTAAGAAAGGTTAAGAAGATGACAAGAGAAAGATGCTGCCTACAGATAAAGCCCACACATAATAGCTGATTTGATAAGCAGGTTACTGTTACTGTTCTTAAGCTGTGAGTTTTGCATTAATAAAATTGCAAATGTTTTTTAAAGACTTTAAGGTTTCTGATTTTACTTCAGAAGAAAGGAAACTCTATCAGCTGCTCTAAATAAAGCTTTTGAAGTATCTGATGACCACAACAGCTACCTCAAATTATTAATACTAAGGTTTAAGCATTTTCATTTTCCAGGCAGCTGAAAGCAAGCAAATACATTGAAACAAATATGTTTTGCAGTAGTAATGTCTGTCGCAATCAGGTAAATTCTATGATCTAAAAGCCTATTAAATAGTATATATTAGTGTCCTCATTGGTGTGCAGAGATGGCTGTTAATGTGCATCACTAACACCTTGCCCTCTCAGGCTGATCTCTTAAAACAAATGAAAACTCTGGAATTACCTTTAGTTGCTGCTGTAGTTCACTATTCAATCTGGCCAAAACAGTGTTGGTTTCCTTGTTACGTCTGATTGATGCCTGAATTGCCTTCTTGTCTTTCCCCACTGATCTGAGAATATATTAGAAGTACTGTAGTAAGTCATTGCATCACTTCAGCTGAACATTTAATTTCATTCTCCTTTTTCAAATGAGCAGAATCTTCTTTTCCAATAATTTTTTTAACTTGCTACACTGTTAATTTTCCCTCTTCTTCCTGGCTTTTGTTCGCATGGAAGCTACACATACTTGGGTTCAATGAAACAAAAAACTGTACATTTTAAAAACCTGTCACAAATAATTTTATGAAGTCCCAACACATAGCATCACATTCATTTGTCTCAAAGTGACTAATGGAATAGTTTGATCTCACAGGAGGACATGAAGACTGCACATTTTGAACTGTTCATAGCAACCATTGCTTAGAATAAACACTCTATCTTAGTACTTCCACCAGTTGCAGGAGTTAAAAAGAGTTCATACTTCAAGAATAAAGGTTTCCCAGTAGGAGAGGCTTCAGGATGATCTTGTTTAACAAACACACACAACCAAAAAACCAAACCCTTTAAATTGTTAAATTAATCTAATTCAAGTACATGGAAATTGTTTGCAACTCCTGGAACAGAAAGTGTGTATGGTGTTTAAATGTAAATTTTCCAGTAACAGATGTATTTATACACTTCTTGGGTTACCTAGGAATAGATGGCTGTGAAGCAAGAACAGCAGCTATGACACCTGTTTTCTGTGTATGTTCCTCAGCTTCAGGTCTTAGCTCATCTTCTGATTTTAATCTCCTTCGAATAGGCTTTGGTGGTGGAGCAAGTGGGGTAGTGCCTTTGCCCTGAAGAGGAGAACACAGCCAATTAATTCTCACATACTGCACTTTACTTGGATTATAACCTGGGAGCTTGTTTGCATTACATGTGCTTAAGACCAGTTACTGAGCTAACTGAACTTACAACCCATCAGACATTTCCTGCTAGGCATCTAGCTGCTTTCTCATACAGTCTGTAAAAAAACTTTACTAAATCCTAGCCCTTGGTGAAAGGGAAGGAAGCTGCACCACACTGACAAAGATCACCACGGTACTACTGACAACAGAATCATACAATGGTCCAAGCTGGAAAGGACCTCCAAAGTCATCTGGTCCAACCTCCTCTGCAGTCAGCAGGGATAACCTCAACTAGATCAGGTTGCCTAGTGCCCTGTCGAGTCTCACCTTGAGTATCTCCAAGGATGGGGCCCCAACCACCTCCCTAAGCAACCTGTTCCAGTGTTTCACCACCCTGATAGTAAAGGACCTGTTCCTAACATCCAATCTAAATCTGCTCCTCTCTAGCTGAAAGCCACTGCCCTTGTCGTGTCACTGCAAGCCTTTGTAAAAAGTCTCAAACCAGAAATCTGCATCTCAAAGGATGCTTTTTCCTCAGTAATTATGTCTGTAACAAAAAAAGAGCAAAGGTTAACCAAGTCCTGCACTAACATTTTTACTCCATTTCAAAAATTTGAATGCTTAGAAGTATGTTCATTTTCTGCTATTTCAACGCTGAAGCTAATTCTTGACATCATCTGATGCAAAAATTCACCATGCCCATCTGAAGCACATACTGGACCTAAGCAAACTGAGCACAAGTGCAGGAGTATGAAGCTGCTGTTGCAAACCAAACCAGACATTTCATAGATTTCAGACAAGTGTGCTCTCCTTCCAAGTATACTCAGCATACCGCACTAGCGGGGACACTAGCAGGTGCTTTGTCTTCAGCTCTTCCATCTGCTTTGGCAACTCTAAGAGAACTTGCAGAATCAGAGGGCTTTTCAACCTAAAAGAATATAAAATGTGTTTAGGAAACTACTCCTTGGCATGTATTTCAATCAGTAACACATGTAATAAATACAAGTGTGCTGTGTTCCTGACACTCAAATGCAGTTAATACCTAAAGTTCCAGTTTTCTTTAGAAGCACAAGCTGGAATACAAGAACACCACCTGCTTAGGAGATAACTCATCTCAACTCAACCTGGTCACAAGCACCTCAATAAAAAGCTGTACTTCCACAATCAGTAGTCAGAGCTGTCTTTTGAAACAGAAATTAAGATTCAACACAGACCCTAAAATCACTGAAGACAAGAGGGTTACTTGAAAGCACTCTGCTCTCAGGCATACTACTCCAGATGTTGGAAGACCTCTGGAATAAAGTCAAATCCCCAATGTCACAAGGCACTGTACGGTACAAAAGATGTGGCCTGATGATAAACTGCCACAGCAGTTTACTGCCAAAGGTTAACCCCTCTGATGCCACACAAAGTGACTGTTGGCTACCCACCTCAGCACCAACCAATCAGCAAGCTTAACTTGTGCAATTTTCAGTGGCAGCTGAAGCGAACAGCTGAGTTTGCATGGAGAGTGTTCAAATGGTCCTACACCACTGACCTTCCCAAGAACATACTGCTGGTAGTTGGGAGAACTTTGAAGTACCAGAGGTATTTTTGAAACAGAGGATAAACAAGTGCCCCAGAGAATTTGCAGTCTGGATGAAGACTACAAATTATGAAAGGAAAACCTGAATTAATGTAATAGCAGTAAACTATTATGACATTAATGGGAATCAACCCTGGGGCTTCTGAACTTTTGCATCCTGTGTCTGTAGTAGGAAGCAAGGTTTTGTAAACACTTCTAAAGCACTATTGTAAAAGGGTGCCAGAGCTCTAATCACTTTGGCTGTTTGTCCAATGGCTTAGAACAAAACCAAATTAATGACATTTTAGCAGATGTTTATGATACTTGACAGTCATCTCATTTATTAAGACAGACTAATGCTTAGCAGTACAGCATTTGGAAGGCTGGCATGAGTGAGCAGAAGTTTTGCCTGTGCCAAGTCTCAAATGCATCAACACATCTTTGGAATTACGCTCAAGAACTGAGAAAAGAAGTAGTTCTTCTGCCTAGGTGTTTGGCAACTACTAAATGTGTGGCAGTGTGTAATTGCTCTCTTGCTACAGACTGGGACACCATAAAAAAGCCCCACTGAGTTAAAACCGCAGAAGCAGGTTTTTAACAAAGTGCTACAACTACTGGCAGTATTCAGCCACTGACAGGACTTTCACATCAGCTCACCTGCAGCACTTCCGAGTGCGTTTCAATTTCATCTTCTTCCTCTTTGTTTACGCCTGAAACAGCAAATGCCTCAAACTGGCTGAAGTCTGCAAAATTTGGCTGTTCTGGTATTTGTTGAGGTGAGGTACTGGTATGAGCTATTAGGCCTTCGGCATCTACTGGGCGATGCACATGAGGACCTGCACCCTGCAGTAAGTTACAAACGGTTTTAGTGACATTGCTCTTAACAGAGTCATCTGATGCAAACAATCTCACCAAACAACAGCATGTGACAGAATGTGCCCCTTCAGCAGACAAACATTCATGTCCCATTGTGTGCTAGTTTGAAGCAGGGTAGAATGTTTTGGTGAGAAGAACTAGATCATAGGCTGTGAAAGGAAAACAGTGGTGATGTCTGCTCCCCTCAGAGTCTTGCTGAAGAAGAAAGGAAAACATTAGATAACACTCTGGCCATTTTGTCTCACTCTGCCTTGGGCTTCTGACTGAGCTGCATCTCCCTAACCTCACCTTCCACTCACCTTTGCTTCTTAACCTCTTGGCTGAACCTCTATTCTTCCTTAGGACTGGGGTAAGGTTGAGAGGGGCAGGGGGAAGGTGCAGGGGTGGTTGAGAGCCCCTCCTGGGGACTCAGGTTTCTGGGAGGGGAGTTGTGTTTCTGTATTACCTTTTCCCTTGTATATTTCTGTCTCTAACTGTATATACTGTAAATATCTGCTTGTATATTGTGCCAGCTGTAAATAAATAGCTTCATTTATATTCCCAGAGCTGGCTGAGTCTAGTCTGGGTAACTTCTAAAGTGTGGGGGGGCAGGGAACACCCAAACCATCACACATTGGTAGGACAAAATGCATCTCAAACTATAACCTATGTTCTATAAAACCACAGAAATATTTAAGAAGTTGTTCTATCAGATGTGCTATTATCCAAAGAATGAAACCAAAGGTGGATGCACCATAGGACTAGATACTCATAGGACAGATGACATTTCTGCTGTAACAAAGTTCATCCTGGCTCTGTTAGGCTTGACACAGATTTTCTGTTTAGATCCATAGGAAAACATGTTTATGTAATCATTTTGTATGGAGTAAGTCTGTCACCACACCTTCTTTCCTTGCTGATCATTCCTGAATCCACTGACTGACTTCAAATGATGATAATTCATATTCTAATGAATAACTGTGGCCAAAAAACAACTGAAAAGCCATTTTATCTGTCCTTTGTTAAATCTGCATAGCAGTCAAAAACAAAAACAACTCCTGCAAGATCTATTTTCTACCAGATCAGCTAACTGAACTGACTCAGACCAGGACTGCAACGATCACCAAAGTCTATGGCAACAGAAGAAGTGCAATCATTTCTTTTGGAGCAGATGTGTTAGGTAAAACTGTAGCCTGTGCCAGACAGACTGAAGACAAACACTTTGCAAAACTCTGAAAGACTGCTCTCTCAGTCTGGTATAGTCTATTAGCTACACAGGAACAGGTAATGAAACGAAGAGTAACTTTCCTTTTTCCCCCTCCAAATCAGAGCTCCAGAGCCACTCATTACTCCTCATTTTTCACTGTGATCCTTTCCCATGATTCTGTCAGAAGCAATTCTTTATTCAGGAAAGGCCAATGTTTGGCTATAGTTTGAGTTTTGCCATCATTCACAACCTGGCAGCTTAAAAAAAAACCCCATGCAATGGCACTCATTTTAGAGTCCAGTAAAAATTCAGCACTAGATAAAAATGATGCAGAGTTAGAGCATGGTTTTTCAGAAGCGACTACATCACCTGTGAAGGCTGTGGTCTTGGAGGCACTGCAGGGGGATAGGCAACAACTCCAGTCTGTTGCTGTCCTGTAAGAGAGGCATCACATTTGACCAAGATTATTACTCTTCACACAGAAGTGCTGTCTAACTTTTTGACTTGTCAGCATAGATCAAATACAGGATTTCTTAATCTATTAGCCTGTCATAGAGAGGATTGTCATTGTAATGTCATCTCCTTTCAAATTTGCAGTAAGACAAAACAAGGAATCAGAGCATGGAATCGTTCTGGCTCAGAGTATGGACAGGTACTTATTTTGCTTTTATCCTTATTACAAACTCTTAGCACTTCCTCATACTTTGTGATCCTGAACTGAGAAGTGTAACAGTCAGAAGTACAATAAAAGCCCTTAAACAGAGCATTACAAGTCATCTTCAATGATTTCCTCACAATTGGAATACTTAGCATCCATCTCTACTGCATCTGATAGCAAAATAACTCCTCTTGAAAATCTACTGGCAGTTGCGATTCATTGCACTACCACAATGTTACCTCCTGTCTTTGCTTCCCACACTCACCTGAAGGACTACTATGGCAGCAGAGTTTAGAAGCTGATTATCTGGCTAAGCAAAGTGAAGTACAATTTTTAACACAAACAAGAAAATCAACGACATTTTCTGCTTTTTCATTCAAAAGCAGCACTCTATTAAAAGCAGACTCTAAATCTTTCTTCAGAGGGGAAAAAAGGTAGTCTGCTTCCAGAAGACACATGCTGAAATACAGAACACAGTGTATCTACCTGGGGTAACTGAAAAGGATCTGTTCATATCTAAGGATGATGATCGAGAGTGAGAAGGATGAGGCCTTGGAGGGGGTGGCGGTGGGGCAGTGTTATCTGGAGACGTTCCTGAATGTGATCTGCAAAACAGAGAAGCTTCTGTAATGACTTTACACAGCTACAACAGATCTAAAATTTGATACTTCTTCAAAGTATGCAATTCAAAAGAAGTTTGACAGGTGGAAAAGAACCTGATTGCCACTGATTCTGAAGATTGAAAAAATCAGTATTCAAATTCTGGTATTCATTGATTTACCAATCTTTATATATTCCTATTTACTTAAATCTGTTATGCAAATTATTCTTTTATTATGAGAAGCAATTTATCTATGGCAAACCAAGAACTTGACATACATCTCAATGGTTAGGAACAGAGAGTCCTAAACATGATAATTCCATCCTGATGGTAGTTGCTGTAACTTGCAAAGTATCTAAGGTGCAGTCAAAATCCTCATTAGGCTTGAAATTAAGTTCAATACTGCTGAAAAAGATAGTAAGTTTCTATTGCCTCCATGTAAATAGAGTTTAAGCATCTCAGGGCATGAGACACCTACTTACTTCTCTGCCTAGGTCTTCCAAATCAATATCCCTGGTCTGGAGCCCTCGATATAGGAAGGACATGGACCTGAGGGAGTGGGGCCAGAGAAGGGCCAAGAAAATCATCAGGGGGTTGTAGCACTTCTGCTACAATAACAGGCTGAAGGAGCTGGGATTGTTCAGCCTAGAGAAAAGAAGGCTCCAGGGAGACCTGATAGCAGCCTTCCAGTACCAGAAAGGGCCCTACAAGATTGATGGAGAGAGACTGTTTACAAAGGCCTGTGGTGACAGGATGAGGGCAATGGCTTCAAACTAGAGAAGAGCAGATTTAGACTGGATGTTAGGAACAGGTTCTTTACTATGAGGGTGGTGGCTAGTAGGTCGTTATACGTTCTCCTCCCCCTCTGCTCTGCCCTGGTGAGGCTGCATCTGGAGTACTGTGTCCAGTTCTGGGCCCCCCAGTTCAAGTGAGACATAGAACTGCTTGAGAAAGTCCAGTGCTGAACTACAAGAGAGGAGAGGACTGAGGAGCTGGGAGCTGAGGCTCTTTTGCTTGGAGGAGACTGAGGGGTGACCTCATTAATATTTATGAATATGTGCAGAGTGAGTTCCAGGAGGCTGCAGTCAGGCTCTGCTGGGTGATGCCCAATGACAGGACAAGGGGCAATGGGTGGAAGCTGAGGCATAGGAAGTTTCATGGAAACATGCGGATCAGTTTTTTCCACTGTGAGGGTGACAGAACCCTGGAACAGTCTGCCCAAGGGGGTTGCAGAGTCTCCCTCAGTGGAGATATTCAAAACCTGCTGGGATGCATTCCTGTGCATCTGGTATACTTGATCCTGCTCTGGCAGGGGAGTTGGAGTGGATGATCACTTGAGGTCACATCCAGTCCCTGCCAGTCAGTGATTCTGTGAACACTGGAACAGGTTGCCCAGGGAAGTGGTTAGGGCCCATTCCTGGGGACATTCAAAATGAGGCTCAACAAGGCTTTGGGCAGCCTGGTCTAGTTGGAGATGTCCCTGCTGACTGCAGGGGGCATTGAACTAGATGACTTTTGGAGGTCACTTCCAGCCCAGCCCATTCTCTGATCTTCAGAAACTTTAACCCATTCTTAGGCAGGATCACCATCTAGTGGACACCTGTTGTAAATTCATCGAGCACACAGAGAAAATGATAGAATAAATTACTGCTCCAAGCGCCATTTAAATGGGATTTATTGTATGTAGATTTTAAAACAGCTTGCAGAAGCTTCAATCTAAGCAAGGCGATTTACTGAACCATTAACATGCACACAGCAACTCTTACTCAACTCACAAGTAAAAGACAAAATCTTTTCTATGACTAACTTCAGCAATATTCTTCTATAACTATTTAAGATATAAAACTAGGAGAGGTGCTTAATTTCCACGTAAAACCTGCATCCCTGAATGTGTCTGGAGAGAAAACTGAGTTATCACAATGGAAAAAACCTGGTTGTTTAATATACTTTCTGTGACAATGCCTCAGTAACACAAGGCAACCCTCCAGCTAATGAAATACAAATCTAATTACACTGACTCCTAGAGCCATCCATCTAGCCAGCCCACTACGAAAGGCACAAATAGGATTAAAAAAGGAACAAAGTGGTTTACAGACACTTGTGAAGTATCATTATCACAGAACTAACATAGCCTGATCAGTTCTTGCTTTCTGAGAATACAGAAAGTACTCTGCACTAATGGTAGGGCTAAGGACGTCACCTCTATGAAGTTGCAGTCGACAGAAGAGGTATCAGTGGAAGGAAGAGGAACTGGGAGAAAAATGTCTTTGAGTGGACACTGCCAGATCTGTGCAGAAGCTTCTTGTGCTATAAAGTGACAACTCCTCTGAAAACTTCACTCAACTACACAAGTTCAGCAAGAGAACTCAAGCCAAAATTAGAGACAAAGGCCATGTTGAAACCATGTTGATAAGGCCAAAACATACACAGGATCGGGACAATCAGATTTGCCATTAACAATAGAGGAAAGAAATTTTCAAGCTGCTGTACTGAGAGGCAATTGCAAATCTTTCTTTGCTTTTGAAGTCATCCTAATTATTTTTGGATTGAAACTTACCTCTGAAACTGATTGTAAGGTGGTTAATGGCGTAGCTGGTTTTTAATCCTATTCAGGCAGATTTAATGGGAACAATTAGCACCAGCTAGTACAGCACATTAAGAGAATGTTAAATGTTGCAGTTGTTGGTTATGTGCTCAGATACCTCCCTCCAATCCCTTAATTCATGTTGGGCCTAGCATTGCATTTCATGTTATAAAAGCCCAGTATTTAAAGAGACCGAGGTACTGCTGGGACACTTCTGATTTATGTTTTACTCTTCTTTTACATTACAAAGTCACAAGGTCCTTCCCCATTAACAAATGCTTAATGGTGACTTTTAACAACACAAGGAATTGTTTTCAAATAACATCTCCTGTATTTACACTCCCTTGTGTTTAAGAAGAAAGTCTCTATCAAGATCTCTGCCTGAATGTGGAGGATCATTTGACTGGCCAGCATTTTAGACGACATGATTTTTTTGATTTCCACTTGACACATTAAGAGGTGCAGCATAATGCATTAGAAAGCAGGCTGCCTTCAGATTCCCAGGTGTTCAAGTTAACAGTCTCTGTAGCCACCATTTTACAAGCTAGCTGTCAAACAATCAGAAGCTCTGAACAGGCTTCTTTAAACACCTTATATGTGATTTTCTTTTTCATTTGCTATTCTACTAACCGTTGCCTTGTTACAGTGCTTCCAATCTGCTCTGGATCTGAAGTATAAGAGTCCGAACTGCTGTAACCGTCTGCTGGTAAAGGAAAGCAGAGTTTACACTTGGTTTACATCATTAATATACCTTAACAGATAAAGGTAACATATGATTTTTAAGTATCCAGTGGTCTGTTTTTATTTTAAAAGGTTTATGTGCTTGTATTGCTTCTCTGTAAAGCATCACCTTGGCAGGACTGAAATTCCTCAAGTCTCAATAACTGAAGGATCCAATATGAATCAACTCCTCTTGTCAATTCATGGAAGTTTTTGGTTACTGCTGGGATGTACTTAAAAATAAGCCATGACAATAATGTAGTCCAAATATAAAATGTACATTCCATAAGCATTAAGTTTTAAACACTCCACACACTGTAATTTCAATCTAGCCAACAAGAGCAAGGGATATCCAAGAAAAAAAATAAAGACAAGTAGTAAGATATGCTTGATTTCAGAAGCACTGCAGGATTGTTGCAATCATTAGGAATCAGGAAAAGGGGAAAAAGATGTGCAGTACACAGGCAAGCTCAGTGGCTTTGCTACTACCAGAACTTTTGTATCTTTAAGGCTGGTAGTTAGCTCTGGTTTAGACTACATCTTCACAAAATCTTTTAGCCTTTGGTTACTATCACCTATAAAAGTGACATCATATAGACAGCTTCCTCAAGGACACTCTTAGTCTTGAAAGCTGTGCTAAAGGGGTTTTCCTCCCAGAAATAAGGAGTCTAACCAAAAGGACAAGATTTGTGTGGAATGAACATAGACAGAAAAACTTGGGGTAACTTATCACAAAGGATTATTACAGAGCATCTGATAAAGCACATTTCCAAGTGGAAAGTCACTTGAGCAATGATATTCACCAGATTATTTAACCTCCTAGAACCTTTCTCTTTTCTCTTAACCGTAGATATATCAATCTAGTGCAGCTGGCTTGAGACTTATCATGCTCAGGCAGCTAAGATATTTCAAGATCATTTCATATTAGAAGACATTCTGCATGTTTACAGCTATGTCTCCATTCAGTGAGGGCTATGGAGAATTAAAAGGAAACAAAAAGAAAGATGAGTGCCTGCCATGAGATGGCATTTAAGTTTTCAAGTGAGTAATATCAAGTGAGAAAATTAAGTTCTAAGCACAAGCTGGTTATGTGATACACGAAATTATCTCTCTCCAATCCCAACAGCTCTACTACTGGCTCAAGCCACTCAGGATGTAATATAACCTAGTCAAACAAGAATTCATATAATCACATTTCCAGTGAGCAAAAAGCTCTTTTCAACTAAAATTTTTGATCATTTCAGTACAAAATTAGTGAGTTCACACTGGTAACAGAAGCAACATTTCTAAACCCGTTTCAAACGCATTTGGACAGCAAACAGTTTTAATCATGATAGAAGGCAAAGGACAGTTACTTAACAAATGGAACTTTCACATTACATCAATATTGACTAATCCAAACTCATGAGTTTGAACACAATTTTTAACAGAATCCTTTTTCAGTATTTCCAGTAACATAAGCTTGACAGTCAGGCAAAGGTCCTATGATGAAGGACAGAGAGACTTGTGCAACGTTATTACTGTCCTCAAGGGAGGTTTGTACTTTTCAAAGTCAGTTAATGCAAGTTAGTCTCCAGCTTTGTTCCTATTTCATTATGAAGGAAGGTGATTTAGATTATCCCTCAGTTTTGACTGCAGTATTCATGATTTTGTTTATATCATTTATAAGGAGTCTCAAATAACATTTACTAATGACATATTCAAGTGGCATATTGCTTCAAAGTTAAAACAATATGGAGGAACAGCAGTTCTTCTTTCTGCTTGTATTTTACTTGCAGAATAACAATTTAAATGCTAGGGATGTCCAGCAATCAGAAGAATTACTGGCAAACTTTTCCAGTTACCACTCTCTGAGGTTACAGATCCACTGTCCTCTGTTCCAAATCACACAGCTTGCAGAGAAAGGCAACTGTGCAGTGTCTATGCCAACTGAAGCTGTTGTTATCTCACACAACAGTAAAGTTTGTCGCTGCTTCTTGCCTTAGGTCTGAGCTGCTGTTTACAAATTCCTAACTTCCAAGCTGAATTACTATTGATGGAAAGCATGGAAAATAAAGACAGAATAATAATTTCTCAGAATCAGTATGATGTCGATAAATCTTCATTGGTTCTCAGTTCAAACACTATTTTAATATACTGACCCATCAACAGTAAACTATGAGGAGTGAAATAATTAACTTGCATCTACATTTTGGTCAATAAAACATCAAATCTGTACTTCTGTACAATGCAGAAAAAAGTCAATCTATGAACAAAATATTATAGAAGAAATCATTTTTGACTACCCATTAATGAAACACCACTGATACTGATACTTACTAACTGTATTTCCAGCTGTATATTTTACAGATGAACTCATTTTGTTTTCTTCTGGGAGATCAGATGTTTTTGCAAGTAGTGGACTAGTGGGGTTAGCATGATCTAGATAGAAAAAAACAAGTCTAAATCAACAAACTAGCCCAAAATTGTGTTGCAACACTTTGGATGTATGAGTTTGGAATCTTTACCTACTTACAAGGCTAAGTTTAAAAGAAACAGGTAGATGATTGTTTAATGTCATGTGTTGAAGAATGTGCATGAGTTACATGACTTATTGGGACACATGTCTAAACTGTGACTTCACTGTTCCTTAAAGAATAATATCAAACCACCTTGCTCAATACTGACCACACTATTTAAAATAAGCACCTGCTAATACTCCCAACTAACATCAAGTTTCAAACCAATAGACTTGACATTTCTGTACACAGAAGAACAAGGTTTATCAATGCAGGTCATGTTCTCCCTCTTCAAAGTCTCCTTCAGTATTTAAAGAAACAAACTCTCTCTTGAAGGCCAAAATCCAATGTATGTAATCATGCTCCTAAACTACTCCAAGCAGTGATCTCCTATGGACGGTGAGATCCCTCACAGTAGCAAATGGCCAATTCAAACTCTGCACCTATCTGAACAATACTCTAATTCTTAGCTCTGAAGATCTCATTAATGATGCTGGTTAGAACTCCAGATATAGCCTTCAAAGGACAAAAAAGTTACTGTGTTAAATAATGCCAATGATAATTGTACAAATTTTTCCTCATGAACAAGAGAAAATATCCTACCACTTCCAGTTCTTTTAAGCTCCATTTCCTGCATGTGGATTTTGCTTGGAGTCATTCTTATGGGAACTGGGTGGACAATTGCAGTGTCCTGTGGAGGAGATGACAGAGTTAAGAGATGACAATTCAGTTTCTGCATTGTTCTATTAAGATTCTCCGACACCATTCTAGACATATTTTTGTCCGTTTCATTCGTTACGCAGTTCCAGGGAACTGAAGATACCAAATAAAACCCAAGTTCTCTAAATTGAAGTTTCTCTGACTTTTTAGAAGGTGTAACCTAGCACAATACTTCCAAAAAAGCACTAGATAGTTTCTGTAGATAAACAGGACTTGGATTTCATCATTTTTAATGGAAGATATGTTGAAGTGCATCTTAGTTGGAAAAAAAAAAGGCAATCAATCAAACCAACACAAAAGCCACTACTTCCAAACTCCACTCCTCAACTTAAAATGCCTCAGGAAGCTATGGCCTTTTTAAACAGGAGTAATTCTCTATAAAACAGGGACTTGGTAATCATAAAAACTTCTAATCTTTGGGATAACAAACCCGATGGAATGTATCTCGAGACAGGTGTTGCCCTCACTCTGTAGTTCAGATAAGGAACTCCATTTTAAATGTACTTTATAGACAGTTCTATTTCATTTGGAGTCTGTAGAGGGCTAAACCCTCAATATTTGTATGTTTGTTCACAAGTAACCTAAACCTATGGATAATAGCTGTCTTGAGGAAGGTATTTTTTTACTATCACCAATATTCAGAAAACACCAGTGAGACAATAACACCACAAAAAAAACTCTCAGATTATATTCTGTTCCCAGAATTAACAAGAAGCTTCAAATTGCCCCTATATCAGAAGATTAATCTGTTCTGCCTTTTTCAGGTAGATCAATTTCACCAAGCACAATGTAATTACAGCAGTATTTTCCAAAACAGGTTAAAGTGACTTGCACTACTCTCGTTGCAAATATAAACTGAAACCCACTTTCTAGTCACAGCTCAAACACTCATTGCACCAGGCTTTTAGTGATCACTTTAAAATATATTAATTCCCTCCCCTCCTTTTTTCTCTTTAAATTATTAACAACTGTTGTAAGTTATTCATACTCTCCCCTTTGCAGAAGCAGGAGTGGTTCAGCAAATCAGTCCTATGCATCACTGCTGAGTCTGTAAAATGAAGTCTGCATCCTGCTACTTAAATCTTGCTGCTATTTGTTCTAATTTGCATGTGAAAAAGAGACTCCATAGGTTCTGTTCTGAAAGTGGTATCTTAGCAAGCATCACAGATGCTCACCATTCTTTAAAATGTTTCTCCATTTCTTACAAGCATTGTAAGAAAACGATTCCAGAGGACAATCTACTGAATTTGCTTATACACATGTACATATACACACCTATGGCTATACACAACTTCTCCAGATATCATAACTCTTCTACTTTTGAGAGTATCAACACAAGGGGAAAAAAAACATCAAACTTCAGATTTCTGTCATTTACTAATTCTGTGTAAAAATAAACTGCTCTCTGTGAAAACAAGACAGTGATAGTTCTTTACTGTCAAGCAATTACACACAGTAAGAAACAACTAGAAAGTGATTTCCAAGATGTTTACTTCATTAAAACATATAAATACACTACCTTTAAACCCATCTGTGTCAGATGAAAGAGCTGGCTTTCACTTTAAGTAGGATTAAGTGGAGCACTGATGTATTTAAAATAGAACTATTATGTATTTTTCAGAACTATCCTGTCTAATGATAGAAGTTAAACATTTATTATGTATATATTATGTTTCATTCTATTTCCAAATGGATACTAACAATGTAACTAAAATGGGCACTGGTGGTGGTCAATCTGGAAGAAAAGCAGGAGGAAAACAGCAGCTAAATAGTGAAACAATTTTAATGCATTTCAGAACTGCTTCAAATCTCACAAGCTGTGAAGTTTAAAGCCAGCAAGACTTGAAACACTGCAGTGAATTGCTAGATCCTAAACTTGGCAAGCTATTTAACTACATAATTCTGAGTAAAGCATTAAAAGAGCACAGGATTATCTGCAGAAATGCAACTAGGAACTGAGTAAAAACATTACAAAGATGAAATATCACAGCCACTAAAGATTGTGCAAATCAGCCTCTGCAAGCTGAAAACCTGAATTAACACTGAAGAAAAAAAAACACTAAAATGGGACTGGTTCCTCATTGGGAGGGGTCCTTGCACTGACTTACAAATTTATTTATGTTTAAAATTATGTTTAAACATTTTGTGTAATATAGGCTTTGATAGCAGTGTTGCATTACAACAAAATCAAGGGGGGAAAGCATTCTTGGCACTCAGATATTAAACATAAGCAGCACTGGAAAAATTTGTACTCCTAAAATAAGCAAAAAAATTAAGGAGCCTGCCACCATTCCCCAAAAAGAAGTCTGTGGAATCATGCATAATAGCTAAATACAATGAATGGAAAAATCAGTGTTAATAAAATTAATTTCAAACAAGCAAGCTAAGTGATTTGACTTACAGGATCAGCTGGTGCAATGTTAGAATCAAATTGGGTCAGAGTTTGTGAGCTTGAAGAGCGTTCGCTAAATGTCTCCCACTGCTGAACAGACAGAGGAGAGAAGTCAGCATGATGAGAAAGATGGAAGTAAAAGATCACCGAGGAGATTTAGCACAGTAGTTTGGAGGTTGCACTGGAAACTATTTGCACTGGACAGTACTTGACTTGGTAAGCACAGCAGCACATAGTTTCAGTGTGAGACTGTTGGGCAACCAAGTTTGCCATCTGTCAATATTAATCTTTCCATTCACATTTCATAATGAAGATACAGGTGTGCAATCAACACAGAAGTACCTTCAGAGTCCGTGCTCACCAAGGAAAATCACACAAGTGAAAAAGAATGGTGAAGCCATTTAAGGACTGGAAAGATAAAACCAGTGTCATTATGTATTTGACATGGTAAAAGCCACAGAAAGGTTCCTCAGCTTTGTAGCTGCCAAATGAATGCATTTTGTGAATGCCAATTTTCTTCCAATATCCCAGAGAAACGAATAAGGAGCAGAGTACTCCAATTACACCAGTTCAGCTTGCCAGTGCAACCTCTGAGAAGTGATTCTATGCTGTAAAAGAGCATTTTTACACATCTAAATCACCGTCAAGGCAAAGAATTAAATTCAAACATCTTGTCGATTGCTAAAAGCAAACAAGTCAACCTCTGAACAACGTTGTAAGATACAAGCATGGTGTATCAATACATGGATTGTCGAGAGTCCTCATGCTTAGAAAGTGAAGCCACAGCCACAGTTGGATCAAAGCACATGAAATTAGTCTGTGATCCAGAAACCTGATTACAAATCACAACTGGGACGCCGAACTTGTTATGTTTTGGTAAAATAACAAGTAAATATTAATGACTTTTCACACACAACAACAAAAATGAGACATACAAAAAATTTGGTGCTCAGAAATTTTGATTAAAAATAATGTTAGTAAGGTTGTGAAAACAAATCAATGTTTTTGTCCCATCTCTGTAGGCAAATCAAATGTAAATGATTCCTGAAGATACAGGACAAACTGTACTGAGTTAGGCAACCTAACATAGTTTAGTGAAACATATTTAATGAATGGCCTGTATGTCAACCCAGTCTACATTGGGTAGCTCAGAAATAACTATGGAGAGTCCTACACAACTGTTTTCAATCAGCTAAAATTAAATCAAGAAAAAAATTAACTAAATCTGCAGTGGTTTCATGTGTGATGCTGCTGCTTTGTGGAGACAGAGCCTTATCTTCTGACAGTAAACTTTAAATTAGAGCAGATAATGGGCAAAATGTAACAAAAGCTCTTTGGTAAGGACCTAAGTTTTCCCTTCCAACTGCTCCTTCCCACTCCCTATTTTATACAGTTTATCTCTGCGTCACTCCACCCTTTCATGAAGAGGTAGATTTGAGCTATACAAACCTGCTGAGTGAGGCAGTTTTTACTAAGTCAGAAATTTAATGGCCGGGGTTCTTGCCAGCCTTTCCCCTGATTTGGCCTCTTGCATTTACACAGCTGCTTATTTTCATGAAACAAACATTAACATTTACTTTCAGACTACCACTGCCCTTTTAACTTGGCTTGGCCAGTGGCTTTAGAGTTACCAGTGAGACTGGCAAACAGAACACTTGATTACTGAAGTACTGCTTATTTTTTCCCTAACTTCTATAAAGATTTACAGCATCTACCTTATAGTTAATGTTAAAATGTTCTTTCTTACAGATGGATGTTGAATTTACTTTTTGTTCCATTCCTCTGAAGCCAAACTGTAAGACAATTACTACTTGTCCTCAGACTCTCTGCCTGGGCACAAAGGAGCACCAACACCACCTGACTGCTCTGAGGAATATGCTGTTGTGCTCCATCCTGAACTACTACTAGAAGCCAGTTACTGCTATTGCTGTGGTTAATAGAAAGGTACATATATTAAAGATCTACTGGACTGTATCTCAAGCTCTTTGCAAAGGTTAAGAGCACTGACAATACAACTTGTTTGCTAGGATAAAACTACTAGCTGAAACTAAAATTATTTGTCTTCTACAGTTGCAAAATTTGTTTCAAAGATATTTTCAAAGAGTTAAAGTAAAACTCATAGCAGCCTCAATCATTACTAGAACACCACTAAGACACCTGGACCAAGGTGTCAGTTGTAAATTCAAAATCAAATCTCTATCTTTGCCAAAGCTAGTACGACACCAGATTTCACAACAGAAGTATCAGTAGGCTTTTCAGGTTTTTTTTTTTTCTTAAGGGCTCAAAACTAAGTGTTCAGGCTTGAGATTAGATGGAAAAGATGTTTGAATCCAGAAAAGTGATGAGTGAACTGGTGTGAGAGTATCCAGTGTTAGGTGGACTTTCTTGGTGCTCTTTATTCTGGAGTTTGAGATTGATGCCTGCATTCATACTTGTGAGCTTACAGTAACCAAGCTGGGCAACCAACTATGAGCTAGAAAGAACAGAGTAACCAACAGTTTTGAAACTAATGGCAGATGAAATTGCCTGGAAAGGCAGATGATTGAAAGCTGCATAGCTTTTTCAAGCAATTCATTTGGTGATGACAGTTATAAAAGGTTCAAAGAGGAAACAGACATGTGCCTACAGTAACACCAGCATTTTTTTCATGACATGAAAACTTTAAGGACTTAAATCTAACTCATGCTGAAAAGAAAAGCAAGAAGCATGCACAGCAACACAGCTGAAAATCAGAAATTCCACTGTGCTAGAACAAAAAACTCCATATATTAGATGTGCACATGTTATTTTAGTACAGTTAGTATATGGTAGTACATTTAGTGTAAGAACTTTTTCAAACCTCTTAAAGTTTCAGTAGATTTCCATTAATAAAATATCACATTATCTATACAAATGGACAAAGTCAGTCATCTAAAACAAGATTTTGGCTGACAGAATGGCCTTGTTCCACTACTGCAATTACCCCATTCCATTGGTTTGAGTGGCACTGGACACAAGGAATCAATTCCAGTGCAGCTTATCAGACCATAAGTGTATAAAATACTCATTGCAAACACAAAGGAATGTATCGATGCAACTTTAAAAACAGCTGCAGACACAGTTGTTGCTAGAAAGATCTATGTGCTCACCTCCCTCCTAAAAAATAGCATCCCATCAGGAAGTCTAACAGTCACTCTGTCAAGTAAAAGAACTGAGAAACACTAAATCATTTCCTGAATATTTGATGTAAGGACATCAGTGTGAGGCTATCATCTGCACTTAAGAGAACGGCAGACTTTACAAAGCCATTTCACCTGAGAGAGGAAGAAAACTTACTCTGCTCCCAACTTTAATCCTAAAAATCTGCTTCTGTTTCATACTGACTCTTTTGCTTTTCTAAATTTTTAATACCAATCTTCTATTCACCTGAAGTCTAAGAAAAGAACAGTCACAAAAAGCTCTTTCCATAAGAGAGTAGGGTAAGAATATTCAGATACTGACAGAAATATCTTCGCTTCTGAGAGTCTCTTATTATTAAAAAGGTTTCAAAAAATAATTCCAATGTTCTTTCTTTTTATCCCACTTGTAATAAAAAAAATAAACCTACATCATATGTGTGTTACAGCTACAGTCAGGAACTCATGAAGTTCTGAAGGTCTCTGAAGTAGCTCTTAGAATAAAACATGGGTTTATTCTATGTCAACAGCAGAATTGTTAACACAGACCAACAAGGAAAACCTCTAGAAACCCTCAGAAGCTTCTCAAACAATGAATATATGTGGAAAAGAAAATACTGATCAATAACTTCAGCTCCAAATTCTGACAAAATATGGCTTTACTATGTAAGACTGCTTATATAAAGCAAATATGTATACAAAGTATGAGAAAGCAGCACATAAAAGTTCAAAATGTACACAAATCAAGTCAATAGCTGGTTTCAGATTCAAGCTGGAGTCTCTGCTTCCAAAACAAACCCAGAGCTGATTTCTGTACATTACTGGTGAGATGTTTTATATTTCAGAGCCCTTCAGAGGCAACAAAAAACATGCTCAAGCAAGAACCTGTCCTAAAGGAAAAAAAAAATCAGAAATTAATTCAGCTTTAAATAAAAAATAATGCTATGAGCTCATGACAAACACGAGAAGGAAAACTTTATCTTTTTCACCAAGTGATGACTTCTTGCCAACTGATAATCAATAATCCAGGAATGATGAATTACAGATGCATACACAATCTAGTTATTGACTGGCAATGAAATAACTCTTAAATAGAAGTGCTAACCTCACTGCTCTGATTCAATTCAGGCCAGGTCTGGTTTAGGGATGGCATTGACGGAGACTTGCTTGGAGGTGCTTCTGCCGGAGAGCTGGAGTAACCTACCTCACCGGTCTGTTCTCCAACTTCTGCAATGACAGGAATCACTATAAACCAAAATCATCAACTGCATTCAGTTTATTCTCAGAAAGGTTTTTCACATCTCATTAAAGCACCCTTTATTTTTCTGTTTCTTAATTGTGACTTCATAGCAGACAAAACCTGCTATTTCAAGTCAAATATACTATTTGTCAGGTGCTACTCCTATTCTGGAGCATCTTACTGAAAACTGAACATTTTACATTTTGTACCACACTACCTCCCTGTACTCTGGCTTTTAAACAGCTTTTTTCAGATTTTGATTATATGTAGAAATAGATTTTTTTTTCTTACAATGAGAAGACATAATCAATTACTATTTATTACATCAATCTCAGCATTGAGAAGGTTCGCAGAATAAAGTGTTTCTTGTATGAAAGATTAAATGAAAACCAGTCTATGAATGCAAACACAAAGCACATACATGAGAACAGAGATGGAGAAAAACATTCCCTTAAGTTATTCCCCAAAGATTATTTTGAAGTCTCCCTAGTAAAACAATGGTGTTTCCATTCACTATGTTTTGCTTCAGTCTAGCAGCTGTCACATTGCAGATGTACATCATTACTGCTACATCAGTTTTCTCGGAGCTTTCAGCAGGTACATTTCTAGAGGAACACTCCTCCCTCACGATGCAGCACATTCATTTCTGTTCTGTTCAAAACGTAATAGGATTGGGTCAATCTGAACAATAGACTAAGCATTCCAGTAAAATCCTGCTTTACAGTGTTTTCTGTTCTGCTAGATACCACAATATCCAGCTCAGAGGTAAAGCCTCCTAAAAAAACTGAAGCTTGGATTATAACATGAACACTTGAGAGAGGGACTGAAAAGTAAAGTAGCTCCACATACTAAGAAGATAATAGCTAAAAGTGCCGAGTGCTGCACTTTGGCCACAACAATCCCATGCAGAGATACAGGCTGGGGTCGGAGTGGCTGGAGAGCAGCCAGACAGAGAGGGATCTGGGGGTGCTGATTGATATCCACCTGAACATGAGCCAGCAGTGTGCCCAGGTGGCCAAGAGAGCCAGTGGCATCCTGGCCTGCATCAGGAATGGTGTGGCCAGCAGGAGCAGGGAGGTCATTCTGCCCCTGTACTCTGCACTGGTTAGACCACACCTTGAGTACTGTGCCCAGTTTTGGTCCCCCCAGTTTAGAAGGGACATTGAGATGCTTGAGCGTGTCCAGAGAAGGGCGACGAGGCTGGGGAGAGGCCTTGAGCACAGCCCTACGAGGAGAGGCTGAGGGAGCTGGGATTGGTTAGCCTGGAGAAGAGGAGGCTCAGGTGACCTTATTGCTGTCTACAACTACCTGAGGGGTGGTTGTGGCCAGGAGGAGGTTGCTCTCTTCTCTCAGGTGGCCAGCACCAGAACAAGAGGACACAGCCTCAGGCTGCACCAGGGGAGATTTAGGCTTGAGGTGAGGAGAAAGTTCTTCACTGAGAGAGTCATTGGACACTGGAATGGGCTGCCCGGGGAGGTGGTGGAGTCGCCGTCCCTGGAGCTGTTCAAGGCAGGACTGGATGTGGCACTTGGTGCCATGGTCTAGCCTTGAGCTCTGTGAGGTCTCTTCCAACCCTGGTGATACTGTGAAGATGTTCACAGTCTAAAGATCTAAAACTCTGAATAAGAAAATTACTTCACATAAAGAGAGATGGCTTAAATTATCACTAAAATATTGCTTGAGGGCTGTGATTGAAGACGACTGCCACAAGAACGTGTGTGATACATTGTACCAAAAACTAATTGGTTTCAGACTCCTGAGGAGCTGAATCCTACAGCCTGCTCTTCTGCTACAACAGCTCAATACTCTGTCTGCTGTCTTCCACTCAGAATGCTAACTCCTAACAAATTCAGAGTCAAATTGAATTGGAAACACTTGAATAGTCAGCAGTGATCAACTGCACCATGGAAAAATCAACAACAACCTATTCTTGTCTCCAAAGTGCTGATAGGGACGGAAACAGGCACAGCCTAAAAAGAATTAACACTGACTTAACACCAGAGGAAAATTTTAATATATACATATAAAAACTACTTTAAAGAGTACTTCCCCCCTCAAATCTAACAATCATTTTGTACCTTGAGAAAATAAAGACTTCTATTGACAAAGTTGCCTGTAAAATAAGAACAATGAACTGACAACTAACACTTTTTGGTTTAATGCCAAACTTTTATAAACTTTGTAGTTTCCAGACAACTTCAGTTGAATGATAAAAGCCTTGGCATTTACCAGCAAAAGCAGCAGAAGAATAGGTGCAGATATAGCTGTAGAGTTTGGTTGCATGTTTTTGTTGTTGAGGTTTGCTTTGTTCTTTTTTATGAAGTAACAATGGTTTATACAAATAACTATTTCATTTCTTATCAAGATTGATGCTTGACCATCTCTTCAAAAAATCAAACAGAACAGGTAGCTTCTTGATAGGTATTCACTCAGTTAACTGTATATATTTCTTATCAGTGTTTTGGTCATAGCAAAATGCCTCCTCACACTGAAAACAAGTACTGTTACAGCTGACTGCTGTTGGAAAGGTTCTTTGAGCAGTCTAGCCTTTCCACAAAAAAGGGTTTAATTATTAAAAGGAGAGGTAGTAAGAGCTACAGTACCTAGTTTAACAACTCGCTGATTGTCAGATGAAAGTCTCTGACATCCTACAAATACAGTAGGTAGAAATCCCCTTTTTACTAAATAATTCAAAGAAAACCCTGGGAAATCATAAAAGCTGTACACTCACTGCATAACCCTGACTTTCTAAGCAAAGACTGCTTGTTAAAAGTAACCTAAAGCAGTTTTAAAATATTCCATTTCCTTAACCTGTTTGAAAATAGAAAAAGGAAGACGTCTGCAAACAGTCTGGTTTTAAACACCTCTCTTACATGGAACAGTAGTCTGCTTTTCAGTCATGGGATCAAGGCACATATTAACAAGCAGAACATTTAATGGTTTATCTGGAAGCACCCAAAGGTACAGGACTGTACACAGAAAGACTGGTGCCAAAAGAATGGAGAAGAAATCCTGATGCAAACCAGCAGAATTATTAACAAAATTCTTGATAAAAATCTGCTTCTGACCCTGTAGTTTCAAACTCCACAGCCCTACTTCTAGTATTGAACCTAGGAACATTTTAAGTATCTTAGGAATATATTAAGTAGTTTGAGGCATAGGAAGTTTCATGTAAACATGAATAGAAATTTCTTCACTGTGAGGGTGACAGACCACTGGAACAGGCTGCCCAGGAGGGTTGTAGAGTCTCCCTCTCTGGAGATATTCAAGACCTGCCTGGACACGTTCCTGGGTGATCCTGCTCTGGCAGGGGAAGAGGGGGTTGGACTAGGTGATCTTTTGAGGTCCCCTCCAGACCCTGACATTCTGTGATACCTTCAAGACACAGAAATTCAGGCTGTATTTCAGAAGTAAGGGTGACAAGAAGAAACATTAATTTGAAAGCAAGTTTGAAGTGCAGCTAGATTGGGAATCTGACCTGCAATAGCTGATCCTGACAACAAAATCCATACTGTGACAATTTAGTTTCCTTAATTTTTAAAGCACACAGGCAGTATTTCCAAATGTAACAGTCAGTATTGTGTACTGTACCTAAATAATATCTCTCTGTACATATATGTGATCAGATTAGCTCTGAGCACCAAGGTTTCTCCAAACTGCACACTGCTTTACTTCATGCTATGCTCATACCAACCTATAAATACCTCCTCTGATACACTCTAACAACTGCACATTTGAAAACAGTGAAAGTTGTGTTGAAACATGTGTCCTACCCGTTGAGTCTTCCAAATCAATCAGTTTGGGCATTAAACTTTCAGGTAACTTTTCTGGCAAATCATAGCCATTCTTCCTAGCAACTACCAGATGAAATGCAGCACAGAACTCATCCAGTGTCAGTGCACCATCTTTATCAAAATCTGATAGTTCCCTAAAAGAGAAAACTTCATATAAATATTTTTAAGGGCATTTTGTTTCCAAAAGTCATGCTTCTCTGTGTTACTTGGAATAGTTTATACTTCATTTTACTCCATTAAACATTTCATATTAGTGCTACACAGTTTACTCCTTGAAGCAGATGAGCCTACACCAGTAACATTTCTTAGAGCTTGAAGATCACTTAAATCCTCTTTTACATCTCCAAGTTTTTAACTCATTTAAGATAGTAATACACAATATAAGCAGCCTCAGCTTTTTAGCAAAGCATACTATGGAAATAATAGCATTGAGGCAACGTGATTTATATTACATGGGAAAATACCTCAATTAGAAATCATTACTTTGGAAGAGAGGTCAAATCTGCCAAGGTAAGCCATTTAATGATGGCAGGTAACACTGCAGTACAAGTTAAAAAATAGAGATACAGGTGTTGCACCAAGTCAAAGACAAAAATTTGTCATCAAGTCCCACTAAGAGTATTTAAAGACATTTGCACCTGTATATTTCATTTAAGCTTTGCGCTTGAATTAATGACAAAGAATTAAGTATTAATGCATTTGCAACAATAAAAATCTCAAATAAATTACTTCTTACTCTCAAAAGTCTTCAAAAGCACAAAATGTAAATAGTGCCAGCCTAGACCTACTAAAGACCACTACAGTGATACTGGTACAAATGTGAGTAGGACTGAACACAGTAGAGTACAAGTGAAATCTCAGTAACACATTCTAGTAAGTAGATTATTTAAATGACTGCCACATAGATGTCCTCTAAGTAATTATCCCAAATGAAGATACATTTCACTTACCAAATATGAGAAAGCTCAAGAATAGGTAGTTTTGATTTAGTGAAAAATTCTTTAGCTGCAGACCCTGAAAAATTACAACAGTAATTTTTAGTATTTAAAGCAAGTGAAGCCACTAGAAGACTTAAGAGTTATGGTAAAAGAGATGAGCTATTTATCAAAGGTTTAGGGAAAGATGTCATTAATTACTAGGGGTAAATGAAGGAGAAAAACACAGGAAATTAGTTTCAAGTCTTTTCTTGCTTTATACTGGTGTTTACTAGACTATTATCAGTAAAATGCATAGCTTTCTTCAAAACGGAATGGAAACCTAAGCACAAAGCAAAGCCTTTGTAACAGAACTGCTGCACCCTCAATCGTATTTTTTAAAGAGAGACTTACCTGGTATAAATCCATTTAGATCTGGTTGAATGGTTTTAAACTGATTAACATAATACTGCCTTTGTTCATCAGTTATTTTCCAGGGGTCATCATAACTACTCGATTGCCTACGAATTTCGTTTGTTGTTGTAGCTGATGCTACAGTTCGGACTGTTGTCTGGTCCTGAAACGAAATATTTTTCCTCAGTATTATCTACCTAAAATGCTTCTATGAATTCTCAACTTCTTGCCTTCGAAAAATAAAGCACAGTTAAATCTTGCAGTAGTTTAAAAACTGCAGGGAATCATCAGCAGATTGTATCTACGAGATAAAGGCAGGGTATTTTTGCACACTGATACGTATGGGTAGGAATGACTGCGGATATGCAAGCAGGAAAAAAAAGGCACATGTGCAAAAAAAGCTGAAACAAATGTTCTGAAGTCATAACTGCTGACATTTTGGAAGATTAGTAGCTTTTAATTAATTATACCAAACCAACTCAACTCCATGAAACAAGCATCTGCTGGGTAAAGAGCGCTGAAGCGATTACAGCACAGATACACAGCAAACATCTGCAATGAAAACTATTTCAAAAGAAAAACTGCAACATCAGTCTGAATGAAGCAAATCAAATATCAATAAGGTGTCACACCTGGACAGAAGCAGGATGCATGGCTAAAAGAGCACTGGTTGGTGGGGTATCTGCAAAACTGACCCAGTTTTCTTGATGAGGTGGTGGTGAATGGCCAGACCATATGGGATCACTAGAAGTAGATGAGCCTGAAAGCAGAAGAAACATTTTCTTTTCAAACGACAATCTTGACAACTGAGTAAAAACTTTGGATAGCAGTTCAAAAACAAAGGCCTGAAACACATGCTCCTGTCTAGGAAATAAACTCTTGCAGAAAATGAAAACCAAAATGCACCATGCTGACAAAGTTCACCTCCTGACAAACTCCCTCCTGTGTATTTTTACATTAGGTCAGCTTAATTCTGCAGTAAAAAAAACAGAAGTAATGAGCTTACTGCAGCATATGTAAAATGAAAATCGAGTTGTACCCATTTAATGGGTTTTGAATGAGTTAATTAGTACTCCCCATCTTCATTTAATTGAAATATGCAACACTTCTATGGATAACAGCTATTTACAAGTGGCATACAGCATTAGCATACAACTTTATTATCATTATTATTATTAATCTTTTTTTGCTTTTAGGTTTTAGTTGTGCCTTGGAAATTCCTTTTAAGAATCAGGCGTTTTGGCAGAGATTTCTTTCTAAATGATTTCTAGGCTCAGTTAACTTACTGAAAAACAGGCTAAGAATAATAAAATGCATCCATATGGAGTGCTGCCATCTGCTATGTATTAGCTATCTGGAACACAATTTGGATTCATCCTGACCTTTGTTATAATCTACTTCTGCAGTTCTGCTGATGTTCAATGTCTTAATATTAAAATAACAATGAAGCAACTACAGAAAGATTTGGCTGCCCATTGTTTTATGTACAAAACCCTCAAACTTCTCTTACATTGCAAATTTAAGAAAAATCTAGGGAACTTAGAGCAGAGGGAAAATAATCTATCTTGAGCCAGTCTAGAAGAATCTCAGGACTCCATTCTACTCTGACTTTGAAAAGAAATGCTGAACTCTGTACATCTGAACAGCAGTTGTGAAATTGATTCATCCACTTTTCTTGCACAACTGAATACTTTCTCTTTGATATGTGTTAAAGTCATACTTAAATAGGAATTTCTGCAGAAGCAGATTTCCTTTTAAATGGTAGGTCAACTTCCATGAGTATCTGTAAGCCCTCCACACAACCCACAAATAAGAAATACGAGTCATCATTTTAATCCTGCTTTAAAGAGGAGACTGAAGCAATAAACCCCAATCTATTGTCAAGATGCTGACTAGAACATTGCTGTAAGAAATCCATTTACATGTTATGTATGAAGCTGACAAACTATGAGGGTTTGGGTGTTACACGCTTCCCCACACTTTGGAAATCACCCAGACTAGACTCAGCCAGCTCTGGAAATTTGAATGAAGCTTATATTTACAGCTTAGCACAATATACAAGCAGATATTTACAGTATACACAGTTATAGACAGAAATAGACAAGGGAAAAGGTAATACAGAAACACAACTCCCCTCCCAGAAACCTGAGTCCCCAGGAGGGGCTCCCAACAGCCTTTCCACCTTCTCCCACCCCTCTACCTTACCCCAGTCCCAAGGAAGAATGGAGGTTCAGCCAGGGGGTTAGGAAGCAAAGTGGATTAATCAAAGAGACAGCAGAGAGGCTAGAGAGAAATGCAACTCAGCCAGTCACCCCAGAAGAAGCACCTTATCTATGTTTGGATTCTTGTTCTTATACTTCACTCATAGCAAGCCTATGAACGAAGCAGACATCACCATTGTTTTTCACAGCCTGTGATCTAATCCTTCTCACCAGAACACTCTAGCTAGGCTCAAACGAGCACACAAACTGTTTCAAATTTCTTAGAGACTGATGACAGTACTACATAATCTGCAGTAAACAGTGAAGAAACCTGAGAGTCAGTGAAGCACGCTAAGGGCTAACATTGACGTCAAGCAATAACACTGCTAGCATACAAAACTGCTATCTATTACACGGCAGTATGCAGTTTCTCTTTCATTCCATAAATCACCTTTTTCCTGAGAGACAGTAATGGGAGAAATGCTTAGAACAGGTTTATATTTACTCTCCTCCTACACACCACAGCCATAACTGTGCACAACACACTGACTCTTGCATTGGAAAGCATAACTTGAGATTGACATGGGCAAAAATATTTCTTGAAGGAGTTAAGTCAAAGGCACAGAATTGAGAGGTTGTTAATTCTGAATTTCACCCAAACATGATAGAAACAGCAAGGGAATGTCATGGCTGTTTTGGGTGGAGGTTGGGTTTTGTTGCTGCTGTTGTTTTTTAAAGTTAAATTTACTATGATAAAACACCATTATTAATTATTCTTTTTTTTTTCCCCCCTAAATACACTCTCTTCACTGCTGGAAGCTCCAGATGTGGCCTGATGCTTCTAGCAGCTATGCTGGTTTTGGCTGTGGTGGAATTAATTTTCTGCATCTAGTATGGGGCTGCATTTTGAACTTCTGCTAGAAACAGTGTTCATAACACAGGGATGTTTCAGTTACTCCTAAGCAGTGCTTATGCAGAGTTAAGGCCTTTCTGGTTCTAGCACTACCCCAGTAGGCTGAGGGCACACAAGAAACTGGGAGGGGAAACAGCCAGGCCCCTGACTGACCAAAGAGATCCTCTGCCATATGACATCATGTTCAGCATATGAAGTTGGGGAAAGAAGGAAGCGGGGGCATTCACAGAGCATTTTGTCTTCCCAAATAACCACAGCTTGTGATTGTCATGGTAGGCCTGATGGGCTGATATAGGCTTATACATGTCCTGGCTTGCCCAGACATGTTTTTCTGCTCTCCCTCCTTCTGTTTTGGGGAGAAGCAACCATGGGAAAGAGGACAAAGAACCTGGAGCTAGAGTCTAAGGACTCTGGGCTGTCCAGACTTGTTTTGCTCCTGTGGTAAACAAAGTACACACGCTTGGCTTGTGCCTGCCTTGTGCAAGGCCTATGCTTTTCCCAAATTTGGGTAAAGCAAGCCTATGGCTTCACCTAATATGATCAAGCTCAGCTAACTGCCATTCTGATTGGCTATTCTGTGTCCAAAGGCCCATTAGTCTCAGTCTGTATCGATAAGAGTTCAACAGGTAACACAACATACTCTGCCATTGTATTCTTGCCTGCTGCAATTGCTTACTGCCTCAGTGCATCCTGAATTGCCTGGAAACTGCCTGCCTTGAGTTATGAGGAACAGGCTCTAAATGTCTCCACATGATCAGCCTGCTTAGCCAGGGTGACATCGTGCTAAGACTGCACAGCGCAGGACATCTTGCCTGCACCTGAAAGTCTCTTGCAAAGACAGGAAGTTCTGGAGATACACACATGGACCAAGATAACAGGTCAGAGATTGTCTGCCTCCTTTCCCAGCACTCTGTGAAGCCTGGCAAGAATCAGAAGTCTCAGCAACTGACAAGTAACAGAATTCCCTGAAAGTCTTTGGGTACTGTCTGAAGTTACCAGCCCTGCAAGTCAGGAAATAATATTTAGTGAGTAAATACTTAAAACCTCTTGTAATTCACCACAACTTTCTGCCATAAGCAGAAAGGAGGTCCTTGAGTCCCTCTAGTGGGCAGGCAGTATCTGACCACAAGAACCTTCTCTGCCAGTTCAATTAATGTTTATATATTTTTGCAAGTTATTTCCAGATCCTATGTTATTGTCTGTATAAAAGTTTCCATAACCATGCAAAGAACTGATTATTATTAAAATTAGTGATCAGGGGAGGAGAGTTCTGAATATCAGAATTAACCAATATTAATCTGGAAAATATAATCTTGCAATTAATTACCCCTTCATTACAGTGATGAAGCTCTGCTTTCCTTCAGATGGCTTAACATCTGCCGGCCCACTGAAAACAGTGAATGAAATCCTTGTTTCCTTTCTTGTGTGTCTTACCTATGAAGCTGTGTTTATCTCAACCCACAACCACAACTTTTCTTACTTTTACCCTTCCAGTTCTCTTCTCTGTTCCACCAGAGAGGTGATTGGTTGACAGCAGGAGTTAAAACACAACTGTGACTTCATCCAAAGTTACTGGGTATAAAGGCAATTAGTTTCACAGTGGCTTTGCCTTGGGGTTCTACTTCAGTAGCTGGCCTAACTCTAGAAATGAATGTGCAGAAAACATCAGAGTCTCTCTCAGCACAGTGCTAACAGTAAGATCCACACAAGTCCTTCCTTGCCTATACCTCAGACAGCAACTTCACCACTAACCTCATATACCTTTACTCCACATTTATGGCTCCCAATAACTTGTCTTAGTAAACTTTAATTTGTCCATTGGTGGGGGGAGATGCCAGCAGTAGCAAACTGTCATATCTTGAGTACTTTACAAGTATTTTAAGAACTGTTTCTTTCTCCCAGGTTCAAATAATCCCCACAAGAATACTCTTCCTGTTGTCTGGTCTCTGATGCAATATTTTAGGACACAGGATGGAAAAACTGGAGAACAGTGGAGAAAGGTTACTAGTAACTGTGCACACCTGATCTACACACACACATGGACTACCACCTGCCAGTAATTCAATTCCCAATCATTATAATTACATCTATCTGACACTTCAAGACAGTCACCTCTCACTTCATTCTGAAACTACAAAGACAGACTGGAAACACTGAAGTAAAAGGAGAGGTGGAATAAAACCAGGTCACTGAAAAGATGTGGAACAATTGGTACATTTTGTTATTTGTAACCCAGCTAAGAAACAACCTTCAACAGTCTCTGTGCATTTTTATCAGTTGGAACACCATTAACAGCACTCTGAACGGAGAGTAGGCCTAAGACCAATTATCAGACTTCAACTAACTGGTGAAGTCTAATGCACCATGCTTAGCATGAAGACTTAACTTGAATTCCTGCAGCTGCTCCCTACCCTTTTCCTGTAACTGGAATCTTAGCAACACATTGATAACTTGTGGAAAATAGTCGAATTTCCTGTGGGAGAAAAGTTACCTCAAAGTCACAAATATAAGTGTAAGAAATGGTCTATCCAAGTAGCTTGTACTTTTCAGTAACTATACAAACATAAATAAAGTTTTATGCAACTTTGTAAACTAACAAGAGTTCTCCGTATGACCAGTCTGTGATGAAACAAAATCAGAAGGTGAGCACAATTTTGGCAATAAGGTAAGATACTGTAGAGCTCTCCCTTCTCCAATTAGTCACATCCAGGCAAGAATAATCCTTAACTTGTAACAAGACTAATTCTCAACAGTTACTGAAGTAGTAACTAGGATACAATGGACTACTCACTCCCTTGCTAGCACAGTAAAGATCTCAAGACTCTAAAGGTGCTAGCAAACTGTTAGCACAGCAGACATGTTCTACTTCTCTCTATGAAGTTCTTTTGTTCTTGATTTCAAGAACTGCAGCAGAATTTCTCTCAACAAAGAAAAGAAGGAAGTGTGTCTTAGGGCTGCAAGTTCTCATACATATTCAGACACTAAAGCGGAACTTTGGTGTAATGCCAAAGAAAGCCAACAAAAGTCCTATGAGTGAAGAAAAGACCTCAGGATTATTTTACTAGTTTAAACTCATTATTTGGATAGTATCAACATAAATGCTCTGCTTTGCTTCCAGTCCAGACTATAAGGTGACAAAACTCAGCCTCTAGTCCTTATCCTGACTACAATTCAACTACCATTTGAAGTGAGGAAGGTGCTCTTTCCTTCAAGTTTGTTAGCACTGGCATCCCTCTGGCAGCAGAAGCTGTAGTGTAAAATGAGTTGAAAAGGTAAATGTATGAAGTTTTGTTTCTTCATCTCTTGTTAACTACTATATAGGAACGGGAAGCTCTCATCTCATACAATTCCGCTTCTAAAAGGAGTTTCATCATCCACTATATTATTCTGTGAAAACTGATCCAGATCAGAACTGAGACACAACATTATTTTTCAACAGATTTATCTGAAATTGTTAAATCAAAGGCGCCTGGAAGACTTCAGACACTCAGACCTAAGTAGAACTGACTCTGACGTTTAAGGATAAGATCCAAACTGACTATAAAACTTGATTCTACTCTGGTGATCAATGTCTGACACTGAACTCTTAATTCCTGACATTAAAGTAAAATACATGCACCCTTTGGGAGTCTCTTCATAACTTAAGGCAAGATGGTAACAAGCCCTGGATTCTGATTTCATGTGAGTAAGCACATTGAGCTAGGCATGAATATGCTTCAGACTACAGCTCCTTGTGAAGCGTCACTAACACCATCCTGCATCACTGGACAATAATACTGTAAATATAGCAAAAAATACTGTAAACTTCAAATTCTTTTGCTTTGTTTTCTTCCACAACAAACTGAGAACTACAGCTTTAAACTATGCTTTAAAACTTCTGATACAAGACAAGATGCAGGACTTTTGAAAACAATTGAGTCATTACTTAACTATTGTACAGCCCAATTTGATACAGAGAGCACAATGTAGCTTTGCTCATGGTGGGAATATAATGATGCAATGGAGTCTCTTTAATGTGCAGAAGTCAGAATCTTCATGTCTAAACTATATTTCACCAAACAAAAAAATAAAGGTTTTGACTTCTGTCCTTCTGGCTTAAGGCTTAGTATTAGACCCATCAGAAACACTTTCACACCTGAGGTTCCATGCATTTGACTACCCCATCACCTTCAATGTTTCACATGACATGAAACACAAGCAGAGACCTGGGTTCTTCTTGGATCACAAGTGAAATGGCATTGTCCTGACTTAAATCCTATTGAAATAGTATCACATACTTGGCAAATTGTCTGATTTCTCAAGAACATCTTGCATTGGAATCAAGATGAACTAGCAGTGCTGATTTCAAGAAAGCAACCAACAGTCTTTCTGGTTCTACCTGTCAAGCAGAACATCTTTTTTCCTACAAAAGACTGTTCTTAAAATGTAAGCTCAGGACAGCAGAAAAGAAATATTTACAAATTGTCTACAACAGCTGAAGTTCATTCGCAGTGAATGAGGATGACAACTTTTGTTAATATACAAAAATCCACTCTATCCTTAGCACAGGCAGAACAGACAATCTTTTTATAACAGCACCTCTGAATTCCTTTAAACACACTATGAACATGTTTCAGAATGGAATATAGAATTGGTTAATATTCCAGCTACTTCAGAAATACTTTCAGGCAGCTACTACTGACAGCTTTACCCATTAGATACCAGAGGGAAACACTGCCAAACTGAAATATTAACATGGTGTTACAGTTTTATTTTTAAGAGGACAATATTGAGCTCTTCAACAGTAGGAATAACTTGCAGACTTTCCTGGAGTCCTTGAGTTTCTAAGTTCAAAAAAACCCAAACAACTTCACAAGTTAGAACTATTAGCAAAGAACATTCAGGACACTAGCATAAATCTCTGCACACAACTTAATCCACTCCTAAAATAAGTTTTATTTCCTTACTCAGCTAATTCTAACTACAGAGTCCCTGGTCTCTGATGCATGTTCTGAACTAGAGAATGACAATAAATTGAAAGGCAATAATGATTTCGGGTCTCTACAATGGAAATCAACCAATCACAGCTCAGTCTGAATCTACAGCCTACAAAATGCAACATATTTAGCAGTATTGTCAAAAACAGAGCCTGAATTAGAATTGCTCTGATGTTCCCAATTTTAAGTCTATCAGATAGCAGTAAGAGAACTTTTTGAAATAACAGATATTAAGGTAGAAAGCTTTTTAAATCTGAGCACAACGATAGAAGAGAAGAGAGGATTTTCACATTAAATGAAGAACAATAATGGATAATAAGCTTTACTGAAACAAATGGTTCTACCACGAGAGACTGGAGCTTCACTTCTGTTTACATAAACTTTAAAGAAAGCAAAAAACAGTTAAGAGAATTAGTTCTTCTGGCAATTCATATAATATACCAGAAGCATAATTCAAACAAGTAATACATTATGAGCTGCATTTCTTTGGAGCAACCCATGATTTTGGGTGTACTGATAGTTCCTGTAGGATGTCAGTTTTGTATTAGAAAACTTTCCACTGGGATACTTTCATACTGTCTGTCCCTCCCTCCAAACTCTTAAGCATTCCCCATACCACACTAAGAACTGGATCAGCCACATCCAAGACTATAGATTCCAAAGTACTACCATCAACATGAACATCCAAAGCTGCAAAGAAAAGTTTCCAGGACTGGAAAACACAAAAATAAACTGACCTAAACTCATTTAATATATTTAAGAATTCCACAATTTTGGGTTACAGTTGAAGCATAACAGAAGACATTTATACCTGGTTGTGCTTCACTAAATGGAGCCCAAAAAGGCCCAGGTCCAGCAAGAGGTCGTTCATTATTCCCTCCGCTGGGATGGCGGTTGTGCTTCCTCCATGTATGTGGAGAGGTTGGTGGGGATTGCTGAGGTGAAACAACTGGAGATGTGGACTCCTAATAAAACAAAGGAACCTTTTAAGTTTTTTACTAAGTAACTAGATACATAAAATCCTATCTGAAAAAAACATTATTTCTAGGAATAACCACGACTGCAGTTCAAGTCTCATTTTAGAGTGACAAATTGCTATTCATTAGAATGAGGGAAGAGGAGAAGTTCGACAAGGTACAGTTTGACAGACTGGACATGTTCACTTCAAACAACGTCACCTAATGTATTTTTAACTTGGCATTCTTAAGACAAGAACAATGCCAAGTTAAATGGCTTAGTTACAAAGGAAACTATCATTTTCACTTGTGATAGAAGTTAGATTTGAACCCAGGTCTCAAGAGGAAAGATTACTTACTGTACAACTGATTTCCATCAGGTGACTGACAATCAGTTACTTGCATTGCAAGAACAAACAAGAATTAAATATTGAAAAAAGTCAGTAGATTTGCCACACTTTTAATATGCAAAAACATAGATGTATTTTTTTTTCCCCAAAGAATGATGCCATCTAGCATATGCTTTTCTGCTGTACAAATTACAATTCAGTTTTGCCCTGATGTCAAAAATCAAGCCTCTCTTTAACCTCATATTGTACTATATTCTCCCTCAAGAGACAGGAAAATAAAGAATCACATCTGCAATTTCTACCTGGAATCAGTTCTCATGAGACATTGAGATTACCAGAGCACTCCATTTCAAATGATAAATCATTTAAGATTGTAATAAAGTATTTACATAATTGAAAGTAATTTCCTATAAGTACCTAGGTATTTTGAAATTCCTGTTTGTCAGATTTCTCAATCTGAACTCAACTGTATCAGTGAAAACAAGCACAAGAAGAACACAAAGCTTGGACTTGGAGTTTCCTGAAAAGTGAAAACAAAGCAAAAAATCTCAGCAGTAGACAGAAGTAAAAAAAAAAAGTCTGGTACCCTGTCTCTGTGCTAACAACTCTTAACATACTATCAAGTATCAACAGCCAGACTTGCTGTGGGCTTCCACGAGATTCCCAAAACTGAACTGGTTTACAAAAGTCATTATGCTTTTTAATCTGTAATTACACAAGTCTGCAAAAGTCTAAGAGTCAGTGAGAAAGTGCCACAAACAAGCTTTTCTCCATGCAAGGTACATTCTAAGACTACATACATTGTAAATTCCATCTTTTTTACCCCTCCCTCTGATTTCCTTATTTCCTGGGATGCAGGGCCTGCCTGGTTGATTCAGCAACTGAGATACTTTCTTAAAGTTCTGACCACTGAATCAGGTTTCTTTAAATAACTTTCTAGGCTGCAAGATTTTGAACTTTGCATTCAAAACATTTAAATGATGTCCATGAGTATTAGCAGAGAATTACAAAATGGCTGAGAGCAGTACTAATTCACTTCAACTTTTAGTTCAGTGGCCAAGTGACTGTGTAGACCAAGTCACTGTTTTTTCACAGTACTTCCTCACCACTTCTAGATGTTTTTTGTTGCAGTTACACATCTGTCTGAAATTTGCCTGAAGATTCCTCCTCTCCATCTTACTTGACAAGAAATGTATTTTAGATTGCAATACTTTCTTACAATTACATGGGGGCAAGAGGTGAAGGAGTCAGAGTATCCAGAGTCCCACTTGCAGGCTGGAAGCTAGAACTAAAGTTGTATGGTTAGTCCGCTTGGCATAACGCAACAGCTGCTACAATGCATCACTGAGATCCATGAAAAGCTTCCTCTTCCATTGACATTTATTCAAGTCACCTCTTATCAAAAAAGATTTGAAGGATGTTTGATTTTTTTAGACAAAATACTGTGAGTAAATCTTGAGAAAAGCTATGCTTGGTCACAGACACTACTCCTGTACTCTGGCAAGCCAGATAATCTATAAAGATACAGAATAAAATCTGAGCCAGACAAAAATACATGATGGTCTACCTAAATGAAGCAACTTACTGCTTCTAGTAACTGCATGTGAACGTTAGAATTCTTGACACAGATACCTCATGAAACAGCCACTAATGAGGCTGACAACTGTGACGATTCAGAAAGTCGCTTTACATTTGGCCTATACTCAAGGCATATGAAGATCCTATAAATATAACCCTCAGCTTCAATTCTTCTGCTCATACTACATGGGGTTCTACATGAGGTTCAGGTAACTCTGCAAAGCATGTAGTAAGAATATAGAATCATAGAATCAACCAGGTTGGAAGAGACCTCCAAGATCATCCAGTCCAACCTAGCACCCAGCCCTGTCCAATCAACCAGACCATGGCACTAAGTGCCTCATCCAGGCTTTGCTTGAAGACCCACAGGGACGGTGCCTCCACCACCTCCCTGGGCAGCCCATTCCAATGGGAAATCACTCTCTCTGTGAAGAACTTCTTCCTAATATCCAGCCTATACCTACCCTGGCACAGTAATCAGATCAGAGGTACCAGCAATGCTGCAGTCAATGTTACACAAAAATTCTGAACAATTACATGTTTCCCATGACTGACTTGGAGCTTCAGCTTACAAATTCCAAAACTATTAAATAGCAAAAGCATATCACCAACTCTGATGTTGAAAAACTTCTGAAAGAGGGACAAGCCACATCTTCAGCCTTACCATCTTTATGAGACACATTCCCAAAACAGTTTAAACCAAACTGAGATGGCATTACTGTGGTACCATTTATGTCTACTGCGATCCCAGTCACCTGCATATGCCATTCATAGCAATCACTGATCCAGCTGACTGAAAGCTTAGGAAAACTAGAATTCCATTTTAAAAAAAAAAGTATGTACCTTTTTACACACACACACAAATCTAAGTGTGTGTATGTATCTAATAGCTTAGTCAAAATAATGCTGGCTTGATGAAAGTGGAAAGAAGGAAGATGCAAGCCGTGAAACACTGAGGAGGAAGTAGGACTGTAGCAACATCATTTGGCATTCAAAGGCAGTCACAGAAAACAGCACGTAGAGACTTACTGAAACTGTCATTAACATTAAAATGCATTCACTCATATATAGGTTAACATCAACTTTGTGTTTATCATTTTCACATACTCATGCCCAGAAAACATGCTTTGTTTTACAAAGTTTCCACTTCAAATTTGCATTCAGCTTCACACTTGAGTAAAGAGAGACAGTATGATCATTAGAACTATCTCTGTTCCTCAACAACAAAGATACTCTCATTAAACAGAGAGTTTGAGAATATATGCTGCAGCTGAAAAAGGAGATTCATTCACTTTCCTCTGTCCAATCTATTAATAGCCTGAAATATCCTTCACCATACTTTGTGAGAACAGTAGGCTACAGAAAATAGTTTAACTGCACTTCAAAATCCTAACGTGTAACAACTACAATTTGCCTAATTTGTGTTACTGGTAACTCAGCAGTTTTGAATTTCACCAATTCTAGAAGAAATAACCCACCTAATGCTTTCAGGAAGTTTGACAATTTTACTTGCTCTCCACATTCTATAGTTGTTGTACCATTGATTAGATCAGCTACTATTAAAATCATATTTTGATAAACTGTTTTAGCACTTTCAAAGCAATTATAAACATTTATAAGCGCTAACTTTTCATTTCCCTTCAAGCAAACCTGAATAAAAATCATAACAATCACAATGTCTTGTGTTTTGCTATCTTAAGATGTTTATCCTTCCTCTTTACATTATTCCAGAAAACAGATCTAAGTAAGAGTATGTTAACATAAATAGTTAATAACTATTAAATAATTTGTGTGTTAAAAACAAACTGCTCAGAACATTCTTCTCAATAACTAATAAAAAAAGAGGAAGTTTATGTCTGCTACTCAAAAATTCAAGACTCTCAGTTAAAAGAAAGCATTTCAAAAGTTGTAACAAAGGCTTGGGTTTTGAGAAACTGGAAATGCAAAACTAAGACCCTATGAAGGACTCAGAACTTTGGAGTTTTTATTCAGTGACAAGCAGTTACTAAAAATGGTATGTTAATTCAAAGAAGTGACATAATATATGGCTCTCAAAGAACCACCTCAGGTGAAGTCAAACAGACTGGTGTTAGGCAACACAACACTGCTAAAGCAACTTCAGAGAGATCTCAACCTCGGAAGGGCATTGCAAGCAAACATGAGTCAAATGAGATGATAAACCTTTTCCTGGATCTCACACCTCAGGCCAGAAGAAAGCCTCCTAAGGACAACTCCAGAGACAATGAAGCCAGACATGGTATCCGAAGGGTAGCTCTAAGGGTGTTGGGATCCAGGTCCTGATACCACACAGCCTGCATAAGAGTCAGGGAACAGATCCAACATGAAGAAAGAATATGCTAGAGATGGTTAACTGCATTGCAGAACCCAAGTTTTTGTAATGAAGTAGCACTCATACTGAAGAACAAAACTCTGCCTGCTTCAATGTGAACTTCTTCCCATGCAGTACTACACGTTTTGAGAGAGGATGGGTGTGGTTCAGCCAATTACAAACTAGTTTGTCTGACCTGAACAGTTTAAAATACTTTGGGCTCTGAAGAAAACAACAATTAAAAACCACAGAGACAAGCAGAAAAGAGATGAATCACAGCATGGGAAATCCTACTTAAGGTGACTGATACTATTTTCTGGACAAAGGAACTGCACTACATTTAACCTGAACCTCAGCATACATGACTGGGGTGCAATACAATTCCAATAATGTGGCAACTAATACAAGAGCTTAAGGTGCAATAGGACTGGCTACAGAGGGAGCAAAGGCAGACTGCATTGGAAAGGGAACTACACTCTCTCTGTGTTCTTCACAGAGAGAGTGATTTCCCATTGGAATGGGCTGCCCAGGGAGGTGGTGGAGGCACCGTCCCTGGGGGTCTTCAAGAAAAGACTGGATGAGGCACTTAGTGCCATGGTCTGGTTGATTGGTTAGGGCTGGGTGATAGGTTGGACTGGATGATCTTGGAGGTCTCTTCCAACCTGGTTGATTCTATGATTCTATGATTCCACAGGATTGAAGCATAGTGTCTAATAATGCTCTTGAACGACTGATTTGGGAAATGATCTTATTTTCTACTTTAGATAACTGATAATGCACACTAAATAGCATGCTGATAAGCTCTAACAAATGTTAAGGAGATGGATGGATTCCTTCCAGGACACAGGCAACAGTAAAAATTGAATACAGCTTCTTGCATAATGGAAATTAACACCGAAGTGCACCATGAGAATCTGTCAGCTGAGAACAGAAGACTGAAAGCACAGGTCCACTATCAGACCACTGTGGTATGTCAAATATGACAGATGTGTTTTATTCACAACTGCTAAAGTGTACGGGGTGTGAATATTAAGCAGAATTAGGATGGTACCCTACAAAATAGTATTAGGTAAGATGTCATTTGGAGTAAGAAATACAAACCCAGTAAAATGTTTCCAGTAAGAACTAACTCAGATTGGCTCAAAGGCAGAGAGAATGATCATGAGAGTTACTGGCAACTACTTGGAGACAAAACTGAGACTGTGGACTAAAGCAAAAACCAAAGCTCAGAGGGAACACAGCAGTTTTGTAGTAAATACAGTGGTGACCTGCAGCTGCTCAAAGAACAAAGTTAAGTGGGAATTTCCACCACATTCCCACAGCTGTCCCACTATGTCATTATTCAGGCTCTAAAATAGCTCTCCCCAAAATGGCCAAGGTAGATAAAGGGCCATCATTTCAAGAAAGACCTCTGTTTTTGAAAAACTCATCTAATAGAATTCCTCATGAAAACAGAAGGTCAGCCTCGATGACACAAGACCTTTTTCAATTCTGTGCTCCCAATTTATTTAATTCCAGATATTTTACCTGGAATTGCCTGGTCAATCTACAAAACAGAAGCCAATAAAAATGGACAACAGATAAAATCTTAAAGTCACACAATTCCTTCCACAGTTACAAAGTTGAAATTATCAAATTGTGACTGCCAAATTTGATCTGTTTCCCTCAAGGTTGCACTATCAGGACAATAAATAGTGTCATCTAGACTGCCAGTATTATGCTTAATGCACAGAGGTTGTTTTCAGCTTTGTTTTTAAATACCTTTTATTTTCACCTGGATACAGCACAGTTCAGCCAATGCTTCAGCTGTTAAGAGCCTCAGCTTCTATTGAAACTTAACTATTCCCCTTTTCCTGGAAAAGGTGGCAAGCCAAGTGAAAGCATCCTAAAGCAGTACCTGACTAACATCTGGATCACACAAGGACTGGAAGAAGTGTTTGCATTTTGTCTGTAACAACAAACCACAAAAATCATCCAAAGGCAGTATCTAACAGATTGGTATTATGAACATTTAGTCACTTGTAAGACACTTCCAGAAGACAGAAAATACTTCCCAATTTCACATTATTGATTCTTCCAAGAAAACAATTCTGGTCCATTTGTCTTATTCTTTAAAAATAAAAAGGCAGCCAAAAAGGGTTCCACCTGCAATAACAGCTTCCAACTCTACTAGAAGGATTTATTAAAAATAAAACACAACAAATAACAAGAACTCAATGTCATCTAGGTGCTCAAGAATGATCTGAATTAACATTTTTTGTAGCATAGCTGCTTCTATAAAGTTAGAGAGACATGTTTAGGTACATTAACCATGGTGTGTGCGTCAACAAAAGTGCTCCTATACAGGTCACACTGTCAACAGAGGTATTCAAATCTATTCAAACCCTATTATTTTTTAAAGGAAAAAAAAGCTCCTCTAGGATGCAGTCAACATGCTGATATGTTTCATTTACTTGGGTTGACTCCTAGAATCAGTTCTGCAGCTACCATGACAGCTGGGCATGACTTCAGCCATCTTCTATTAACACTAAAAAAAGAACCATAGAATGGTTTAGGTTAGAAGGGACCTCAAGGACAACCTAGTTCCAACCTCCCACCATAGGCAGGGACATCTCCCACTGGAACAGGTTACTCAAGGCCTCATCCAGCCTAGCCTTGAGCACTTCCAGGGAGGGAGCATCCACAACCTCCCCGGGCAACTCGTTCCAGTGTTAACAGCATATAAACTTCTGGACAATGCTATTTTTTACACAATATTTAGGCAGGGTAAACTAAAAATGCCACCACAAAAATGGCTACAGATTGAAAAAAAAAGAAAAAGATGTTACTGAACTTAGCTCACACTTGAAGCATGAACTCATTTATGGCTACTCTTTGGAAACACAACCTGATACCTTGCCTTGAAGCTGCCACAATAATGCATTGTTAAAGAAATAGTTTGAGCTACAACATTTCAGTAGATGATAGTTCAAATGAAATCATTTTACATAAACTATTTGTAATTATAAGTATTAGGCAACGCACAATGAATCTCACCAAAACGAAAAGCTGTGCATAAATGAATCCATTTTTAAGAACATGAACATTATCTTACTAACATCAAACTATTTCAGCCAGAACCTGTTATGAAATCAATGTATTCTGAAGTGCCAGACGTATTATCAAAGCCTGTAAACAGTTTAAGAGGGGGAAAAAAAAAAATCACTAATAGAGCAGCCTTGAGAAGACTCAGAGGGAATCTTATCAGCATCTCTAAATTCTGAAGGGTGGGTGTCAAGATGAAGGTGCCTGGCTCATATCAAGTGCTGCCCAGTGACAGGATAAGAAACAACAGGTACAAGCTAGAACACAGGAGGTTCCACCTCAACACAAGACACTTCTTTACAGTGAGGGTGATGGGACACTGGAACAGGCTGTCCAGAGAGGTTGTGGAGTCTCCTTCTCAGGAGTCCTTCAAAACCTGCTTGGATGTGTTCCTGTGTGGCCTGTCCTAGGTGATTCTGCTTTGGCAGGGAGGTTGAAGCCTGTCTCTGGAGTTCTCTTTAAACCCCCAACATCCCATGAATCCGAGAGTTAGATAACAGTCATATGACAGTCTCTAAAATTGAAACACCCAAGCTTAAGTGTATTTCCAGAAAGAATAGTGATCCCCAGAAACATGGCATGCTATACTTCAGTTCACAGACCTCAGCTCTTTCTGTCCTCATCACTTAACGAGGTGGCATTTAATGAGAATTCAGTCTGAACCTCATTCTACATTTTATAGATCTGAATGGTATCTTCAGGTAAAGACAACCGGATCAGCAATTTCTACCAAAAAAAATATGAATAAAAGCTGCATCAACCTTTCAGAAAATTATCCAATTAGATTATTGGCAGAGTAAGTGAGAAATCTGGGCTCAAGCCTCTTTTTCATTTTGTTTCTAACACAGTGTCTGATAACAGACACTATGCTTGAATTAATTGTATAGTCAGAAATGCAGAATCAGTCACAGAAAACAGAGTTTTACAATAAGTTGTTAATTTAGACAATAATTCCCTGACATTCCAGACCACAGAGCTTAACACTGCTGGGCTCAAAGTTGTGCCATCTGTTACTTTTGCTCCAAGTCTCTTTTCTGGGACAGATCTCGCAAAGAACTAATATACAGTTTCTTTAGTCTGATGATCCCTTATAGGCTTGTGGGAAAGATTGATACCAAGCTGCTTCTATCAGCTAAGACAGAGGAATGAAACTTGGATGCTTACCTATCTTTGTGAATATGTGGCTTCTTTATCCAGAACTTGGAAGAGCTCTAACACTTTGCTGCTGTTTTGAAGTTACACCAGTACAGATTCTCTATCCAATTACAGCTGTTCACTAAAACTCAATACCATGATGGAATCATACAAAGCACTATTTTAACCAAACTAAAAATCTATCACCAGATGAATGAGATTTATGATTGTTGGTTTCTTTGTGAAGAACTTGGTAGATTTAACATACCTACCCAAGACTAGACAATGACATGCTATCTTCAAATCCACTGCCAGACCTCTTTTCATTAGTGCCAGTCTTCAGTTTGGGAAAAAGGAAGCGGCAGCCAAACACTGATTATGAATGATCTCTGCTCATTTTCTTTTTCTATATATTGGCTCCACCTGGACTATTCCCCTGGGAGCTTAATAAATGCTTATGAATGATTCTTTGATTCCTACAGAAATGCTCAGGAAAGAGTATACCATGGGGAAGAAAGCTGGTCGTTCAGAAGTTATGCACAGACACACATGCACCCAACTCAAATTTAGTATTCTTCTCTTCTACAAGCAAGAACATTGAATACAATAAATAAAAAAAATCTTCATGGAGAGAATATGAAATTGCTATAAAAAAGGAGGAATTATGAGGAGATCAAGTAGTAAGTCTTTGCAGATTTTCAACATTCAAGTATCCTGTAGCTGAAGGTGGAAACCAGTGAGCAGATGAAAATCAGTTTTCTCATTATTAGAACACAAGAAAAAAAAATTCTATGTGAAACCTTCTGTCTGTTATTTCTGATTCTCATTGTCTTAACAATTCAATAGCTGATCAATCAAATGTATAGCAAAGTAATCATGAGCTTTAATTTTTTTTCCTAAAACACAATGCTTCAGATTTAGAGGTACTGGAGCACGTTGAAGGATTAGCAAATCAGTCTCGTACCACATTCAGCACCACTGCTCCAATGACCAGGAAGCCAATATGAACTAATAGATGAGGTACCATTATCATGATTTCAACTTCAATGCATATCTTATGCATTCATTTTCTGTTCTGACTCAATTCCCTGATCATTACCACCCATATTTTAAACACAAATTTGATAATGACTTGAAAAGAAAAAAAACAAACCCAAATCACCTTTCACATGGAAGTGCTTCAGAAGCATGTGTGATCTTCATGCAGAACATACACTAGATTTTTTTTTTAAACCAAACTGCACTGAAAGCAGCAAAGCTCAAAACCCTTATCAAATGGACCACTATGTTAAGTTGTGATTAGAAGCCTCATTTAATCTTTTAAGTTAACTTACCTGTTGATCAGTTGATGTACGTTGCTGAACTGCATCATGGCTCACAGAGCCTTTTTTGACTTGTATCCTGCCAGGTGGAGGAGGAATCACACCTGAATATGAAGCTGAGTTATCAGCATCTGAAGAATACAAGGCTGTATGTCTTGATTCCTGCTCATTCTTTGACACAACAAATCTGGGAAGAGGGAGGTCTTTCACTGTTAAAAAAAAAAATATAGTGCAGGCCATTTAGTACACAGAATTATGATGCTTAAAAATAAAAATGCTGTTCTATGGTGCAGATAAAATTTCAAAAGTGCCTTAATTGCTTAAACATTGAAACTGCTGCCATACTCAAGCAACTTCTCAAAAGCTTAATTTTCCAACAAAAAAAAGTACAGGTAACACTCAAATTTAGTCTCTCTTGCTGACTGCTTACATTGGTTACTTTTGGTGTTGGAAGTGAATCAGTGCTACCATCAACTGTACTAAATTAGATGAAATTGCACACAACTTACTACCTAAAAATGAAACTGTAAAGAGTCCATAGTACTCATAATAGCTGTAGTATTCAACAACTAGGTATCAGACATCTTTATGTATCCAGTATTACAGAACACTGCTCCAGATAGAACATAAATTCCTAATTTAAGCCTCTGTCACTAAGCACAATTCAACGTGCCAAACAGCTTTCATTACACAGATGGAACATGCAACACAGTTTCTTTGCCAAATTTGTTGTTATCCATCACACAGACACACTGTTAAAGCAATTCCTGATGCTTTTCTCATTCCTAATTGCTAACTTTCACACTAACGTTGCACCCTGCAGAGGAAAGTCATCGATGTAGCTAAACAGCGAAGTACAGCCAGTATGCAAAAAAATCACTGCATACAGAAGCCTAAGTGGTCTTCATGTACACCATACATCAGATAGACAAGTGGAAACTGCATTCCATTGTTAGAAAAGAAGCATTTTGAAATAGGTAGGTGCTGTTCATTGATTTCTCAAGTTTTACCTTCTTAGAAGAAAGTTTCTGGGACAGCAAAGGAAAACCAGATCTAGAGGCTTGTAGTGTTAACAACTAAACTTAGTATTTTTACTACACTGCGCATCTGAGTGAATCAAATGGATAACACTGGTGTTGGATGGATTTAGTACTGAAAATCTGACTGTTGTCTCCACTCAGTAACTCACCTAAAGCAAGCTTCCTGTCTACTGAAGAGATGCACAGTGAACTAAAGAACAAAATACCAAGCTAAGAGTAATATTGGAAAATTAGTGAATAAAACGTGCATAGAATACAGCCCTAAAAAGTAATGTCCTAATATATAAGCTTTAGGTAATTTAAAATGTTTTACTTTGGAGACAGAAAGAGTACAGAGTTTATTTAAGGATGGCTCTAGTGGTTCCCTTCCTAGATCTTCTGGAGTGTGGGCAGAATCCAGTTGGCCAGGCTGCTGAATCCAAATTATCAAAGAAAGGTAACCCAAGCTCAAGATCATTTTGCAGGTCTTCAGACTGTTGCATTTGAGCTGTTTAGTGGCTGCTAAAACAGCACCTGAATCATTCTAAAAGCAGGAGTTTTGTAGACAGGACTGGAACCACTGCAACCAAGGCAAGCGACAACCAAAGCTAAAAACAGTTAGGGTAAAAATAAATGTTCTGTCAATTTTATTTGTTGTATTTAGCAGGTTTGGAAACAGTTAAAGAAAATTATTCCTAAAAGCCAGGTAATCATTACAATCATTTCCAGCTTGGTCCAGAATCAAGGAAATTAATTCCATTATAAACATTCCATTGGCTGCTGATTTCACAGCAACATATTTCATATTGTGAAGTTAATTCTGTACCCTAAATTAAATTCCTTCCTTCAATTTTTCGTTTTAATATAAGATCTCCTTCCAGTTAAGGAATCTTACCTTAAAATAAAACCATATTAAAACTCTGGGAAAAGCTACATACACAAATTTTAGTCTTTGCCTTCCTCGAAAGACATCTGATAAGAAATTTCACATTTTTTATATCAATTCCCAGTTCTATCTAATATTAAGAGTCAAAGGTCCTTTTTCCAACTTGAGGATCTCTGCTACAATGTGCTGAAGCTTTAGAACTGGGAACACTCATCAGAAAAATGAGGTAAATGATTTATAAAGAGTGGATTTTGAGCAGAAAGGAATCCCAGCAAAATTGTTTCAGTTGACTGAAACCATGCACTTTCCCTAAAACCTACCCAAACAGCCCCATGAAATTAGTATGTACTGTTTGAACAAGCCTTGAATAAACAGAACTGTGAAAGTATATAGACTTAATTCTTGATTTTTTTATAGGTTCATCAAATACTTCAGTCCTACCAGACTGCTTTTAACACAATCTCCTCAGCTACTATTTTTAATCTATATCCTTTAGACACAAAAATCTTCTGAGCATTCTTTTAATTACTAGTGTATATAAGTGACATTTGTAACATGTATTTGACAGACAAAATCTACTAAGAAAGTCACCTTAGTGCAAAGCTGTACTCCAGAGATAGTTTCAAGTTGTGAATTGTGTACTACATTGCAAAAAGCTACAGTGGCATAAAACTCTCTACTTATCTTCCTAAGGTTCTTTTCATCTTACAGAGCAACAATGACATGGATTCACTTACATCACGTAGAAAGCTACAGTAAAGCCTCATATACCCAAGCTCTTTCTGCTGTTCTGAACCATCTTCCTAGAGTGAGCCTTTCTGTCTGACTGCACACACCACAGCTGACCTTTGAAAAGCAGGATTAACAGGTGTTTTGGCTGATAACAGACTTTAAAGGCCAGGTTTACAGGTCTTTACGGAGGCCAGATGGGTTGTTTTGGGTGCTACTCACCCCGCTACTCTTATGAAATCACCCAGACTAGACTCAGCCAAGCTGGAAGTTAAGGAATTAATCTTTCTATTCACAGCTAGCACAATATACAAGCAGATATTTACAATATATACAGCTATATAGAGAAATATACAAGGTAAAGGTAATACAGAAACACAATACCCCTCTCAGAAATCAGAGTCCCCAGGAGGAGCTCCCAATCACCCTTCCACCTTGTTTCTAGCCCCCTATCTTATACCAGAGTTTACCTTACATGCAAAGTGAATTTGGAGGATCAGGAACGGGGTTAGAAAGCAGGAGGATTAGTTACACAGAAGCAGCCCAGGGAGAAATCACAGGCTCCAACAGAGAGCCCCACAGAGTCTTACCTATGTTTAGTGTTCTTGTTTTTAAACATCTCAGCAAGACTATGAGTGAAATAGACATCACCAATGTTTCCTTTTCACAGCCTAGAATCTAATTTCTCTCATGGAAATATTCCAATTAGCCTCAAACTAGCACATCAGACTTTACAGGTCAGGTTTGAACCACTAATCTTTGTATTTGTGTTAAGGGAGATAAAATTGCCAGGCCAAGTGTGAAGGAATGCAACTTTAGAAAAGATGATTTGTTGCAATCAAGCCTTCATAAACTCAGTAACTACAAAAGTCTGCAACTGTGCATTCTTTTTTCCCTTCCAATTCACATTAGTCCCATTAGTATATTCAGAAGAATCCAAGTACTCACATTAGCAATCTACAGAATTAACTTCTACCTACTCAACAGGCAGTAGGAGTTCTTTACCCCACGATGAACACAACACATATTCACTAAGAATAAGGTACTTCGCCTCATATTTATCTTAGCCTAAGAATAAAGTTCCTCATAGTCTCTCTGCAGTTTTTAAGTTAGCAACATGTGCAAAAAGACAGACTACACATTTACAGGGCTAATCTACAACAATCTGTGAGCCAATTATACAATAATTCTACTTATCAAATTGCTGTCACTGCCCTGTGATTTACCTGTATTTAAGCTTTCCACTCTTAGAGGGAGACCAGATTGGGCCACAGCAACAAGTTTTAAAGCAATGTAGAATTGACTTCTTCCAAAATAGCCAAGTCTTGTTGCACCACAGAGCTCCATGATCTGAAACAAAACACAGTTACTTGTACAAATAAACTTAAAACATGAACAGAGGCAATCTCATACATTACACAGCAGCCTGCCTTGTACAGAATGCTTTTAACAACTTCCTTACACAATCATTCAGTAACAACTTCACATGTAATCTCTAAATGTTATATAACAGGAGTCAGAGTATGCAAAAAAAGCAAAAGCATCAAGTCTAAAACTTCTGTTTTTTCCGCAATTATCCACCTTTTCTTTCACCTAGGCTTTATAGGTTCTGCAAAGTTGATAAGGCAGAGTAAGAGATGGTAACTAGCAAAACCAACTCTTCCCCCTCTGAACAACTTTAAAAACACACACAAAAAGAAAAAGGCCAAGAGAGCACATAATAAACATTCTATGTCACTATTAGCTATTCAATTAGAAGTTGTATCATTGAATCATGGAACTGTTTTTGTTGGAAAAGACCTTTTCAGATTGAGTCCAACCATTACCTAGCTATGAAACCCAGCACTAAACCATGTCCCTTGGCATCACATCTACACATCTTCTAAACATCACCACGGAGAGAAATTCAACCACTTCCCTGTAACCGCAATAGAAAACAGCATTCAACATTTTTAGCATTAGTAAACCAGAAACAGAAAATGAAGACTTCCAAATAATTCTCACACAGAATTGAACAGTGCATTAGTGATGAAGTTAAAGAAAGAGTCTGTCTCCAAATGTGCCCCTAAAGAATTTCAGTGACAAGGTTAGAATTTAGTAGAAGTGAAAGAGCTAGTCAGTTGTAAACGACACCTTCTGATACAGGCTTGATAAAGCTCAACTTTCAACTTCTAAAACAAACTTATAAGGCATTCATGCAGTCCACAAAGCATCTGCATACGTGCATGGATTTCAGCACTGAGGTTTCAGGTTCTCCAAGCAATGCCAGAGATGCTGTTTCACTTAAGACATGAAACAAAGTGGTGTCCTGTTGTGATCTTTACAACTACTCAAAGAAATGGTTAACTTGCAATGACATCAGCTAGCTTTCTCAACACCCTCAGAAGAGCCCCATCTAATCTCATGATCTTGAGATTTCTCACAATATCCATCTATCTACTTGTAGTACTAATAATTTCTCTCCTCCTTCAATTTCACACGGAAAGTAGTAACTGTAAACTGAGGAGTAACAACTCAAATGACAAAACTTGGAGGCATCAACGTCTAAAATAAATTGCCTCTACCCAGCCGCACGTCCAAAATAACCACAGTGAGTTTAAGCAACTGCCAGAACTAGAGCAGTGGAGATTAAAGAGACAGGTATCAATTGAAACCAGTGTGATAGCAAAAACATTCCTTTTTTTTTAAAGCACTGTATTCTGGAAGAATGATAAATATCTACAAACTTAACTATACTCAACACAGAAAAAATTTGTGGAGCTGGTGGCCTAGCACTGATAGATGAATAACTGAGCAGATTCTGAAAGAGCTTCTTGTGCAAGGAAGCAATGACATGTGAATTTGGAGCATATGGAATCATTAAACAGTAAGCTCTGGTCATTTTCAAAGCTAGAAATTATCTTGTTTGGAGCTAATCAGTACCACCAGACTGAAAGTTCAGTTAAAATCTGAACTAATAATTAAGCTACCATGACAGATAAATACTAGCAAGACAAGCACAGACTCAAAGTAAATAGATATAAATGAAGAAAATATGCCAGATCTAAGCATTGAGAAAAGAAAAAAGCTAAGAATATAAAACCCACAAAACTAACAAAACCCCCATCCCAACACCCTCTTATGCTGCTCAACAAGAAGCTGTCAAATTTATTCACAGATAGCCAGAGAAGTCCTGTATTTCACACAGAATACAATCCAGTCAGAAACATAACTAAAGGTTGAAGAAAATCACTAAAAGCAAACATCTAATGGAGACTTCTCTGCTGGCAAAATGTTTGAACATAAAACAGGCAATCTATAATCTCCTTGAAAGAGGATTTAATCATTCAACAGGCAATAAGCTATCTAAGACGGAGGGTAGAATAATAAAGTAATGAAGGGATTGCTTCTCCAAGATCAGAGTTTAGTGCTTTCATCTTCTTAGGAAGAGAGAGGATATGGAATTTCCTTAAAGTTCTCAAGGACTGCAGAGACCCCTTCAAGACAAAATACTCTATCATCTCCTTAGATCTGAAGAAATGACACTACTGCAATTAGCTGGATTAAGGCAAGTAACTCGGAAGCTCCAGAACTGCTAGACACAAACAAAACACAACAACCCACAAATGAACAAAGCCCCCACAAAACAAAAATACCAAAGCACCACTCAGTGCAGTAGCTGTAGATTACAAAGTTGCACATGCAGCCATCATATTGAAGTAGCAACAGCACCAACAACACCAGAAGATGGTGCAGATCAGACAGGCACAGGAAATTGTGCTGACAAATGGCACTGTTTCAAGCACATACCTTCTACAACTCTTGCAAGTTTAAAGAAGAGGTCCTTGAACTTGGAAACGTTTGTGAACCAAAGCCACTAAGGCTGGATGGAGAACCCTTAAAAATTCCAAGTGAGGTAGAAAAAACACATCTCCACCAAAACTGGAAAGACACACTTTTCAGAACTCAGAGAAACTCTCCAGGAGAGTTTTCCAGCATATCACAGTCCACCTGCCCCCAGGTTTCTTTTACAAAGCAAATCAAAGCCATCATCTGTAAGCACTGTTTCCGCAAAGGCACAACAGTATTTAGGCGAGGATGACTTCAGTGCTAAAACAACAAATGAAGCAACATGCATGCTACCTACGTATTAAAGATTAGAAACATCTACTCTTTGTTGACAGTTACTGAAGTACCTACTGTTCCATACCAGAGGGTGGTAAGAGGCAAGACCTTAGGGCAGTTTCAGAAGGCTGGAACTCACAACATGCATGGCGTATGCTGACAGCCAGGAGGAGGGAATTAACTCATAGCAGGATCTTTTTTGTATCACCTCAAACTATGACATTAACATAAATCTATCCACTGAAGAGTGGGGAGGGGGGAAGAAGAAAACACATTGATATAATGCAAGAAAAGAAAATCTGGGATTCTGAATCATAGAATCAATCAGGTTGGAAGAGACCTCCAAGATCATCCAGTCTAACCTATCACATTTAGTCCTGATTTTATTAACAAATTCTTAATTTGAGGCATTCTAGTAGTCTAGTAGTGTTTGTATTATTGGTGTAATTAACAAACATATAGAAACCCTATGAGAAATCACAGAATTCCTGCTCAGAATGGTCCTTGAGATCATCCACTCCACTTCCCCTGCTCAAAGAAGGCTCAGCTACAACAGGCTTCTTAGGACCATGTCCAGTTGGAATATATCCAAGGAGGGAGACTCTACAAACTCTGAGTAACTTCAAATGTCTGATCACCCTTAGAATAAGACATTTCCCCCTTACATTTAAATGAAACAATACTATATAAAGTATGCATCAGGGATGCAAACCAAATTTTCATGTTAATTTTACAATATTTGATACAAATAAGAGTTAAATCAGATTGTATGATTACACCTGTCCTTCCGTATTCAGTTTTGAGTTTTACTGTGCATACTGACAATAACCTTTCAACAAAAAGCAAGAAACATTTCTTTCTAAAAAAGGTCATGGTTACCTCAGCTAAAAATGCCCAAAAATTAAGAACAAAAATCAGCACTGAGTTCTAGGTTGTTTAATAAAAATGTAACCCATTAGACTGACTTTGATTCACAGTTGAAAATGAAAAACACTATCACATCAACAACGTTATTTATGTCCCTTATGCAGGAATACACTGATGAGAATTCTAAAGTTCTTACCAAATTTAAGCATTAAATAAATACAACAGGAAGTTTTCTGACTCAGAAGTTTATTAGAATTACCCTCAAACTGAATACTAGAATATCCTGTCCTACAAACATACCTTCCTGAAGTCATGTAACAACAAAAATTAATCCTACATTCACAGTGTAATGTAATCTAGAGCTATACAAGGGCAGTTTAAAAAAAACCCTCTTCTAATCACTGCTGCTATAGCAGAAAAAAGCATCTGACCACCACTACATACCAACTATCTATCCAAAAAATCCTTCATGCTTTTTCTAGAGTAAATATTTTTTTCCTAGCAACTTGTTACCTTCTAATCTTTTTAATCGTCTGTTTAATAGATCAATTCCTGCCACTTCACTTATCTCAATCTGCCTCACTAACTGCAGACCACAGTCTGACAGTTTTCTAACTACACTCTCTCATCTATCATCAAGTGGACAAAGCAACGCTGATGAATTACTCATCAGCAGTTTTCAACTTTCCTTCAGAAAAATCTCACTTTGATAGTAGCTTTTCTCAGATGCAACAGTTGATAGCAGTGTGTAGCAGAAACAAGACAGAACTGACAAAGATCCTCCTTTTGATGAGTTATTTTTAACCAAGTCTCTGACCCAGTTCTCTGCAAGGCTCTAGAAATGCTGGCACACAGTGACACGTAAGGAAAAAAGGTATTAAAAGGACACTGGACAAAAGAAAAGAATCCTTAAAAAGTCCAAGTATTGCTCCAAATTGTTTCAGCACTAATAGCACTGTGTGAGAAACAAATAGTCTTACATCTATCTGAAGACCTTTTGCAAAATCGATTTATGAAGGATACTGAGAACTACATTTAATAAGTGCAGACAAACAGCAAGCATAACATTACCTCTAATAAGTATCTTTATCTTATTAGGTACTTAAGAAGCATAGTAGTAAATATAGTTAACTACTTGATATCCTGTGCTTGGGAATTCTTAGTATATTTGGGACATTGTTGTGCTTTGTTGTGTAACAAGTAACAAAATCTCCCTTTTAAGTCTTACAAACTGTTTCATGAAGATGGATCTCTGACAATAACACAAACCTGGATTAAGAACACAGACCTTTAAAGAAATAAAGGCAGTAGCACTGGAGGACTTCCAAGACAGCACACTTTCTGGCAACAAACTGTTTAGAGTCTCCTACTGTCTGAGCCTCTCCTTATACCTCTCCACCCTTGATTTTCTCACTTCACATATCCACAGTGAGAGCGAACTGCTAAAACACCAACAGTGAGAAAAAGCTACTGGGCAGCTCTGACAGTGATTTTTCTATAGATACTAAGAACTAAACTTTCTCATTCCACAAGACATTTTGAGTTCAATTAAATGAAATTTCAGAATTATCACATCAGAAATAAAGAACTAGCTGCTCACAAAACAACCCAGTATTCTAAGCCTGGGAAGGAATGATTCTGCCCTTGTATTTTGAGATCTGTTTCACAAGGGTGTCCACTCCCAGAGTAAGCACTGACAGATGGGAAATCATGCTTCCACTGTTCACAGAAAAGCAGGAGACAAAAGGCACTGAAAATTTAAGTCTGATTTATGAGAAAGGCACATGAAACATATGCATCTCAGCAAATGGCTACAGTGAGTACCACACACCAAAAAAACAAACCAACAGAATTTTCACCTATTCTTGTACTTTCAAACCACATATTTTAGGTCATTCCTGACTTTGACCCATTCCAGAAGCAGTCTACAGCATCTCCTGTTCTTCCTAAAAGCATGTATGCTCAGGGTGGATTAGCCTCAGTTATCAAAGACATTTCCTAATGCAGTACCTTTGATTTTTCCATTTGCAATCAACATTTGTGGTCTTGCTTACAGCTCCTAAAAAGCTCTTACAAGGCATACACACAAATCTTACCAGCAGAGCTCCACAGCTCAGTAGTTCACCTGTTGATTTGGTAGCAAACTGTAACCAACATCAATCAACTGACAAAAATGAGGCAGATGCACCCTACACTCAAACTACAAAAAAGTTCAAGATATTAGTTTAGAGAGGACATTTCCCCAAATATCTAGACCCACAGACTGTCCTACTTGATTATAACTCAAAACCAAATTACTGACAAATATCCTCAAAAAAAGGACAGAACAAAGAGGCATATTCCCTTCTGACATGTTCAACAGCACCAACAAAGGCAAATCCAGACAACCAGATGAACATTCACCCAAAAAAAGAGTTAGTACCCTCCCAAGTCAAAAGTCACAGCTGAAAGACCTCAAGGCAAGCTGCTCTTCACTTTTATTAAGATTCTCTCTGCTGCTGTTCTGGCAGAGCAGGTGTTCATGAGAAAGGCACCTTACAAGCAGCAATGGCAACAAAGAACCAAGATATGGAAATAAATTAAAAATAAAGTCTGAAGCAGAAAAGACAGCCTAGGGACCTATGAGAACCACTACTAATTTCTGATACACAAAGAGAAGCTCTTTTAAAAGCTGATATTCCACATACCTGTCTCCTCTTACCATGTCATTTTACATCACTACTTAACCTAAATAGATCCTACTTCCTCTACTCTCAGCTGTATGATTCCCCATTCCTGAGTACTAATTGTTGCTGATCTATTTTATCCCAAAGCATTACTTCACTCAGTAGCACCACAAAAAGTTACTGTGTTAGTTATCCACCCTTTCATTAAATTCAATCTGTCTACCATACAACCAACCAACACCTCAGCAGCTAAAAGGCACATGAGAACACAATGGCTGGTAGTACAAGTTTGTCTGTCTCTAAACTTCTTGTAAGGCTGCAGCCTCGGGAAAGCTGTATGCTTTGCATTTAGGAGGGGCAGAAAAGGCAAAAATGAGGCTTTCTGTTCACCTGGCACATTAAGAGCACTTTGTAACTCCAATTTTTTTGCCTTGCCCAACAAAATTCTCCTCAGAAAGATATATTCATGCATCAGGCTAGGAACTGCCCTCATAACAAGGGCACCTCCTTTTTCCTGGTGATGCCATGAACAGTTCAAGCCATAGGAGACAAAGAAAGACAAATCAGCAAGAAAGCTCAATGCCTGAGCCTGTGATGATTTGAGACTCCAAGATGATCCTGTAACGCTCTTGGGATTTTATCTTTTAGAAGCAGCAACAGCAGCCAATGTATCTATATAAGCACCAAGAAAGCAGAAGACACTGGAGAGCTATTTTCCCACAATAATATATTTAGCATTTTAAATTATTACTGCAATAAGTAGTGCAAGAGAGGTTGCATGGGCATTTTAAGTTCTAAGCACTGTGGATGCTCCTGCCATGAAGCATTAAGTTGTAATTTTTCCTGTAAAATGTCTACATAATTGCTAATGCTGAGGAGAGCAGCACATTTTGATTCCTTGGGGATCTCCTTTACAATTAAGGCATTCTAGTAATTGAAATTCCTTGCTAGCAATTTTTTGTTCACTATTCCCGTTTTAATATTTTCTGAACACATCACCTCTCATCACTATGCCACAACAAACATATGGCAAAAGTTCTGAAAGAATGAAGAGAAGTTTCTGGCTTTTTGCTAATGTAAAGTGGAGACTACAGCATTCTCAGATCCCAGAATCAGCAGTTGTGACCTGGGCAAATAGGACTGCCCAGATCTGGTCTTGTTATTCCTGACTACAAGTCTACCGAAGCAACTTCACCCAGTGCTTTTATGTCTCTTTCCCATCTCAATCTGTTTTCCTCTGAGCAATCTGACCAGTGTTAATTAGTTACCTAGCTCTGCCCTGCTCTCCTTCTCCCTAGTAAGGCCCTACAAGGATTAACAATCTGTCTGTCAAAGTTTAAACAAACCACAGTTCTAAAATCCACACATTCACAGAGCTATATTTGAAACTCAGAATAGAGCTGCTAACACTGAGGCTTAAACTATTTTAGACATTTCATGTCAGAAAAAAAAAGTAGTCATATGCACTACTGCAGCAAGAACAGACTTTTCTTCAAAATTAATGACTAAGAGTCCAAATCAGAAGTAAATTAGCACCTAATGCTAGATTTTACTCAGCTCAGTCCTGGCCTCTTCTCTGGGATAACAGAAGTTGAAAGATATATTTGAAACAGAGTCTACTCACTACTCTGTTACATACTTCAGGAGCATTTTAGATGTCAGAAATCAATTACCTCAGAAATTCAGGTCAGACTCTCATCTCTTTCAAGCCCTTTAACCTATCAAAATATAGCTCTTCCAAACAGACAGGCATGCCTAAGTTATGCAGTATTTTTTTTGTGTAACAAGTGCAGGAGATAATTTAACTCTTTTAAACACCAACCTCAATGGGAAAAACAAACAAGTCACAAACATGGTCATCAGTTCAGTGCATTAGTTTAGAAGGAATGACACTGCTGGCTTAATAATACCTCTGTGATCTAAAGGAAGTGTAAGGGGAAAGAACAAGGGAGAAATACATTCTTACACTAATCAATACTGGAACTCCAGCAAGAAAAATCTGATATAATATTGTTCCCACCCTCACTTCTGACTAAGCTTGAGCAAAGAGCAGAATTCCAGTCTGATGTCTAGGAAGATGTCTAGAAATCCTACAAGAAAGACCAACCTAAATGGTTAATATTTATGACCTAACAGGTGTGAAGTTTGTCTATAGGACTAATGTCTTGAAAGACAGAAAACAATTGAAAATTCACAAGACTGTAAGCAAAGTCCTCTATTTTCCTAGTATCTGCAGTAATATTTATTAATGATTAGACTAAGAGGAAGGTATATTTGCCATTTTTTATTGACAATGGGTGAAATGCTCAAAACTTTTAACACAAAAGAATCATCTTTACAAGTAAAAAACACGAAGCTTACTGTGATGGTTTGGGTGTCACACTGTTTTCCTTCCAGAGTCTGTAATCTAATTCTTCTCACCAAAACATTCTAGCTAGCTTCAAACTAGCACACTTACAGTCCACAATTTTTTACAGGTTACTTGATTCTAAGACAGCTGGATTTGCCAAAGGCCCTCATATTTCCAAACAGATCTTAGAATTCTATCCAGTCATGTCAGAAAGGATATTAATCATCCCTGCTGTCATCTGACAGCACATTTAAAAAGAAAAAAATAAACTGTTTTCAAACAAAGCTGAGCTGTGATACTTGAAATTAGCCGAGTGCTGCGCTAGCACATGTAATTATGAAGGAATTATTTACTAGATAAGCAACTACACAGTGTGAATGCCAGTCAAGGCATTCAAAGGCTCAACATAATTACATTTATTTTAGGCTGATTTCTTAGTGTAAGTCAAACACACTTAATCTACACTCTTAAAGTTCTGTTATAAATGTCCTGCCCTTCAACTTGCAAACAATGATTATTCTGTGACTAAATGCCGCTGAGATATGAAGCTACTCAGGCCAATTAACTGCAAAGAGAAAATAGTTTGCAACCTGCTATAGGGTTTGTGAAGGTAGCATCATTGAAGCAAACACTTCCAACAGAATTCTGCAGAAAACTCAAAGCACAGTTCACAGGATGCAGAGCAGACAAAGTGCCATTTCTGGCACAGAAAGCAGACTGCTTATATATCTCTTCATTAAACAAAATGAACCTACTGCTCAGCCAAGAGAAAAGAAAAATACTAACGTTTGAGGGGGGAAAAATGTGCAATTCACAAACTGGGTATTCTTAACTGCAGATTCAGACACTGTATTTACAACAGATTTCTGACAACTCTTATTTCCTAAACAAGACCTGAGCTATAGCACACCACGGGTACAAACATCCTTCAAGTACACAAATACTACATATAGAAATTTAAATATAAATTATGTACAATTATAATCATAAAGGCTATGGATTCATCTGGGTTTTGGTGCTCGGGATAAAATACTATGAATTTGTAAGAAAAATCCTGTAGTTCTACATTTCTACACTGAAAAAGGCCTTAGTTGTGAATACTGTCTCAGAAGAAATTAAACTGTTTTCAAATGTCACAAACAGAAGTCTGAGGTTTAAAGAAAAACAACAAACCAACCAAACAACAAACTCAAAAACTCAATTGAGTGATTTCTTTTTCAAAATTTGGCATTCTTTGCAGATTAGGTAAAGGTTAATACTAGGAGAGGAATACACCTGTGTATTTTAAAGTTCTAGAAGTGGTATTTTATTTTAAAGAGACTGACTCCAGATCCAAAATGCTGAAGGGAAGGCAAGTCATTTGACACTTAAGGAATTCTAACTTCTTACTCCACCAGTTCTGAAAAGATAATATATTAAGCAAATTAACCGGAACGAGGTTGAGTCTTCCACATGTCTCCACCTCACAAGTAATCCTAAGCATGGCTCAGCTTCCATTTGCAGTTGTCACTCAAACTGCAGCTGATGAACAAGGCTTTGTGCTAAGAGTCTGGACTTTACAAGGAAGCAGCTGCATCACAAGTATTCACCTCCTTCCAACTCCTGACACGAAGGCAGCAAACTGACAGAACTGAGGCAGACAACCAGAGACAGCAACTTTTTCTAATCAATGACCTGAGGACAATCAAAACTGTAGAATCCTCAGAAATAAAAAAGCCCACACCAAGCCATAACAAACACCACCCCACATCCCTAAAAAAAAACAAAACCACCACCACAACCCCCAAGCACCTTGGAATTGGCTTACAAGGGCTAAACTTAGGCTTTACACAAAGTTTTTAACAGGCCAGCGCCAGTATATTGGAATTGAAGATACTTGGCATAATTGTACAATTCATCATTTCAAAGGCTTTCTAACACTAAATCAGCAGTCAGGTAACATTGCTGTACAATGTCAACACTAAAGGTGAACATTTTTTTTATGAAGTTCTGGGCCCCCCAGTTTAGGAGGGACATTGAGATGCTTGAGTGTGTCCAGAGAAGGGCAACGAGGCTGGGGAGAGGCCTTGAGCACAGCCCTACGAGGAGAGGCTGAGGGAGCTGGGATTGGTTAGCCTGGAGAAGAGGAGGCTCAGGGCAGACCTTATTGCTGTCTACAACTACCTGAGGGGTGGTTGTGGCCAGGGGGAGGTTGCTCTCTTCTCTCAGGTGGCCAGCACCAGAACGAGAGGACACAGCCTCAGGCTGCGCCAGGGGAGATTTAGGCTTGAGGTGAGGAGAAAGTTCTTCCCTGAGAGAGTCATTGGACACTGGAATGGGCTGCCCGGGGAGGTGGTGGAGTCGCCGTCCCTGGAGCTGTTCAAGGCAGGATTGGACGTGGCACTTGGTGCCATGGTCTAGCCTTGAGAATTGTGGTAAGGGGTTGGACTTGATTACCTCTGAGGTCTTTTCCAACCTTGTTGATACTGTGATACATGCAGATACTCATATATTTCTTGAGTTATAGCAATGTTGTATCTTAAAGTATGATGCCCTGAATTATTTACAAATGCAAAACTGATTTGTTTCTTGTCTTGCAATTCAAAATCAGAGTAAAAAGTGAAAGTTCAAACATTCTGTGGTTAAATGATCTAAATAAGGATTCTACAAACTGGACAAGTGGGACAACCATTACTCCCATGCACAAATACAGATGCAATGTAGATGTACACAGTGTTTATATAATACAAACTTCACAACATGTTTTTTGGTTCACAGTAGCTTTTACAAGCAACTTCATTGTAACTACAGAGGCACCAAGAACTGACTTTAAAGAGCATATCTACATTGGTATTTCAGGTGAGATGCAAAATGTGCTTTGGAAGTCAATTTTCTGATCACACTCCCAGCTCTGGCTCCTACTGTACAGCTACTTCAGAATAGGCAACTAGTTGTTTTTTTTTTCCATGAAGCTAACCTAGAAATACTCTAGAAGTGCACCCAACGAATCCCTGATAACATTCAGCCTACAAAATCAGGCCAGAACTTTACTAAAGGATAACTTCTGAAATAAATACACAGGGCTGATGTCAGCTCATCAGCATCACTTGTGTCATACTACTTGCTAGTACAAACATCGATGCACATGCAATTAAGCCATAACTCAAGCAGCTGAGTCAAGTGAAAAGTAACTCAACAAAACTCGGTAACTTTTGGCTGAACAAGTTCCCTGAACCAGCTCACTGTCTGTTCAAATGAGCGCCAGTGCCAAAATAAGGCAATTCCTGCTTCTAGCGGTTTAAGTTACCATGAAACCCACACTAGTTCACAACTATCTAATTGCTCAAGAAAATAAGTTCTCTTTTACTCCAGCCTTGCTTCCTTCCTTGTGCCAGCACTGACATTCATTCAGCCCCACTTTTATCTGATAAAGTTAAAACCAACAAAAAGTTCCGATTAACTTTCTGCTTGTATAGCCCCCGATGACAGCGTACAACAGCATTGGCTAGCACTCTTGAAAGGAGAAACAGCAGGAGGAGCACATGGCTGGGGGAAGGGGGAGAACTGAATCACCTACTTCAGCAGCAACCCACCGCTAGATTGGTTTAGCTGCAGTGTGAAACCACACCCTGAAAGCAACTGAAAGACTCATGCTAACTGTTGTGAAGTAGCTGGACTTGTTCTCCCAACACACGTTTTTATTCGGCGTTCTATGCAAATCCTGATTTCAGGGATGTGCACAAAACCCCCACAAATATGGGTTAATAAAGATTGGCGTTCTCACAGTGTGGTTAAGGTAACACCTTCGGTATGGTGTTTTTGTCCTGGTAATAAGGCTGTCCTTTTGTAGATGTGTACCAAGTGGATATTCAGCTTTTCTTTCACATGGCTTTGTTCCTTTGTGAGCATATGATTTGTATTCAGCAACCATAAGTGTTCCTGTTTTCCAGAGATTCGTTTATTCCCATTTAACAGTCAGCTAACAATGTCTCTTAGAGACAGAAATGAGAGTGATTAGGAACAATTACCCACATGTATTAACTTCTCATGATGCAAGACAGGTATCACACAAAGATAAATATTCACAGGAAAGGAGGCACATATATACAGCCTTTAAACAACAGCTTTGCAGGCAAAACAAGTTACCAGTCTAAAAATGCAATGCTGCACATTTTCATTTCTAACACTCAATCCTGAATTATTCAGTAGTATGGGTCTGCAGATACCTTTGAAGAGGAAAAACTCTGAGGTAGTTAGGATTACTTGGTCCTGGTGAGTTTGAAGATCTGTACTTCTGCACTGTGTTTTCCACACCTACAAAGGCACTTAGCATTTGCGTGGCTAGTACACTTGTCCTCCAGGATTATATAAGCATTGGGTAACTGAATCAAGTTCCTTTCCCCGTGAGCATCAGGTGCTCCAAATGAACAGGAAAGAACACAACACTACGCAGTCAAAAGAAAACTCTATCTCCTCCACTGGGTTTCCTTATTTCTTAAGCTACATCATCTTGATGTTTCAGTTAGTTACAGCTTCCAAAAGGTCAAATGGAATTTTTCGAAGAAGCCCTCATCCAGTGCATTCCTGCATGTTAACCTGAGGTACAACCACACTCTAAAGAGAACATGAAGTCACCACACAAGTAGATTCTCCTGCTTACAAGTACAAGGCATTTTAGAGGTGACCAACAGTGAGGTACTCTTAATGAATCAAACTGCTAAGGACATTCTGAGTTTCTTTGTATTATTTACAGTCTCATTCCTCAGGCAATCTAATATCTTGTTTGCCATTTTAACTACAAGGTTTTCCTTAAGATCACTACAGTGATAAGCAAGGTCTGCCTGCTTCTTGAGTTAATGTATTTAGAACCTGTGGAATGATGTCTGAATAGTTTCTCTTCTTCAGATGCAACCTGCTTTGCAAGAAAATATCTCAGGGGAGATATTTTCAGGAGACCTTATTGCTGTCTACAACTACCTGAAGAAAGGTCGTAGTCAGGTGGGGGTTGGTCTCCTCTCCCAGACAACCAGTGACAGATTGAGGGGACAGTCTCAAGCTGTGCCAGGGCAGGTTTAGGACGGATGTTAGGAAGAAGTTCTTCACAAGAAGAGTGATTTCCCATTGGAATGGGCTGCCTGGGGAGGTGGAGTCACCGTCCCTGGAGGTGCTTAAAAGGAGACTGGATGAGGTAGTGCCATGGTTTAGTTAATCAGAAGGTGTTACGTTGGACTCGATGATCTCGAAGGTCTTTTCCAACCTGGTTAATTCTGTGATTCTGTAACCTTCTGTGCACAGATATGGACATAAAGTGGCCACTTGTATTTAAAATTCCAAGTCTTCTCAAGTTTTTGTACTAAATCCTTGCATAAAACAAAATCCCTAGCACTACCCTGCTTTACCTATACAGTGATGCACATCAGGTTTTTTGCAAAATAGATTTAAAATACAAAAAATATGTAAACATTCACTTTCCTGGGATGATTTTTTCCAAAATTGGTTTGTCACACGGAAAAGCAGCAGTGAGTGGCCCCTGAGAAACTTCACTCATAATACTGAGCATGCAGACTCTCTTAAGTCCAGTCTAACAAGTCCTCAAATACAGTATTACTAGTTTTACCAGCAAGAAGCACTTGTTATTCAGCAAGAAGCACTTGTTATTCAGTCCTCTTCCACTTTTCAGCATCTTAAACTATTTTAACTATCCACATTGCACTCAGGAGCCCAAAGCACATCAACAGTAACCCTAGCTACTACTGAAGTACTCTCCTAAGCCTGGTACTAAATTGCAGAACACTGAAATTTGTGTAATCTATTTCTGGCTATGACAACTTTAAAGCTCTGTTAAAAGGGCTGCTTATCTCATTAGGTTGAGGATGAAACTGCATAAAAGGCAGCGCAGCTTTTTAGATAGAGTTAAAACTACATAAACTTTAAATCGCTAAATAATGGCAAAGGGAACGGCAGAAGCAGCAAATTATTACAAACAGTGATCCATAAGAGCAGCTCACTGAGAATACACTCCTCAAAGAATCACACATGGTGCATCAGAACAGACTTTTTCTTCTGTAGGTCAGCAGCTCTACAATACTGCTACTACTTTCAGGCATAACCTGGCTAAGGAATTAAGTGCACTTATGTACTGCAAGTACAGGTTCGTGTCATTCTCAACACTGCATTTTTCAGTGTTGGAAGTGTTTTGATGACTGCAGGTAAATCAATACTTGCTGGGTATCAGTATCAAAAAAACACGCACATTTTAGGGGAACTGGATCAGGGTCAGGAGCACCCAACGATACAAACCCAGACCTCCTTCTGTGCTGCTCTTTATCAGTAGATTGTGGGATCAATCTGACCCTCGTCCCCAAAATCCATTGGGATTCTCATGCTTTGGACGGCCTCTGCGACATGAAGCAAACAAGACGCTTTCCTACCAGTTGCTGAACACGGCCAGCAGAGATTATCAGCAGCCCTTCCCAGCCCTGTAGACAGAGGCCCCACAAGTACGTACGCGGGGGCCTGCTGCGGCCACACTCCTCAGCGCAGCAACTAACTGCAGCCCCCACCCTTCACTCCGCGTCGGCGAGATTCAAGCCTTCTGCTCCTGCCTGGCCTCAGGTGGCCGGTTCCTGGCCCGGACAATAGCTCCCGAGTACGCCGGCGGGTCCCGCTCCGGCCTCCCAGCGCTGGCCCGCCACTGCCGGCGGGATGACCCCTGCCAGAGGGCTGCTGGGGGTGAGGGCCGAACTGAGCGCGGCAGAGGGGAGGGGCGGCAGCTCCCAGCAGGGCTGGCTCCCCGCGGGCACTAACGGCGAGCGAGTGCCGAGCCCGCTGCCCCCCCAGGAGTCTGCAACGGCTACCTGCATGACCACGTCGTTGGGCAGCTGCGCGGCGCGGAAGAGCTCCAGGACTCGCCCGTTGGACGCCACTTTCTTGGTGCTCTCGGTGTCGCAGTAGGAGAAGAGGTCGCAGTAGTAGCGCTGCTCCGCCTCGCTCAGCGTCAGGCCCTCCATCTTACACCCCGGCTCCGCGCGGCGCTGCTCCTGCTGCTGCCGCCACCCCGCATCCAACGGCGGCGGCCCGGCGGGCGCGGGGGAACTGCAGCGGAGAAGGCGCGGGGCTGCTCCGCGCCGCCCGGCCCGTCGCGGGGGTTGGGGGGGGGAAAGCGCCGCCGCCAGCCGCCGCGCGCGAGCAGCTGCTCACACCTTCCCCCCACCAACCGCCCACCCGCTCCGCCCTCCCGCCCGCACGGCGGCGCGCCTGCGCTTCCCCCGCGCCTGCGCCGACCGCCCGGCGGCAGCGCGCCCTGGAAAGGGGGCAGAGAGAGAGCGCCCAGCGCCAGGCGCCACCGAGCCCCGTGGGCAGAGGGGACCCGGGCCCCGCTGCACGAGCGGCGTGGGGAGCGCCAGGCCGGGGGGCGGGGCTAACAGGGAAAAGGGCCAACCGTGTTCGCCGCCGCCTGCGGGCCCGCCCCCCCGCGGAGCAGCGCCGACACCGACAGCGGCGCACCAGCGGCCGCGGAGAGCGTGAGAGGAGCGCTGACTGCCGAGGCGCTCTGCCCCCGTTCCGGGTCCCGGATGTGCGGTGCGGCCGGGGCTGACAGCGCCCCCTATGAGCGTGGCGGTATGGGGAGCGGGGTTAGAGATGCCTACGGCGCTCCGGCGTGCCGCGCTCACAGCGCTGGTACGCAGGCACTCCGCTCTCGGGGAGAGCTCCCGGGGCTCTCCAGACAGCGAAGTAGGCGTCCCTCGCTGGCTCAGCTGTGTCTGCCGTCAACTGCTCAGGGCGCCGACAAAGCTCCCCAGGAAACGACGCGGGGATACGCGGCATCGCTGCATACGTAGCCGGCAAGGCTTTGCGGGTCTCTTGCCCCGCTTGCAAGCTCCACAGCATTCACCTTCTGCGGACCAGTCTGGAAAGCAGAGGAGAGCAAGCCGGCAGCACCAGCGGGAGGCGGTAAGGCAGGGCTGAGCAGCGTTCTTGCCGAGGGTGCCGGCACACAGGGCCACCACTGGTGCAAGTTTTCCTGGTAGCCGGTGAAGAATTGCCCATTCAGCCACACAGGCCCAGCTGGCAGTCACTGCTGCCCTCAGCATGCTGTCTCAACACCTCGTCACACACAAGTGGCACGGATCATAACTCTGTAGTTGTGTCAGTCGTCGGACATGGGAGCAGCCGCAGCTCCCCTCACTTTGCACATCTGGAACACGAACCCTATGAGGAGAGGCTGAGGGAGCTGGGGGTGTTTAGCCTGGAGAAGAGGAGGCTCAGGGGTGACCTCATTGCTGTCTACAACTACCTGAAGGGAGGTTGTAGCCAGGTGTGGGGTTGGTTTCTTCTGCCAGGCAACCAGCAACAGAACAAGGGGACACAGTCTCAAGTTGTGCCAGGGGAGGTCTAGGCTGGATGTTAGGAGGAAGTTGTTGGCAGAGAGAGTGATTGGCATTGGAATGGGCTGCCCAGGGAGGTGGTGGAGGCACCATCCCTGGAGGTCTTCAAGAAAAGCCTGGCTGAGGCACTGAGTGCCATGGTCTGGTTGACTGGCTAGGGCTGGGTGCTAGGTTGGACTGGATGATCTTGGAGTTCTCTTCCAACCTGGTTGATTCTATGATTCTATGATCTCTTGGCTCTATATTCCTGGACCTGGTGTGTTTCTCTGAGTAAATCTATACTCCTGCTGCAGTACCCTAACATAGTTTCCTCCAAGTAGCATTGGTTTCTGCAGAGAGTTTAACGTCTCTGAGAGTAAAGGGCTTATGCAGATGCTGTGATCTCTTCTACACCCTTTTGACTGCGATCTGTTTAAATCCTGCTATGGTGGCAGTCCCTTATTTCATAATCAGAGACACTCCCTCATTTATCCTTCCTTTTTCCACTTCACCTTCCTTAAAAACTCTTTCAATTCTTCTCTTTACAGATTGTTGTTATCATCTGCTCTACTCCTTTAAGCATCCTTTCTGCCTCTTAGACACTGATCTTCCTTGCCTTCTGCAACATGCAGTATGTCCTTTAGCTGTTGACTAAAGTTTCCAAAAGGTACTGATATGTTAGCTTACAGTTAACAGACAAAAAGATCTTCACAGAAATGTGCCATTATTAAGCTTTTGCGACCTTGAGTGGGATTCATAGAATCAACCAGGTTGGAAGAGACCTCTAAGATCATCCAGTCCAACCTAGCACCCAGCCCTATCCAGTCAACTAGACCATGGCACTGATCACATTTCTCAGTTATGCACATACAAAATACACTATACTGAAGAAATAATTCACTTTTTTGTTATTACCAGGTTATTAGGATTTTACAGACAGAATACCCAATAAAAGGTATAATTACTAATAACCCTTTGATACAGTAGATTTCAGCCTTTGGTGCGTGCAAACCTTGATTTAATATCCTTGAATTATGATTTGAACAGAGTACAAAGACAAACTTTTCTTGGCTTTCTAGGTATTGTGCCTTTATTCTCTCTTTTTAATGTATCTTCTTGGAATTGAGAGCTCTGAATAGCTAGGAATTATGCTATTCCCCACAAAATGCTCAATTATACTGCTTTTTTATTGTCTGTGAAGCAGCTCTTATATGTCATATATTAATATCAAAGCAGATATCCTTTTAAGAGCTCAGAGGAAATCATCATCATCAGAAAGCCAAATCTAATGACCCATATGGAAAGAAGTACAAAGTTGGTTTGCTGCCCATAACAGCTCTTAGAAACAGAGACAAATTATACATCAATAAAGCATTTATTTTGTTTTAGCAAAGGAATGCTTTTCCAACTTGGTATGCAACCAGAAATACGTTTGTGTATTGCTACTGAAAAAAACAACTTCAAAGTAATGTTTTATTCCTTTAAGGGAAATGCCAATTAAAACACTGCTCAGATTTCAGAATCTTTGTCAGCTGTGAAATTACTACTGGTTTTAAAAATCTAGTTGGAACACATACCTCTAAAACTAAAAAAATCATACACCTATGCATTAACTGGGAGGTCCATGTCTAGAATCTGCCTGCTTTTGATGGGCCTCTGAATCTCTTGAGTTCTTATGACACTTAGTGAGTCTCCTGTACTACCTTATGTGCACTAAAGTAAGCTATATGCTCTGATTTATGTTTTTATTTTATCAAAACACTTTCAAATAACTTGCAACCTTGTTAAGTATGTATATGGGTCTACTTTCCATCTTGCACCTGGTTCCCCAAGCTTAGAAGAATGGCCCCAAGGTTGTTTGTCATTGCCTTTCTAAATTCTTCTGCATACATAATGCTGTAGAGCAGGTTTTACAATCTCTGCCAATACACTCCTTTACTTACAGCTCATCAGGAATTACAGGAACCTGTTCTATCCTGATTCTGTAGTGGAAAGGCAAGTAGATTAAGGTGAGAAATGAATGGGAGATGTTAAAAATAACCTGATGTCTCAGACTGTAGAGCTGTTTTATTGCTACTGCCTGATCTGCTCAAAAAGAAGATGCCTTTGGAGGCAGGGTACCTTCTTCCCAGACAGGAGAGTATTTTGAGAATGTGTCAACACTTACCAATGCAAGAAGCCTTTTCTAAAAGCATCCTTGTGTACCATTTCATGTTTGTAAATTTCTGTTATGCATGTTCTGCGTGCTACAATTTCCAACCTCTTTCCAACCAATCTTGATGTTTCTATTCTGGCAATTTTGAAAAACATCTGCTTGTCATATGGTCAAATTTCACCTGCTGCTGGTTTTACCATCTACAAAATGGCATCTTTATTACAAAGAACCTTCCCTCTGTTCTGCTAGTCCTGCTGGGATGGTTTCCCCATCAGAAGGACATCCCACATTTAAGGCTGTAGTGGATGAAAAAATCTTTTCTGTGCAGAGCCATGTAGCAGACAGCAACAAGGAGTGGGGCTATTGTACAAGGGGAGTGCCTTTGCAAGGCACGTACCAAAAGGGAAAATAATTACTTCTTTCTCAGCAGCATGTTGTGCCAGCACCAAAATATGTATGGAATCCTAGCTGGAGACACCTACTATCTGTGAAACATCTTTCTCTGTGTAGATTTCCTCAATGGAGAATGACTACTACCTTTTTCATATCATTCACTGTTACATCCTCTCTCCTGTAAGAGAGATTTTAACTGGTATTTATCTATCATGGTCCTTGATAAAAATTGTACATATTTCCAAAGTTGCCTTTTTTTCATCCAAATGTATCGATTTATTGAAAGGAGTCAAATGAAAGTCTCCCAAGGAAAATGCTTGTGGTTAGACAATCCAAGTGGAGGATGGTGAAAGGGAGAAATACCTGCTCCTTTATGATTTTGGCAGATTTCTGCATGAAATGTCATCTCTGCGTGGTAAGGCAAGGGGCATCTACCCTCACTTCAGCACAGCTATATGTATTTGGTAGGTTCCAGGAAGGAATTCCTTCAGAGTATTAATTGAAGACAGAGTGCCTTTGCATGTTTACCTGAGCACCTCAAAAACCTGAGCAGCTGGTCCAATCCCACCTCTCTTGACAGTTTAAAACTGTCCTTGTTTCTTCCAAAACGAGATGATCACAGAATCATGGACTGTTAGGGGTTGCAAGGGATCTCAAAAGATCATCAAGCCCAACCCCTCTGCTAGAGCAGGATCACCTAGACCAGATCACATAGGAGTGCATGCAGGCAGGTTCTGAATATATCTAAAGGTGCAGACTACATAACCCCTCTGGGCAGCCTGTTCCAATGTTCTGTCATCCTCACAGTGAATTTGCACTATTGAAGCCACCAGCTAGTTTAAAACTATCTTACACCTCCTTCACTACTTTTATTTACTTAGCCCCCACATCCCCAGATCCTTAAGCAGTTCTCATTGTTCTACTTTTCACTCTTTCCTCTTGCTCCCTGAACGTGGAAGTGCACTGTAACTTGCTTATGGAAGAGGATGTTATCCCTTCCTAATGGATCATTATTCCATTGAATAATGATCTCCATCTGGGAGGGCTGTTAATGGCTACCTCAGGAAACTTCTGACACATTACTGAATTTATCAGAAATCGGTTACAAGGTGGCAAGAAGTCCTGAAAGCAGAATTTCACCTCTCAGTTTCCCATATTACACATACACTTCACCTCCTTTTCTTTTTCCTACTCTTTGCTTTTAGCTGCATGTGTAAATGTACCTTTCCTTTTCCATGTCACTTGTATTTTAGTTTCTTACTTATTTTTTTAAATTTATATTTACTTATTTTACTTATCTTACTTATTTTTCCTTAGCAGTTTTCACCTATAATCAGTTACTCAAGGATTTTATTTCCCCCCTTTAATCTTTGTATGTATTTCTTCCTCATACTAGCTATACAATCCCCGATATTGATAGTCTTGAGTGTTCACACTCCAACTCACTCTTTCCTTGTGCTTTGGTACCTTCTTTATTCAGAATTCACCAGTTTGTTATTTCATAGCATGATTCTGCCTTCTGGTCAGAATTTAGCTCAGCCTGTTTTCAATTAAATTCAGTTTCCCAAGGATTTTAATCCCTTCCTTTTTGTCTATGTCACCATGTGGGCTGCTCTTGACATGTTAAGATAAATAAAATGTAAAACTCCCCCTGTGTCTTATGTTTGTTTAAGATAACAACAGTCTAGTTTATTTCTTTTTCTCAAACTCCTCTAGATCAAAATCATCCCACTTACTTTCAGATCTGCCTGTAGAAAGGAGACAACTAATTAAAGGTCTCTCCCTCAGTGTAGCTTTGCTTTAATATGTTATAGACTCTCATTTCTTCACATTTTCTCATTTTTAGGGTGGTTTTTTTTCTGTTGCTTGTCTTTTATTTTTCCTTTTCTTTTTTTTTTTTCCCTCTGAGCATCTTGATTTATTTTGAAGAATCTATTTCAAAGTGCATCTCTTTATCCACATTTGTTGTCAGGGATTAGCAAAGGAAACCAGGAGCTGAGTGTGATGACAAAACAGGCAGTGGCCGTCTTTGCTGACTAAAGTCTCATCCTGCCACCCCTAGCCAGGGCACTGGGCAGGGCTGAGAGGTCTGGAGCAGTAGACCATAGCCAGGAACATGCAGGGTTGTGATGCAGCAGAGCTGCAGCTGTAGACAGGCTCTACAGCAGGGCCTCAGATGAAGAAAGCTCCTGTGGGACAAGATTTGCCCTGGCTGTGGCTGCCCATGCAGCAGCTGTTTTGCAGCTGTCCCTGACACTCGCAGCCAAACCTCTACCTAAATTTAGGTCATTGTCCTCACCTCCATGTCCCAAACTTGTATATATGGTTGAAAAAGCCAGAATATTTCTGTCACACTGAGAAGTGTAAACTTAGCATTTACATTGTTGTACTTGGGAGCAGGAACTGATGTTAACTGGCAGCACTTCATTGCACAACCTTTCCTATTCCCAGAAACCCCTTTTTTTTTTTGAGTTTGGCAGTAAGATACACACAGCATACACAGAACTGGTATTTTTCTTTGCATTAGGAGTATCATAATGTCACAGAAGAAATATGTATTTTTTTCCCATTAGAGTCAGAGAATCAGAGAATGGTTTGAGTTGGAAAGGATCTCCAAAGGTCATCTAGTCCCCCTGCAGTCAATAGGGACATTCTCCACTACATGAGGTTGCTCAGAGCCTTGGCATTCTGGGCTGCAAACACATGCTGTTGGCTCATGTCCAGCTTCTCATCCACCAACACCCCCAAGTGCAACCCCATTACTGATTAATGTGACCAAGAATGAATATGTAAGAGAAACCTAGAGGTGATGGAGAGGGTGTTTCAAACACCAACCATGCAGAACTGCAGAAAACCTGACAATCAGTTGTATCACTTGAATAAACACTTAGCCTGTCTGCTCTGAGCCACCAGAATGTCACTGATGCTGTACTGAAGCAAAGATCTTGCCACTATAACTTCCTGATAAACTTGATTCAGTTAGCAAATACTAATGACAGTCCTGTGATGTAAAATCAATATTATCTAAACCAAATCTACTATTTGAGCAGGGTGGAAATGTACTTAATTAGCACACATTCAAATATTCTGAAGAAATTACATTTATTTTTGAAACATCATGTTCTGTTCCAGTCATTTTACAAGGACTATATTTGGTAGAATTGAGGCTAAGCCTACACAGTGCTGTGTAACTCTGAATTTAAGTGGAATCATTGCCAAGTACTTCATTTTTCCATGTTCTTCTAGGGGAAAAAAAAAAGGTTCAGATCTTACAGTTCTTTAATCATATGAGAAATTGGCAGGATGGTAACAGGTTGAACTTGATGATCTATGAGGTCTTTTCCAACCTTGGTGATACTGTGATACTGTGGTCTAGCCTTGAGCTCTGTGGTAAAGGGTTGGACTTGATGATCTATGAGGTCTCTTCCAACCTTGGTGATACTGTGATCTAGCCTTGAGCTCTGTGGTAAAGGGTTGGACTTGATGATCTATGAGGTCTCTTCCAGCCTTGGTGATACTGTGATACTGTGAATTAATAAATGTGCATAAACACAGAGAGACAATTGCATCTTTTCCTATGCATCCTCCTCTTCCAACCCAGAGATGTCCTAGCAGCTTTCTTCATGGCCAGCTTTGGGTGGTGTCTGAGTAGAGTTTGTTTTTATAGCTGTCTTACAAATGTCTGAGACTGCAAGGCCAAGCCTCAGGCAGACCATCTGCAATTCTTTTGAAGGGGGTCTCGGATGGATAGAAGAAACAGCACTGAACAGCATAACAGAGCTTGCTGGGAGCATATGGGTGGTTCATTCTTACTTCCCCAGATTGCCAGTTACAGCTTGTCACCAAATGAGGGCAGAAACTTCTTGTACCTCTTCCCATTTTATTCCAAGGAAAAAAGCCTGGGACTAAGGTAGCCAAGAACGGTCCAAATTTGCTTAATGAGTCAAACCTTTCTCTTGTTTATAGTTGATACTCCAGACACTGAAATGATTGGAGACTTAGGAAAAGCAGCTGAGAAACTAAACAACAGTTCATCAAGATTTTGTGAGATGTTTATGTATTTGTATAGCTTGGTCTTACTATCTTACAAGAGAGAACCTTTTGAAGGTTCATATGTCATATGAAAGTAAAACAAAAAGGTAGCAGCTACCTTTGACATACAACCTTTTTATCAATGAAGGCTTTTCTGGCACTGTCTGTGTACTACAAGAGCCACTTATGTATAATTAGATATCCAAATACACTAAATGGAGACGATGCACTCCAAGTGGTAGACCTCTTTTTTGAATGAGGCATAGTGAAAAAGGAGGCAGGAAACTGTAAGAACAATAGGTCTGGTTCCATTTTCCTCTTCTCTTTATATAGAGATTTTGAAGGAAATGCAATAGCTCTGTTTCCTCACATCTGACCTGTGAGAAAAATAGCCTGTGCAGTCAGTTTTTCACTTGGGAACACATACAGACTTGATTTCCCAGTAAAGAAACAAAGGATGTGTATTCCTTAGACAGTGGGATCACTAAAGAACACCTCCATTTCTTCTGGTGTGAACTTAGGCTTTCCATCTTCTGGTGCCTCTGGCATGGAAACGTTCTGAAGTAACCAATTAACCAGTGGGACAAGTCTTTATTGACAGCCATTCACTACTGTGAGACGCTGTTAATACTGAGGATAATTAGTTTATTTGCTTAGAGAATCTGTGGTTAATTGATGGAATGGGGTCTACAGTACAGACTCAGTACTTTATATGTTTCTTAGCTTACAGATGTGACTACATGCCTTTAGCTACCTAAAATCATAGAATCAGCCAGGTTGGAAGAGACCTCCAAGATCATCCAGTCCAACCTATCATCCAGCCCTATCCACTCAACTAGACCATGGCACTAAGTGCCCCATCCAGTCTTTCCTTGAACACCTCCATGGATGGCAACTCCACCACCTCCCTGGGCAGCCCATTCCAATGCCAATCACTCTCTCTGGGAAGAACTTCCTCCTAACATCCAGCCTATACCTCCCTGGCACAACTTGAGACTGTGTCCCCTTGTTCTGTTGCTGGTTGCCTGGGAGAGCAGAGCAACCCCACCTAGCTACAACCTCCCTTCAGGTAGTTGTAGACAGCAATGAGGTCACCTCTGAGCCTCCAGGCTAAACACCCCCAGCTCCCTCAGCCTCTCCTGTCCCTGCTGAGCTCACCCCTGGTTAGCTTCTTTTTGGCTATCCACTGAGAGCATCCAGGCTGGCTAATGCTCCACTATCAACCCTTTGCTGCCCATCCAAAACAAAGAGGGGTGGAGGAGGCTGTCCTTCATCCAGGTCTCATGGCAATGCAGGGAAAAGTGTGGGATGGACTAGATGGAAGTCAGTTGTCATGTCTGACATAGAAGCACTCTAGACTATAGGGTCACTTTTTGGAAGGTGAAATATTTATCTCTCTTCATTACTACAGAGACAGAACTATATATGCAGCAAGTCAAGTAACTAACTTAGTCACCTTATTTTCAAGTATCTAAAGTCTGTTGAGATGAATGCTGATTTAAGGTATACACACAGCTAATGCAATTTAAAAGCCTGACTGAAAATGAGGAAACTTTCAAGTCCTACCCAGAATCTTAGCCACTGCATTCTACCCAATGGTTTCTTATGTGCCTGATGACTCTATGCAGTTCACATTAGCTGTTAGCTAATTAGCAGTTAGCTGTTAGCATCTGCAGATACAACTGTCCATTTCTGTTCCCTTGCTGTAAGAGCAAGCTGCTCTAAACTTGCATAAAGAAGACTTGGATTCAGAGGAAGTGCAATGAGAAGTGTCTGTAATTTTTCAGTTGTTTAGTTTCACTGAGAAAACTCTTGTCTGTCTGCAGAACAGCTTTTGTGCTTCAAAATATGATGTCACAACACCTGGTGATGCAATTATTGTTCATATACATGCAACAGAACTACCTGGGATAACTGAACCAAAAAAAGATGGTTAAACTCTATTTTCTTAATTGTGTTTTTAAATCTAAGCTTCTGTTAGCATTTCTGAATGCTTAGGCAAAAATTCCTTGAGAAAAGCTAAAAAATGAAAAAAGAAGTTTGGGATTCACCATTACAATTAACTTTGCAGATGAAAAATGCAAGAAAATTCATAAAACACAGATGAAGGGGAAAAAAATGGCACATCCTTTGTAATCAACCCACATGGTGTGTTTAAAAGTATAAATTAATTTGCTATTCTCATAGTGCCTCCCTGGTAGATATTTATCTACTATTTGAAATCAGCAGACAGTTTGACCTTCTCTACACCATGACATAAATTCCTCCTGGGCAGTTAGGTAAACAGGTGAGACCATCAGCAGTGCACTGTGGAATGCTGCACTAGGAGTCTGATTGCTCTTGGGTCTTGCAGTTTCAAACAGCATGAAATCAAATTATTTGGGATCAAAAGGCTTGTGGCTGCAGTGAAATTAATAAAGTTTGATTAGTTACAAATTTGAGGCTCATTTGTATTTTACAGCTCTATCTTGAAAACAGAAAAGAATTCCTAAAAGGCAGTTTATATATAAACTTAGCCCTAAAAACACACTTTGCCATATGCAGGAGCCAATAAAGTGCTCTTGTATTTATTTGGCTTCAAAATACAGTATAAAATCAGTGTAATTGCAAAGGTCATCCTATTTGAATGAACCAGTGTGCACCTTATGCAGAGTTTTTGCACTATGAACCTGAAAATCAGACCAACAAAATTACAAGTTTATCCCTAAAAGTGGTTATAAACAAGATCTTTGCATTAAATGGATATTAACTATAACTAATCCAGTGATAACAGAAGTTTTCTTATGTTCTTTTCTTTTTAGCCATCCATAAATTTCTGTGCAGCATCCTTGGATGGCCAATAGGAGGTCTTGGCATTTCATTTAAAAATGTGAATGTAGTAACTTTCACTGTGACAAGACTTTGTATGTTAAATAAATGCATTTTGACAAGTATCAGTCCATGGTTCCATTTCAGCAACATTTCCTTCAGGAAAAGATTTGATGTGCTTCTGTTGTGAGTCATTATAAATGCCTGAGCTTTAGGAAGAAAATATATATGAAACTAATAAATAAAGATATTACACCTAAAGCTGTATTTGATGTGGATGTGAATAGCAATTCTATATTAATGCAGCTGTCATCTCTGCTACAAATTATATGACATCTTCATGCAAAGGCAGTATTTTTGGCTTTCTGGAACAGTGCCCTGAGTGTCAGTTTGTGTGTGTAAATGTGTAGAGGAGAAAGGAGGAGAGGATGTGATTTCTTTTCTTTTTCATGATACACACTGAACAAGAAGAGTACAGAAGGACTGTACTGGGGCCTCCAGCATAACAAAGACATGGATCTTCACCTGCAGGGCAGAAGAGGGACATGAAGATAACCAAGGGGCTGGAACACCTGACTTAAGATGAAAGGCCAAAGGCTGTTGAGATTGTTAGCGTGGAGAAGGGAAGGCTCCAGGGAGACTTTATAGCAGCATTCCAGTACTTAAAGGGGAGCTACAGGAAAGATGGGGAGGGAGTGTTTATCAGAGAGAGTAGTGACAGGATGAGGGGCAAGAGTTTCAAACTGAAAGAGGGTAGATTTTCATTACATATAGGGAAGAAATTCTTTACTGTGAGGGTAGTGAGGCACTGGAACAGGGTGCCCAGAGAGGCTGTGGATGCCCATCTCTGGAAATGCTTAAGATCAGGTTGAATGGGGCTTTGGGAGGTTGAAATTAGATATCTTTAGGGTCCTTTCCAGCTCAAACCATTCTGTTTCTACGATTCTATGATTCAGCTGTTGCCATGCTGTCTGAAGGTCAGAGGTACTGCTACTTCTCTGCCACAAAAGATCTTTTTGATACTAGAGATCTGAGAAAATAATTAGTCTTCATGTTCCTCTTCTCTCTCTCATATTCAGATGTTATCACAAACAACACCATAAAACACAGCCAGCTATTTATAGATTTTTCTTTTCACACTGTCACCAAACCCTTTTTGATACTTTACTCTCTCCAGACATCACTACACATCCTCTTTACTTCACATGCGGAAAAGCATCATCCAGGCTCAACAATACTCCCCCTACTAATTCTGACCTTGAGAATATTTAGGGAGCTTCCAAGAAGCTCCTCTCAGACAGATTATTAACATCCTGCTTTTACAGTGCATGCTGTGCTGATACAGCATCTTTCTGCCATTCCACACAGACATTTACTCTTGGTTTAGGTGTCCAGCAAGTGACTTTGCTGATTTACATCAAGATTTTAAATAGCTTATCTTGAATAGAGAATTCATCTGCAGTAAAGATTTACATGCCTAATTTAGGAAGCAGCAGCATTACACTGTGGGGCACCCAGAGGATAACAAGAAGCGTATGATGCCCCAAGACCATTTCAGAAGAAGTCACCTCTCCTGGAGAGACACAGGTGAGTGTGGGCTCCTCAATTTAAGGAAAATGTTGAGGTGCTTGAACGTGTCCTGAGAAAGACAACAAGGCTGGTGAGGGGAGTGGAGCACAGCCCTATGAGGAGAGGCTAAAGGAGCTGAGGTTGTTCAGCCTGGGGAAGAGGAGGCTCAGGGGAGACCTTATTGCTGTCTACAACTACCTGAAAGGAGGCTGTAGCCAGGCGGGGGTTGGTCTGTTCTCCCAAGCAGCCAGTGACAGAACAAAAGGACATAGCCTCAAGCTGCACCAGGGCAGGTCTAGGCTGGATGTTAGGAAGAAGTTCTTCACAGGAAGTGATTGGCATTAGAATGGGCTGCCTGGGGAGGTGGTGGAGTCACCATCCCTGGAGGTGTTTAAAAGGAGGCTGGATGCAGCACTTAGTGCCATGGGTTAGTTAATTAGAAGGGTTAGGCAGTAGGTTGGATCCCATGATCTCAAAGGTCTTTTCTAACCTGGTTAACTCTGTGAGTAACCGTGTACATGGATCACTCCATTTACCTCAATGGAAGTACTCTTTAAAGTGCCAAGATAGCAGTCACTGTGTTTGTATTTGTAGTCTCTATTGTTCTGAGGCTGCTCCACTGTGTTTTCTTTTACACTAAAAGAAATGGTTATGTTTTGCCAAATTACTTTTTCAACTCACTGAGAGAGAAAAGAGAGAAAGGAAAGCGAGGTTTTCTCGTCTGGTTTTGGGTTTGGTTTGTTTGTTACAGGAAAAGTAAAGCTATGAGCCTATACAATTCATATTTTAAAATATGGCTTTACAGGCACATTTTTCAGAGCATAACTTTTCATTTCAGTAAAATATTTTTCTCCCTTGAAACAACTACTGACTTAAGACAGAGAGAACAGACAAGTAAGACAAGGGACTGCACCAAACATAACGGAGATGCTTTGGATATGGAGCTCATTAGAGTGCTATTTTCCTGGTTGGTTGGCTTGCATCAAACAATATACTTGTTCTACCTCTAACAAACATACTCTCTGACTGTTGCATGTTCCTCTTAGATTTCTACAACATCACTGATTTGCTGTAATTTTTTCTTCTTTCTTATTGTAGTCAAGGATCCTGTCTTATCCTAGGAGAAGGTATCTAACTTTTCCTGTGGTACTGTGCTAGTTTGAAGCAGGCTAGAATGTTTTGGTGAGAAGAACTAGATTACAGGCTGGGAAAGGAAAACAAGGGTGATGTCTACTTCACTCACAGGCTTGCTGAGATGTATAGGAACAAGAAATAAAAACATTAGATAACCACTCGGCACCACTCTCGCTGGGGCTGCTGGCTGAGCTGTATCTCTCTAACCTCACCCTCCATTTTTGGCTAACCCACTTTGCTTCCTAACCCCCTGGCTGAACCTCCATTCTTCCTTGGGACTGGGGTAAGGTTGAGAGGGACAGGGGGAAAGTGAAGGGGTGGTTGAGAGCCCTGCCTGGGGACTCAGGCTACTGGGAGGGCTGTTGTGTTTCTGTATTACCTTTCACCTTGTCTATTTCTGTCTATAAGTGTATCTACTGTAAATATCTGCCTGTATATTGTGCCAGCCATAAATATAAGCTTCATTCATATTCCCAGAGCTGGCTGAGTCTAGTCTGGGTGATTTCTAAAGTGGGGGGTGGGGGGGGTGCAGGGAACACCCAAACCATCACAGATATTACAAAGTCTACAGGAATAAGGAGTGTAGTAGATGCTCTACCACTTGAAATCTTTCCATCATGCAAAGACAGATTTTTAAAGACCTGTTTTGGCCTGGGCTAAAGTGGCTTTACAATTTCATCTTGAATCATAAGCCTACAGTGCGTTGCATAATACGGCACACCCGTATTAAGAAGTGACTCATGGCAAGCCAAAGGCACTGCTACGTGATGGGCTTGGGCTAAGACAAGACAAACACACGTGCACTCCTGGTTGAATCACAGCACTGTAGCTTCTGTCCAGCTTTGGAGGCAGTAAGGAGAATCCCTGGCACTTTGCACAGGTGTAAATTGCTGCTGTTAAAGTAAAGGCATTGGACACAGGCACATGTGATTTGCCATTGGAATGGGCTGCCCAGGGAGGTGGTGGAGTTGCCATCCCTGGAGGTGTTGAAAAGAACTAAGGAAATAAGGAATTACAGATTTGTGTTCATCTTTCTCAGAGGTACAGTTGATCTGCTTCTTATTGTTTAGGGGCTACATTTCAAAACAGAGTTGGAAAATAATTTCTAACACAGATAGCAGCAGCAGCATACTTTTGGTCTGAAAAGTCCCAAACTATTATTTGATCAAAAATTAATTACCCATAATAACAGTCACATTATGCAGAGTGAAGGCCTACAGTAGTTGTGCAAATGCAAATGTTCTGATGAGTAAGGATTCTAGAACACGTGTGTGATACAGCTGAAAGCATGTTCTTAATAACAGACCCAGAAAATAAGCACTTTCATTCTGTACTGCTAAATCACTGGAATATTTGCTGTATTTGCTAGCATGCTAATAAGAATAATAGAATCAGGAAATCAAAGAACAGTCCAGCCTGGAAGGGACCTCCAAAGATCATCCAGTCCAATCTCCCCCTGCAGTCAGGAGGGATATCCTCAACTAGATCAGGTTGCTCAGATCCCTGTTGATTCTCACCTTGAATATCTCCAGGGACAGGGCCCTGGGCAACCTGTTCTAGTGCTTCGTCACCCTCATAGCAAAGAACTTGTTCCTAACGTCCAATCTAAATCTGCTCTCTTCTAGTTTGAAGCCACTGCAGACTTGGTAAACAGTCTCCACCCTTCTTGCAGGCCCCCTTCAGATACTGTACTAGGTCTCCCTGGAGCCTCCTCTTCTCCAGGCTGAACAACCCCAGCTCCCCTGACAGTCTTTGCAGCAGAGGTGCTCCAACCCCCTGATCATTTTTGTGGCCCTCCTCTGGACCATCAGGTCCACGTCCTTCCTATACTGAAAGCTCCAAACCAGAACGCTGTACTCCAGGTGAGGTCTCACCAGAGTAAAGTGACAGAATCACCTCTAGATCTGCTGGCAATGCATCTTTTAATGCAGACCAGGAGAGATTGTCTTTTAAAAGGTTTATCTCAGAATTTCCTTCCAAAATTATTATCTATTAAAATATTATCTATTAAATTCTATTCTTTTCACCATTGACCTGGCGATGCTGGGTTCATGGTTGAACTCAATGATCTTTGAGGCCTTTTCCAACCTTAATAATTCTATAACTCTATACTGTAGTATTTAGCATTGTGTTGGCTAACAAAATGAAGATCTTAGGAAACACAGTGTCTTAATACAAGCACGTATGCCATCATATGCACAGAGCATCAATGCTTTTCAGATCCCACCTTTTTTTTTTTTTTCTGAGAATTTTCTATTGTCTTTTGAGTCAATCCAGACAGATTTTTATTACATTAATTTCATTATCATCATAGAATCATAGAATCAACCAGGTTGGAAGAGACCTCCAAGATCATCTAGTCCAACCTAGCACCCAGCCCTAGCCAGTCAACTAGACCGTGGCACTAAGTGCCTCATCCAGGCTTTTCTTGAAGACCCCCAGGGGCGGTGCCTCCACCACCTCCCTGGGCAGCCCATTCCAATGCCAATCACTCTCTCTGTGAAGAACTTCTTCCTAATATCCAGCCTATACCTACCCTGGCACAACTTGAGACTGTGTCCCCTTGTTCTATTGCTGGTTACCTGGGAGAAGAGGCCACCCCCCACCTGTCTACAATGCCCCTTCAGGTAGTTGTAGACAGCAATAAGATCACCCCTGAGCCTCCTCTTCTCCAGGCTAAACAGGCCCAGCTCCCTCAGCCTCTCCTCATAGGATTTGTGCTCCAGGCCCCTCCCCAGCTTTGTTGCCCTTCTCTGGACATGTTCCAGCACCTCAACATCATAGGGCAACTCCCTCAATCTTAGCTTGCATTCGTAACTTCAGGGTTTGTTTTTTGAAGAGTGTCTCTTCCTGATGTCAAATACAGCTAATCTGCTTGGGAAAATGGTTTTATATGCTGTCACCTGCTGAATATACATCTCCTTGAGTAGAAAGCAGAAGTGTCTAAGTGGGAGTGAGTAATTAAAGATTCTTTTACTGATACATAGTGATTGTTCTAAGGAAATGCTAACCTTGTAACAAAAAGGTTATATACAGCCCCGGAGTGATAACAGTGGGATCTTCTTGGCATTGTTTCCACTGTGCAAAACGATTTACCTAGCTGCAGGGTTTGCCGAACGAACCCTAGCTGAAACTTGCTGTAGTGGTTTACGGTGCCAGTAGCTACGTCCTCGTCCTTATACCAGGGATAGGAGAGTGTAGTAAGGGACCAGATCTAATTGGCACAGCTCACAGGATGAGAAAGTATCACAGCTTCACCTTCAGAAGCTAACGCATGAAAATGTCAATTGAAAGGGCTGGAAATAGCTTCTCGTACCAACTGTGCTTCAGAGGCAGTCATGCCTGATAGTGATGTGGGAGAGACAACTGGGAGCAGACGTGCCTTGAGCTGTGCCAGTGAGAATTTCCTGGAGATGCCTGGTGTGAGCCTTGCCTCTGACTAGCTGCTTGGCAGCATCCTCATTACTTTGTAGGAGTTAATGCAGCTCTCAGTTTTAATCCCTGTGCCTTGAGAAAACATGTAAACATTTGAGGCGAAGAGGAAGCAAGACAGACACAACCAGTTGAAAATACCAAGACAGAAGATGGAAACAATTAAATTGCATTTTCTCTGCAGTGTGGAGTGCAAGGATATCACAGAATCATAGAATCAACCAGGTTGGAAGAGACCTCCAAGATCATCCAGTCCAACCTAGATATGATGCTGAACAAAACATTAGATAACCAAACCTTGAATTTCTCCAGGGTAAATGATGTTAACTTAGCCCATTCGCTTTTTCTAGACCAAGAACTGGTTTTCTAGTACACAAATGTGAGTGACTTAAGAAAACAGTGTGGCATGGTGTCACCTGGGGGAGCCAGCAGAGGTGGAAGGTGCGAGGCATAGTACAGTGAAGCAACAGGGAGAGCAGACCTACAGGAAGAGAGGGAGTTACGGAAGGGCAGGCTGTGGGCGGCATCTTACTCACTCCTTAATGCCTTTGGCCACAAGAAGGGAGCTTGTTGGTCAAATGGCACAAAGCAGGGAGTCGTTGCTGTGGCATCACAGAATGACAGAGACTGGAAGGGAACCCCACAGAGTATCGAGTCCAACGTCCCTGCCGAAAGCAGGATCACATAGGGTAGTCCCAACAGGAACACCTACAGGCGGGTTTTGAAAGTCTCCAGAGGCGACTGCACAACCCCCTGGGCAGCCTGTTCCAGCGACAGGAGCGAAATACTCACAGTGGGGAGATCACCAGGCTTCTTTACCCGGGCACGGAGTGCCAAGTCCCGGGAAGGTGCCGAGGGAAAGGCGGGCTCGGCGCCAGCGGCACAGTGCCGGCGGGACGCTGCCGCCCTCCGGCCCCGGCGGCGCACGCCCACGCCGCCGCCCCCAGCGCCGCCCCACGCAAGATGGCCGGGGGCACCGCACCGGGAGCGCGGAGCTGCGGAGGGGCTGGGCGGGGCGAGGCCTCGGCGGAGGCCGGGCAGCTACCGCCCCCCGCCTCCCCTGCCCCCACCTTCCGCCTCAGGACCGTGGGATCCTGCGCTGCTGGGCGCCCTTCTCGCTGGCGGCGGCACCTCGCGGCGACGGCAGCCACGGCAGCGGGTGAGTGGCGGAGGCGGCGGGGAGCGGGCCCGGGGCGCCGCTCTGGGGCAGCCGTCCTTCGCTCCGCTCGGCAGAAAGGCGGGCGCTGCCCAGACGCTTGCCCGGGCAGCCTGCCGAGCAGCGGCGGGCGGTGCGCCTGCGGCTCCTCTCACCCGGGTGGGGCCCGTTTCCTGGTGCGGCCTCGGTCGCAGAGCGGTACGAGCCCCGGCTCGGTCGTGCCCTGGCAGAACCCGGAGGGACAGTGGGGGTCTTGCTGGGGGGTGCCTCAGTGGGAAGGGGACCGGCTCTACCTGTGAACACGGCCCCGCCGAAGAGCCATCTCCTCAGGTACTTGCAGTGTGTGCAGCGATCGAGGTCGGTGCGGCTGCTCGCAAAGATGGATTTCTCCTCATTAACCGCGACGTGAATTTCCAGCGATCGAAGGGCAGTATAGCTCTCGTACTACAGACTGAAAAGTCATGCTGATTTCTAGCCATGTGTTGACATCGTTTGAGTAGTTAGAGCGCACTTTCGGTCCTCCAGAAGAAGACAGTATAATGTAAATATTTAAGTGTGCTTAACTACACAGAATCTCATCGTCCTTACACAACCAGGGCCTTCCAATCTCAAAAGTTTTCCATAATAATGGAGGTTTTTATTTTGGTGTTAATTCTAACCATCACTATTTAAATCGATAGAAAAGAATTTGAAGAGTTAAAGCAAAAAAGTCTCCAACGTTCAAAGAACATCTTTAAACAGAAGCCAATGATGCCATTGTAACGACCGATATTAAAATGGGCAATCTGACAAATTAAGAAGGACAGATGAATTATTTTTGCTAGATGGGTGATATTTTCCGTGGTGCCTTGTACAATGTACTTAATGCTCAGTTAAGCAATGTCTGAATGTTTGTAGAAATCATCTAAGGCGGTAAAATTCTGCAGCCCTGCACCATGTCCATTTAAGGCAGCTTTGCCGAGGCGATGCCACAGCAGCGCATCATCCTCTTGCAATGTTACTCGTGGGTTTGTTCATGCCCACCTGAGCGTTTGCTGTTGCCATGTGTTAGAGATGACACTGAGGCTTGGATGGGGGGGTTGCATGAGACCCGTGCTGATACTCAGCTTGCTCGGGTTTGCATGTTAAAAAAAGACAGATTTTTTTCCGAATGAATTTGAAATCTGAAAATCAGCTCACTTTAAAAGGTTTTTGCTTCTTGGGTAAGTCATGAGGGGTCAGGAGGAGGAACTGTGTCACTTACTGTTACTCATTTAAAAAAGAGAGGGGAAGCCTTTCTTTTAGGAAGAATTTGTGGTATATCCAGATGTCAGTTTTCTGACTCTAGTTACTTACCAGATCTGCACAGAAATCCGAGTTTCTTGAACAACGGAGAAGGTCTCAGTGTTCACGGAGCCCTTTTTGGACAGTATTTTGCTCTGGAAAGTCTCAACCTTTTGTTCTGGGCTCCGCTGTTAGCACCTATGGAAGCTGCATTTGACTCATTGCATTGTCTGTGGTTTCCAGTTTTTCGTGATTACCTTGATGCCAGTTTTTGCTTACAGACTCTCCTATCTAAAAATTTCATTGTGTTGCTGCTGCTTTACACAGCATAGATACCAAAACGCTTTCTGGGTGCCTGCAGTTAAAAACCATGAAGGCTTTGTACCAGAATAGTGGTTTGCGTGACTGTAGTGTTGCCATCTACCAAGCTGAAAGGCATTTGTGCACGCCGATGAAAACTGTGGTGTTTGACAAGGATACACAGCATATGTTTGGCAGTGTAGCAGTTCCTTGGGATCACTATCAATGGAAATAAATATTGACCTTCTTAGGGCGCTGGGGTAGTTTGTCTCTGGTTCAGTTCCGTTCTCAGTAAGCAGGAGCGTGGTGAACTTTCCCGTGCCATGTGGATAGGCCTCACATCAGCTGGATGTCTGCAGTGTGGTGCCAGGATAAGTGGAAAGCTGTGGTGTGATGTAAAAAAACCCAATGAATCCACCACATATCCCATATCCCAGAGAGGATTTTAAAGGACAACATTCCATTTTTATTGAGGGCATTGATAGAAAGTTGCAAAGCCCTGAGGGCCTGTGATGTCAAGATGCTCTGATTCTGTGGCAGCCTAATCTCCTTCTTTTAAAACATGCACACTTCCCCACCTCAACTTTACCACATTTTTCATGTTTTGAGTTTAACTCCCTATATTTGTGTTTAGATTGTACTGAGTTTATAATCTCTATTCCCTTCCCCACAAATGTGGAGGTGCTGTGGTTCTTCATCCATTCAAGACTGAAATACCAGATTATCCTGTAGCCACATGTTTTCAGGCTACTGAAATTTACTGCAGCATTCCTGATGAAATGTGAGCAGGCCAAGATAACACAAAGGATTTATAGGTCTAATAACTTTGCAAACATGTATTTTATTTTTTAGACCACAATGAATGTGGAACACGAAATTGGCCTCTTGGTTGAGGAGATTCGACGATTGGGAACCAGAAGTAAGTATTGCAGTATCTCTGGTCTTGCAGATGTAGTCCTATTATACACACTTGTATATGTATATGACATACATGTCATACAGATGTAGTCATATCAACCTGTAAGCTTGGCCCATTTAATTAAATGGGCTCAGGTAACCTGAAAACCCATGTACATATTTCATGTGGGACTATATGGTACTGCAAGTATCTCCTCCTTTAAAGTAGTTCTGTTACAAACTTAAACATTGAAGGCTCTGCAGCCTCTGCATGCCTGAAATGAATCCAGGGGTTCTAAGTGTAGTCTCAACCTTCCTTCCTTAGGAGGTAGCCTTTTCTCTTAAGATTGTTGTTGCATGTTAAAAATCCTCTTTGCAAGTATTTATGCAGTTCGTGTGTGTGTGTGCTGCCTGCTCTCAGAATTCTCTTCTGCTGCAATGTCATTCAGTTCCGTTTGTTTGTCCAAACCTAAGTGCACCTCCTACATTTTATATGGCTGCAGCTGCATTCTAGGAACAACTTAGCCAACCTTAAGACATATTTTTAAATTCTTTTTGTGTGGAAAATGAATTCACATTGCAGGTTTTTCAGTGTGTACCTTAAACATTAGTAAGTGGATGCAATTGTTTTTGAAAAAAATAATGAACATTTTAATGATTTCAAACTAAATTTCTTCACAGTATCACCAGGGTTGGAAAAGACCTCACAGATCATCAAGTCCAACCCTCCTTATGCTTCAGAGCAGTTCAGTAGCCTGTGCTGGTCACAGGTTTCAGAAAGTCGTCAGTAAAAATAGACATAGCAAATACATGGTCTAGAAAAAGGGGAGGAGTTCAGCCTATGATTTACTGTTACCATTCAAGATACGTTCCCCAATAAACTAGGAAACACTGTGGGGTTTACTTTCATCATGCTGATGGTGTGTCACTTTGTTTCCCTAATAATCTCCTAACTTAAAGAAAACCTGCATGTGTTTTTGTGTTGTATCTTTGAATCAGATGCTGATGGACAAGTGAGTGTGAAGTTTGGTGTGCTCTTTGCTGATGAAAAGTGTGCCAACCTCTTTGAAGCCCTAGTGGGAACTCTTAAGGCTGCAAAACGACGGAAGATTGTCAGTTATAATGGAGAGCTACTTTTACAAGGTGTTCATGACAATGTTGATATCATGCTGCTGCAGGACTGATGCAGTATTTCAGCTATGCATCAATGGAATTGTTTGACTCAGTGACTTGCAACATCCTCTTAATAAGGCTGATCATTCTAAAGTGTTCCGATGTATTTTCTATGTCTTTATAGTCAAAAGGAAATTGTCCTATTTTGAAAAACATTCCCTTTTGTAATTCTTCCTAAAATGGTACTGTATGTGAGTAAGGTAAAAGATGCCAGTCTCTCTTTAAAAAAAAAAAACAACTCAGGTATTCTTTTCCAATGTCTGGTGGTTATTTTCAACATAGGAAGAAGGAGGCTTGTAATTTAATGTTTACAGATCAAAATGTGCCATGCAATTATAAAATAAAAGCACATTCTTCAGTTTGTGTGATTCTTATTGCTGTCCTTTCTCATTTTAGTTGCAATACGAAGTGCAAGCAAAGTGAATTCTTGTAAGATGCATAGTTAAGTAACTGCAGAAAGCATGGCTGTGAGAGAGAAATAATATTGCAGCATGATTCAGATGAAGAATGCTTTTCCTTCAGAGTAACCAGGTTATGCACAAAAAGCCATGAATGATGAATGTACTACATTAATCTCTGTCAGGATAATATCATAGAATCATAGAATCAACCAGGTTGGAAGAGACCTCCAAGATCATCCAGTCCAACCTAGCACCCAGCTCTATCCAGTCAACTAGACCATGGCACTAAGTGCCTCATCCAGTCTTTTCTTGAACACCTCCAGGGACGGTGACTCCACCACCTCCCTGGGCAGCCTATTCCAATATGCTTTCATTTTTCTTTTTGTCCTCTAGATTTTTGAAGGAAGTGGGTGAGGAGCTTCCTCAATGCAGTGTTAACTAGAAAGACTGTACAGCAACTTCAGGTTGCTATTATTTTCCCTACAGGAATCATACGTTCTCTAAGTCGCCCCAGGCAAAAAGGCGGAGGGGGAAAAGCCCTTTCGATTGTTTCGGTTGCTTACTGTTATTTCTTTGCAAGTAAAAAGGCTTCCTTCAATAAAGGAGAAAGAGTTGGTTCATGAGGAAAGCAGCAGTGGGTAAGCAACCTGCTTACTGCTCTAGGCTTCCACTTTGCAGCTGCAGCTATTGAAAGTTGTAGGGCGGGTAAATTTCTCTTCACTTAGCTGTCTTTTTCAAATGCATAATGCTTGAAAAGTGTTTCGTTATTTCCAGATACAGGAAATGCACACGTGGTTATGGGATCTGTGTAATTCCAGCTGCTGCTCCTTTCATCTTTCTTTGTTCAGCTTCACAAAACAGGAAAACAACTTAAATCCTGTGTGCAAACAGATCTGGGCTGCCTCTGCCTGTGCTGGCCCCAGAATCTGCAGAGCAAGGAAGTGATACAGAGAAACTTGAGCTGTCTGGGTCCAAGCCAGCTGGAGCAGAGAAGCAAAGTAGAAGCTCAGCACAGCTTACTGTTTCCAGTGTCCTATCGCTCCAGTGCAGCTATTGTGCTTGTAGACTTGAGCTGACAAATGCCTGCACCCTTGTGCTCCACAGGGAAAGAAGGGGGACTGAGATCCAGGCCGTCTGCATTAGAGCTGCAGCCAGATAGCTGTGAGTTACCAGATGATCACAGTTGATTTTCTCCTCTGCCTCTATTTTGTGAAAATCTTGAGTGTTCACAAGATAGCCTGAGTGTATGCTGGTGGATGCTGAGCACTGCCTGACTGAGATGATGGTTTTGGTGTGGCAGAACACCAGTCTGCCCCAGACAGGGTACAAATATGTGACAAAATACACTGGGATTTTTTTCTGCTTCCCTACAGACCAGTCAAATTCTGCTTTGGAAACTGTACATTAAACTTAGGAAAAAGACCCAAACTGTTTCCTTTGGTCTGTTTATTGTGTACCAGAGAGAAAGACAAGGACACAAGAACTTCTTAGTGCTCTCCAATACATAAAGACAGAACCAAAGCCAAGACTGTTAATGTTACAGGCGACACTGGAAAACAGTCTGCTTTTGCTTGAAGGTCTAGCATCTATTCTGACTTAGATCTCCTAAGGATTTGATTTTCAAGGTGAAATATTTTTTGTGTTTCAACCTCAAGTGGCACTCCCAAAGGAAATGAGTAGCAAGTTAAAGAGTTGCTCTAGTGCAATTATTTCAAGGAACCTTGATTCTTTTCCATATTTCCAGGTAGTCATGGAATCACAGAATCAGTCAAGGTTGGAAGGGAATACTATGCTCATCTAGTTCCAGACCCCCTGCCATGGGGGGGAACACCTCACACTAGATCAGGTTGTCTGGAGCCTTATCCAGCCTGGCCTTAAACACCTCCAGGGATGGGGCTTCAACCCTTTTAAGAAAGAAAAAAAAGGCATCTGAATGGGTTAGTTAAGAATAACCATTTGACAGCATTTCTAGAAAGCCATTATAGAAACATAGAATCATAGAATGGCAGGGGTTGGAGGGAACCTCTGGAGAGCATCTAGTACAACACTCCTGCTAAAGCAGGTATGTCTAGAGAAGGTTTCATAGGATCGCATCCAAGTGGGTTTTGAGTATCTCCACCAGAGAAAGAGACTCCACAACTCTTCTGGGCAGTCTGTTCCAACACTCTGTCACCCTCAAAAAAAATTATTTCCTTAAGTGTATTTAAGATCTAGTTACATAAACTGCTTAACATGAAATTGTTTTAATAAAGTTTTCCTGAGGGTGGCAGTTCATTTTAGTTCTGCCACTGAGTACACCTGAGTACGCGAAAGCACTGCAGTTACATATTTAAGCAGCTGAAGCAGTCTCCTGGCAGGTACTTTGCATAATACACCAGAAGAAGCATTGTCTTGCAGTGTAGCATAGATGTCACAGCAGATTATATTTATCACTGCCAAAACAACTGAGCAATTTGGGGAGGTTAAATGCCAGGCTGGTAACCTGGGGAGGGCATAGTGCCATCTACAAACACGCTCCAGAGTCCTGTCAGATCAGATCCAGATCAAACATCTTTTCAGAGGAATGCTTAGAATCAGACCTGAGCATTTTCCACTACAGCATTTTCACAAATACAGCAGCATTATGTCCATGACCTTGCTCCTTTCTGGAGCTTATTCCTGCACAGCCACTGCACGCTGAGTGACACTAAGAATCTTATGGCCACCTTGTCATTCTAAAGCTATTCTCCAGAGAAGACAATGCCACGTACTTGTGTCTCTATATTATGCAGATTGGTACAACAGGCACTCAAAACCTGACTACATTTTTGCTGTCAGGAAACTCTTGAGTACATCAGCAATTATGTTTGAATGGGAATACAGCGAGCTGCATTTTCTGGTCTTGTTAAGTCTGCTACCTGCCACAGAAGATCACATTAGAGTAATTGACAGTTTGTACCTTACAGAATTAGGTCTTTTATGAAGCTTTGGTGATAGGAGACATATTATTGCCAGATCCATATTAGTCAAGAGGCCTTAGTCTGTCTCTACACCTAATGTTCTAAAAACCTCCCTTTATAAAGTATTTTGAGCACACTATGAGTTTTTGGAAACCTGCTTTCAGTTTTCTTGACATAAAAACCATTAAAAATATGTAAAGAAAACAGCAGTTGGACATCACTGGTCAGCAGGAGTTCTGCACAATATAGCAGTTGACACAGAAGCCAAGATCCAGACATGGAAATAACTGCATCACAGGTACCTCAAACTGTGCCAGGGGAGGCATAGGCTGGATATTAGGAGGAAGTTCTTCACAGTGAGAGTGATTTGCCATTGGAATGGGCTGCCCAGGGAGGTGGTGGAGTTGCTGTCTCTGGAGACGTTCAAGAATGGATGAGGCACTTAGTGCCATAGTCTAGTTGATTGGGCAGGGCTGGGTGATAGATTGGACTGGATGATTTTGGAGGTCTCTTCCAACCTGGTTGATTCTATGATTCTATTCTTGATGCCCAGAGACACTGCCATGTTGTCTGTGCTGAACACCAAAGTGCCCATCTCACTCCAGAGGGGATCCAGTGCACATTTAAGCCTAAGCTTCCCCATAATCTATGCTGAGAAGCAGGGACACTGAGTGGTCCTAGGTCTTGGAAAGAAATGTAATTTTCTTCTAAAGAGTCTCTTAAGAGACCTTCTGTTATCTTGAGAAATGATTGTGGATTGAAGGGGGTGGGTGCAGGTTGTTCCTAGGCTGCGTGTGCTTACTCCTTGAATGGCATGCAGTGTGCTGGAAAACATGTCAGCAGGTGGAATCATGACATAAAAACCCTGTGCCTTCAGTGCCTTAGCAAGTCTGTCTGTGCCTGTGTTAGCAACACCAAGGCTGAATGGTTTGCTCAGAGCCAAGAGTGGGAATCCCTAACCGGTGTCTTGCTTTGTGTTGTGGAAAACAATGCCGCTCTGTGTGCTTACAGTTGTAGTGTGCTACACTCAAGCAAGCCCAGCCAGCTGCCCCTAATAGTGAGGAACTGCTGTAGAGGGACTTTCAGAATTGTCTTCCTGGTAAACACCTTTGAAAGTTTATGGAGTTAGAGAATATCTCAAGTTGGAAGAGGCTGCTGAGTTTGTAGCACACATCAACTCAAATATCTTGCATGGTGAGAAAGAGAGCTCCCAGTCGTGCCTATGACAAGGTTCATAGATGTGTTTCCTGGTGAGGGTCTTTACAACCCCGTTGACATTACTGAACACATCTCGTCTTAAAAGTATAATATGCAGAGCTCAGCAAAGGAAGCATTAAAAAACGCCAATACCACAGTCCCACTTTCATCACTAGATTCAGGCTTGTACCCATGATGCCTCCCTTACACTTTAAAAGCAGGATTTGCATTTGAATGTCAGAGCCAGACCTTGTCCTCTGTGGTCTGCAGCCAGAGCACTAGCAGGATGTGGCAATGGGTGACAGCCAGGGCTGAAACACAGCCTTGGGCTTCTGCAGAAGAGAAAACGAAACTCATTCACTTCAGCAGAAGCAAGAGGAAGTGAATGGCATAAACAGCACAAAATAAATGATAATGTGAGGTTTTGCTATACTGCAAGCCAGACTGCTCGAGATCATGGCAGTACCTATTTTAAATGGCTACCTTCATAATCTCCATTTTAAACAAAAAAAGAAACAGCACTTGAAACGGTCTAGGAAAAACCTGGCTTGAGCTATACCTTTTAAGCTGTATGTACTGCTGCCAAGTCTTACAACACTCCTTTAGATTTAAGAGACAAAGCAAATCATCTTTGCTCTATTAGTTATAGACACAGACAACAGCAATAATTGTGGCCAGCTAATGATGCCTTGAGGGTCAAATGCAGACAGTTGGCACTTTATCTATTTATAACCATTTTTAAAATGGCAGTGCCATCCCTGCACTCCCACTCTACATCTCCCACACACACTCAGCACCTTATGAGTCAGGCTGCGAAAATATATAGAGAGGCTGATGTAAAGATGAGCTTTTGGAAAGTTAGTGTTTCAAAGAATGTTTGAGGTGCTTTTTTTGGTTGCCTTTCTTTTTTTAATGGCTGCAAATGGGTCATGTTTCTAAGCCACTGCCTGCAGTACGAGGGTAAGGTTTTTATTAAATCTAAAATCTGAGGATACTCTGTTGTTAAGGTAAGGCCATGAGAGAATTTCTCCCCCCCCCCCCATCACATTTCTAAGAATATTTTTGCCTTTCATAGGACCTTCAGTTTTGCAAGTACTTAAGAGTCAATGGGGCTGTTCATATGTGATCAAGCCATATATATGGCTGTGCCTATAGAAGCCAGGGGATCATCAGTCTGAAAATCACAAGTGTCACTGCTGCAAGCACTATTTATTAATGTTCCCATCCCCAGCACAAGTAGCTTGTGAGCTACATCCAGACATAATGACTGCATGACCACAGTATCACTGACCAGATGGCAACAAGGACACAGCTTGGACTTATGATAATATTCTGGATACATTTGTCTCATGAGAGAGGTTTTTATTACCCTTTTAACCCATTAATATTATTGGTTAATAAAGTACATGTGGCATGAGATGTGTTTCAAGTTTAAAGGTTCACTGGGCTAGTACAGGTACGAAGGCTGCTAGCTGACCGTGGGGAGAAGCCCAGGCTGAAACTTCTGAGTAAGCTTGAGGTACAGCTGGGTGCTTAGTCTAGTCCTGCCCGTGGTTGTAAGATGGGTCTCCACTCCAGGGACACTGCTATCTCTACCTGGGAAACACCCATGTAGATCCTCCTTACCCAGCCATCCACAGAGTCTCCACATCCCACTGCTCTGAGCTGTGGTATTTGGGGTCACTGTCCAAATGGGTGACTGTCTGCCTTTGCAGCAGAAAGTGTGAGTTGGTGCAACAGTTTAGTCTGAGGGCTAAATCATCTGCTCCCCCAACAAAAAAGTGAGGAAGGTAAGACATGCAACTCAGGACTGAGATAAAGAGTTGAGAGTTTAATGTAACATAAGATATCATAAGCACAGTGCAGAATTACCCTAGCTAGTAATCCAGTCAATCTAATAATACAAGGCATGATCACCTTAGTTTAGCCTAGTTGCAGAAGAAATGCAGTGAAATACAGAGGGGAAAAAAAAGCCCAGCATAAAACAGAAAGCCAAAATCCAGCAGCTACCCAACTGCCACTCTTTCCGCTGCCATGCCTGCGGAAAAGAGCCAACATCCAAAAAGTTGGAACCCAGAAGCAGCAACCAGAACAGGAAGCCTCCCATGTTGCAGTCTGAACTTCAAGCCCCATAATACTTTGCTTCAGTTAGCACTTTAATTTTTGAAGCTGGCGTGACTGTGGCAGGATGGAATAACAACAGCAGGTTCAACTCAATTCCTAACAGTTGGTGTCTCTCTAGCAATAGCAGTTCATTTTACATGCCTCTATTCTTCAGTTTTGGCTTGTATCTCCAGGATAAACTCTGTCCTAGTGAGACCACACCTGGAATACTGTGTCGAGTTTTAGGCTCCTCAGTTCAGGACAGACAGGGATCTGCTGGAGAGAGTCCCGTGGAGAGTCATGAGGATGACTGGGGAACTTGAGCATCTCCCCTGTGAAAGAGAGACTGAGCGACCTAGGACTGTTTAGTCTGGAGAAGAGAAGACTGGGAGGAGATCTGATCAATGTATACAAATATCTGAGGGGTAGTTGCCAAGTGGATAGGGCCAATCTCTTGTTGGTGGTTTGCAGCAGTAAGACAAGGAGCAACAACCACAAACTGCAGCACAGAAGGTTTCACCTCAACATGAGGAGAAACTTCATTACAGTGAGAGTGACAGAGCACTGAACAGGCTATCTATAATGGTTGTGGCTGCCCAGGGAGGTGGTGGAGTTGCTGTCCCTGTAGGTGTTCAAAAAAAGACTGAATGAAGCACTTAGTGCCACGGTTGAGTTGATTGGACAGGGCTGGGTGCTAGGTTGGGCTGGATGATCTTGGAGGTCTCTTCCAACCTAGTTGATTCTATCATTCTAAGAGTCTATGATTCTATGTCCCTTCAGATATTGGGCACTTTGTGTTTGTACACAGGACAGGCCTCAGATGGATTTTCCCATGGTAGATCACTCCAAGGAGAAATTCCTCCTTTTGGGTCCTTTGAGCTATTAAATAATTTCCTTACAAGAAAACAACTCCGTTCCTAAAGAATGTTTGCAGAACTTCTTGCTGCACTTTCAGATAAAGGCAAGGTGAGTGGTAATCACTGGTACCAAGTGGGACCTGCTCACAGGCTCCTCTGTTATACTGAGGAGGTTGAGTTTATCCTGCAGCACAATGCAGGGTGAAGGCCATGATGGACATGTGGCATGGCACAGCACAGGCTTGGGACTGTTTAGATTCACTGTGGTGTGGATGACTGACACCTCAATGCACAGAGCTCTCCTAGACAGGATCACTGCACAGATGCTTTCAAGTCTTCAGTTTATTCCTCTCAACAAGCTAAGCTACCTCTTGGCTCATCTCTGAAAAGTCGTTTAACATACCAGTGGTAACAGGAGTCAAAATTGGGAGAGTAATTTCTGTTGTTTTCAAGTAGAGTAGTGTCAAGGGTTAGGGCTGGATGTGCCACTAGATATATGACAGACACTATTAAGCCTCTTCCTTCCCAAAAGGGAAGAGAAGGGGAGTAAGGAGAGACTTATGAATTGGAAAAGAATACTAGAACCACTTCAATGAAAATAACAATAAAATTAAATATGTACAAATATACACAGACAATATCAAAGCCAACTCCTATAATGGCAATTATGTCATCATCACCACTTGTGATGTGGCAGGCACCGGAGAAATCCCAGACTAGATTCAGTAGCAGATGGGAACCAGATTCAGGAGCTAGATTCTGGAACTGGATTCAGGAACACATGGATCAGGACAGTCTTCCTTGGACACTGGCCATTAAAGTTGAGAGCTTGACCCTTGTGATCCCTCCGCTTTTCACTGGACATGGTATATATGGAATGGAATACCTTGCTAGTCAGTTTATGATCACCTGCCCTGTTCACTCCTCCCTGCAGATGTGCGCCCCAAATGCAGTTCCACAAGAGCAAGCATGAGCAAGAGCCTTTCTGCATACCAGCCACAAACATCAGGTGTTATCACTTCCAGAAGCAGACACTGTCTGCAAAAAGATGCCACTAACTTTAAAAAGTGCAGTTACACAGGAGAGACTGAGCTGAAAAGTAAAATCACTGAACAGAATTTGTCCTGTTGTAACTCAAACCAGGACAAGTACTGGTCTTTCACAAAACCTGGGGGTTCATGTGCCAGGGTGGAGCTTAAACACTGTCCTAAGGGGAATCTTCCAAATGCAGATTTTGTTACGGAAGAACTATCACAAAGAGTTGGAATAGCAATAAATACCTAATCCTACTGGGTGTCATGGCCTGTTTCTGCCCCTTCACATTCTTACAAAGACTTACTCTTTTCAGATCTTCAAGGCTGCCAGGTGCTCTGATGTTGGCCCATGCTATACTAACCCACACACTTCTTTTCCACCCTGTCATGTTTATCCTGCTGATTCACTGTCTGTGAAGGAGACTGAGGGAACTGTGGTTATGGTCAGGAAGGAGAGTCTATAGCAGTGACAGGGACACAAGGAGGTTTATCTTGTAATATTCCAAATGACATGCCCTCTCCTGAAGTCTCCTGCCTTTACTCCTTGCAGATATTTCATTTCCTACATAGTAGAGCAAATGAAGCAAGGAGCCTCATTAATTCCCAGTCTTGCTTCTTTTTCTTATCACTGTTCTCACCATATGACAAGATTACTGTATAAAAAGAGAAGAACATTTAACTAAAGGTTTTCTTCCATTGCATACACAAGGAATTGGATTAAGGCTGCATGGAAAGTGTCTAGAGTGTTTAACCTCAGCCTAGAGCATATTGTGTATGTGCTGTATGTACAAGCACGTATACATATTGATAAGCATTACCTCCATATTGATAAACATTTATACATACAAGCCCTCCACGAGGAAAATGATAAATAGGGTCTCACTCTATGAGTATGAGTTATTCCTGGTAGCACACTCTGTCCTCCTCCTTTGAAAGGGCTCATGCTCATTTTTTTCTGGCAGGCTCTTGACTGTGCAAATGCAGATGGCAGAAGGATCAAAGCAACCTGAAAAACATTTTGTCATCCAAGCTTGAATGAAGCTCCGTGGAAGGCAGGCAGAGCACTTGTCACCACTGTCTTCCAGACTTGTAAAGCCTTGCTACAAGGCAGAGGTAGCAACTGAGCTACTCCATAAAGAGGTCAGATATAACAAGGCAGAGGTAGCAGTTTAGCTCCTCCAAAAAGGGTCAGATCACAAGGCATAGGCAGCAACTGGGCTTCTCCAAAAAGGGCTAGGTATCTTTTGCAATAGCAAATATTAGTCAAGCTAAATATGTAACTCTTCACAATTTACACATACAAGTCTAGTTTACTGTTCCACATCATTTTTACTGCTGAACCAAGTCATGGTGAAAGACAGGGAAACTTCAGAAGAAAGACTTTGGGTATGCTTAGAACTTGAGTAGACTTGGAAATGTTTTATTCTTTTCTCTGTGGATGCACACTGGCTTTTAGAAGCAAGCAGAGTGTCTGAATACATCTCATCTTATCCAGTACCACTAATTACATCTAACTGAGCATCACCTGTTGACAGCTGTTTGTTCCTAAAGCCTTTTTAGAGCTTTCCTTTCTTAACATTTCCTATGAGCACAATACCACATCTCAGACAGTGCACATCCAGCATAAATAATACATAAACTGGATGCAAGCTGCGTTTTCCCTCCAGTGCTCATACTGCCTGCAAGCATGGTTAGAAGACCAGATGGTAAAGATGATAACATTTTCCTACTCTCCAGATTATGTTGGTCATAGAAATGAAGCTGCTGTGCTGTCTGTTCTTCTTCTACTTCCATTTTGTGCAACTTCCACGATTGTGTGAATGTCCTTCATCTTTCCATCTTTGGTTTTTTTCCTTATTATAGAATTACAGAATCATAGTATGGCTTAGGTTGGAAGAGACCTTAAATATCATATAGTTCTAATGTCCCTGCAGTAAGCACAGACACCTCTCACTTAGACCTAATCAACCAAAGCCACATCCAACCTGGCTTTCAACAATACCAGTGACTGGGCATCCACAACTTGTCACTCTGAGGAATCTGTTCCAGTGTCTCAGTACCCTCATGGTGAGGAGATTCTTCTGTACATTCAGCCTAAATCTACCCTTTCTAGTTTATTACCTTTGCCCCTTGTCCTGTCACCACAAGCCCTGCTAAAAAGATTGTCCATATCTTTCTTACAGGCCCCATCTAAATACTGAAAAGCTGTCATAAAGTCTCCCAAAAGCCTTTTCTTCTCCAGGCTGAACAACTCCAGCTTTCTCAACTTGTCCTTACAGGAGAGGTTTCCAGCACTCTGATTATTTTTGTAGTCCTCTTCTAGACTCACTTCAACAAGTTCATGGTCTTTTTATGTTGTGAGTGAACATATGTAGAGTGAACATAGTTGGTTCACATTGAGGTTCTTCTCAACTAACACCCCCAAGTCCTTATCAGGGCTGCTTTCTATCCAAACTCTCCAAACTATCAAACTGTATTTGTGCTTGGGATTCCCTTGAGCCAGGTGCAGGACCTTGTACTTGGCCTTCTTGAATCCCATGAGGTTTGCACAGGCCCACCTCTTCAGCCTGAATTGAAACCCTTCCCTCCAGTGTGTTGACCACGCTGTACAACTTGGTGTTGTTAGCAAACTTGCCAAGGTTGCACTTAGTCCCACCCTCTTTGTCACTAACAAAGGTGTTAAACAGCATTGGTCCCAACACTGACTTCTGAGGAATGCCATTTTTCAGTGATCTTCAAGCTGTTGAGCACAACTCTTTGAGTACAACCATTTAGACAATTTCTTATCCTCTGAGTTGTCCATCCATCAAATTCATGTCCCTCCAATTTAGAGATGAGGATGTCATGCAGGACAGTGTGCTTTGCACAAATCCATGAAGATATGACATCAATTGCTCTTTCTTTATCCACCAATGCCATACCCCTGTTATGGAAGGGCACCAAATTGATCAGGCACAGTTTGCCCTTAGTGAAACCGAGTTGGCTGCCACCAATCACTTCCTTATTTTTATTATACCTTCCCATACTTTCCAGGAGCAGCTGCTCCACAGTGTTGCCAGGCATAAAGGTGAGACTGGGTGGCAAAATGTTGTAGATCAGAAAAGGTGTTTGTGCTCAGTTTGCACAACAGCAGGTTATTGTGCCAAGTGCAAACTGCTGTACAATTAAGCCTGGTGTTTCTAAATATATACAGAGCCAGAGAGGGTAAATTTTACTGGAAGGGTTCCAGCAGAACGTATTTGATCTTGCAGCTTGTACTTTGATGTTTGCTGAATATGTCTCAATCAGAGATGTAGGGTTGGGCTCAGTGTATCTAAAGCAGTTTGAAGCTTTCAAGACCATGTCTTTCTTTTCCATTTCCAAACCCAGTGGTTTCAATAATCACATTCCACCGCAGCTGAAGTGATTTATAAGTCTTAGCAGTGCTGCAAATTGCAGCCTTCTAACCTGGAACTCTCCCTGCAAGGTATGAATGCTCCCCAATGATTTCACATCACTTCACTTCACACACTATAAAAAGGGCTACGTTATTAACACCCTTAAAAATTCCTTCTGTTTGGTGAAGCTTTACATTTGAATCCTAGACATGTAGAAAGTCAGGCTGGTACAAACCATAACATGTATTAAGTTGTACATTTGAATGTGAAAGGTATTTCTGAAGCTTTTTGCTCTATCATTCAACTACACTTATTGGAGTCTGTAAAATCATTTTCTGCCTCTTAACTTCAGCATGTTCTAGTAAAAAAACAAAACAAAACAACCCAAAGCTAGGAAAATTGGTGGGATTTTTTTTGCATAAAAGGCAAACTCTGCCACTATTATATTAATATTCCCTAAACCATATATTGTCCCTGTTTCTCACTATCCTTTCTTCTCCATGGGCTGTACATATTCAATGCTCACCATAGGGTATATTTCATATAAACAATGGAGTGGCTCTGATACCAAAGCTGCATACAAGGGTTAGAGTATATCTGCTGTATTTCTCCCTCCTTCCCCTTTTCTACGATCCAGCAAAATGAGGGGACATAGAATAAGTGCATGTGAGTTTGGATCAGTCAGTGTTATGTTGGTCAGAAGCAGATTTGTTGTCAGTGGATACAAAGGTATTTGTACAGGTGGAGTAAGAACAGTTCAGTCTGGAAATTCTCCTTCTGTTTTTTGTTTGTTTGAATGCAGAACAGGGTAAACTTTTACTTTCTGGAAAGAAAAAGGGAGAGTTTATTGCCTCCCCTAACTCTGCTTGGAAGCCCAAAATCTATCCCCTTCTATCCTTGTGCACATAAACACCACATTCACTTATTCTGGGACTGTGTATAGAAGAACTCTTCCAGCCAGGTTCAAAACCTTGTCTCTTCCTCATGTTTCTTTCGCTCTACCACACTTTTGTTTCCTCATACAAGTAATGTTCCTGTTGGTATATATAACCTCAGAACTATCGTGAACTCCATTTGCTGCTGGGACAGCAACTTCAGCCTCTGAATGCTTACTGCCATTTCTCCCACCAACAGAGTTTCCCACTGTGCCAGTAGTGTCCACAGAGGCCTGTTCCTTGGTGTTAACCTGAATGTTAGAGCCAAAATCTGTTAATTTGCCTCATCCCGTCACTCTGTGCCTAAATTCTGCTGTCAACACATCACTGGCACATCACTACAGCCAGTCCCATTCAAGGGTATAACGGCAGGGCAAGATCAGGTGCATACAGTAATTGTGGTACAAAAAACAAAGCTTTTTTGATGAAAGGATCCTTTCCTAAAGAATGTGGCTAGAGGATTCCATCAGCAGCTCCAAGAGCAAACAAGCTGAACCACATACTGCTTTTGTAGCAGAGAGAATTACTGATGTGATAGGAGGGTAAATCAATTGGCAGCTCCCCCAGAGAACTCAGTTTGGCCAAGTGTCTTGTTTTCTCTGATAAGTTTGGTGTTGGGGATTTAAAATGTTACTTATTTATTCATTATGTTTTCTTTCTTCTGTTGTGAGAGGAGAGGGATCCAAGCTGAACAATACCTGTGTGCTTATTTGAAGACAGGCACTCTTATGGGCCTAGAAGCAGTGTTTCTGTAGGATGAGCTGAGTTATAACAACAAGAGTAAGAAGTTTGTACTGGCTTGCCTTTGAAAAGGCAGCCAGCTGTGGGACTATGAATCATGATGCCTAGTGGTGCCTCTAACTTTAAGGAAAGTTCAAGCTATTGGTTTTATTATTTAATGAGAAGCTTTTGATCTACATCTGCATTTTTATGCACACATACAGAATGCTGAAAACTAAAACAAAAATGAAACATAACCTGATCCTCAAAGCCTGTAGCTGTTTTGTTGGGTTTTTTATTTTTCTGCCTGCTACTTTGCTACTATAGAAGCAATCAGAAGCCCCTAGAACTACCACATGGGGCTCCTCAAGATCACAGTTCCTCCCAACAAATAAAGAACAAGTTAGCAGAAGCCCAAAATTAGGAAGTGCAAAATGCTCCTGGCAAAGAGCAGAATGACAGAAACACAGGATCACAGAACTTTAGGGTTTGGAAAGGACCTCCAGAGATCATTGAGTCCAACCTCCCTGCCAAGGCAGGATCCCTAGGGTAGTCCACATAGCAATGCACCCAGTCAGGTTTGGAAAGTCTCCAGAGAAGGAGACTCCACAACTTCTCTGGGTAGCCTGTTCCAGTGCTCCATCTCCCTCACTGTAAAGAAGTTTCTCCTCATGTTGAGTTGAAACCTTCTATGCTCAAGTTTGCATCCACTGCTCCTTGTCTTATTACTGTGCACCACCAAAAAAAGATTGGCCCTATCTGCTTGACATCCACCCCTCAGATATTTATAGACACTGCTAAGATCTCTTCTCAGTCTTCTCCAGACTAAACAGCCCCAGGTCTCTCAGTCTGTCTCCACAGAGGAGATGCTCAAGTCCCCCAACCATCCTCACAGCCCTCCATTGGACTCTCTCCAGCAGGTCTCTGTCTCAATCTGGCTGCCCCAGATGATCCATGGGACATAAGAGCAAGTTTGCTGTTGCCTGCTGCTCTTTTAGAGGAGCTAGCTTGAGTCTGATTCCACAGATCAGTTTTGATGCCTGAGGAAGCAGGATGAAACCTGACACATTGGAGAGATTGGATGCCTGTTTCCTGGTCCAGGCACTGGCCCCAGTCCTTTCTTTGACAGCCTAATGACTCATTTTTCCTCTATGTAAGACGAAGGTGGTAATATTGTCTTGGGTTTGAGCAGGCAGAAAAGCTATTTTACTCCTTCACAAAGAAGTAAGATAAAAATGCTCCACACTGGGCTGGAAGTTTAAATGGAAATACTACTGACATATACAGAAATACACAATGCACAAATCCATATTCAGCTTGACAATCTCATTAGGCCAAAACTTTCCAAAGCCTTTCCACCAAACCAGGCCTGAATCCCAGGCTACAGTGCCCCCCATACCCAATAAAAACTAGTCTAGCTGCTCAAGGCCAAGAGCTTCATCTCCCCTGTAAATACCAGAGATATACCAGCTTGGTGTACCAGGAGAAGAGAGAGGGAGAGAAAAAGGGGGAGAAAATGACTATGCAGCCAGTTTATACAGGGAAGAGAGATGCAGCCTGATGGGAACAAAACAGCAAAAGTTTACATTTTCTGGTGTCCACCTCCTGGGCTGTCTAGTCCCTGGAGGGCTGCACTCAATGGTTAAGACATCCCAGTTCTTTAAACCCATCACAAGTGTGTACTTACCTGGCAAGGTGAAGTGATGATTAATTTGCCTTCGTTTTTACCATCTGATGTGCAGAGTGTGATTAGTTGCCATACTTGCACACATGCCCCCAGGCAGGCTGTCTTCCGGCTGCTCTCTGTGGCGTGAACGTGCACCCCAGCAGAAGCAGCTGCTTTCAACTCTTCCTGAACCAGGGAGGGAGGTGCCTGGGTCTTCCCTTCTTCAGTCCCACACAGTTGTCTTTTACTTGAAGATTTAGTGCAGATATGGGTGTTCTATTATCTTCTCCTTTTTGTGCTTTCAAACTGCAATGAGAGCTTTTCTCAGCTTTCCCCTGAAATTATCCGAGGTGGACTCCATTCATTTGATGCAACGCTCAGCAGCGGAGCCTGTGAGAGAGACCGCAAGGTGCAGCATTCACTGCCTGGACAGTGCCACTCTGCAAGCAGCCCAGGAGGACCTGCATACCTGAGAAGAAGGTAGTAAAGCCAAGCATAAGTTATAGTGTAAATAAGCTCAAGGAAAATGGTACTGGGAAAATCTCTGGTGAGCCAGGTGCTGGTGGCTGGCCATATTGGACTCCCTTCTGAGAAGCTGTTTGCAGCTTACTGGTTTCTGCTTTCTTCAAGGAAGCAAAGTTTTGTACATTATTTGTAAACAATTGGAGCTGTGTCAAATATACTAATTTCTCATCATTTTTTCCTCTTTTATAAAAGAAAATTACTATAGAACCTTGAATTTTGGCTAAGAGTCAGGGCTAAAACACAAAAAGACGAGGAATGATAATTTTAAATCACAAGACACGTTTGGTTCTTGACAGGCATCCTGCAGATTTCCCTGGAGCCTTCTCTTCTCCGGGCTGAACAACTCCAAGTCTCTCAGCCTGTCTTCAAAGAAGAGGTGCTCCTCTGAAAACCTTGATTGATGCAAGTTATATGTAACTGCATAAGACAGTTGGTTTTGTCTCCATTTAATACTAATGGAAAAGGTCTGGAAGTAAACCAGTTGCAAAAATAATGTAAAAACAGTTAGTTGGAAGAGATCTGTGAATAACACCATTGAGGCTAAACCAATAGGTTTAATTTATCTTTTTTTTTTGCCTTGTTTTCATACAGCTGCAAATTATAGCTGCCCCTTTGCTACAAAACATCTTGTTCAGGGCAATTAAAAACTCGTGGATAGTGTTTTGGTGAACAGCAGAACTTGAAAACAGAGCAAGGATTTGCTTGAAAACTCAGATAGTCTTACTTGCTTTTTAAATGGGAATCTGTGGATTTCATGCTCCTAAAAGTAAATTAATAGGGCCTGAATCCTTAATATGGGCTTCAAAGACCTTGTGACATTTAGTAAGCACATTTTCTGTTCTTTCCTGTACCTGTAATTCATTATGAAATCCTTAACAGTAGCATCTTCCCTCCCCTCCCTCCCTTTTCCTCCTCCTCACTTTGCCTCATCTTGCCTTGTGTTGCATCTCTGCTCCTTTTTGGCAGGTCCAAAAGCATTGTCCTAAGAGCTCAAAGCTGCCCAGTGCACATTGACCCCTGTGGTCACAAACAAATATAAGCATGAGCTTCTTCTGACTCTGTAAGTCTTTGTAGGACTGAGATGTAGTGCAGGCTCTTTGGAATCCACCCATTTTTGTCAGGCATATTTGACCCATATGCTAAGAGACAGAACTTGCTGGATGCTAATAGCAGGGTAGAGATCCACTACCTGGTGTTATCTAATCATACCAGTCCATTTCTCCTGTGAGTCTGGGGGAAATAAAAACAAACCAAGAGCTCACACAGACATCTAAGCTATTCTACAACAGGTTTAAAGCCTGGGATGTCTTTCTGGAAAACATATTTACCCTTTGGTATACTGACACATGCTGTCAGAATGATCAGTCTAGATTAGCTCTTAAAATAAAATCAAGCTTTCAGTAGCAGCAGCCGTAACAGGGCTGTCATCAGCAGGACCCAGACTTGGTGCATGCTGAGGGGAACAGCTGGTGCAGAGAAATGAATAGCCAGCCATTGTCCTTGCACCTGGCCGGTACCGGCTCTCGCAGCCAGAGATGGCAAACAGGGCTACCACAGAGACAACTGGTGTGTTCTTCTGAGAGGCTTAAATTAAATGATAATTGTGGCAGAAGTGTATGATGTGCAAGAATTACATATAAAAGAGATGTGATGAACACGATCCTCCAACGTCCCCCATCAGCGAAAGCTTTTTAGCTCTCTTGTCTTAGAGACAGAAAGACATTGGGGGGTCCTTTCATAAAATGGAAAAATGGGGAACAGCCAGATCAGAGAATGCAAATGAGCCTCCTGGAACACTGGATGAGACTCTAATCCTCATTATTCTTTGTGGATGCAGTGGTGATTTTGACTGTTGCTTTTGTTAGCCAAATGCAACTGAGACAGGACTTGTACATGAGGCCCATCTGTTTATAAGAGTGAGGATGGTGGGAGAACAGCAAGCGCTGAACACAGACGGCCCTGCTGCTTACACTGGGGGGCATATGCAATCAGAACAAACACTAGTGATGCCTTCAGACATGGAATATGGAATAACTGCCCACTATCACCATGCAGGGCTTTATTTTGTGACTGAGACAGGTAAGCCTGCTCCGCTGTCTGCACTCAAGAGGCTAGAGAAATCCTATTGTCTGTGCATAAATCACACATGTCCTGCTCCAAATACTGAGAAATAAGGTCTGGGGTGGAAGAAACAGGGTTCAGTACAAAGTGAACATCATGCTCATGCATTGCTGGAGTCAGAGCCTGCAATAACTCACTTGAGCATCTTGAATACTGTGTTCGGTTTTGGGCCCCTCACTACAAGAAAGACATTGAGTCACTGGAGTGTGTCCAGAGAAGGACAACAAAGCTGGTGAAGGGCACAGAGAACAAGTCTTATGAGCAACAGCTGAAGGAACTGCACTTGTTTAGTTTGAAGAAGAGGAGACTGAGGGGAGACTTCATTACTCACTACAACTACCTGAAAGGAGGCTGTAGTGAAGTGGGGAGTCAGTCTCTTCTCCCTAGTATCAAGTGACAGAATAAGAGAAAATGGCCTGAAATTGTGCCAGGGGAGGTTTAGATTGGATATCAGGAATAATCTAATCACTGAAAGAGTGGTCAGACATTGGAATAGGTTGCCCATGGAGGTAGTGGGGTCACCATCTATGAAGGTATTCAAAACGCATATAGACATGGCCCTTTAGGATATGGTTTAATGACCATGGTGGTCTTCGGTTGATGGTTGGACTCAGTGATCTTAGAAGCCTTTTCCAACCAAAACTATTCTATGGTTCTATGAATGCACATGCTACTCTGCTTCATTTCACATACAGCTCTGCAGTGCCTTGCAGTTTCCTTACCACGGATGTCTAAACTAATCTTCCTGTTCAAACGACTAATAGCAATTAGCAATAGCAGAACCCATCTCCTGAGATCTCATTACAAATCCCCAAACCCAGGCGTTTACGTATAGTTAGCGATAGCAAAAGACTGACCCCCTGTCTGTCACCCAGCACAGGGCACAGATCCCAGGGATGGCAAATGCTTCTGCACTGGATGCTTGGAAACTTAGTCCAGTTTTTCAAGAGTAAACACTCCATCTCTTTTCCTTCAATAACTGTTACTATACCATCTTCCTGCAGACAGTGAAAACCTGGCTGTGCATCACCTGGGGTCTTTGGAAAAAACAGCATCCATTATTCAAAGGATGAGCTCGCAGCTACATGTGTATCCTTTTCAGGTTAAGAAAAGCATGGGGGAAATGCTAACAGCTGCTTTGCAATAAACACTCACGGGCAACTGGAAAGACTTGCAGGTTGTGGATAATTTTGTAGGTACGAAACAGGTATTTTTCACAGAGGCATGATACTCCCTTCGAAAATCCATGTGCGGCCTGTCATCTCATCAGTAATTATGTGAAATTGATATACCTTCATCACCTACCCACTTCTCAGCAGCAGCAGCAAAGGCGACAAATGCCACAAACTCTCCCCTGCAAAAGCTTGCTCCCTTACAGAGCAAAGCTGGAGGTGGTCTAGCCTTGAGCTCTGTGGTTAAGGGTTGGACTTGATGATCTGTGAGATCTCTTCCAACCCTGATGATACTGTGATACTGTGTGATACTGTGAGAGGCTTCAGACTGGACATGAAGAGGAAGTTGTTCAGCATGAGAGTGGTGAGAGCCTGGAATGGGTTGCCCGGGGAGGTGGTTGAGGTCCCATCCCTGGAGGTGTTTAAGGTCAGGCTGGATGAGGTTCTGGTAGGGTGTCCCTGCCCATGGCAGGGGAGATGCAATTAGATGATCCTTGTGGTCCCTTCCAACCCTCACTGATTCTATGATTCTAAACCTTCAAATGTGCTGCTCTGCAACCAGAGTCCCAGGACTTGAGAAACACTTAGGGTGTCGTGTCTCTTAAAGAGCCGACAGAATGGGTCTCTTTCAAATGAATTGGAGAGAAATGCAGAATTCTATTTGAAGAGAAAGCTACAGAAAAAAAATCACAGAGCACATACAGGATGCTGTTGTAAATGGGACTAGCTGAAATCTGAGTTTGGGGTAAAATGCAATGAGGCAGATTTTAAAGTTATGAAATATTTATTAATATACCCAAAATAATTCCCCCAAACTTATTTGCACCTATCCACACAAGTTCATGGATGCGGTGAGCAGAACTATTTCACAGGCTGTCTATGCACAATGGAATTTTGAAAGATTTCAGAATATGTCTTTGATAGAGAGTCCGGAGGCTTCATTCACAGTATCACAGTATTATTAGGATTGGAAGAGAACTCACAGATCATCAAGTCCAACCCTTTACCACAGAGCTCAAGGCCAGACCATGGCACCAAGTGCCACGTCCAGTCCTGCCTTGAACAGCTCCAGGGACGGTGACTCCACCACCTCCCCGGGCAGCCCATTCCAGTGTCCAATGACTCTCTCAGTGAAGAACTTTCTCCTCACCTCCAGCCTAAATTTCCCCTGGCACAGCCTGAGGCTGTGTCCTCTTGTTCTGGTGCTGGCCACCTAAGAGAGCAACCTCCTCCTGGCCACAACCTCCCCTCAGGTAGTTGTAGACAGCAATAAGGTCACCCCTGAGCCTCCTCTTCTCCAGGCTAACCAATCCCAGCTCCCTCAGCCTCTCCTCGTAGGGCTGTGCTCAAGGCCTCTCCCCAGCCTCGTCGCCCTTCTCTGGACACGCTCAAGCATCTCAATGTCCCTCCTAAACTGGGGGGCCCAGAACTGAACACAGCACTCAAGGTGTGGTCTAACCAGTGCAGAGTACAGGGGCAGAATGACCTCCCTGCTCCTGCTGGCCACACCATTCCTGATGCAATTCGCCGCTTGGGAGGCTGATTAAAATCCTTTAGCAACTTGAACAAAGAATGGAGAATACTCACTATTCCTAAAGCCCGTGGCCCAAAACATAGGCAGGAAAATATCCAACAGAAGTCCTGTGGCAAACTCCACGTTGGGCCGCGCAGTGAAAATCCGCTGCTGTCTGAGGCGGCTTGAGGCGGCCGAGGCGGCGGCTGGCGGGCGGGCGAGTGGCAGATCAGCGAGGAATGAATGAACACGCCAGCACCTTTTCCCCTGTTTACCCCCCATTTATACGGGAATGGCCGAAGCTAATGGTCTCATCGACCACACGATCACCCAATCACCTCTGGCAATCACCCAAGTAGACACAGAAATGGAAGAACCCACAGGCTGTGTTGTCCTCCACAAAGTGGGGGCGCATAAGCCTACCACGGGACAGGGGCGCGGTCCCCATGAAACTCCCCTCAGGCAAAGAGAGTAAGTTGCCTGGGTTTCTTTTGTCCTTTGGGACTATTCGCCACAGATACATAGTGACCTGCTTGCATTTTCCCCCAGCCTCCAAACCCCAGTGCTCCAATCTTTGCCCGCCTCCCCAGCGCCCCCGCCACCCATAGGCTTAAACAAAGCCTGTGGAGGCCCCAGACAGGCCCACTCCTTACATGTTTACCCAGATAAGTAGCTCCAAGCCAGACACAGGAGGAAGAGGAAAGGAGAACGACCTGCCCTTGCCGCCAGCTTATAGAGAGCAGAACAACAGCACTGAATAACAACTTTACACTTTTCCTGCGTCCACCTCCAGACTCTGCTAGTCCCTAAAGGATTCTTTTAACCCTGTAGTTCCCAGCCTACAACACAGGGCTTCACAAGAGTGCAGTCAGCCGATTACTCACATTAAACTGCATCCCCCTAGCAAAACTAATTGACCAACTGCAATGAGAACAGCCTGCTTGACGTTATTCCACATTAAGGAGAGACAGCAATGCTTTGGGAAACCCAGCTTTTATTGTGGTGAAATTTGGAAGAACTCATGTAACACTGCTTAGGAAAAATGAGTGACTTGTTGGGCTAAAACTACTTGAGAGTGGGTTGAAGAACCAACGTCGCTTCATCAGTCTGGAGAGAAGACTCTGAGGAAACATCATTGTGACCTTTCAGTATCTGAAGGGAGCCTATAAGAAACTCAGTGAGGGACTTTTTAGGATGTCAGGTAGTGATAAGACTAAGGGGAATGGAGCAAAACTAGAAGTGGGTAGATTCAGATTGGATGTTAGGAAGAAGTTCTTCCCTGTGAGGGTGGTGAGACACTGGAACAGGCTGCCCAGAGAGGTGGTAGAAGCCTCATCCTTGTAGTTCTTTAAGGCCAGGCTGGATGGGTGCTCTGAGCAACCTGATCTAGTGCGAGGTGTCTGTGCCCATGGCAGGGGGGTTGGAACTAGATGATCCTTGAGGTCCCTTCCAGCCCTGACAATTCTAAGATTCTATGATCTCTTGCTTTATCAATTTTCAGTCAAAGACGTTTGGGAAGAAAGAAGCTGCAGCACAGCTGTTTCTGGGTACTCAACTAGTGGGTCTGCTAACAGTAGATAGGAAGCAAAAAGACCATGGCAGCACCAGTGGGAAGCACAGCTGAGGAGTGGAGTGAGAGAGGGTGAGGCACTCATCTCTCTTGAGAGGGCATTCTCAAGAGTTAACTAATTGGAGCCCAGAGGTGAGTTTTCAGTCATCTTATGTAGCTGGGTGGGCACCAACCTATTTCTGGTGAGGTGACAGTAACAACTAGCAATTAAATAAACCAGAAGAAGTAGTTAATTTTGTTTCCCACAAAGGATGCTTTAATTTTATTTCTTATTTATGGGTAGTTCCAGTTAACAGTTTGAAATTGGACTTGAATTAACATTTTCAAGCTGTGCAGGAGCAATGCAGAGGTCTGCGTGTTTTTCCTGTTCTAATCTTTCTTTTCAACCCTCTGCATCCATAGAAGTGCCTAAAGTTTAAAATACAGGATATTTGTATTGAATATTTCTGATAGGAAGATTCCAGAATTATTCATGACACCTTCCCATTAGCTCTCACTCACACCTTTTGACAGCCATGGAGTGGCATATGGTACTCACACTGTCTGACACCAATTTAAGTGAAATGGCACTATTTTATCTACTCCCATTTCTTGTCAACTGAGTCTCTTTTCAACATATGACCCTGATTTCAAGTGTCTTGTCTGTATCTGTTAAGAGAGTCTTGCTTGTTCCTGTATCGTTGTACTGCTTAGGTGCAGCTATTTATGTTATTGATGTTTTTAAGCTCATTTTTGTCAGCCTCAAAGGACAAGAGACACTAAGAACAAAATTCTGGCCAATATCTCTAAATCCAAAATATATTCATTAAGGGGATTATTTCTTCTCTGTTTACTACATTTTCTCAAAGTCTCTTGATGCTTACTATGGATCTCTTTTGAAGGATACAAACGTGATGCTAATACAGCTGGGTGTTTAGGTGCCTTTTATTTATGTTCTAAATCAAAATTGGGAGAAATGTAGTGATTTCTGAATGTCTGCAGCTTTCTGGGACTGTTGCTAGCCCTTTGTATAGGGAGAGAAATTAAATACCACAAAATACAAACAAGTAGAACTAAAATGCTGTGAAAGGTGACTTGTTTAAAACATTTATTTATTAAAGGAAGATCTGAGGGAGTACAATATATGGAAAAGATCCAAGGAAGAAGAGAAATCAGGTTCAGTTTTTCAAAATTTGTGTGAATAATATAACTACTTAACTGGCTTTTAAAATGCCTCCCTCCAGAGTGAAACGGTCACAACTCCTCTGTCCACTATATACAGAAAGAGATGCTTGGTTTTTGATATATGAAAAGCAAGGCAAAGGACTGGACTGTACAGAAAAAATGTGTGGTTCCAGCTGACGTGGACAAATTGCATTTGCGTTTCCAAGACAAAGCCTGGCTGATGATGGGCAAGGATCCACACAGAGCCACTTCGCTCCATGTGACAGGGAGCTGGAAGGCCTTTGCCAAGAGGACGGTGGAGACACCTCACTCTCCTAACTACAAAAACCTACAGGTCTAAGTAGAAAAACGCGTGTACTAGGCGATTGTGGTGACCTACCCACTTACACTTGACCTGTGGTGCCCAGACAGTTCATGCAAGCTCTTGTCTTTGCAGCCACAGACTACTAACCATAAATGCTCTATGAAGGTGCCTTCTTCTAGGCCTATGTACTTCTTCCCAAAGGAAATAACAGAAACCTAATCTGGGTCAGAAGGGGAAAAGAGTTCATTTCTGTGCGCAGAAAAGCTTCCCAGGCTCAGAATAACTTCTCAGCTCGGGAGCTGGCATGCCATTCTTACGGCTGCTTTTATTTTTCATTCTCTGGTTGGATAAAAGGGCAGATGGCAAGATGAGCACATCAGCAAATGCTACTCAGGAGCAGAGAGCCATTGGTCAGCCAGGCAAAAGCGTGTTACAAGTGCTGTGGTTTCGCAGCTGGCTGGCAGCGCCTCTCCTGCCTGGGTGCAGGAATCCCGTGAATATTTGTTAACAGTTCTCTGCAATGCCTCCCACCGAGCCGGGACTCCGGCAGAAGCTGAGGCTGCTGGCCCTCAATAACGCTTGCTGAGGTGCGGTGGCTTCTGCCTGTGAAAGTTCGACAGTCTTCACCTAACTCACATCCTAAAGGTTCGCCCCAACTATGCAGCACCCACAGAACTACCTACACCAGGAAATACCCGACATGAAAATTCTTCACTCAGGGCTGTGATGTTGTGAGGTTTTTTGCTCCCTAACCTGCTCTCTCTAGACTACATTATCGTGATTCCCTCTTCCCCTTTTATTCCTGCACCTTCCAGCTGCTCCCCGCTGTCTGGACGCTCAAGCCGCCCGGGCTGCCAAGACGCTGGAGCGCCTTCCGGGGCTCCGGAGAAAAGTGCGTACGGAAACCGCCGCCCTATCCCCAGGTCTCGGTATGGCCCACAGCAGCAGCTTCCCGGCGCGGCCACTTACCCCGCCCCTGCTACGGCGGGGTCCAGCTTTGGCTCCAGTTCCAGCTCTTGGCGGCGGGGCGCGCTTTGCCTCCTCCCGGGAGGGGCCGTTGCCTTCCCGTCCCCGTACTGTCGGCAGCGGCCCCCCACCCCGTGCCGTCGCAAGCAGGGCTTTCCCTCTCCCGATAAGCCCCTCCCGCTCCTCCTTCCTGGCTCTGGCTCTGCCCCAGCCCCCAGCAGCGCACTCCGCTTCCCGTTGCCGCCAGTGCCCGCGCCAGCTCCGGGAGGAAGCGGGGCGGCGGCGGCGGCCGGCGGAGCGCGACACGCCTCTCGCCGTCCCTGTCCCGGCCCCCCCGCACCCCGCCGCCCACCGCAGGCGCCGCGCAGCGCAGAGCGTTCGCAGCGGCCCCGCCATGAGCCGGAGGTAGCGGCGGCGGCGCCTTCCGCAGCCGCCGCCGCTCGCCCCGCCGCGGCGGCGGCCGGGCCCGCGATGCCGAACCAGAAGGGCGGCAAGGGCAAGAAGAACAAGCGCGCCAATAGCAGCGGCGACGAGCAGGAGAACGGGGCGGCGGCGGGCACCGGAGCCGCGGCGGCCGCGGGCGGCGGCACCGCGGCTGGCGGCGGCGCCGGAGCGGCGGCGGCTGGTGGCGGCGGAGCAGGCGGCGGAGCGGGCGGCGCAACTGCCGCGGGCGGCGCAGCGCCCGGAGACATCAAGAACGGTGAGCGGCGGGCCGGGCCCCGCGGCCTCCGGCTTCCCGCCGTGGCGCAGGCAGCGGCAGAGAGCCGTGTGGGCGGCGCGGGGGGAGTCTGGCGGGGCGAAGGAGCTCCCGGCGAGAAGGGATGTGCGGGTGTGCGGATAGGGACGGCGCGGGGCTGGGAGTAGAGGGTGGCTAGCGCCGTCCGAGGCCCTGCGCAGTTGCTCCTGCCGGTGGGATCTCCCCGAAATGGGCGGCAGGGCGGGGGGCTGCTCGCCGGGATGTCCCCGCCCGGTGACCCGCCGGAGGGCAGGGGCCTCCGCGGCAGCAGTGCTGAAAGCGGCGCGGGCAGCGAGAACCTGCTTGCTCCGCACAGCCTGTCCGCCGTAGCTGCGGGTGGGCGCGGGAGGGCCGCCCGTCCCGGAGCTCGGTCAGCGGGACAGAGCATCCCCGGCGGCAGTCGGGAGGTGCAGCCCCCGCCAGCTCCCGCTGCGTCGCGGCTTATTCAGGGCTTAGTTTTAAAATCCCGACTTTATTTCAGCACAATTGAAAATGGAATCCTACTTTTAGGTCTCTTTTATTTGCCGTTTTACAGCAGTTTGGTTTGTCAAGGTAATATATTCAGTTTGCATCAACCATTTTATGCTGCTATTGGATGGATGGTTGGGGGTTTTGTTTGTTTGGGTTTGTTTTTTTTGACAGGAGCATTTTTGGTGAGGTGTTTTCTTGCCGAAACTTAGATTGCTGTCCGTGGTTGGAAATAGTCCTGCTGCAGAACGATATTTCAGGTTAAAACTCAAGGTAGACTAGGATTTTATCACTTTTTAGTAAGCCAGTACTCCCCACTCTCATTTTAGGCGTGCTGTTGGAATTACAAACTACAGTGCAGAGTCCCTACTCTACCTTTTTCCCCTTCCCAAATTTGACTTAAACTTTTTATCCTAAATGCTTTGGAAAAGTGGAAGTGTAGCTACAATTGATTTTATACTTTGTAGTGATCGTTTTGCCTGGCTACTGTTAGCCAAGCATCTTATTACAGTGTTCAACATACCCCATTCCTGGAAACTTTTCCTTAGAAATATTAGCAGTTAATTACAGATCACTTTTTGCTGGACTGCATTTCTAAGAATATTATTTACTCCAGAGAATCACAGGGAATGCTTAGAATTTCCTTTTTAGGTTTGTTTGGTTTGGGGTTTTCTTAGTATTTGTTCTAAGTGAGCATACAAGGGGGAACCAAACCAAACCAACAACAGAAATACATACAAATATATAGAAAGGTTAGCAGGTGCTAGAGAACTTCCAGAGGTGGTTTTTGATTAATTCAGTCTGGTGATGTAACAGAGGCAGCCTCTGCTTTGGAGATGGTGCCTCGTACATGGCACTGTTGGCTTTCATTTGATTTTTGAAGGAGGGAGAGAGCGTTTCCAGATTTTACACTGAACTGGAAGTGAAAGCAAAGATGCATTTCTGGTGTGACAGTTTTGTGTGAGGATATTGAAGTGTTGTTTCTTGTGCAGATGCCACCCAGGGTGATGCCAGTGAACCCTGCTGGTGGTACAGCTTGCTAGATGGATGGGTTGTCTTCTGTAAGACTGTTTGTCGCAGGTACATTACATATCCTTCCTCTTTGCTGGCCAGCTTCCTCAGAAGTTGAGGCTATCTTTCTGAGAGCTAGCCTGACATGTTCTTTTATTCTATTTCTCCCTTCTTCTGTATGGCTTCAGTGGTCAGAAGCATCCTTAACACTTCCTCCCCTTTTTCTTCCCCCTCACGAAAGAGGTACAGGACTGGCTTTGGAATTTTCTGTAAGGGCCTGGTCAGCACACCTCATTTTTGCCTTGACAGCATCATTATGTCTAGTCATGTCTTTCATTTCAGATAGTCATAAAGGCTGGAGGAGTAGATGTGGTTGCTAGCTTTATGTTGGCTACTGCCCATCAGATAATCATGAGCTCGAAGTTTCATGAACTGTATTCTCACTGATAAATCCAAAGCATTTAACAGTTCTGGTTCAGGAGATGAAAGAGGAAACTGCTCCTGTTGTGCTACAGAGCTGGGAATCCAGTTCTCACGTGCAAGGAAAAGATTAGATAGTGACAACGGATTCCCTCAAGTCTTTAAAACTGATGAATCTGAAATGAAGCTATGTGGTATAACCAGGGCCTTGGAGGTGAGTTCCCCATTACTAGGCTCAAGAGGTTTGTAAAAGACCATGCAATTACTTGATCACTAAGCAGGTTTTGGAGGACATGGCCTGCTGCAGGCAGTTGTGAGGTTAATGGAGTTCTGCACACAGTCAACTCTCGGTTATTCATGGGAAACTATCTGACTGATGGATTAAATGTGCAGGCTGGGTTCAGGGAAGATCTTCACTGTGCTGCTGCTTTTGGATTGTGTCACTGCATGCTGTGACTTGTACTCCCAGGCTCACTGGTCCTGTCGGTCCGTCATCCCTGGGCTTGCTCTTCTCTTCTGCATCATTACCATATGTTGGACTAGAGGACCTTTAAAGGTCCCTTTCAACCCAAAACATTCTATGATTCTGTGATTCTGTGTTATTCTAGAGTAATTTGCATGTTTGGTAATACCACTCTCCTGCTCTGGAAAAACAGTAGATGATCATTAGAACATAACCTGTTTTCTTTCATTAGTGTGACAAGAGAGAGGTATGCAGAGATGAAGGCCACAGATGTAATAATTGCATCTTTGCATCGTGTTGGTATGACAGTCTAATTATGCAGTCCCATCAGGACCCTCTTCATTCAGGGAAGAGTCCATAGTTCAGATTTAATTCTATTTTTTATTTAAGTTATCACAGTTCATTATGTGGTCCTCATGTTGTTTATGCCCCCCCATCCATGTGTCATAATGAATAGAATTTTAAATTTCCTCTGGGCTTCTTGGTGTAGCTCTGATTAGCTGTGCCATGTAGTACAGAACTGCTGTTAGAGCATCCCCTTTACAGTGGAAAGTTGTGGTTCCCTTCCACATGTTGGTTAGTTTACCTTCATTCTCTGCAGTGCCAGTGAGGTTTTGGCATGATAATTAAGAATTGTAGACTGATTTTTTTCCCCTGCCCTAAAAGGGGATCTCCTTGTACTTCTTTTGGATGGTGTTTCAATTTTTACATGTTTGTAGCTCAAACTGTGATCAGAAGGTTCTAGACTCCCACATGGGGATCACGATGATGAAGAAAATAACCACTGACCAGCTATGATGTTTTTTGTCTGTCTTCCACTGTAACTTTTCAGGAGGTATTGGGATGACATCCACAAGGAGAATTCATAGCATCATAGAATCAGCCAGCTTAAAAGAGACTTCCAAGATCATCCAGTCCAACCTAGCACCCAGCCCTGTCCAGTTGACTAGACCATGGCACTGAGTGCCTCATACAGGCTTTGCTTGAATACCTAGACAGATAGCTTTTTGTTTTGGTTTTGTTTGTTTTTAAAAGAAACAACAAATGGGTGCTGAAACACACTCAGTGTTCACTACAGTGAGATAGGAAGCAAAAAGACCATGGCAGCACCAGTGGGAAGCACAGCTGGGGACTGGAGCGAGAGAGGGTGAGGCACTCATCTCACTTTTGAGAGGGCATTTTCAAGAGTTAACTAATTGGAGCCCAGAGATGATTTTTCAGTCAAGTAGCTGGGTGAGCACCAACCTATTTCTGGTGAGGTGACAGTAACAACTAGCACTTAAACCATCCCTGGAGGTCTTCAAGGCCAGGCTGGATGGGACTTTGAGCAGCCTGATCTAGTGTGAGGTGTCCCTGCCCATGGCCGGGGGTTTGGAACTAGATGATGTTTGAGGTCCTTTCTAACCCTGAAAATTCTGTGATTGTCTGTATTACTGAATAAAATAAATATGATCTTTTTATGCAAAGAAGTACACAGCCATCTGTCTTTTTTTTAACAGTTACTTGCTATCAGAATGGTTATTGGTGCCCTGACAGCACTCTGTGTACATGTGATTACTCATTTGCTCAAGTGTAGTGCTTGCATGAGTAAAGATTAGGCTTGATGTATGTTAGATTTCATATGAGGGAACACAGTTTTTGAATTGGTTGCTTTACTTTGTCTGTACTCATCTCACATCTTCCTGTGATCTAACAAGTTGTGACAAAACGATTTCTAGTCCTTGGAGACATTTGTAAGCTTTCCTCAGCCTCACTTACAGCCTTGCATATTGAGACATCCTTTGATATTAAAGTACTGTGATGACTGGCAGACATCTGTCCTTTTCTGCTTTTCTTCCTGCAGTGTAGGTGAGGGAAAAAATAGAGGTAAACTTTGCATCCATCTCAGAGTAAAATACTCCATATAGTCTTCAAGGTGTTAAAATTACAACAGAATTAGTAGGGCATGAGCTTTCTTTAAACACTTTTGATAGAAATTAAACTGTTTTTAAAGAAGTGTTTTGAAGGAGTAGTCTGGTCACTGGAGTGTGTAATTCTGTTTTGAAAGCTTTCAGGCTTTGGAGTGGGCCACTGCCATGTCCCAGTAGGCTTTGGTGACATTTACCTTGAGAGTATTCTTTTCAGCCTTACCTCCAAAAGTTGTAGAGCTTTATCTGTCCTACTTCCAGGACTTGAGAGGGCTATTGCTGTTCCTGTCTTGAGTTGGGATAGGAGGTAGCTTCAGGCAGATACAGGCTATCAAGTGTACCTCGTACTCCCTATCAACACTTCTGTGCTGTTGGTACCCTTTTTGGGAGCAGTGTACTGTCGAGGTCTCGGCACAGATGCTGAAGGCTGCACATGGGCAGGGCTGGGAGCCAGCCCAGTGTCATGAGGGAGATGTCTATTTGAACCGACAGCTCCACGCTCAGCAGCTGCTTTGTTGCAATGGTGCTAGGTATTGCAGCTAAGGTGACAGCTAGAGTGACTGCATCTCCTGTTTCTCACTGAGTTTTTACCAGCTGCTTCAGCCTTTAGCATGGTTAGTAAAATACTATCATACTTAAACTTGGGAAGGACAGAGTAATGATACTAACATTACTAGACTTGAAACTAAAAGAGGTGCTGATGCCACCTGATTCAACCTTTTAGCCTTTTTCTCTTCCCTTCACCTCTCCAATGACTACCTGGCTCTTAATGTGGACATGCATTTGTTTACATCTGTGCTTGATCTTAGGGCATCTGCTGCTTGCCACAGTTAGCTCTTTATTCCCACCATGAGTTAGAATTTGCTGCTGAAAACTTGCTAGAGCAGGTGCATTAAAGTCTGCTTGAGTTATTAGGATGTTTATTTCATGAGGCACAAGGGTTAGCTTTCTGTAGCATTCCAAGTTTTTAAAAGCTGCAGTGGAAATGCTTTTTAGTGAGGATGATTCTTGGGTGGACAAAGCAACAGCCAGTGTTCAAAATAACATTAATGCCCACCAGTCTTGAGATAGTCACTCATTTCTGCACTCACCATGATAGAGATCACTGGAAAAAACTCCTTATGCTGACTAGTGTGAGTCTGCCTAGCCTAGGCACAACTGCTTGTGGCACAGCAGACCAATTGTCGCCTGACCTGTTTAAATCAACTCAGAATTTGCAATGGACTATCAATGGCATTAGTGATCCTGGTGCAGATACAGGTAGAAGCTCAGACCTCTTCTCTTTTGTACTGTGAACTGGTGATGTTTGCAGTTGGATTGTGGGTGTTGCAGCAGAAGCTAGGGCGAGATTTCTTCTATGCACAGGAGGTCTGTACACCCTAAGCAAAAGCCAGAGCTGGTGACTGACTTACTCTAAGTGTTTGGACCACAGATGCTAAATGGAAAGGAGTTGACTGAGTTGATAACTGTCCAGATTATGGTGACTTCTACAAGACCATGCAAATTCTTGTGGTGGGCTTCAGCAGCGTAGGCAGTTGGTCCAGCTTGGAGTACAGATGGCTGTGTAAGCAAACTGCAGAACTGTTGTGACCATGTGAGTGTCTCTTCTCCTTAGTTCTTACAGTTTTGTTCTTGACTTTCTGACTTACTCTAGTGAGGTGATGGCTTGGGATTGAGTGGTTGAATAAGAGCCACAGATAACTGACTTGGTACTTTGTGCTAGTTGCTGATTTCATAAATGGGCAATAGCTCTGACTATGCTGCAAGTTAGAAGGTGCTAATGTGGCAGGTATGAGTTAAGCCTTCTTGATTTCCTTGGCATCTTCCCACTATAGTTGGTAGACTTCTTGGGTTTATTTCTCTTTTGTAAAGAAAATAATTTTGAAGACAAACATGGACTCAGCATAACTGAAGTGCACAGACATGGTTCTAGCATCTGCTGAGCCCTTCAGCAGGCCTGTTACCTGAATTTTGAAGTGAATTAGGGTTCACTAGCTCCAAATTACATGAATCTTTTCTAGGGAAAGGTGGTCACTTCATGTGGTAGCTGCCTAATAGAACTAGAAGTGTCTTGTACATGGGTTAAGTCTGTCAGGAAAAGCCAGGCTGCTTATGGCTCTGTTCTCTTTAAGTCCTTTCTGAGCATAAATATTGACTGCAGCTACTGAGTTCTTGGGCATAGGATTGGGCTCCAGATAGACATGTGTGAGCATTTAGAGCTTAACACGTGGAAAGCTATCAGCCAGACTCCTATTGTGATGGTGGATTTCTTGGAGTCAGTGGCTCTCAGAGGATGGTCCAGGTGGGTCTGTGTTGGGTGTCACAACCAGCCTGAGCTCAGTCTATTTCTCACTGGAGATGAAATGCCAGTGCTGATTTCTGTTTCAAAGAAGTAAGGAGGAGTCTCATGATACACAAGAAAGCCTGTGTTTTAGGCAGCTTAGTAGGTACTGCTGTCTTGTTTTCCCCCTCCTTTCTGCAGAATTACTAGAAACTTTCCCCTCCTTTCTGCAGAATTACTAGAAACAAAGATTGCTTAAGAAGTTTTGGAGAGACATCAGTCATCATCAGTGTGGTCAGTATAAGCCATGAGCTGAGCTGTTTTGAAATTGGCAGCAGTTGTTTGGTGTTGCTGCACTGAAGATCCAAACTTCCCTTTTGCATCCACTTGTGAAGTATTTTTTTCCCATTGTATCCTTCCTACTGGATTCAGGCTTTTGGGAAGATGGCTCATCATTTCTGTATTGCTGTTATTATTGTTTGTGCTGTTTAACCAGTTATGTGTACAGCAATATTTGTCACATCTTGGCAACCTCCTGAATATTAGATTGCATTCTGTGTGCACCAACACTGGGTGAGTTTTTGTTTAGTCTATTTTGTTGTTGTTTGGTGGCTTATTTTCTACAGTTGCATTACAGTATTAGCACAATAATATATATATAAAAATATATATGTATACATATGTATATTATATATATGTATGTATAATATAACTTCAATTAAAATGAAGCTGTGCTGATGGCAGAGGAAATACAGAAGATTCATGCAGGTGATTAGTAGAGAGTAGCTTTCCACAGAAATGACTCCGCTCTGGTTTGAGCTGCCAGAGTGAAGAGTTTGTAGCTGTGTAGGGTTGTGAAGAGGGCTCTGTGCATGGAAAAGTGGTAGTACAGATTAAAGTGCTTGACTTGCAAAGCATGTGGCCCACAGGTACCCTTCTGGCTTTGCTAATGTCCTTGGCATAGATGCTGAGATGCTAGAGTAGTGGTAGACTGCAAACAAGCCATAATAAATGTCGTGCAGCTGGTCCAGTGCCAAGACTTTGCCTTTCTTTATTTTTTTGGTGATAATTTATTTTTCCAGATCCATAACAACCTACTGTCACCTGACAGTTGCCTCTTCTAACAGCCACTGCGCTTCTTCCTCTTCTGCCCCCAGCCTCACGTGTTTAACACCCCCATAAGCTCTACCAGTGATCACACATCTATGCAGTGAGTTTTAAACCCACGCTGATGAGTACAGGAAATAATTAGCTCTTTCTGTCCAGTGACTGAAAAACTCTGGTGCTTAACACAATGGATAATGTGGGCATGTGGTGGGGGAAGAGCAAATTTTGCTTTAGGCATCCACTTTGAGTACTTGGAACAAATGAGAGCAGTCACAAAATTGAAGCCATGGAGTCATTGCATTTGGCTTGCTGGGTGCATCTTTGGTTTTAGGATGGACGTGTAAACAGAAGTAAACAACATTCTCCTCCATTTACTTCACCAGAGGGAAGTTCCTTGGGCAGCTGTTGTTCTGCTGCCTTAATTTGGGTTATAAAATGGGAAGGCTGGTCTTCACATACCCTCTTTTATTAAAAGGTAGAAACTGACTAATGTTTGGGGGGGGGAGGGGGTTGTTGAAGGAGATTTTTCTCAGCTGTCTGTTTCTGTTCCTGGCTTTTACTGATGTTTATAAACCTGAACAGAAGAACTGAGAAAAAACCCCAAAACATTCAAAAACAGCTTCCTTGCAGTCATCTATGATGGTTTTGTTTTTTAAAGACAAGTTAATTTTATGTTACTTCTGCCAGGCAGAAACCATCACCTTGTTAAAACAATGAGCTGTGTTTGCCCAAGTTGATCTTTGTTTGGAATATTGTGGAATACTGTGTCAAATTGTGGGCTCCCCAGTTCAAAAGAGACAGGGACCTGCTGGAGACAGTTCAATGGAGAGCCATGAGGATGACTGGGGAACTTGAGCATGTCCCCTGTGGAGAGAGACTGAGAGACTTGGGGCTCTTTGCTCTGGAGAGGGAAAAACTTAGAGGGGGCCTCATCAATACCTATAAATGTCTGAGCGGTGGGTGTCAAATGGATGGGGCCAATCTCTTTTCAGTGTTGCATAGCAGTAAGACAAGGAGCAGCAGCTACAAATGGGAACTTAGAAGGTTTCACCTCAACATGAGGAGAAACTTCTTTACAGTGAGGATGACAGAGCCTGGAACAGGCTGCTTAGAGAGGTTGTGGAGTCTCCTTCTCTGAAGACTTTCCAAATCTGCCTGGATACATTCCTGTGCAGACTACCATATGTGATCCTGTCTTGGCAGGGGGGTTGGACTCAGTGATCTCTGGAGGTCCTTTCCAACCTGTAATGTTCTGTGATTCTGTAATTGTATTTTACTTCTGTTTCTGAAGGCACTTAAATGCTGCCCCTTGCAACTATTTTCACAATTACTGATCAAGCTCACTGCTGTGGAATATGATAAAGCCTTTATTTTTCATGTGGAGACATAAATTCATACAAGAAGCAGCATGCAATTATAGTTGCAGCTTGGCAGTCTGTCTGTTACAGTCATGCATCTGTGTCTCAACTGTTGAAGCTGTCCAGAACTGCATGCTGTCTTGTTTTGTTCTCTTAGGCTGGGAAAACCATCTAGAAACTGAGATATTTTTGTGATAATTTAGACAGTTTTGTGCTCTTAAACTTGGTAATCTTTCATTTTTCCTGAAGTTCTGTTTCATAACTTTGGCAACCAGAAAGCTGTTGAGCTATTAGTCACTTGGAAGTAATTTGTATTTAGGTAACACACCAGCTTGGGGCTGCAGGTGTGTGGTGGTTTTACACCACTACAGAATCTGGGATTTGCTCACAAGTAGTAAATGACCATGCTACTCAGAATTGGGAAGTAAAATGAAATTAGGATTTACAGAAGGAGGCTAAAAATAAAAGGTAATAAATATATACAAATGCAGATATGCATATACAACCAGGCAGTAGCCCAGCTACCCACTCTGTACACCCCCCCTGCATGCCCCCATGGACAGAGCCCAGAGGCTGTTACCAGCTAACACAATATTATCTCTCTCTTCCTACCAGTAACCCAAACAATGGTTGGTGCAGAGGAGTAAAGCAAAGTTCAGAGAGGAGCAAAGGAGGAAAACAGTGGATAAAGAGAAAGAACACTCTGAGCTCCAAACTATATAGAATTTTCTTAGATTAATGGAATGGGATAAACATATCTCTTCTATTTTGTTCAGTCCCTTTGAACTCTCATCCCCCAGAACTCTCTCTGAATTCTCTAGAAAACTGTATTTACAATTAGGACTCTAGTCCTAAACTGGAACAAGGTGTGGATGGGCAGTTTGGTCATGGGAATTTCTGTCTAATCCCCTTCATTGTCTCTCTTGTCAGTAATTGTCTTGTTACTGTAAAACATTAATGATCCTGGCTCTGACTTTTTGAAGAATAATCTCCAAATGTATTTCTAATTAATGAAAAATAGAAGGGCTTGATAACAAGAATTTAAAAAGTTTTGCAGTTCAAGTATTTTGTCTCATTTATAACATGATCAAATAACCAAGAGAACTTCAAAGGGTGCAAATTGTTGATGTACCAGAACATGTCCCAGGAAGGATGGCGAAGCTGGTGAGAGGCCTGGAGCACAGCCCTGTGAGGAGAGGCCGAGGAGGCTGGGGTTGTTTAGCCTGGAGAAGAGGAGGCTCGGGGGGGGGACCTCATTGCTGTCTGCAGCTGCCTGAAGGGAGGGTGTAGCCAGGTGGGGGTTGGTCTCTTCTGCCAGGCAAGCACCAACAGAACAAGGGGACACAGTCTGAAGTTGTGCCAGGGCAGGTCTAGGCTGGATGTTAGGAGGAAGTTGTTGCCAGAGAGAGTCATTGGCATTGGAATGGGCTGCCCAGGGAGATGGTGTTGTTACCATCCCTGGAGGCATTCAGAAAAAGTCTCAGTGAGGCACTTAGTGCCATGGTCTAGTTGATTGGACAGGGCTGGCTGATAGGTTGGACAGGTTGATCTTGGAGGTCTCTGCCAAGCTGGTTGATTCTGTGATTCTGTGAATTGTTGGGAGGAACTCCTCACATTCGCTGCTGTGGCTCCCCTTCTAAGTGATATGAAGGCATACCTGATGCTGTGAACTAGAAATGTTGCACCAAAATAGTGCTCTGTTTTCTATTTCTCATTTATTCTTTACATAGAAATATGTGGTGTGATTGTATTTGGCAGGAGACATGAACAGAGAGACGTCTTCAAGGGGTATTCAGTCCTGCACAGTCTGTTTTGTACAGATAGACCTGCTGGAATTTGAAATACTAGGCAGAACAAAATGTTGCCCTGAGGTTTTGCATACGCTTTTTGGGTAGTAGAGTTTTCTGCTTTCTTAAATATGAGGTTACTCCAGAAGTAGAACTTTCTACTGAGGTAGCTTTTATTAGCCATGGTAGGCTCTTCAGTTTCTGTTGTGGAAATACTGCACTATTTTTATCAAGGCCATAACTTGAAGCTTTTTTTTGCTCGTGGTTAGGCAGTGTGGGAAGTTCATTAGGTAATCTGACATTTCTATGTTCTCGGTGAGAAGCTGGAAAAGATGCCATTCCACAACTCTGACCAACTAAGAAAAGGGGGAAAAATCTGCTGGAAGTCATTTGCAGTAGCCTCTAGATACCCAGGACATGATCATAATCAACTAAGTGTGGATATGTTTAGTGGAATGCACAGGCTGTGCTGGATTTTTTTCCTATATTTCAACCACTTATTAATTTATTTTTTTTGTCCACATAATGGAGAGGCTTCTCAGGGGGGTAGAGATGATACTTTTACATCAGAAAACAAGGAAACACTTCTCTTTTACAGTCACTTAACTATGCCAATATGCGTGCACAAGTGTAAAGTCTTTATTCTGAAGTGGAGATCTCTAGACTCATCTGTATAGCAATTTTCTCAGCTGTCAGCTATAATTACACCTGCTACCGTTAGAACATTTACACTCCAAAACACAAGGGGAGCATAAGTGGGTTTTTGGCATGTTCTTTCTTCCTGCCTCCTGATAGTGGTGGAAAGGCATATGTACTAAAATAGGAGACTACAGGAAATGTGTAAGTGAGAACTGTTGGTATTGGTACCTCTTGTATCTTGCTGCACGTCTGACTTCTGATAGTTTGCCTGTAAAGGTTTCGGTTTAACTAGCTTCTCTGAGGTGAATTGCATAATGATACTGTAATTGCAAATTGAGACCTTAAGTATGATGAAAGAATGACTGACAACATAGAGAAACTTTGCAGAGGAGCTTGGTGTGGCATACTGTGACTCGAAGTCTGGCAGAATGGGTGGAGGAACTCTGAGCTGGTAAATCAACAGGTTTTATTTCAGAGCAGATAAGTGTTTCTTTTTTTTACAGTTCATTTTTGCTCTTGACTCACTAATACACAATAAACAAAAAAAAGGGAGGAAAAATTAATCATTAGTAGCTAATAAAATTTATCCCTCTGAAAGATCACATCCCAAAACCTGCATGTTTTTAATGGGCTTTTGAGAGACCTGAAACAACTAGTAAGAGTACAGGTCACACGTGTAGCAGGAACTTCCAAAGAGTCCCTGGGGAAAGCTTCTCATCTATGTTCTAGTGATTTGTTTTAGTTACTGAACAAGTCCATATTGTGAAATGAAATAGGCTTTTCCTGCTTTAAGAGAATGTTTTAGGGAACACGCTTTGCTTGCAGTTTATAGGCTGAAAGAAATGTGCTGCAGAAAGTTCTCCCTGCAACTGTGCAGCTTCTGGAATTAGAAACAAAGGCAGGGAAGTGAGGTGAAAGCTGTGGCATCTTCCAGGCGGTGGTTCAGGAAAACTGTCTCATGCTTTCAATGCCTGTCTTCTTCTGAGTGAGAAAGTCTTAAGAGCTACCATAGCTTTGAATTCGTTGAAGGTAACCTTGAAGATTTTGTTTATTTGTTTGTTTAAAAAGGTTGTTGGGAAAGGGCAAAACCACTGGCATGGTAAATATTTCTTGCTTTAAAGCATCTGGTTTGTGTGTTGCTGCTGCAGGACAAGTGGTAGTGGGTCATGTATCTATTACTGACAGCCTGAGTAAAAGTAAGTGTAATGATGTAAACTCTATCATCCCACTGCAAACTGGTATTTGTTGTGGTATTTGTGCTAGCAGTGACCAGAGTAGGACTGAAAGCAATGCAGCAGAGTGGTGATTTTTAAACTTACCAGGTAGAAATTTGAAGTCCTAAGAAAGAAAACCTAGATTGTGGCAGCCTTGTCCCCACGAGGCTTGATGTACCTCTTTTGCCAGTCCCAAGGCTCTGGTGTAGACCAGGAAACCTCACTGTTTTGCACAGGATGAGGTAGGACTTGAATATTGAAGATGCTGAAGAAGCCTCCTAATATTGGAATGCAGCAGTAGAAAGGTTAAAAAGGCAGCCAGACAGTCCTGTTGAATTAGTAATTTTTGGTGAAGTGGAGGAAGCAGGAAGTCAGAAATACAGAGGAGAAATATTTGTAGTACTTGAGTAAGCATCTAAAATCTTATAATTAGAAACTCTTAAGAACCAGTAGAAACTCCAAGGGAAAATTTCCCATCTTTTCTTTGCCTCCTGGCTGCAGTTGAGTAGCCAGAAGTGGGAGCTGTGCGTAGTCCATAGTACTTTGGTGAGGGAAGGGAGAATATTGTTGGTTTGTAAATGCAGAACATTTTTTTGTAGAGTGTTTTTGTGTAGAAGCTGATAGAGTTGCAGGGAGAGAATTGAACTGTTCTTTGCTCAAGGATATAGCAAAGGCTGCTACTTTGCTGATAAAAGACCACACGGCATTTTTGTTGTTTTTTTCCTAACTGGCTGCATTGCAGAACTCTTTGGTTTGTGAGATTCAGTTATTCAGGAGGTCAGTGATGGTGGCGTAGTCTGCATTTGCCTGAGTGCTGTAACAAAGCTCCTCCTTTCTGTACTAGGAACATAAGCTGTTTGTCTTGCTTTTCAAAGTCCTTACTTCCTCCTTCTCTCCCTAGCTGTTGTCCCTCGCTCAGTCCCAAAGAAAAGATCAATTCCTGCCTCTCCCTGTGATTGCAAAGCCAGGCTGTATCAAATGCTTGTTTTTCAAACAGACATCTCTTTGTGTTCTCCCTATGTTGCCTCTCAGGCTTCAAAGCAACCCTCCAGAAACATCCACAGAACTTTCCCCTTACTTCTTAAGGCCTTGCAACGGTATCCACAAACCCTTGAGGAGGGCTAATGCTTCTGAGGTGCTTTGGCTTGGAATATTAAACAAAATGCAATGTCATTTTGTTTCTTTATTTTCTTGTTTCTGTATCTGCTTTCACATACTTAGCTTTTTTTTGGCAAAGACTGCATTTTTCCCTGATCCAGCGCTAGTGCATGTGGGCCCTTGGATAATACGGATCACGAGTAGGAGCTCACGTGCAGATTTGGCAGGGTGTTTAAAGAAGTATTGCAATAAGTGGGTCATGAAGTTATTAATACGTCTGCTTTACCTTCCACAGAAGCCCCTTGTGCTACTCCACTGATCTGTAGCTTTGGAAGGCCGGTGGACCTGGAGAAGGATGACTACCAGAAAGTTATATGCAACAATGAGCATTGCCCATACAGCACTTGGATGCACCTGCAGTGCTTCTATGAATGGGAAAGCAGCATTCTTGTGCAGTTCAATTGCATCGGCAGAGCCCGGAGCTGGAACGAAAAGCAGTGTCGGCAGAACATGTGGACGAAGAAGGGTTACGACCTGGCGTTTCGCTTTTGCTCCTGCCGGTGTGGGCAGGGCCATCTAAAGAAGGACACGGATTGGTACCAGGTGAAGCGAATGCAGGATGATAAGAAGAAAAAATCGGTCTTGGAGAAAAGCACAGGAAGGTCGGTGGCGGAGTCGGCAGAGGAGGCCAAAAAGGGCAGGCCAGCCAACAAGCCGCAGAAAGGCTTAAGTAATGACCTGCAGCGGAGGCACTCGATGGACAGGCAGAACTCCCAGGAGAAGGGCGTCATGGGTGGCAGCTACGCGGTTCGTTCGCCTTGTGTCTCTCCCGGCCAGTCCCCACCCACCGGCTACTCTATTCTTGCCCCCACGCACTTCAGCGGCCCTCGTTCCTCGCGCTACCTGGGGGAGTTCTTGAAGAACGCCATTCACCTGGAGCCCCATAAGAAGAGCATGGCTGGTGGGGGCATGTTCCGGAACGCCCATTTCGATTACGGAGCAGCTGGCTTGCAGGCACATAGATCAGGACACTTCGATGCTCCTGTGCAGTTTCTGAGGAGGCTCGATCTGTCTGAGCTGCTTACTCACATCCCTAGGCACAAATTGAATACTTTCCATGTGCGGATGGAAGATGATGCCCAGGTGGGCCAAGGGGAGGACCTTCGGAAGTTCATCCTTGCTGCTCTTAGTGCCAGCCACAGGAACGTTGTAAACTGTGCGCTATGCCACAGGGCGCTGCCAGTGTTTGAACAGTTTCCGCTGGTGGATGGGACCCTGTTCCTTAGCCCATCGAGACACGATGAGATTGAATATGATGTTCCCTGTCACCTTCAAGGTACAGGTTGTCTGTCAGTCATGCTAGGTCTCATAAATGGTGGATCTGCCTTCTGTGCCCTGTCCCACTCATTATAGATTTTTCATCCCGACTCTGCATTTTTAAGCAGTTCTGTAAAGCTTGGAGTCACATCCAAATCATGTGAATCAGATTGAAACACTTGGAAGGAATTACAAAAAGTAAATGCCTTGTAGAAAGATTCATGCCTTGTGTTTGGGTTTCTAGGGAGACCATGGAAAGGTTTTCCAGCCAACCTGTTCCTGCAGGGTGTGCATGCTGATTTATCTGTTGAGAGCTTTTCTCCAAGATATATGCATCAACCTTAGAAACTTCTGAATCTGAGCATGCTGTGCTGCAGCATGGCTGCAAGTTGTATTTGTAGCACTGGTGAGATAATAGGCCTCTTGTCTGCTTTCAGATTAGAGAACATCCATTTTGTTTTATAGCTATATAGATATATATGTGTTAGGGTTTTTTTTTAAATATGGAAAAGTCTGAAATCTGGCCTAGGTTAGCACCAGCCTGGAGAAGTTCAGTGTGCTGGGTTGGGAAATTTCCCCCCATCCCAAATAAAATTTATCAGACTATCTCAGAAGGGTTGGAAGTAAGATAAAGCTATATTTTATATCAAGCTGAATCTACAAGCATATATACAAAATATATTTACATGTATTTAAAATTATATACAATTTAGAAATAATAAAGAAATCCAATCCTCCTTCATGGATAAAGAAAGCTCAGAAGGGGCCAATGCCACCTTCTTCTCCCCCCCCAGTTAGATATCCAGCAAGATATCCTGTGTTATGTGGTCAGTCAAGGTTAGCATTCAGCCATGCACACAGAGGCAGTGGATGAGGAGGAAGGCAGAAGGCAAAGTGAACAAAGAGTGAGAGACTGTTTATATGTTGGCTTTTCATCCCTCTTAGCAAGCCAATGAATCATACAGACTTTATCATTGTTGTTCTTTTGCATTCAGTGCTATAATTTACAGTATCACAGTATCACCAAGGTTGGAAGAGACCTCATAGTTCATCAAGTCCAACCCTTTACCACAGAGCTCAAGGCTAGACCATGGCACCAAGTGCCACGTCCAGTCCTGCCTTGAACAGCTTTACATTCTACACTGAACTTTCAGTAAAGTCCCAATTTCTCTTACTGGGATTTGCCAATAAGCCTTAAACTACCACATTTGGTGTAGCAGAAGTAGGCTTTTAATATGGTAGGTAGAATCAGCAGTGGGTTAGTGAGGTTTTTAGACTTGTTTCCAAACTCTTATCTGTTTGGACTGCATCCTAATCACGTTCCAGCTCTGTGCTGCATTGAGATGAAAACATGTATTAATTTTCTCCACCTGGAGCAGCAGATTGATGTGGGTTAGGATGAACTTCAGCTCTTCCTGAAAGCTGTGCCCAAAACTTAATGATCAAAGTGGTGCACAGTAAAACGTGCCTGTCCTGCAGCCTGCATGATTAATATAAGCCTGAGTAGTTTGGTTTTTAAAAGACAGGTTGAAAGGTATTTTGGAAAGTTAGTAACAGGAAATATTTTGACATTTTAGTTTCTCTCCTTTAAATAAAATTTGCTATTTCTCATAGAGGGCCATAATATGTGTTGTGTAACATTCCTTTGCTCAACAAACTCTGTATTTTCTTTTCATTTCTTAGATCACTGTGCACCGAGTCACTAGATTGTAGATTGTATCCATGCTAACATTGTTGTTTCCATCTTGCCTAATGTACTTAAGGAGAAAAAACAATAGGCAGATATGGAGGCTAAAAAAGCTCAAGGATAAAAAGAATACACACACGTGAGATAAGAATGCTGGCTTGCTGTGCTTGTGTGATGTTGTCAGTACTAATACCTGATTCAGTAATGATGAGACTCATCAGTTGTTAGTATTTGCCACTAAGAATGAAAACTTTGTGGAATTTTATTATTTTTTTTAATTAGTTGCTCCCTGCCCTTTGGACAGTACAGCTGAAAAATCTGCTCAGGCAAGATGCCATCAATAATTAATTGTTGACATTTTTACCTCCGTGTCCTGGGTAAAATGTTTCATCACCAGGAGTACTCTTTGAAATGAAATTGAGCTTGTGAGGTGCTGTTCCAGGTCGTTACTTTTGCTTAAGTACAGAAACCAATTTATTTCAGGCATCTTTGGGATGTCAGGTGCCTCATTTTCTATAATAACATAAATCTTGAAAATTAAACAATGAGCAAAATGCAGGATTTTAATGTGCAGGAACAGTGCAGACCTTCGGACATAGAAATGTTATTTTTATCTTCCTAGCACAACACAAAACTCTATGCATGGAGTTATTTGAACTCCTACAATCTCAGGTGTTCAATGTAGGAGCACAGTTTATTATATTATATTTGCTCTTGTGATGGTTTGGGTGTTCCCTCCCCCCAACACACTTTAGGAATCACCCAGACTAGACTCAGCTGGCTCTGGAAATATGAATGAAGCTTATATTTACAGCTAGCACAATATACAAGCAGATATTTACAGTGTATACAGTTATAGACAGAAATATACAAGATAAAAGGTAATACAGAAACAACAGCCCTCCCAGTAGCCTGAGTCCCCAGGAGGAGCTCTCAACCGCCCCTTCACCTTCCCCCTGTCCCTCTTAACCTTACCCCAGTCCCAAGGAAGAATGGAGGTTTGGCCAGGGGGTTAGGAAGCAAAGTGGATTAGGAAAGAAAAACAGCAGAGAGAGGCTACAAAGAAACGCGGCTCAGCCAGTTCCCCAGCAGAAGTGCTGAGAAGTGACAATCTGTGTTTTTACTTCTTGTTCTTACACATCTCAGCAAGCCTATGAGCGAAGTAGACATCACCATTATTTTCCTTTCACAGCCTGTAATCTAGTTCTTCTCACCAAAACATTCTAGCTAGCTTCAAACTAGCACAGCTCTTTAGTCTCATCACTTGCATTTTTCTAAAGCCAAACATGCCAAAATGGAATAACTCAGTTTTTACCAGCTCGTACTAGCAAGTATATTTTTCATCTGGAGATACTTTAAGAAAAGTTGGGAGTTTTCCTTTGATTTTTATGAAATAGTTGGCTTAAAACCCCAAACATTTAAAACCAAAAAAAGAATGTTCAATGTGTCTGGTATGGACTAAGCCTAAATTGTTGACATTCTGTTCCCTTTTATCTAGAAGAGGCACAAGGTACATGTGTTCATTAAGTTGCAGGTTGCTGTTGTGTGTTCAGTGCTGAAGAGCACAAATTGCAATCCACCACAAACACTGCATGCAGTCCTGTTTTGTAGCTGATCTGTAACTGCACTACACCTAAGCTTTGTCTTACACAGCAGTGCAAAATATAACCCTCTACATTCAGTACTCTACCAGCCCAGTTCTGATAACCAGCTATGAAACTTACAAATAAATCCAGTGGCTACCAATTGGACATAGTCTAGATGCCACATTTTTTGTCATTTGTGTGGGTCTTTCTGTTTTGTGTGAAATCTACATCTTGGATTATGCATTGGTGACTTCAGTCACGTTAATATAGAGGAAACACATAATTTTCAAGTCTGAGCCACTTGGATTTTATGGAAGTCAATACGACACAGGTTTTGGAAGTCATTGCACATACAGAGCCTAAAGTCATGACAGGGCTTGGTGGATTCATAGTTCTGTACGGCATATTGAAATCTGGGTATATATGATATGTAATGTTTGGAAATATGCTTACTGTTAATCAACAGTCAGGAAAAAGTACATGGAACAAAATTGATCTTCTGGCTGTTGCTTTTTTCCATGCAGAATATAAGATCCTTAGTTCCCTTTTTGCTGGAAGATTTTGTCAAGTCGCTAAATGAATCTGTACCCATCTTGCTAATCAGCCTCAACACTTTTCCACTTCTGAGAAATGGGAATGAAGCTAGGGCACAGCCCTGGTTTTGGAAACAGTGCAGCTGATCATATAGCTTAAAGTGACGTCTGTTCATGGAGTTTTAGTAACTGCTTTTATAAACTATTTTGTTAAGATCTACCAGCAAATGGAGGAAGGGAGTGTGGGCAGGGTGATAACTGATTCCTGAGTTTGTATCCATGGAAAATCACCTCAGTCAAGCCCTATATACTTCCCATAGAGAAACATTTTTTACTTCATCATTTGCTCCTTTTCTTTAAATAAAATAAAATTTCTGAGGGTGTGATTTATGTCACTAAAGGTCAGATCACACATTGCTGGAAATGTGTTTTAATCTTCTGTTCTAGTCTGCTTAAGAAGTGTCTTTCCTGTCCACAGGAAGGCTTATGCACCTCTATGCTGTTTGTGTAGACTGCTTAGAAGGGGTTCACAAAATTATCTGCATTAAGTGCAAGTCCCGATGGGATGGAAGCTGGCATCAGCTGGGAACTATGTATACCTACGATATTCTGGCAGCATCTCCCTGTTGTCAGGTTAGTACCATATGTAATAAGGCTCATAAGGTGAAATTGCAGCTGATAATAAGTAAAGCCAAGGTTTGTGTGTCTCTTCTGCTTCCTTTGTTTCATCCTTTCTTTCCAGCCTGTGCCTCTGAGTGCAGTACAAGAAACTCCCTGTCCTTTTGTCTTAACTTAGGAGGCTAGGCAAAAGCAATGCAGCTTTGTTTAAAAACTTATGTATTTAAACAAAGCTCCTTTTAGTGTAGTCACAATTAAATCTGATGCTTAGGATAATCACTAGCAAGTATGTTTGACATCATATGTAATTCCAGTAGTATTTTAATACCAATTGCATGTTTTGAGCAGGTGTTTCCTACATTCAGATTTATTTGAGTTTCTTGTATTGTGTTTTATCTTAAGAAAATTGTATCAGAAACTCCCAACGGAATGGAAGGGTCTAAAGTGTCCATATGCTTGGAGAGTACCCAGCTGTCCTTAGTCTTTGCTGTGGCTGTGGTGATGGTAATCCCCCACAGCCTGAAGCAGCTTAATTTTCATTAAATGCTCACCTAATCTGTATTTCAGGTGAGAAAGATCCAAGGTCTGGGGGTTAGTCCAGAATAGACATGTGCCTGAGACAGGAGGATAATCAGTATCCAAGAGAATTGTTCATATGACGGGCAGAACACTTTTTTTGTGCAGGTAGGGGTAGACAGCCATGGAAAAGGCATTTGTTTGGGAATGGCTCAGGAATGGTTCAATATTGTACTCAGGATACTGTGGACTGGTTCATTACCTGCAGGCACCTAGGTGTCATTAGTGGGTTAGGACAGGAGTCTCACAGAGATATATGCATTCAAAGTCTGATCAGGTTGTGGTAATGTGTGTGCTTAATAGCAATCTAAACCACAACTTTGTCAATATGCAAAATGCCATTTTTTTTTAAAGGTAGCATATTTACCAAAACCTATTGCTTGTAAGACAAGTGATGTTGCTGCTACTGGTTAAAGTGACATTGATAAAAGTTATAACTAAAGGCAGGTATTACTTCCAAATTTAGTACCTTTTGAGCTCATAAACTTTAAATAGAGACTTCTAAAGATGAAACATTGATGCTGACTAGCTAGCACTGCAAAATCCATCAAATTCAAATCTGAATTGCTTCTGTTGAAGGTACAAGACAGGAATTAAGGCCTTACTGTAGAAAAGCCTTAATTATGTGATTAATGGACAGTGTGACAGTACATGGTAAGCAATAGAACTGACTATGAAATCATTAGCTGCAGTGGCTGCGACTGCCAGATAATACACACTGTTGTTTCGCCTTGACTGTTAGAGATGATTCCCTGTGTACAGAGGAATGACATTTAAATATGGTTTATAATTTAACTCCAAATTACCTTGCTAATTTTATTTTGAGTAATTCACACTTTATTTGAAAACACTTAATTACACATCACAGATGTGGATAAGGAACTGCAGCCACTGACAGGTTAGTAGCACCTAGCTGATGTTAGCAAGGGGGAAAACAGTTTGGTTAAAATTATACAAGTCTATACACTACTAGAACTGTATTTTTTAGCATTTCTGCTTTCTAAGCAGAGCTGTGAGCTGGTGCTTTGTTTCTTTTTGAGTGTGGTCTCAACAATAATAGTAGTTTAATAACAATTTCTTCCCCAGGAAAATTCCTCAGGTCAAGATTGCCATAGAAAATATTGGTTTGCTCTTTTCAGTGAAGAGCTGCTGTGAGGTTAAGCTGTGGTGCGTCACAAGCCCACAATGCTCATTTTTCACCTTTGCTCTTGAACTCCTTTACAGTCTCAAATCCCTCTCTTGAGTATTTCAAATGGTCTGCTGGGCTTTCACGCTGCCTGTTGATTTCTTTACATCAGACGGGCTGGGTTTATCAGCTAGATTTCTTTAGAAGGCTTCCTTTTTTCTTTATTTGTTACTGTTGAACATTAACAGCTCAGTCTGTCCTCACTCTTGACCTTTAATTATTTTTCATATCCACTCAGTTAATATTGGTCCTTTCTCAGCTGGATTTTGTAGAACAGTTTGGGGGCTGGAAGCAATGTCTGATTTGTATAACCTGATATGTATTATAAATGTTTAAATTGATATTAAAGTGATACAATAGCATGCCATGCTGATAAAGCAGATCAACTTACACGCTTACTAAGCCAAAAGATTAAAATGCTGGTAGCTTTCATAGACAGATCACGTTCACATGTCAGCCTAGACCACTGAACAGTTGAATTGCAGGGCGTAAGTGTAAAACTTTCTCTTCACTTTGTGGCTTCATTCATGATTCATTGAGACAGCACTTTGTGTGTTGGGGATTGAGGAACTGATTCAGAGATGAAGCCATACAAAACAATGATTTGCATATATAAACTGTGTTTGCTCTCTGCCCCTCATCAGTCAGAGTGGGAGGTAGCTTAGTCTCCAGAATTTGGTGGTGGTATTTCATGTGAAAAATGTCGTGTATGTCTGTGAGCTGCTGGTCCACATGAGGAATATCCTTACCAGCAGATGCTATTACTGCCAGTTTCCTGCCTTACCCTTTCTCCTGCTAGGGTGGGCAGGGCGAAGGGCTGCATGTGCCGCCCTCTTCTTCAGGGGCGAGGGGCAGAGGCAAGTTTCCTTATTTCAAAAGGGTTTGTTTGTTTGTTTCTTTGTTGTGTTTTTGTTTGCAGGCTCGACTGAACTGTAAGCACTGTGGGAAGCCAGTGATAGACGTACGGATTGGCATGCAGTATTTCTCCGAATACAGCAACGTCCAGCAGTGTCCTCACTGTGGAAATTTAGACTACCACTTCGTGAAGCCATTTTCTTCATTTAAAGTTTTGGAGGCTTATTGACGAAAGCTTTGCTTTAGTAATAGCTATTTTATGGGTATTTCAACTTTATTACATATCTTTTTATAGGGTTCATTCTGTGATGAAATCTAATTTCTTTTCTAACTGAAAGAGCAGCTTCTTTGTCTGTGTACATATTAATATGTATATATATATATATATATACACACGTTGTTAAAACCAGAATTGTCCTGACAAGATCTCTGTGAAGGTTGGAGGCAAGCCAATTTAATGGCCTTTGAATATATCCTGAGTGTGGGTAAAGTTCTGCTAAAAATTACTGCATTTTATTATTTTTGTAGGATTACAGTTCACTTTATAGGGAGGCTGTGGGAGACATACAGGACAAAGAAGTGCATCCACTTAAGAAGTGGATAATTGTGTAGGGTTCTCCCTCCAGCTTGGTGGAAGTGGGAAATCCCTGCAAGGAAACTGCCCTGTTACTGTTCAACTCCTTCAGCCTTTTCTATCAGTTCCCATGGGCGCAGGAGCTGGCCCTGTGCTGCTGGTTGCCTCAGCAGGCTTGCTTTCAGATTTCCCAAGATGGGATAAACTAAGATGTTGTGACAAGTGAATGTAAATGTATGCCAGAGAATTCAGTCTTTAATTTTCTTTGTTGTTTCTTGTTTCTTTTGGCATAATGTCTTCCTGCTGTGTGTTTGGTGTGTGTTGTCCTCACTGACGGAGCGTGTGGCAATAGTGCTGCTTCCACCGAGGCTGTGATGTGCCCAGCCACGTCGTCTGTTCATACCAATACGATGCACAGATCTTGAAATGCTTTATTTAAAGGTGTTTCTTCACAGGCATTTTAAGGAGGGGAGAGGCTGAGCTGAATGGGGTTGTGTTTGTATTTGTTTGCCGAGGCTGAGGCTTTGCTGGCTACTGTGGGCTGGTGTGACTGGAGTGGAATTGAGGACCTTGAAGTGGGATCTGGACTATCAGACCTGTGAGAGCAGAGAGGTATCAAGTAGGAAACATGGCATTGCCTTTTAAAACAGTTGCTGGACCTTTAGCTTTCAAAATTGCATTAAGTCCAAGATCTGAAAACTTGGGAGACTTTCTGCATACCTCTGTACTGTACATAATAGACTGGGCATTAGGCAGTGAATTTCTATCAGAGGGCTTGGACCTGTAGGCTCTGCAGTTCTTAGGTTTTGTTCCAGTTTCTCCATCACACAACCAAAAAATTTAAAAGAGGCCGTGAAGATTTCATGTGATTTCTCAAGCCAGTTGAGATCTAGGGGAGGTTTTTGTTTTCTTGGGGTTTTTTTTACTTTTCTCAGTAGTGTATTTATGGAACATTTGTCCTTTTGAGAGATGTGGATTTTGTTTCTGATTACAAGGTGGGATTCTTTTTTCCTTCTCAAGTTATTTTTTTTTGTTTTCCAAATCAGAATATCTGTTTGTTTTTTTTTTAATGATTAAGTCTTGCTCTTGAAAATGGCCCTGATACTCTGCCAGCCTGGGAAAGAAAACAAGAAAAAGTCAGAAGCCAAAAAAATGTTTCATATTCTGGACTGAGAATTATGCTTTCTTGCTAAGTTAAGAAGTTAATGTACACATAAAACTCAAACTGAATACTTGTGTTTCTTTGTGCATAAAAATGCTGAGTTTAGTTTCATTTCTTTGCTGTCTTCACCACAGAATTAGCTCCTTTTAACATGAGCTGTTCTTTGAGCAATACTGAAGCTGCACAGGGGGCTTACACTGGCACAGGTGACTTAGTGCTAACTCAAATAGTATGGTCCATAGAAGCAAGCCAGTTCATGTTGATGGTTTTCTTATCTGGACTGTCTGTCTTGTACATTTACACTGCTGCTGGTCTCAACAGTGAGTTAGCAGTTCAGCTCTGGCACTCCCTTCCTCCTGTCCGTGCTCCTGAGCTTGGTTTTGGGTCTGAAGCACATCCTTGGGGTTTGTGTGTTAGTGGCAATGTTGGGAAAACTGTTTCCTTTTTAAGGAGAATTATGGGAAGGGCTTTGAGAGACTTCTGACACTGTCCTGGTGTGGTTATTACCACAAACAAGGTTACACCAAGCCCAGCTACAGTGGGACCATCAACAAGCTTGCTTTGATTGTTTGGCTAAAGTTTATTCTTTATTACCTTTCGTTGTCTCTCTCTTTTTATTTTCTTCTTCTTTGTTTTTTGATGCTGTTTGTTCTTTTTTAATCTGGCCTGTGGTCGGATTAAATTGTGCCTGAAATATGCTTTGTAAACGAGAATACAATCATCTGGATTTGGAGGTTCTTTCTACACAAGTTCTTACGTGCACGGTACTCCTTGTGATACTAATAGGAGTTGCATGTGCAAATGCTTTTCTTTCCAGTAGTTAACTCTGTTTTCCATAGGAGAGGCTTGCGCTAAGGTAGACTTCATATTTTGAATGCATACAAAAAATAATTGTCAGTAGGATGTTTAAAAGTAAATTTGGATAACCATAACTAACATGATGAACATCTTTTACATGCTGATGTGTAATTTGACAGCTACCAAGGTGAACAGCCTGAAATTCTTGTGCTATCTAATACTGCAGAGGCATTAAAACTACAGTGTTCTGTAGCCAGCCTATAGACTATCTCATAGTCTATTTGCATTAACATCTCCAGTAGCGAGCAGTGTATCTGTAATGAAATTAATTGGGAAAATAGGAAATATTCCTACAAGGGAAGCATCTAACCCAGTTGATTTTAATTTTTTTCCCCATGTACTCTTCATTTTGCTGTACCAGATAACTGAAGACAAACATGTTGTTGTAAGGCCACTGGTGAGAGAACCCCTCAGAAATACACTTGTCCATAAAGGTTTCTTGTTGAGGCATTCTCGGATTGCACTTTTGCAGATGGAAGAATATGTACATAGCAAATGAATGTTGATGAAATTCAAATAATTGGTTATGATATCATTTGCGTGTGTTGTTAGAGAATATTTTGTTGTGACTTCTCTGTATTAAAAAAATAAAAAGTAAATACCTGACAGCTAATGGTGTGGATTCCTTCCCCCTCCCTTCTTCTCCTGGCTGATTGGTTAAACTGATCCTTTGTAGAGAGACTTACTTCAATTGCCGTAAGTATTACAAGGGTGCAGTGAAAGCAAGTTTTCAGTGTCAGTGAAAATGAAACTTTGATGTAGTAATTTTGAAGATTGATGTACTAAAAGGGTGTGTGGGTGTAATGTGTCCCCTTGCAAACTACAGGTCCCGTTCACTTTGTTGACATTGGAGGAGAGCGTGTCCTTTGGGAGCTGTTTTGAGCAGAGTGTGTCCTTTGGGAGCTGTTTTGAGAGTGCCTCCCTGCTGCACTGGCTGTGGCCAGTGTGGATGGTCCTTCACTTCTGCTTCTGCTGCTGAATGTTCACTTCTGCTTGAATCTTTTAATCTATGTCTGCCCTCTGGTGCCTGAGTAGTATCAGAAGGGCTTCTATAAGGGAGAGCACAATGCAGTAGCACTAGGCAAAAGCGTTTCTGGTGTTAAAACTGTGCATTTTATCTCTGAAACTCTATGGCAAGGCAGGGAGCCTTGAATCCTTGCTTCTTGTGTCAGTTTTTCAGCTGACTGACTAATGATCTAATGCTGCATTGTAGCAAACCATGCCCCATGTGCTTACAGCATGATTTTCTCAGCCTCTGTGCATTACTACAGAGAATTTCAGGAAGGATGCGAATCATCAAGGCAAAAGAAGTAAAGCGATCTGCCACAGCTCAAGAGAGCTGAGGTGTGATAGGGAGATTGGAAACGCTCTAAAAAGCCAGCCATAGCTGTTCAGGTTTAATTTTGGAAGCAGGTAACTGACTAGATTGGAGAACCTTAAATCTGAAAAGCTGTGTGTTGTGTTAATTACAGGAAGTACTGTGCATAGCTGCCTCTTAGAGTATGAACTGTTTATGAAGTGGAAAAGTAAATAAGCTACCATCAGGTAATTGCAAGTGAATTCAGTGATTCCATATTGATATTTTGCCAGAGTGACTTTGGATCATGGTTTAAGGCTTTAGCCTATGTGAGAACACTAAATGAGAACTAGTATTTTGTAGAAACTGTTCCCTTAGCTTAATTACTGCTGTCTTTACCTGTTCTGGTACTGAGAGACGAATTGCAGAACTTCAGGTTTGATCTGCTGTGGTAATTACTGTGTTGCTAGAAGAGACTGGATAGCATTGCAAGAATGCAGAGGAAAGAAAAAGTCACTGAAATAAGGCTTTTCAAGCTGTTACATGATAGAGTATGTAATTAAAATAGGGGTGTCACAGGCAAATTGGGTTAGAAGCATGCCTGGGCTCATGTTCTTGCGTGAGCCATCCCTGATTCTATCAGAAGAGAGGAATAAAATATTCGAGCTGCATATGTGTGTGGGTGTGTACACTTAAGAATACATGTCCAGGTTTCACACAGCTATATTCGTGGTTTATTTCTATTCTGACAGTATTCTGTGAAACAAATTCTGTTCATTTTGATTCCTGTTAAGGCTGTGGCTGCTGTGCTGTGTCATTGACTTGGTGCATTAGTATTTTTTGGCCTCAGATGCTTGTATTAGTCACTGGGCTTCCTGCACACTCACTTTTCATTCAGTGATGTCCAACCAACATCAGTGTGATGTGCAGGGAAACTACAGCAGCTGGTATAGCTCCTTAACCCACAGACTGCCTGATGCAGTGTGAGCAAAGCTTGCAGGACTGAACCAGCTGCGGTGGCATCCAGGGTTAGCTCTCAAAGCTGGGTGAGGGTTGGTCTTTTCTCCCAGGCAACCAGCAACAGAACAAGGGGACACAGTCTCAAGTTGTGCCAGAAGTCTAGGCTGGATGTTAGGAGGAAGTTGTTGCCAGAGAGAGTGATTGGCATTGGAATGGGCTGCCCAGGGAGGTGGTGGAGTTGCTGTCCTTGGAGGTGTTGAAGAAAAGCCTGGATGAGGCACTTAGTGCCATGGTCTAGTTGATTGGCTAGGGCTGGGTGCTAGGTTGGACTGGATGATCTTGGAGTTCTCTTCCAGCCTGGTTGATTTTATGATTGTATGTGCCAAGAAGAAATTTGCTCCTTGTGAAGAAAAATGTTTGCTCTTTGTAATGTACCTGCCTGGAGTGCTGTATGTTCAACAGTTTACATCTGTCTCTGTTATATAATGTCACCCTGAAGCGACTCCCTTTTGTTAAACATGCACTGCACTTGTTTTCTTGTGAGAAAAACACGTGTGCAGATCACATCCATCTTACTGCATCGGTGTCCCATTTTCCTAGCTACATACTCATTTAACAAGCAGTTGGGGAAACAAAAAAAAAAGGGCTCCTTCAGGATCTTTTCAAAATAAAAATCTCCCTGGCTGTCCAGATAGAGAGTAGCAAATCAATGTTGCTGCTGTGTGATGCCTGCATGACTCCTAGGAATACAGGAGTCATAACTGTGGAATGGTGTCTTTGGAGATAGAAAGTAATCTGGACATAAAATTAAGGAAACTTAAATACCAATATAAATTATCAATTGCCAAATATTTCTGCCTCTCCCCACTCCCCTTCTCCCCCCCCCCCCCCCCCCCCTTTTTTTTTTTGAGCCTGAGCTTTCAAATGAGTTGGGCTCCAACCTAAGTAATATCTTGTGTTTGGAATGTGATGAATAGTAGGCTCAGTTTAATTGCCTGGGACTTTTTCTGAGAAAGGTCCCTGCTAGCTGATTACTTGTGTAATGCTCTCAAACCTCCCTGTCCTCACATGACAAACTGATCTTTTCGTATTTGCATGCTTAGGAGGCATCAATCTGTTGGCACAGATCACACATACTACTCGCAGATAGCAGCTCTGAGGTGAGCTCTTCCTTTTTTGTTCCTTCTATAAGACTTCAGAGCAGACAGCACCACTGTGATTGGAGACAAGAGAAAGATAAGAAACCGAAACAGAATCAAGGATCAACATTTTAATAATGAGAGAGTATTTTCTTTAAAGCTTTAAATGATTGCTATGGTTACAAGCTCTGTAACCAGGATACTCCAGTTACACAAATAGTAGTTGTGTTAACTTGCATTTTAACCTCAGTTTTCTGCCAGAGAATATATTGAACTGTGTGGGAGTCTTTCAACTGGGCAGCCTTTGCATTTGGTGCAGTCAGGGCTAGGCTGACTGATTGGATTGGTGGTTGTAATGGAGCAGGCTGCAGACCTTGGCATATGGCTGGGGAGGACCTGGGAACTGAATTGTCAGTAGTAAAGTGCCGTGTAAGCTTCAGCTCACTGTGTGTTGGTTGGAGTACAAGTCAAGTGCAGAGTAAGAGGCATTTCCTCTCCAAAGTTTTATGGCAGCTTTCCCTGATGTTTCTGTAAGCAGTCCTCACTTAAAAATTGGCAGTACGTGTGCCTTGTTGGATTTAACTTTTTGTGGCTCTGACTAAGCGTCCCTGTTCCACTTCCTTAACTTTTCCCTCCCACCTGCACTGAGGCTGGCAGGATGCTCGTAGCTGGGGAAGCATGGACACCACTCTTTCCAGACCTGCCAAGCTGGGTCTGCACTGCACCTCAGTGCTTGCAGGTACAAGTTGCAATGCAGAGAGGCTGCAGCCAGTCTGGGAACTGGAACAGTATATGTATGTCTGAGCTGAATTATTTTGCCTCTGTGCTCTGCCTGCCTCATCTGTAACATGCTTGTGACCTCCTTCCAAGGACTACTTTTCTACAAGATTTGTATGGGAAAGAAAGGACGAAAGGAATGATACTTGAGTGCACCTGCTGCTGGATGTCGATGGCACAATGCCTGTTGCCATGGGGAACATCTCCTGAGGGTCCTTGCTAGAAGATCGCTGGTGGCATACTGTTAATGGGGTGATGTGGCTGCTTAGTGCAAGGAAGCATTGTGTCCATGGAGGTGGAGTGGGGGAAGTGGGATTACTCAGCCATCTTTCTGCTCTTCGGGAAGAGCCTAGCAGAAGATGCTTTCAGGAGCTAATGTGGCATCTGTGGTGGGAACAAATAAGAAGTAGCTTGCAGCAAAGCCAGGAAGCCAAGGTGTGAGCTTGGCACTGTAGCTGTCCTCTGGCTCCTGAAGTTCATGGAAGTGTTGCTCTGCCTGCTTTTGGCAGAAGAGGGTTTGTACTTCAGGTAATTGCTGGACATCAGAAATTCAGTACAGGTGTTACTGAGAACAAGTACTGTATGAATTTGTCTAGTTGCATTTGGCAGAGCTCTCCCTAAGAAGGAATTCTAATGAGAACGGTGATATTTGTATTAATGAGGAATCACCCACTAAATCTCTTTCACAAGAAGACAGGAATCTCAAAATCTGGCTCATCAGTAAGGGGTGGAGAGTTGGCTGAAGGCTGAAGACATAAAGGAGGTGATAGGAGAGTTAACATTTCACTTCCCCTCTGGAGAATGTACAGAAGAATGTGTTTGGAGGGAGGAATGTCCTGATGCAACAGAGTGGTGGAAAGGTAGAACTAGCATTTTGGTGAAGACAGGGAGAGCTTCAATCAAAGTTTTTGATGACTACCATAGTCTATTTGCAGTATAAAATTTGGCTTGGGAGAAACTATTGTCAAGTACAAAGGCCTTCTCTCCTTGTCATTACCATTGCTAGAACCTGTAGGAATTAATACCTGTAGCACTGGGCGTAGACCCATGTGAAAACATCTGTGGGCTGCACTCAGCTTTTGCTGAGGATCTGCATGCTGCACTCTGCTCCCCAGGGGTGGCAGCGGAAGTTTGTTTGTTCATGACCTCAGTGTTACTGATGTGCAGGGCACACATGCTCAAAAGCCCTCAGCTCCTCTCAGCTTCCACACTGAGTGAAGCACTAGCACACCAGCCCAGTAGTAGCCACTTTGGGGAAACACACCAGCAGTCTCTTTTTTTTTTTTTTTTTTTTTTTTTTCCATTTGCAACACTGATTTTCTGCTGACTTAAACCCCAAACCAGCCCACAGCTGGGTCACTGAGGTGGCACCCCACATATAGGAGAGGCGGCTGTGATACCCAGCAGAAGCAGTGGAAGGAGGACTCCTTTGGTGGTATCTAGTCACAGTATCACAGTATCATCAGGGTTGGAAGAGACCTCACAGATCATCAAGTCCAACCCTTTACCACAGAGCTCAAGGCTAGACCATGGCACCAAGTGCCACGTCCAATCCTGCCTTGAACAGCTCCAGGGACGGCGACTCCACCACCTCCCCGGGCAGCCCATTCCAGTGTCCAATGACTCTCTCAGGGAAGAACTTTCTCCTCACCTCGAGCCTAAATCTCCCCTGGCACAGCCTGAGGCTGTGTCCTCTTGTTCTGGTGCTGGCCACCTGAGAGAAGAGAGCAACCTCCTCCTGGCCACAACCACCCCTCAGGTAGTTGTAGACAGCAATAAGGTCTCCCCTGAGCCTCCTCTTCTCCAGGCTAACCAATCCCAGCTCCCTCAGCCTCTCCTCGTAGGGCTGTGCTCAAGGCCTCTCCCCAGCCTCGTCGCCCTTCTCTGGACACACTCAAGCATCTCAATGTCCCTCCTAAACTGGGGGGCCCAGAACTGAACACAGGACTCAAGGTGTGGTCTAACCAGTGCAGAGTACAGGGGCAGAATGACCTCCCTGCTCCTGCTGGCTACACCATTCCTGATGCAGTCTTTAAGAGATAGCAAATACTCTGCTGCTGACAGCAGTCATCCATCTGGTCCCACGTTCTGCCTCCAGCTGTGGCAACAGGTAGTGCTGCAATGAAGTAGTGAGAAGGATTTTGGTATGCCTGAGGTGACCTTGCTTGAGCTGCCTGAAAGCTGAGCACCTTGAAGCTGCTCTGGGCTTCCTGCTGCCAGAAGGACTAATCCCACTCTACGCATCAGCACTTTGACGTGCTTGAAAATAATCTTTTTTTTGCTTAGTTGTATTACTTTTCTGTCGGTTTAGTGAGTTAGATCCGTTCATCAGAGAGCCTGACATGTGCTGGAGTATCCTGAAGTCCTGGATACTCCACAATTCCTCTCACTCCGTGGTTTGAAAAGGAGAGGAAAGGTGCAAAACCCCTTTCCTCCCCCGCCTCGCCCTGCAGGCGTCACAGAGCGGGAAGCAAAGGGCCCTTGGGGCACAAGGGCTGCCCCGAGCAGTGCCCGCGCTGGGATCGGGCTGGGGATTGGCCGTGGCCTTCCCGCCTAGGAAGTGCTAACTCGGCTCTTTGTCTAGGAGAGGAATGAACATTGGGGTGCTGCCCGCCTTAGAGCTCTCCCCAGCCTGCATACTTCCTGCAGAGCCCCCCGGCACTGTGAAGGACAAGCTCCTGAGGGACTGGGTGGTCCCTGGTTGGGAGGCTCCCCACCGTAAGCACCTTTTGTGCCAGCTTAATGTGCCTAACGATCTCGATGTCTTTTGAAAGAGAGAGCTGACAAGCATCTGGACTGCCCTTTCTCTCAGCCAGCCTCCATCGCCTGTGAGTAAACTTTCTGCTCAGCCTGATTAAGTGTGTTTATAGCTTAATCTTTTCCATTTCCTGACTTCTAAATAGCCAGATTTATCTATAGCATCCTTTGTAAGGTAATCAAACTGAGTCTGCTAATTAAACCAAATGAATTTCTGTGTATAGTTTTGAGGGCAGGGTTTCAGGAAGACAAAACAATTCTATTGTTATATATATTCCTGACTGGGCCACGTTAATTCCCTGCCTCCACAACATGGAGCCCTAAGCTGGTGAGCAGAGCAGAGCCCCCTGCACTGTGGAGGCAGAGAGCTGTTGCAGCTGCTCACAGTATCATCAGCCCTGACTCAGATCTTGTGTGAAATGAAACCTGAATGTAGTCATATTTTGTTCTGCTTTTGACAAGGACCATCCAGCAAGCTCCAGCAAGCAGAGTAAGTTTAGTCTGGTCATTGCAGGGAGAAGGATCTGGGGGTGCTGGTCGATACCCGCCTGAACATGAGCCAGCAGTGTGCCCAGGTGGCCAAGAGAGCCAGTGGCATCCTGGCCTGCATCAGGAATGGTGTGGCCAGCAGGAGCAGGGAGGTCATTCTGCCCCTGTACTCTGCACTGGTTAGACCACACCTTGAGTCCTGTGTTCAGTTCTGGGCCCCCCAGTTTAGGAGGGACATTGAGATGCTTGAGCGTGTCCAGAGAAGGGCAACGAGGCTGGGGAGAGGCCTTGAGCACAGCCCTACGAGGAGAGGCTGAGGGAGCTGGGATTGGTTAGCCTGGAGAAGAGGAGGCTCAGGGGAGACCTTATTGCTGTCTACAACTACCTGAGGGGAAGTTGTAGCCCTGAGGAGGTTGCTCTCTTCTCTCAGGTGGCCAGCACCAGAACAAGAGGACACAGCCTCAGGCTGCCCCAGGGGAAATTTAGGCTTGAAGTGAGGAGAAAGTTCTTCCCTGAGAGAGTCATTGGACACTGGAATGGGCTGCCCGGGGAGGTGGTGGAGTCGCCGTCCCTGGAGCTGTTCAAGGCAGGATTGGACGTGGCACTTGGTGCCATGGTCTGGCCTTGAGCTCTGTGGTAAAGGGTTGGACTTGATGATCTGTGAGGTCTCTTCCAACCTTGGTGATACTGTGATACTGTGAAAGAGTGAAGAGCTGCAGGAAGTGGGTGAAGTGGTTGAAGAAAAGGTTCTCTGCCTTTCTTTCTGAGGAAAGGATGTGAGCTGGAGCAGGGCAGCACTTGGTGTTTGGATGAGCTGCAAAGTGCAGGCTGTGGCCACTTGTAGTCAATAAAGATTGCTTTTCTGGCACTTCTCCTAAACGTAGCTTCATTGAGTGCAATGCCTTGGCCAAATTCTAACCGAATAAATCTATTCTGCCTCTCTGAGGGCCCCTGAAGTAATGTCTGGGTAAAACGTTCACTTTGTAGGAACAGAGGGCTTGCTAATGGCCTCATAATTCAGCCCCTTGGATGGGATTCTCATTGGACATGAACATTTGGAGCTCAGGTGGCTCCAAAGGAGCTACTCTGATTTACACTGGCAGAGCTGGACAGCAAATAAAGGCTGTGGCAGCTTTGGAAGCAGAGCAGCAATGGATGGATTTAATGTGGAAATTATGGCTACCATGACCACCTTTCCTCACTTCCAAATCTGTACCTGGTGTGTGGGAATAACTATATGAAATAAAAGCAAGATTGAAGGAGGTGCCCACAGCACACACCAGGATTAGTGGGACTGCCAGTATCAGCAGGAGAATGATGATAAGGATGAGCAGCAGGGAAGACATATGTCTCACTGCCACTTGTTGCCTCCAAATGATGACAGAAATGTGGTGGGTTTCTGTCTTGAGTGTGGAGGTACCAGAGGGAAGTGCAGCAGAACTGAGGTCCAATCTGCAATCCCAAAGGCTTTTCACAAGGACATTGCTCCCACACAGAGCCAGTTTTGTACTGGGTACTAGTATGGGAAGAGAGCAAGAGCAGGCCACTCATTTATTTTGAAGAAGAATGAAAGTAGGTTAACACACAGATGTCTGTGATGGTAAACTGCCAATTTGATGCAATGAATGACAAATAGGTGCATGGTTAAGTTTTACACCTCTACTGAAAGCATTCCAGCCTCTCACAGCTCTATATGCTGTGAGATTACACATAAACCACCCCCATAATTTTACTCTAAATGCTCTGTCCAGACTGGGATCAGCTGGATTTTTTCCTACAACTTTTTCTCTCATCTCTTGCAAACATGTGAGGCCAAATCCTGAAACTAAAAGCCCAGAGGGTCACTTTCCTGTGCTTTCAGAGTTGTTTGTGTGTGCTGAGAATAAGGAGGAAACTGCTGGGATAAAATGCAGTTGGTAAATGATATGGCAGAAGAGAAGCAACAAGTATGTGGGTGGAAACTCACACAGTAAGAGGAATTGCAAGTATGTGAGCGCAGTTTTAGATGCAAGAATTAAAAGGGCAGAAAAGGAGGAAGGTGGAATAGCGTGGGAGTGATTTTCCCAGAAGGTTGTGTAATTATTCATAAGGGATGATGCTGTAAGAATCAATCATGACTATGTAGGAAGTTTTCATCTGTAGGATCCTTGTCTCCCTGCTTGCTGAAGTTGGAAGACATGAGGCAACAATTATATAACTAAAGATGGAACTGCAGTGATTATGCAAAGTGGAACCAAGTTAAAATTGCGAGGCCATGTTGATCGTTGTTATTATGTAATTGAATATTCAAAGGTATAAGAACACTTCAACAATTAAAAGAAAAGAAGCTGGCTTTAAGGAAGTCAATTGCTAAAATGGTCACAGAATCAAACAAGACCAAGAAAGGATAAAAAACATTAACAGCTATATAAACTGCATGAATTTTGAAAGTCACTCTAACAACAAACAAAACTTGTAATGGAAACTGTATTTCTACAAGCTAAAGTCAATAGAAATGGAAATAGATAGTTAATGGAAACTATATTTCTGCAAGCTTAAGTCAATAGAAACTAAAAAAGTAAATCATGTGAGTTTAATGTTGTATCTTAGGATAAGGATTTCACATAGGTTAACATTTTCACATGCACATAACTAACTTGGTTTTCAGAGATGGCCATTTGCTTAGGGCTTTGAATCCCAACATTTGTTAGGATTCATGTTGCCTAATTTAGAGACATGTAATAGCAGGCATTTTAAATTTAAGCTAGTCATCCCAGATTGGCTCTAGAATCAATGATGAGAAATGGCATCTTCAGAGAAAAAGTAATTTCTTCTGTCTTGGATGCCTGTCTTACCATGAGATGACTTGTCCTCAAAATCACAGAATCACAGAATTGTAGAATCATAGAATGTGCTGAGTTGGAAGGGACCTCCAGAGGTCATTAAGTCCAATCCCCCTACCAAAGCAGGATCACCTAGGGCAGGGCTCACAGGAATACATCCAGGCAGGTCTTGAAAGTCTTCAGAGGAATGAAAATGTCTGTCTTCTCCACTGCTTAATAAAAGGGCCTTAAGGTTACTAAGACTTGAATGATGTACTTTTGGGTGATTAAAGACATGAAATAAATTCTGTCAGACTTGGTATCTGACAGGAGGCATCCACTTTTGAAAACTGTAGCCATAATAGCTACTTGTTAGGCCATATCAAAGCAAACTTGCAAATTGAAGATTCAGACTCCACTTTCAAAGGGTAGTGTGCTGGAAGGACTCTGTGATCAGAGTGTCCCACAGTCTCACAAAGAGAGCATCTTTCCTCTTGGTTCACCTGTATTTCAACTCCAGCTTCAATGAGTTGCTTTGTCTTCAGGGGCTTCTTGGGATTTGTGTAGAATCATGGGTTTATTTGATTGCAGTATTTCCCTCTCCAGCCCTGGGACATCCTGTTTAATTGCCCTTTTCAAACTCTTAAGCTATCCAGCTCAAACTTCAAAAGGTCTAGACTGAATTCAGTGGAAGGGGAGGAGAAACAATAAGTCTTCCACAAAGCCTTTTGACTCTCCTTGAGTCCATTCAACTGCCTGGGTAGGTACTCTATCATTCTTCCTTCTTCATTTTTGTTCTTGGTGCCAGACTCAACCAGTTTCTGGCAAGGTGGCTACATTATGAAACAATGATGTGTTGGCAGGCAGATGTAAAGAGTCAGTCAGACGAGAGAAAGAACGAGAATGTAGCCAGTCCCTAAAGATATCTGTGAGAGGAATTCCTGCTATCCTAGTACCTATTCCCTTTTGGGCTCTTTACCTGTGCTCCACTGCTATGAGCAGAGCGACAGACCAATGTGCTCAGCCTTCTGGAAGCATCAGCACGTGTCGCAAGCTGTGGTAAGAGGTTTGTGTGGCTGTGACCGGCCGAGATGGACCTATCTAGAAGTATGATTTATAGGGGGATTTTCTGAATACATTTTGGTATCTTCTACTGCTCCACTCTGCTTTCTGCTCCTGGCCTGGAAGCTGGAATATGCAACCATATTTTGGCCTCATTTGTGAGCTGGAAACAGCTTGGAGTCCCTCAGCTTGGCTCATGATTTCAAATTGGATGACAAAACATCAAGTTTTTGTTGGATGGAGAAAGAGAGTTGTGACCCCTACCTTGGGAACTGCCATCAGTTTGGAAATTGCTGTTGTTTTCAGTAATTTAATAAGGGAAAAAATTATTATCCCCTCCACTGTAGTTCTGTTGAAACCAAAACTTGTTTTAGAACACTTAAGCAGAAAAGACTAATTCAAGTTAAGGCTAAGAGCTTGTGGGTGCTCAGGCTACAGTGCTGAGTGGTAGTTCACTTGTACAAAAACTTCACCTTTTGTTACTGCACCTGTCCAGAGAGACATGGCTGAGCACATTGATGGTCTCACTACTTTGTAAGTAGAGATGCCTTTCACCTCATTTTATTATTACAATCACCACGTGTCCAAGCAGACCATCTTGTATGCAGCATCATACCAAATAGACACAATTAATTCTGAATCTTTAAACAGAGGTATGTGAATTCTGATTATTTTTTCCTTTTAACATTGAAAGTCCAACACTTTAGCATTATTTTGCTGGATGAGGTGACTCATTATGCCTGGGGAAAAGAAAAAAAAACTCTCTAATTTCGTTTTCTTGTTCTGTCATTAAGAAAATACCATGCTTCAAGCAGATGAAGGACAGCAAAGTTTGCAAATCCATTATTAGTGGACAGTGGTAGCAAGGGGAAGTGCATCACAATTGCCTCGAGATGTGTCAGTGTGTTTTAGCACCCATCTGTTGTTTCTTTTAAAAACAAAGAAAAAGGTATCTATCTAGGTGTTCAAGAAAAGCCTGGATGAGGCACTTAGTGCCATGGTCTAGTTGATTGGACAGGGCTGGGTGCTAGGTTGGACTGGATGATCTTGGAGGTCTCTTTCAACCTGGTTGATTCTGTGATTCTATTTAGAGCTGTGGTTCATAGAGGACAAGCCTGGACACACCAGTGTCTTCAATCCACTGCTTCCATATCTGTGTCCCCTTTTTGCTCTGTGGGCTGACCTTGTACAGACTGCTCTGCTGGGTTATCCACATGTTCTGCAACTTCTGGTGGGTTTTTTGTGGGTACTGGCACATTCCCAAGCAAAGTGCACATGTTTTGTGCAGGTATTGGCACGTTTTCAGGGGTTGCTGGCATGGTTTCAATTGGTTTTGGCACTGGCATGTTCTTGGGAGGTACTGACACACTTTCTCTGTGTGTTGGCACCTTTTCCGGCTGCTCGAGCATGCTTTGGGTGGGCTTTGGCACGTTCTCAGTGGGTGTTGTCATATTTTCAGTGGGAGTTGGCATGGTCCCAGTGGGTCCTGGCATGTGTTCAGTGAGTGCTGCTGTGCTCGTGCTGGGCTGCTCACAGTGATTCCTGGCCTCTGGCTGTGGGGTGAGAGGAGAGGGGAGATCTGATGCCAGGACAGCATTACATGTTTGACCATCACAGGTCTCTGGATTACTGCTATTGCTTGGGAGGGATGACTCTGCCTTGTGGGACACTCTGAAAGCTTCAGCCAGCTCCTTCAGCATGGCCTCATCATTAGTGCGCAGCTCAATGCTTTCCTGCTCCAAAGAGGAAGGGCTTGTATCAGCATCTTCTTCTTCTAACATGCCATTTCCATTCACCTCTTCAGGGAACTGGGCTTGCTTTATTTTCTGGTACAGTTCATTCCTCTCTTCCTGCAGAGCTCGGCAAAGGTTCTCTAGCCTCTGGATTTTCAGCACAAAGCACTCATATTCCTTGGTCCTCATGGCTTTCTGTGGCAAAAGATATCAGACAAAGGTGGAGACTGAGGTATGATGCATGCAACTCGTTAGTGGAACTGTCAGTCAGGAAACAATTTGACATCACAGGCTTCTACCAGGTAGCTGGCTTTAACCAACTGCTGTATAATAACTATGGTCTTTTGTACTGAAGCTCCAAGAGGAACTTCACCTCTGTTACAGCATATTAGCATTATCCATACAGATTCAAACCAATTTCACTCAAAAATATTTGCAGCAATACCTGCTAATGATCTGTAGAGATGGAAAAACATAGTGAATGTCCATGTAGATAAACATCCAAAAGCCTACCTCGACTTCTGGTGGGCATGGGTGTGAATCTGGGGTGACAACAAGCTGTATTATACCTTTTGAATGTTTTGATTCTGGGTTGTGTGAGAGCAGCCTGAACTGTTACATTTTCTTGCTTCTACACCCAGTGATACTGCAGCTTGTAGAAAGAGCAATAGCACAGAGCTGCAAAGCTAACCAGAAAGATTTGGTCCAAGGTTAGTGTAAGTTTGGGGTGAAACTTCATGCAGCCTCCTATGTTATTTGAATGAGTCCCAACATGCTTATGAATTTCCTCTGCAATGCCCCTGTGACCGAGTGTTTACAACTATGGTAAGCTACAGTACTCACTTTTGGCTCTTAAGAGTTTGCCTACAGAGGCAGTTAACAGAAGATGTGAATTTGAAGCTCATTAGCTAGAGCACATTAATTGCCTGGGTGGATGGAAAGAAAGTAGTGCGAACCAAATTTGCTTCTGTGTGACAGCATTAACAATCACACATTGTTAGAGCACTTAAAACTCAGCTACATAATTCGGTTCCTTATGGACGATGTCTCTGCACAATCTCAAAGCCCCAGCAGTTGAGATTTATTTTTTTTAATTCTTTTTAAAAGGCATCTAATTATCAAGGTAGCTTGGAAAACAAACAAACAAAAGAACATTGAATTCCGGTGGTTTCAGGTTCATCTCACCTCGTAGTTAAAGCTTTATGTGGGGAAATGGGTGCATCCTGAGAAGAAAAACACAGCTCACCTCTTCAATCATGTCCAGTAATGCTCTGTTACAGTTCTCAAACCTGGATTTCCAGGTAGCAGTATCCTTCTCCAATTTCTTCATTTTCTTTGTCATCTATATAAGTAGGAGGAAAAGCTGAATCAGAACAGAAATTCCATACTGCAGATGAAATTAGGGCAGCCCTTTTATTTAGGTCATTGTGCTCATAACTCTTCTACCAGTATCCGTAGTGGTCATGCTAAGCAATGACTTAAATGTTTTAAGGGATGGATTTAGTTTTGTGTAGCTGCCATATAAGTTTCTGCCTCCAGTCTGTGGTCATAAAGTAGGACCAGCTGATTATGTGGTTAAAAGTGCAGCCAGCTACCAGAGCACAAAAAATCACAAACCCAAAAGGCAAAAAAAGGGCAGCATTACTCTGTTCAACTCTACCAGACCACAGTGTTAGATTGCTGTCAAGTCAAAGGAGGGCTTTTATCTTCTGAGACAGCGATGTCAAGGAAGTTGCCTCTGGATTAGTCACCTCTATACTACTTCCAAAACACACTACTAGCCCAACATCATCATTTTTCCCTTTGGGTTTTTGCAGACTGAGTTGTCTGTGGAGCTCATCAGAGGTTTCCTGAATCAGAGTTTTGAGCCTGGGTGGCAGAGCACAACATTAAGAAAGTAGATACAACAGCTGAATGTATTTAGGTTTCGTTGCAGAAATAAGTACCCCAGCTGCAAGGAAACAATCACTTGGGCTCAGTGGTGGGAAGGTGTTGGTGAGTTTCATCTCTGCCTACACACTCCAGTGGAAAGGCCACGCAGCCTGTGTCAACCTTTCTGTGTCATTTCCAGGCACCCAGACGGCTGTGGGCACTGCTGAACCCACGGGCTGACAAATGCAGCTCCAGACTACCCCTTTGCTGTCTCTGTAGGGTCTGCCTTGGTTTTAGGTGAACTGTTTATTCTTCCAGTCATTTTTGGTTTTAGCTTAAAGGGAAAATGAAATGTTTGGCTTGCAGTGCTGAAGTCTATGCTGGTATCAGCCCTGCCTGAGTATGCCCCAGATCTTATTTGGATGCTAGTGAGATTGTTCTCCAAAATGTGCAAAAATGGTCCCATCCCCATAAAATGATTGCAGTGAGACGGCTCAAAATCTAAGTCTGAAATACAGAGTCCAGGTGTGAGCTGCTACTCACTTTCTCCATCTCCTGTTTGAATGTGGCAAACACTTCGTTGCTTTTGGTTAAAGTTTTCTGAAATTCTTCAAACCTTTCAGAGTAGAGAGTGATCTGCATTAAGAGAGAAAAAAACCACAGTCATTTCAGAGGCTCCAGGCCAGTGTACTTTCACTTGGGTAGAAGATAATAAGTATTGTGTTTGGACGTGGAAATTAGCTCCTGTTTGGAGACCATGAAGCACCAACATCAGGGAACTGAAACTCTCCATCTTTTTAAGGCTGCAAACTGTTGTGATTCCTCTCTCTTGCAGAAGGGCAACTGAGTAAAACTAGGAAGACCCAGGCATGTGATTTTAAAAAGCTCTCTGAATTATGGATCCCTTATTCTCCTGAATGTTGCAGCTATGCTGTCTCTACACAGGGGGCTCAGGAGTAAAAGAATTCCCTAGAAGTGGAGAATCCTGAAAACATTTACCTTGGTAACTGTGTGGGGACTTGAAGAGGATACGATTAAGGTCTGCAAAGATTTCCAGGCTCTGCCTTTCCTTACAAGACCTGTATACTTTTCTGTGCACAACTGTGTCTGACATCTACATCATCCTAAGATGACCCACAGAGTGGAAAATAATAGGATCCCTGGGCCATCTTCATGGGCAGGGAGTAACCTGAGCTGGTCTGACTACTAATGGACCAGACAGTGAGATTAACTCAAGGTGAGGGCCCGTGTGGTTCAAAGATATGCTTGAGTAGTAAGCCCTACTCCAGGCTAAACACCCCCATATAGTTATGTTGTGATTCATGTTGATTCTGGCTAGTTATGATGCCTCTTCTCCTGGCCATAACTGGCAGTGTTCTGTGGATGTGCCTGAGCTACATTTAAGATAGGTAGTTAGAGACACAATATCTGAGAGTATGGTATTGGCTGCAGCCCCTCCATGCCAAGTTGAGTAAAGGCATGGGAGCTTCAAGATCATCCAGGCCAACCCAGCCCTAGCCAATCAACTAGACCATGGCACTAAGTGTCTCATCCAGTCTTTTCTTCAACACCTCCAGGGATGGCAACTCCACCACCTCCCTGGGCAGCCCATTCCAATGCCAATCACTCTCTCTGGGAAGAACTTCCTCCTAACATCCAGCCTATACCTCCCCCAGCACAACTTGAGAATAGCTTCTGCAGTTTAGATTTGAATCATGAATGCTTTCATAGTGGCTGGGAATGGGTTCTGAGAGCTGTCTCTCACTAGGAACATGCACTTATGCTCTCCAGTTAGAGATATGAGGACTGCTGCCCACTGAAGACAAAGCTGGGAGAGAGCTGCTCCCAGGAAGGAACTTCTAAGTGCAAGGCTTTGGGAAGCTGGGGGCACCTCATCATCACCATGCCATGACAGTGCTACAGTCAGGACATCTCTTCAGCCCTTATGTTCTTCTCAGTTGTCGCAGCCCAGTGCCTGCACTACACTGACTACCAAAAATTAAAGGTTCTGGCTAAGTTTTATCTTCTCTCTTTCTTTCAAAGCACAAAGCTAAAATCTCCACCTAAGCAACATTCCTGGGAAGGGTGTGCAGTGCCTAGGGAGGGGGTGCAGCACCTGGAATGCACAACCTAATTTTTCACGTAGTACCTCAGCTGGTGCCAGATCCCTGTCACCATTTGGAGGGCTGGGTTTGGCTCTCTCAGGCATGCTGTGCTGCCCAGAGACATGCTGTCATGAAGCTGATGTGCCCTGATTCCTTCCATCTGAAGAAAGCAGTGGGTGTTTGTCATCTCCTCACTATTAGCAGGCAGTGAGAGCTACCAGCAACAGAACAAGGGGACACAGTCTCGAGTTGTGCCAGGGGAAGTATAGGCTGGAGGTTAGGAGGAAGTTGTTGCCAGAGAGAGTGATTGGCATTGGAATGGGCTGCCCAGGGAGGTGCTGGAGTCGCCATCCCTGGAGGTGTTGAAGAAAAGCCTGGATGAGGCATTTAGTGCCATGGTCTAGTTCACTGGACAGGGCTGGGTGGTAAATTGGACTGGCTAATCTTGGATGTCTCTTCCAACCTGGCTGATTCTATGATTACAGCTTTGTACTATCTTATTGACCAGTGTCTTCTCATAATTACTGAGGCTGTTCCCCTCAGTATCTACTTGTTCTGTACTGTTTGCATCCAGGAATGTTTTATGCTTTTTCTGCTCTGTGCTTGCACAACACCTTCCACAATGGCATCTAGTCCATGAGAGAGGCCCTTTGGTGCTACCCTAATGCAAATGATTAGGATGTTGATAATAATGTTCTTGTTCCCAGTAATTCCAAATTGAGACTGCTATGTAAGTGACAGAGCTCTCACACTTGGGCAGAACCCCTAACTGCATGTTTCATTTCAGGAGGTGAATCACATCTTTATTTTGTTAATCAGTGCCTTTGCAGACTTGTTTGACTGGATTGGTCTAAAAACAGTTTTACAGTTTCAAATGTATGCTTAGTGCATTCTAGCTTTTATCAATACCTTCAGTTTCATTAAACTGGCTACAGAGTTCTGCCAGCATACAAAACTCTCTCTAGTTAAACATAAAAATTTAATTAAAACCACTCTGAGAAAATTTGGAGCAGGTTTGCAGTTGGAAGAGAGTCAGCTGGAGGCCTTTGAGGTTTGATTGCAGAACCTGTGAAACTGGGGTCAACAGCAGTTTATGTGATAACCTTCACTGTGTTACCAGCTTAACTTAGCCTTTGGAAAACATGTAAAGGACCAGTACCCCTCTTAACATGTTTCCAGGTTATCAGTTTAATGTTAACCTTTCTTGGCTACTCAACAGGTAAGAATTAGACAACCAGCATGAGCATAGAATCACAGAATCAGAGAATCACCCAGGTTGGAAGGGACCTCATCTAGTCCAACACCTCTGTAGTCAGAGCAAACTCTGCAGGCAGAGCTGGAGCAACTTACCAGTATGATTAACTGTGAGCAAGGGCTAGGAGGGGGGTTTCTGATAGGTGAGGAGGTGGGCAGCTGCAGAGGGGCATAAGGACTGACATCACTACCCTACCCCACTCTCCCCAAAGCTCTGCTGAGGGGAATCATTCTCACACACAGATCAGTCATAAAATCATAGAATCATAGAATGATAGAATATCAGGGGCTGGAAGGGAACTGGTGAGATCATCTGGTCCAACTCCCATGCCAGAGCAGGATCACCTAGAGCAGATCACACTGAAATGCATCCAGACAGTTCTTGAACATCACCAGAGAGGGAGACTCCACAACCTCCCTGGGCAGCCTGCTCCAGTGCTCTGTCACTCTCACAGTGAAAAAAAATTCCTCCTCATGTTCACATGGTACCTCCCATGCCTGAACTTCCACCCACTGCCCCTTGTCCTGATTTATCAAAGATTAATCTACATGACTGTTTCTATAAGTCTGAGAAAGTCTACTGATGCAGTCTCTTTTTGATGTGAAAGTCCAGAGTGTTGTTCATATTCAAGGTCAAATACAGCACTGCTCTAGAAGTGCAGTTTCTTGGCTTTAGTGCCTTTCACTCCAGCCTGACTCTTAGGGTAAATTTTACCTGACGTTTTTATTTTACTGAATGCTTCACTGAAATCCTAGAGGTCCCTTTGTATAAGCTCTTAGCAGGCAGAGCTTTTGCTACAATTAATGAAAATGTTGCCTTCACACTCCACACCAGAAAAGCACATCAGTTTGCAAAACATATTTAATGATAAGTATGCACTCCAGTACCTTGCTGGATTAGGAAGGTGCCTGAATGTAGTCATGGTGAATAATCAAGCCAAGGTGCTCATACTGTTGTGTGGTTAAGTACTGTAAACACTCGTAACACCATAAAATGGGTTGGAAGGGACCTTTAAAGATCATTTAGTCCAACTCACTTATCTTAGGCAAGGACACCTTTCACTACATCAGGTCCCTCAAAGCTCTGTCTATCCTGACCTTGAATACTTGCAGGGATAGGGCATCCACAATTTCCCTGGAGAACCTGTTCCTTACATGTAGTATAAATCTACCCTCTTTTAGTTTAAAACCAGTAGCCCTTCTCTTACTACTATGGGCCTGACTCCATCTTTATTATAAGTCCCCTTTAAAATATAGAAAGGCTGCAACAAGACCTCCCCAGAGCCTTCTCTCCTCCAGACTAAACTCTTGCACCACAGTAGGGTTTGTAGCATGGACATTACCTTATGGTTGGGTTGAAAACAGCCTGTTTTCTTTGCAACGGTCTATGAGATGCAGAATGGGGTTGGAAGGAATACATAGGAAGTGGTTTGGATACTTTACCTGGAACATGCCACATGGGTTAAAAGCTGGGAAACAAAGGCACACCATGCAATCACCTCTCCTACTTCACCTGTGCCTGCAGGACTGTCTCTTGCTCCTTTAGCATTTTGGCCTGGAGCTTCCATTCAGCAGCTTGGTTCAGGAGCTGTGTTTTGGGCAACAGAGAGAAAATTGTTAGGTCTCTAGCTTATCAGTTGGAAATTCTTGTCCTCTAGCTACCTGTGCTTATGCCAGTGCTACCTTGATAAGGAGTGATGTGGCTTTCAGATTTATGTAGTTAGAGGAATTAGGCAAGACAGAGTATTTAGTGCTACCCAAACACGTGGTACAGAGCATTTAGTTTCCAAAGGCATATTTGAAAATTGAAAATACAATATAAATAGAAGTACTGTGCAAGAGCCTACTCTTACATTGGAAGTTAAAGGTGAATAGAACCACAGAGAAGACAAAGAAATGTTGATTCTTTTGTCTGTTAATTAAATCCTTCTTCTTTCCTACTCACCCACATAGCTTCTACAGCTAGTGAAAATCCAAGAATTCATAAACTCCTCTTTAATGGAAGCAAGCTGCAGAGAGGCTTGCTTAGACTAGCATGCAGACTGAGGTCATCTGCAAACACCAAGCTGGGAATCATAGAATCAGCCAGGTTAAAAGATACCTCCAAGATCATCCAGTCCAACCTAGCACCCAGCCCTAGCCACTCAACTAGACCATGGCACTAAGTCTCCCATCCAGTCTTTTCTTGAACACCTCCAGGGACGGTGCCTCCACCACCTCCCTGGGCAGCCCATTCCAATGCCAATCACTCTCTCTGGCAACAACTTCCTCCTAACCTCCAGCCTATACTTCCCCTGGCACAACTTGAGACTGTGTCCCCTTGTTCTGTTGCTGGTTGCCTGGGGGAAGAGACCAACCCTCCACCTGGCTACAACCTCTCTTCAGGTAGGGGAGGTAGACAGCAATTAGATCACCTCTGAGCCTCCTCTTCTCCAGGCTAAACAACCCCAGCTCCCTCAGCCTCTCCTCATAGGGAGAAATGAATCAGGAAACCTGACACATTTATTAATAGGCTATGAGGTTGTAACAAGGAGGCTTAAATACAAAGAAATGAATAAATATTGCATGTGGTGTTTACAAAACATCACTTCAGTCAAGTGTGGTGATGTTATGCTGTATTACTGGAGCTGTAACAGCTGCTCGAGACCCAGACAGTCACATCATGCTCAGGACTGAAAAAAACCCCACCAAACAGTCCCCAGAACATGCATTCTTATTTAATGACATGGATTTAGGGACTGGGTTAATAAAAATCAAGCTTCTCTTTTTTTTTCTGCCAGAAATGGCAAATTCCAATTATGTAGAAAACTGCTCAATACCTCCTAATCATATACTAGAAAGCTACAAAGGCTTTAAATTGCAATTAACTGCACATCACTAAACATCTCTGATCACAGTATCACAGTATCACCAAGGTTGGAAGAGACCTCACAGATCATCAAGTCCAACCCTTTACCACAGAGCTCAAGGCTAGACTATGGCACCAAGTGCCACATCCAACCTTGCCTTGAACTGCCCCAGGGACGACGACTCCACCACCTCCCCGGGCAGCCCATTCCAGTGTCCAGTGACTCTCTCAGTGAAGAACTTTCTCCTCACCTCGAGCCTAAATTTCCCCTAGCGCAGCCTGAGGCTGTGTCCTCTTGTTCTGGAGCTGGCCACCTGAGAGAAGAGAGCAACCTCCTCCTGGCCACAACCACCCTTCAGGTAGTTGTAGACAGCAATAAGGTCACCCCTGAGCCTCCTCTTCTCCAGGCTAAACAACCCCAGCTCCCTAAGCCTCTCCTCGTAGGGCTGTGCTCGAGGCCTCTCACCAGCCTCGTCGCCCTTCTCTGGACACGCTCAAGATCTCAGTGTCCTTCCTAAACTGGGGGGCCTGATGTAGGGAGGAAGTCCAACTAACACTGAGCAGTTATGGAAAGATAATAAAATTGCATCCTTAAGTAAAGTTGACTCTTTGGAAAAGCCACACAGTGCTCCTTACACAGACAATCAGAATCCTTAGCTGCACATTGTGCAAGCAATGAGGTGAGCTGCCTGTTGAGATGTGACACAGAGACTGCAGGAGGGGACAGCTTGTTTTGTGTAGAGGTAAAGATTTCTACATGGAAGAACTGCATAGGAAGACATCAAAGTGAGCCTTCAAGGGGTAATCACATGACGATGAGAGCCTGTTGTACTCCTCGAGGAGTCTCAGCTGCTGCCACCACTGGGAAGAGGGAAAAGGTGCCAGTGTTGAACTCTGATCTTTTGGGATGGATGTGAAAATCCCAAGCATCATGAGAAAATCTATTTTGGTCTGATGGAGCTCCAAAATGTGGGAGACCAGGGAGAGGTGACCTCCTCTCATCCTGGCCATGCCTGCAGGGATGTTTTTCCACGTCTGCCTGCTAGAGCTGTTCTCTCTACCATGCGAGCAGGTTGCTAAATGCACCCAGATTCTTACTGTCTGGAAGAGGAACTGGCAGACCGATGTTGGGAGGGTAAGCTCTACGAAAGAGAAGAGGAGGGTCTGTTACAGCATGCAGCTCCTCAGACCTCCTCAAATGGCAAAAGCAGATCCACTGAAGGACATCTTGGGAGGCTCAGAGCTTGGGCAATCACTGGCCTTCAGCTATCTCACTTCAATCTCATGTTGTTCTCCACTCTGTTTAAATGTGCATATGTGGGAAGATGGTGTATCAAATATCAGCTACCAAATATATTATCAAAGTAGCATACAGAGCTCATCTTGGCCTAAAGTTAGATAGAAGACAGATTAGAAGGATATGTACATATTCCTTTTCCTTCTGATGTCGCTCCTCGGCTTCCTTCATCAATTCCTGAGACTGCTCCAACTTGGCATCCACCAGTTTCTGTTGAAGTTCTCTGTGCTTAAATATTTTATCAAGGTGCTGTAAGAAAAAAAAACAAGAAAAAGCTCTGCTGAATGTGGAGGCTTCATTATGTACACAGCCTTTCATGCTCATGCATGTACAGCTACCTACTGGAACCCTCATGAGACAAAAATACTGCAGGACAGGAAGACTCACAACCTATTGCAACTACTACTGGATGCAACAATCAGCATGGCTTCACCAAGGCCAAATCCTGCCCAGCAAATCTGGTGGCCTCCTATGAACAGGTCACAACATTAACAGTTGAGAGGTGAGCAACTGATGTCATTTACCTGGACCTGAGCAAGACCTCTGATGCTGTCCTACACCACTTTGTGGTCTCCAAGCTGATGACACATGGGTTTGATGGGTGGACCATGAGATGGATAAAGGACTGGCTCGATGGCCAAACTCAAAGAGTGACTGTCAATGGGTCTGTGTCCAAGTGGAGGCCAGTGACAAGCAGAGTTCCTCAGGGATCAGTCCTGGGACCAGTCTTGTTCAACATCTTTATCTGTGCCACAGACAGAGGCACTGAGTGCACCCTCAGCAAGTTTGCTGATGACACCAAGCTGTGTGGTGCAGCAGACAGGCTGGAGGGAAGGGATCCATCCAGAGGGACCTGGACAGGCTGGAAAAGTGGGTACAAGCTAACCTCATGAGGTTCAACAAGACCAAGTACAAGGTCCTGCATCTGGGTTGAGGCAATGCCAAGCACAAAACCAGGCTGGGCAGTGACTGGCTGGAGAGCAGCCCAGAGGAGAGGGACTTGGGGGTGCTTGTGGGTGAGAAACTCAACATGAGCCAGCAGTGTGCACTTGGCAGCCCAGAAAGCAAACCAGAGCCTGGTCTGCATCAGGAGAAGGCAAATTTATATACATTTAAACATCAATAACAACACAATACCCTCTTGTATAATATTTTAGCTCTCTCCCCACTTTTGGAGACAAAGAAGTCCTGAAAGACTATTCACCACCAGCACACTGCCTCTACCTTCCTACCATTACCTTTTGTAAAGCCAAAAGAAAAGAGAATCAGACGGCAAATACAAGGTCAGGAGAAGAGATAGAAACAGCCAGAAGCCAAGCAGAAGGTAGCCAGAGAGAGAAAGCAACTTTGTACAGCAAAACATAAGATATCCAGCAGGTCAATGGAATTAGATAAACATATCTCGTTATTATTCTGTGACCAATCTGAAATTGTTTATCCTTTAGACTGGAATTCTGTGAAAAAAACCCTTATTCATTTATAATTAAGGCACTAGGTTAAGGCACTAGTCCTAAGCTCTAAGAAGAGCCTTAGCATCTTTGCCAGTTTGATGATCTACATGTGGAGTGATCAATATAATCCAACAGAACTAAAGGTCAAATAATTGCTCATCAATAATATGTATGCAAGGGGTGTGGGGTTTTTGAGCTACTAAGTGGCCAGTTGATTTGAGCCACTCTGTGCATAAATGCATAGACACATTGCACCTCCAGTACTTGACAGCAAGCGTACAGCTCATGCTGTCCTCTCTGTACATGGAAGCCCTGCACGTCTCTGGTGTTCTGGCTGCACATGCACAGCATGAGCTTGGAGGGCCTGGGCCTGGTACCTGAGTGGGGATGCAGAGAAGATCAGATCAGATGAACCAAAGACCTCCTCTGGTGTGTAAAATGTCTGGATCTATGGTGACCTTCAGGAGGTAAATGTTGCTGATAGATCTCTTTGCTCTTGCTTCATTTAGATAAAATTCACTGGAGCAAATATTCTGAGTGCATTCCCTTGATCTACATTTTCTTCTCATTGAAACCACAAGATGGGAATGAACATTTCCCTCATTCATCAGAAGGCCTCATGAAAGATGTAACTGATTTGGAAGTCGAATCATAGAATCATAGAGTTAACCAGGTTGGAAGAGAACTCCAAGATCGTCCAGTCCAACCTAGCACCCAGCCCTAGCCAGTCAACTAGACCATGGCACTAAGTGCTTCATCCAGGCTTTTCTTGAACACCCGCAGGGATGGTGACTCCACCACCTCCCTGGGCAGCCCATTCCAATGCCAATCACTCTTTCTGGGAAGAACTTCTTCCTAACATCCAGCCTGTACTTCCCCTGGCACAACCTGAGACTGTGTCCCCTTGTTCTGTTGCTCGTTGCCTGGGAGAAGAGACCAACCCCCACCTGGCTACAGCCTCCCTTCAGGCAGTTGTAGACAGCAATGAGGTCACCCCTGAGCCTCTTTTTCAGGCTAAATAACCCCAGCTCCCTCAGCCTCTCCTCATAGGGTTTGTGTCCCAGGCCCCTCACCAGCTTTGTTGCCCTTCTCTGGACACATTCCAGCACCTCAACATCTCTCTTGAATTGAGGGGCCCAGAAGTGCATGTCTTGTGTCAGGCGTTCCAGATTGGAAGGACAGATTACTTATGTTTTATGCAGTATGATAATGTCTGGCTGCACTGAGGCTCACACTAAATGTATTTAGATACAATAAAAAGGCTTGTGATATTTGTTAGCATTTGCCATAAAATAAAACAAAAGAAGATAAAATAAAATGGTAGTTTGGTATTTTACTGGAAGGGCCTATCCAAATTTTCTGACCAACTGTAATGTTTACAGAAGGACTAATTTCCCATCTGTCTATTATCTAGAGCTTATGTTGAGTATTGTGCCTAGAATCTGTTCTAAAAGACAGGGCCTCCTTCATCCTTCAGCAGAGTATTCTGCTTCTGGGGAAGGGTCAAAGCATTTACATTAGAGCCCTTCTCAGCAACCTGTGTACTTGGCATCACCAGCAGAGCAAGTTGTCCAAAAAGATGAGACTTGGTTGGTGCTTAGTAGTGACTTGACAAAAATTAGGACTGAGGTGCTGGGGGAGGACCTCATGGATTTGTTGGGGTACTGTAAGGGGCCTGGGGCACAGCTTGGCTGGCAGCTCAGACACCTTGCTGCTTGGATGCTTTAGTCCCTCTTCCCACAGCAGCAAGGCTGCGTGTATGCCACAGCAGGGTGCTGGCCCATACAGCTCCTTGCCTGTGGAGTTTTCCATGCAGACTCTGGCACAGTAAGTCCTGTTCAGAGAACTAAGTGTGGTAGGGGCTACCTTCACTACCTTCACTACCTCCACGAGACACTGAAATGATAGCCAGCAGGGAGGGCAGGCTGGCAATGCTTTCTGCTTCCTCTCAGGGAAGCTGAGTTTGCTGCCTGTCGCCATGGGCAGCCAGAGTGTTGCTCTCACCTCTTCTCGCAGTTCATACTGGTCAATGATGCTTTTCAACTTCTCTGCCAGCTCTGTATTCTCCTGGCAAAGCTTCATGTTCCTCTCACTTTGCTGTTCGATCTGAGTCTGGATCTCGCTCAGTGTGCCCTGGAAATGATTAGTTATTTCTTTCCTCTTCTCATCTTCCTCTCGTGCCCGCTGAATTGTTTCCTCCTGTTGTTAAATGGGAGAGAACACAGGCACTTAAGTAAGATGCATAATAAGAAGTTCCAGAAAGATACTGTTTCAGAGTAGCATAAGGCTTTCCTTTGAAGGATTATACATGTTTGCCTTCCTCTTTGGAGATTTTCTTGCTTTCATCTGCTTGAGCATTAGACATGATTCTAAATTTACAGAGCAAATTACACAGCAGCCTTGAAAACATTGGGAAACTAAAAAATTTGCATTTATAAAGATGGATATAGAGCAGGGTTTCAGATCAAAGCAAGCCTGGAAAAAACGACATACATGCATGTCTTGATTCATGATACTGCAGCACTGCTTTTGCTTTGGAAGAAGATAGTCAGTGGAAGTAGTAAAAAGCTCTTCTAGTGAAATTCTCTTTGATTGAATTAAAAATAATTCACCCTTTAAAACATCTCCTTTTAACTAGGAAGCCTCGTGTGGAATTTATGGGTTTGGGGATTTTAATTTTTAAGAGAAATCCATCACTTTCTATTAAACCCTTCCCAATTCCTCATTTCTCCTTCCCTAACTTTCTTAACTGACGCCAACATTTGAGCTCATTTATTAGGTAGTGGCATTGAGGGAACCTTAGGGGCTGTTTCTTACAGAATCAAAGCAAAGAATCCAAATTTTGCCTGGAGAAAGATTAATGGATTTAAGTTTTTTCTTTGTTTGATCAGTTTTTGTTGTTGTTGTTGTTTTTTAACCTTTTCTTTTAAACAAGTATTGAAATTCTGCTTTGGATTTCTCATGCAGAAAGAACCTGGAGTCATTGCTTTGGATCCAGAAATTTGGCCTCTTTTTATTCCCTGCTTCTTTTGCTTTCAGGGCAGTTTGCCATTCTGGGGCATGTAATTCTGATGTATAGTGGCTAGGACCATATCTGCTGCAGTTACAAGTCATGCCAGAACTATGTTAAGAACTCACTCCATGGCATACAAACGACATAGTCTAATAGCTGAAACCTTTTCCAGCTAGCATATTCATTTGCATAAAACCCTCTGATACTGCATATGGATATTTGCTATAAATATACTTGAATAAAGCCTTAGTTGACTCTAATGAGGTATAATTTATATCAGAAATGTGACATAGAAGGTGTTGATACCGGTCCTACTCTTAAAGTAAGATGAATACCAAATGGCCCAATTTCTACTTAGCATGCACAACACGAGCCTGATCTTGCACAACCACCCTTCAAGGTCTGTCCTTTTGCTGAGTGGAAAGTGACAGAGTTGGCAGCGCCTTGAATGAGGAGAGGAAGGTATTGTAGCTATTAGTGCTAATAGTACTGTAGTGCAAAGGCACCACCGTGCAGCACTGCTGTGCTCTGCAGTTCACACACAAAGACCTGTGCATACCCACAAACGGAGCAAACCAAAGTACAAGCCCGTAAGGACTCTCACTCTTAAGAGGAAGAAAGAATTGCAGATGGAGCTGGGCAAATTACTTGGGAGGGGCACTTGTTGGAAACTAGGCACGTGAAAAAATTACATCAAGATGAAGGAGCAGCTAATTTATTTATTTTTTAATTAGTGGGAATGATTTTTTCATAGAATCATAGAATCAACCGGGTTGGAAGAGACCTCCAAGATCATCCAGTCCAACCTATCACCCAGCCCTATCCAATCAACTAGACCATGGCACTAAGTGCCTCATCCAGGCTTTTCTTGAAGACCCCCAGGGACAATGACTCCACCACCTCCCTGGGCAGCCCATTCCAATGCCAATCACTCTCTCTGTGAAGAACTTCTTCCTAACATCCAGCCTATACCTACCCTGGCACAACTTGAGACTGTGTCCCCTTGTTCTATTGCTGGTTGCCTGGGAGAAGAGGCCACCCCCCACCTGGCTACAGGTGTAGGTACCCTACAACATTTTGCTTGCCCAAAAATTGAACTGTGTTCTGTTTGAGTTTAGTTAGCTTTTGGTTGACTCTTCACTATAACATTGGAGAAGAAATGCTTTTCAAAGTAAAAGAGGTAAAAATGCTACTCTGAAGGTGTTTCAAATTCACTGCTTTAGCATTTCCAAAGTGAAAGAGAAAATTTCCTTTTAAGAGGGAACGTTTACAAACAGCCTGGTCCTTTTTATTTTTGTTCAAAACCTTGCCAAATTTCACTTGAATTCCTAGGTGGTTTCAGTCAATTCAGAACTCCATTTTACCTATACTAAGCTTTTCAAGAAACTATTCCTGCCTCTTAGCCCTGGGTTGCATAGGTGCAACCCTGCGCAAAGAAAACAACCACCAAGTGCTTTCACTTTCAGAAGTCAGGGTGAGAAATCCATCTTACGTGTCTGAAGATCTTTTTCTATGGCTTCCAAACACCCTACCTGAAAAATTCTTCATTGTTTCAGTGGACCAACGATGCTATAATACATCACTGCTGTGATTTAAAGCTCTCTGGAGTAATAAATTCAGCTGAAGATAAAGAAAAAACTATGGATTGTGGGTATGTCACACTGAAAAGTTCTATTACAAGGTGAAATGAGACATCTTGAGAGTGGCAATCATGCAAAACTCCAACGCACATCCATGTGTTACTCAGAGGATTTTATTTCCTGCTCCTCCTGTCTTCTGAGGAGGAATAATTATACAGAGCACAGAGGCAGTACAAAGATTCATGGCCAAAGACAGCGAGCCAGGAAGCATTTAATTGCAGGCACTGTATTTCTCTTGATCTTTCTGCTTCAGAGGAAAAGCTATCTGAGGAGGGTATTTGCTGCCAGGCTGGGGTGTTTCCCAGGAAACTCCTCTGAATCACATAGAAAATGGCAGTGATTTGTTAAATCCTTGAGATCCCAGTTACAGACTAAGAGTGGGTGTGTGTGAGAGGAGCAGGGTGAGCAGAAAGCTGATTGTGTGGCTGCAGCACTCTGCAGAAACCTGCAGGCATTACCTCTGCCTTGCACCAAGACATAAACTCCTCAGTGCCTCAGTGCTCTGCACGCCATGTGGTGCCACCTCGACATGAGGAGAAACTTCTTTACAGTGAGGGTGACAGAGCACTGGAACAGGCTGCCCAGAGACGTTTTGGAGTCTCCTTCCCTGGAGCCTTTCAAAATCTGCCTGGATGCATTCCTGTGCAGACTACCCTAGGTGATGCTGCTTTGGCAAGGAGGTTGGACTTGATGCTCTTTGGAGGTCCCTTCCAACCTCTAAGGTTCTGTGGTTCTGTGAACGTGAACAGCACGCAGAGAAAGGAGTTGCTGGTCTTAGCAGAGCTACTCTATTGCAGTGGGAATGCATTCTGCTATTTAATGAACATTTATTCCACTTTTCTTGGAGAGAGAATTAAATGTCTTTTTTTTTTTTTTTTCCCCTGCTGTGAAGTGTTAGCTGCAAGGAAATAATCTGAGCTGTAGGGAAGTCAGATATTGAGGCCAGTATTTAATAGTAACCAGAAATGTTTCTTCTCTCATCTGCCCTGTGGATTTTCAGCACAGCTCCATACTGCATATTCATCACCACTTGGCTACACCAATCTCCAGTTAATAGGAATTCCACACACCAGATAAGCAAAGATTACATTTACATGACGTGATGTGCATGTAATGTACCACATGTCAGAGCTGGTTCGTGATCTGGACAGGCTAACTTTCTCCTTTGCTATTGAAATGACACAATCTCCTACAGTTTTTCTTTTCCACTCTTTGGAACATTATCAAATGTGCTCATCTCAAGTGCTCAAAAATCAGCTTCTCTGTCCTGCCAAAGCCCAAATAAAAATCACTTAAGCAGGACATTTTAAAAATAACATTTGATGGATTCTTCTGCTTTAGGTCCTCTCAGAACAGTCCTAAGTGAAACAAAATTGCACTCTTTAGAGATTGCCCTACTGGAGAGCAGCTCCATGGAGAAAGACCTTGGAGTCCTAGTGGCAGATAGCAAATTCTCCAGAGGCCAGCAATGTGCCCTTGTGGCCAAGAGGGCAAATGGTATCCTGGGGTGCATCCAGCGAGTCTAGGGAGGTTCTTTTCCCTTCTGCTCTGCCCTGGTGAGACTACACCACAGTCCAATGCGAGATGAGCGGAGGGAGAGCCTCGGTAACAGGCTACACTACAATGACTTGTAACCACTACAACGACTTGTAAACACATCCAGGGTTGGCGATTCAGCCACCTCCCTGGGCAGCCCATTCCAATGCCTGACCACTCTTGCTATGAAATTTTTTTTCCCTAATGTCCAGTCTAAACCTAACCAGTCACATCTTGAGGCCATTCTCTTGTTCTATCACTATTTACTCTGCGAAGAAATCAGCAGCAGCCTCTCCACATCATCCTTTCAGGTAGCTTCAGACAGTGATGAGGTCTCCCCTCAGCCTCCTCTATTTCAAACTAACCAGCCCCAGTTCCCTCATAAGACCCTTCACAGCTTTGTTGCCCTCCTCTACACTTGCTCCAGCACCTCGACATTCCTCTTGTAATGAGGTGCCCAAAATGGAACACAGTACTGGAGGTTTGGCCTCATCAGAGCCAAGTACAAGGGGACAATCACCTCCCTGCTTCTGGTAGTCACATTTCTAATACAAGCCACAATGACATTGGCTTTCTTGGCCACTAGAACACACCCTTACTGATATTGACTTGCTTCTCAATTAGAACTCCCAGGTCCCTTTCTGCCAGACAGCTTTCCAGCCACACTGCCCCAAGCCTGTAGCGTTGTTTGGGGTTGTTGTGATCTAACTGCAGGACCCGTCATTTGGCCTTATTGTAGCTCAACCCATTAACACTGGCCCATGGATCCAATCTATCCAAGTCCCTCTGTAGAGCCTCCCTACCCTCATGATGATCAACACTGCCACCTAACTTGGCGCCATCTACAAACTTACTGATGACAATATGCTTCTTGAACCTAACATCTGTCAAGAAGCATAATGCTATTATAAATGTCACATTTAAATGGCACAATGAACCAAGCACTAGGCAGGCATGGCACATAGATACTAACCTCCTGACACTCCTTAAAAATTGTCTTTTTTTTTAACTGATTCTCATGATGCAAATGACTTCCACATTAGTATCCACCAGTGGTGGTGCTAACAGCCTTGCACTGAGCTCCCTGATAATGCAAGGAGGACTTGTGAGGGCAAACTCAATATCCAAAAGTTCTTGGAAATATCCAAATGAGGAATAAAGGGGTCTTGGTGTAAAGGGGTCTGAAGATTAGAGCATATATATGTGTGATATATTGCACGTACCGATGCAAACATCTCTTTGGTTTGGTACTAGAACAAGATGGAAAGGCACCAGCATCTTCTTCCCCCACTGCCAAGTACCTTCACCTTCACCACTCACCTTCAGGTTTTTGTTGTGCCTCTGGAGCTCCCGGCACAGGCTCTCAAGCTTGCTGCGGGCAAGGATGGCTCGGCTGTGCTCACTCTGCAGCTGGTCCTTCTCCTTGGTGATCTGGGCCTGTCTTTTCTGCAGGTACTTGAGCTTTTTCTGCTCAGCACGATGTTCTTCAAGCTGGGTAAGGAAGAGGGAATTAAAATGAAACCAAGAGGGACAGAAGAGTAAAGAAAATGAGCTATTTTAGTACTGGGAAAGTCTTCACACTTTGTTAACCTCTTAGGAAATGTTTGCTATGTCAGTGCTAATCAGAGAGGAGTGTGCCACTTGGAGAGCCTCCCAAGCCTGCTTTCTGTGGCACTCCCAAGTGTGCTGCAGTGTGGGAGGGTGAACATAATTTTTAATACTGCTGTCACACTATTTCATCTCTTTCTTCTTTGGTTTGAGTTTCTTTGCAGGACAGCTGTGAGGTTTTTATTTTTGCTTCAGTGTTAGGAACTGGAGCAGTGGGTAGTGCTTTATGCAGTGAGACTTCTCCAGATCATGAGATAACACAGTAGTCGTTCATTCTCTTTTGCAGCTTCCTGAAAAAGAAGCAGCTTGCTATATACCCAGGAACCTGCTGGAAAAAAACCAACAGCAAAAGAGATGCTGGAGACCAGGGATGCCATCTGTGTAGGGGCATTGCTGATGATGGACAATAATGTCCTTCAGGAAAGAGTCATCAAAGCATTCAGCCTGATCAGGCTCAGTGCTCTATATTTTGCTTCCTAACATTTTATACTAAGCCCTGTATTATTTTCATTCTGATTAAACTACAATTACATTATTTAAAGCAATACCCATATACAGAGGTATGTGAAACTCCTTCTAGAAGGTGAAGGCTGAAGCCTAGACACTAGTTCCTAGTGTTGGATCAGTTTGGTAAATTTGCCTTTAAGTACAAATGTTACAGGATCACAGGAAGTTAGGGGTTGGAAGGGACCTCCAGAGATTGAGTCCAACTCCCCTGCCAGAGCAGGACCATAGAATCTAGTGCAGGTCACACAGGAACACATCCAGACAGGCCTTGAAAGTCTCCAGAGAAGGAGACTCCACAACCTCTCTGGGGAGCTTGTTCCAGTGCTCTGTGACTCTTACAGTAAAGAAATTCTTCCTCATGTCGAGGTGGAACTTCTTGTGCTGTAGTTTATATCCATTGCCCCTTGTCTTATCACAGGGTGAAACAGAGAAGAGCCTGTGCCCTCCCTCTTGACACCCAGCCCTCAGATATTTATGAACATTGATTAGTTCCACTCTGAGTCTTCTCATCACCAGACCGAAAGGCTCCTGAACTAGGGAGTCCAAACCTGAACACAATATTCCAGGTGAGGTCTCAGCAGGGCGGAGTAGAGGGGGAGAAGAACCTCCCTCCATCTGCTAGCCATGCTCCTCTTAATGCAGCCCAGGATCCCATTGGCCTTCTTGGCCACAAAGGCATATTGCTGTCCCATGGATAGCTTCTTGTCCACCAGATTCCCACCAGGTCCTTCTCCATAGAGCTGCTTTCCAGCAGAACACCTCCCAAGTTCTACTGTCTCATCAACTTTTTAACTCAGCCTTTCTGCCTCATCTTTTACTTCACCACCACCACCTTTGCTCTTTTTCCTTCTCCTCATTCCTAATTGATTGTTTGACCCTGAGAATGATATTTGGGTATATTTGCACTTAGGGATTCATAGAACTACTGCATGAGGTCTGAGCATACTGCGTGGCAGGCAGCTTTTATTGTTTCCTGTACAGACAGTGTGCGCGGAAAAGAACCAGTCCTGTACTAACCAGCTCAGCATACTTCTTAAACAGCAGGTCCAGCTTCTCCTCTGGGGTGTTGAGCTTGTTCAAGCTTTGCATCAGTAGGGTGGCTTCCTTCCCTTAGAAAGGAAAAAAAAAGCAGCAGAAATTTGATGATAGAGACACTTTGTAGCTGATGAGCCATTATGAAATTGGTTGTTTGATGCACAGAGCTGTAAAACTTAAGGGAGAAATGAGGCATTTTTGGAAGGAAGGGGATATTCTTTGTTATTAATTCCTGGGCTTTTCTTCTTCCCATAAGAATAAAAATGCTTGCCTTTTCTTCTGTTTCAGACCTCAGTAACGTGCTGATTTCTAGCAAAAACATTGGCTGTCAAACACTTCTGTCCTGTATTTCGTTTTCATTGAAGTGGTTTTGCATCATGACCGAGTCACATATATGGCCCATTTAACTGAAATAGGATGGAAAGGGCCTAGACCCTAAAGGCTCAGAAACTGTATCACTTTGCAGGTGAAAATCAATCAAAGCTGTACTCAGCTCCTGTGCTGCTCCATCCTTAAAAGACATAAGGAAGATTATGTTAAGTACAGAGACTACAGTGTGGATGGAAACAATCAGAGAGCAGTAGGTGCTGCCAGTCCATTCTGGGCTACTTGACCGTGGTGTAAATCAGTCCTCTGGCTTGGTGAAGAGCGTAGGAACACCAGACAGTCTAGCTATTTGGGCATATATAGCTAACTCACTGCATAGCCATTTATGAATTGCTTCTCTTCTGATACTTCTTGGCATTAATTTTCAGCCCTGAGTAGGGGCTGGAGCTTGAACACTGCTTGTTCTTCAAATACCAAGTGCCCCTGAAGGTAAGGATGGCTGTGGTGCCAGGGGCTTGGCTGTGAGGGGGCTATGGCCCCTGAAGGTAAGGATGGCTGTGGTGCCAGGGGCTTGGCTGTGAGGGGGCTATGGCCCCTGAAGGTAAGGATGGCTGTGGTGCCAGGGGCTTGGCTGTGAGGGGGCTATGGCCCCTGAAGGTAAGGATGGCTGTGGTGCCAGGGGCTTGGCTGTGAGGGGGCTATGGCCCCTGAAGGTAAGGATGGCTGTGGTGCCAGGGGCTTGGCTGTGAGGGGGCTATGGCCCCTGAAGGTAAGGATGGCTGTGGTGCCAGGGGCTTGGCTGTGAGGGGGCTATGGCCCCTGAAGGTAAGGATGGCTGTGGCTCCTTCCCGAGGCTGTGAGAGCAGATTTGCCTTCTACTTTAGGCTGTTCTTCTTTTGCTTTAAGTTTAGTGCAGTCCAGTACTGCCTATGGAGAAAATCCACTATTTCACACTAAGCTCTTCATACAGGACCTGTATAAATAAGTTGAAGAGAAATAAGATTACTGCAAGTAATTTGTGAAAATTACTGCAAGTACAGTTGGAGAACTGTGCTTTGGTAGTGTTTTCACTCATCTTGGGGAGGGACTGATAACTGTACCAAAGCCAAGGCAATAGATACTGAGGAACTTTCTTTCTCCCGGACGTTTGAGAAATTTAGGGGGGGAAAATCCCTGCTCTGTTCCTTTTCTCTAAGAACGTCCTGCAGTATTGTTTCTATAGGCTTAGTCGAGGGTTGGGTCTCAGTTCTGATGCAAAGGGGGGGGGCGTGAAGGTTGGCAGGAGTCAAACGTGGGAAGGGAAATCAATTACACGTTCTCTAGGTTGGGATGTAACTACATTGCTCTCTAGTGGCTGCCCAGAAGAAGCCACATACTTCACGAAAGCTCGCCGAGACTTCTTCCTAGCTCAGCTAACCGAGTTCTGCCGTGGCCAGGGGGCTCTCTAAGCGCTGTGCTTACAGACACTGAGCATACTGCTTTATTTCATATAGCCCAGGGCTTGGGGAGGTGAAAAACAACGTGGACATGACGGCGAGTTTGTTCTACAGAGTGCCGTGTCATTTAGATGGGATGTTAGGAACAAGTTCTTTGCTATGAGGTGGTGAAACACTGCAACAGGCTGTCCTGGGAAGTGGTTGGGCCCCAGCCCTGGAGATATTCAAAGTGAGGCTCGACGGGGCTCTGGGAAACCTGGTCTAGCTTTGGATGTCCCTGCTGACATTGGATTAGATGACCTTTGGAGGTCCCTTCCAGGACCACTCTATGATTCTCTGATTCTCTGATATAGCATTGTTATGACCAGGGAGAAGTCACACCAAAGGATGCAAGGGAAGGAAAAAATTACTGTGGTGCAAATGAGTTCCAGTTTCCCTTGTTCAGTGTGTCATCAGGCTTACAGCTTTGGCTAAGCAGTTTGGGTGGCCCAATAGTATATCAGAATGATGTGAAATCATCCTTTTTACTAGGACTAATGGCTGATACAGCTCACATGTATCTGATGGGTAATTACTGAAAGTAGCTATTAGAGAAAAGTTCTGTTGTCATTTTCAGTAGTAACTAGAGGTCTCTATCACTCCTGTCAGAGGCTTAACATGGGAAAGGGCAAGGACAAGAGAAGTTTTATTTATGTGTGCAGAAGAGCTATGTAAGTACATAATTACTTGCCTAGCCCTTTTAGGATTTTCTTCTCCAGCTTTTGCTCCTTGCTGCCACTGGGCTCCTTTGCTCTGGAAGCATCCCCAGGAGCCAGCTTCTCTTTTTCAGTCTCCTCATTTGCGTCTTCATACTCCATATCCTCCACGCTGCCCAGCTCTCCCTTTTCAGGCCTGTCAGTCCCCATAGCAGCACTTTCCTTCTCCACCAGGCTCGTGGCAGACCCATAGGTTTTAATAATGTCCTCCAGCTGCCGGCTCAGCTCCTCTGAGATGTCACATACAGCCGCTTCGGGCTGGGCACTTGGCTGCTCCGTGGGGGCTGCGGCAGTAGCCTGGGAGCCAGGGGCAGATTTGTCCCCGCTCTGCCCCTGGATGTCCTGTCCAGCTGAAGTGGGAGACTGGTCATTCTCCATGCTCGGTGCAGGACCTGACAGCAAACAAACAGAGGGTTAATTTAAAAGTACACAAAATTGGTCTTCTAACTGCTCCAAAACCTTGGCCAGCACGTGAGTGATTTCGTGTGGAATTTGAGATGGCAGCACATCAGTCGGCTCTGGCTTGATAAATACGTCACACTCAAATGAACAACCAAGGTGATTTGGCTGCAGGGAGGAAAGCAAATTACACACTTTCCAAAAGGAAAAGCTTGCCCAGGCACAATACTTAAAAATCAAAACCTCTTATTCCCATTGCCAGTGATAACACATGAAATGACACCCAAGAAATTGATACCATTTCCTTCCCTGAACACACTATTTACAAACCATTTACTCCTCTTGATCTCTTTACCTGAAAATCTGACTACTGGTATGGGCAGCTTCATTTCAGAGCTGCCTCAGTTTCATTTCCCATTTCTCCCCTCTTGGCACATCTTAAGTCAATAATCATGAAAAAGTAATATTTTAAATGAAACTGGTGCACTGAAAATTGTGCTCTGATCTTGGAAAGCCCAGCGTGGTTCTTGATCTACAAGAGACTTGGTTTCATGCTGTCACAATAACAGCAAAGATTAAGCTAAACAACTTAACCCCACTCTTCTCTTGTGCTTGCTGCATGCTGCTGGCAGCTTGTTTGACAAAGTATAAAATAGAGAATAAATCAGAGCAAAGCAAAACTGACCAGACGTAACATGGGTTGATAGTCTGTGGTGTTTTCTGAGGCAAATTTGAGTTCATTTGTTCCCAATTTGCAAAGAGGAAGCTTTTCTTTTCCAATGTCTTTGAGTGACTGCACTCAGCCAGCAGAATCTAGAGCTCCTGACTTGCCTGTGTTCTTCTGACGACTGTGCCAGCTTACCCAGGACCTGGTAATGAAAGCATCAGTGAGAGTGTCCCAGGCACCTGCTCCTACATCCTGCAAGCTGTTAGCCAGCAAAACCAGCATCTCTGACTGGGTGCAGCTGGAAAACTCAGTGTGGAGAAGGCTTCTTCCTTCTCAGAGTGCCCTCAGAGCTGCTGTTATAGCTGCATTGCCCTCCCAAGGTGTCTGGGTGCGCAGCTAGTTCTCACCCTGCAACTAGCCCCACTTCTGCTTCACTACAATACTCTCTACTCTGTAGCCAGAAGTCCTTTTACTTTCTTTTTTTCAGGCTAATTTTTGCTCCTCCTTTAATGATATGATTTATGAAGGTGGTAGTGGAGAATAAAGAGAGGAAGAATTTTGCCTTCTCATTCTGTTCCCACACCTGAGGTGGCTGCTTTCTTATCTTGTAAAAGACAGCTTGCTTTGAAAACACAGAGCTCACTGGAAAGCATTTAGTTCCCTGCTCAGTTGGCCACAATGTGTACTTTCTATGGTGTCTACATTTATACAGCTTTCAGAATCATAAACTTGCCTGCCCAAAGGCAGTACATGATAAGGAAGATGTAATTTAGTGTAATACATGGTTCGATGTTTGTTATTAAACCCTCCTCAGTCAAAGGGATTGGAAGTGCAGTGATAGCCATCACTAAGGTGACACTTTTCAAGAGCTGATTGTCTGGCTATTTGACTGGGCTTACAGGTAAGATATTAACATATTATGGTTTATCATCTCTCAAGCAAATAATTGAAAGCTTTGAGTAGGGCTCAGGATGTGCTTGAGAACTGTTAGCTGTAAATTGATGCCCCTGCAATCCTCCCACAGGTACAACTCCCCAGCAAGAATGGCTTGGGAAGGTGGCTGGACATGGTTTCACAGACCCTGTCAGACAAATGCATTTCATTTGTTCCATCCTGCTTGTGGCACAGTCATTATATCACTGCAAAGGGGTTGGAAAATTCTATCTGTCTGATTTGATGTCATATTTAGTTTAATTTACATTGAAAGATTAGAGCCTTCATATTTAGTTTAACTTACATTGAAAGATTAGACCCTGCATGTGTAATTTAGGTTAATAATCTAACAGTTTGTGATCTTACTTTAGCTATAGCTGCTTCAATTAATTCAAGGTCAGGAAGATTGTAGTAAATACTAAGCTAGAAGCTCCACAAAATAAGTGTTTCTCTGACATGTTCAGACTAGTGTTTACAGTTGTATTAATTAATTCTAGCTAACTGGCAGGTGGTAATCCATCAGCCAGAAAACCCAGGACCACCAGTTCTTTCTAGACAGAACAAGCCTCACAAAGTGTATTTCCAACTTCATCTATTTGTATTTATCACATAGGGAGAACAGAATGATGATCTCTTTGGGTCCCTTCCAACCCCTGACGTCCTGTGATTGCTAAATGCTTCATTTACAAATATGAATTTATTTTCCAGCTATCTCCCCCCTTTCTGTAAGAAGGCACAAGTCAATGTGGTTCTTACTGCACCCCAACTCTCTCCCTTGGCTGCCTCCCAGCTTGCAACCCAGCAACTCTCATGGAACAGTATCTAAAGGTCTCTTCTTTACATGAATCATGAAACATGGCTGCAGACACAATAGGCTTTAAATAAACAGCAGCAATCCATTTATGCTCAGTGTTTCTCAGTAATAAGGTACAGCCATGAGCAAATGAAAGAGAAACTGGATGCTCAGAATCAAAGACATAAGAAGCTGGCCTCACAGGAAATCTTCCCTAATGTACATTGCTGACTAGAAAGGGATTAGTTATAATCAATCTCTGAAGCTATGGCAATGCACATTTGCTCAGACCACCAGCCTGCAACAGTGAGCAGGCAGGAACCACAGAACCAACGAAGTACCTTTAACCCAAGGGTGCCCACCTACTGGGTCATATCAAGGACTGTACTGCACACACACATAAATATTTTACTGTCGTGCTAGTTTGAGGCTAACTGGAATACTTTAATGAGAGAAATTAGATCATTGGTTGTAAAAAGACAATAATGAAGAGTCTATATAATTTATTAGTTTGGTGAGAGGGATAAAAAGCTAAAATGTAAATAATCTTAGTCTGGTCTGTGTCTATGGATCTAATCACTTTGTCCTGGGACACTGCACTATCTGTTTCTCCTTTGATCTGATCTAACATCTCTCCTCTAATGTTGGCTAACAACTAACTCCTAAGCTTTGCTGCTTATTTTGTCTGTCTGGGAGATAGAGAGGGAGAAAGAAGGGAGTAGCTTTGAGCCCTTCTGGGCAGTTTGTCTGGGAGGGAGTTTGGATTTCTGTATTATTTCTAATTTGTATACAATTGTAAATACCTGTAAATATATTGTGTATATATATATATATATATATATATATATATATATATATGCTTGTTAATTTTGCCATGCTGTAAATACAGCTTCATCTTACTTCCAAGCCATCTGAGCTAGTCTGGTAAATGTCAAATAGTGTGTGTGTGGGGAAGGTTCCTAACCCACATCAACTGTTCTATTCCACTCTTCTTCAGGCTACACCAGAGGTCTTGTAACTACTTTCAAGCACAAACCCAATGCCTGTAAAGATGTCTGTACCTTGTTTTGCATAGTGGCTGCCACAGCATCACAGAGTTTACATTTAGGGAGACAGGGCACCTGTCATCTGCTGAAAGCATCCCATTTACAGCCTTTGATTCTAGGAGATTTTACTGCAGTTGGCCCTGGCCCCCCTCATGCTTCAGCCTGTTTAACCTTGATGTAGATTGGAAATCTTTACAAGGCTGTAAAAGGCTTTTGGTACGAATCTCAGCAAGACCCAAAGCTGTTTATATTAGACATTATTACGCACAGTAATTCATAAAACTCAGGGGACTAAGCCCAGGAGAGGAATTCTTTGGTTCTTCAAGGAATCAAGGACTCATTCAAATTTACACTATTCACTTCTTGAGTTTTGTTACTCCTGCTATCACTCCTGTTATGTCTAGACACCTGAATTTCCAACACAGCTGTATCCTGGTTTATGGCGAGGCGGAGGAGTGACCAGACATCTGTCTGAGCCTGAGCACGGCATCTTGTTTACTCTTGTCCTTCTGCACTCCCAAATCCTGGACCTGTTCCACAGCCCTTAGATCAGTATCCTTCACAGCCCTGGGGTTTTGGCTGAAAGCTTGATCGCAGACACTTGTGCTCACCATCTGCAGACAGCTACTCTGGTCCTCCTTTCCTCTGGTGGCAAACAGCCATGAGAGCCAGAAGGTGCTACTGCCTCCCCACTGAAAGAGAAGCTCTTCATTCTCCTCCTTCCTCCATTAAAATTTGCAATAACCCAGGAGAGAAATGTGCTGCCTTGGGGCATAGGCAACCTCCAGTCTCAGGTGGGAAGTGACAGACACTGGTCCCAGGCTGATGCCTTTCTGCAGGAGGACTTTTGGCCATGGCTGCCATTGCCACGGAAGCACAAAACTGGGCTGAGCACACAGCACAGCCACAGCTGCACTCGGAAGCAAGGAAGAAGGTGCTCTGCTAAGTTCATTCTGGTAACACTGAGGCTGTCTGTCTCTGACTATATCCCTTAACAATTCAGCACTGTACTTCAACATCAGCACCTCCAAAGCAAACCGTCAGTGGGCAAGGGCCAGCACCTGATTTAGCAAAGCAACAAGAGCCCTCCTGCTGCTGCTGGGTGCCACATCAGCCCATCTCTCTCACCACTGCTGTGAGGCACTGTCCTGGCATGTACGAAGCACAAACCAAACATCCTCTTCTCAGCCTGCCTCTGTGGCAGACTGTCTTGCATGCTGTTGCAGAGTTTTGTTTATATGTTTTATAACAGAGCTCTTCCCCTTCCTTCTCATGGGAATTGTTTCCTCCTTCCCTTCTTGCAGCTTCAACTTCTGGAGGGTTTACAAATTGGTCTATATTTAGCTCTTGCCTCCCCATGTATCCAGCAGAAGGACACATGGCACCTGCTCTGCTGCCAGCAGTTATTTTAAGCACTTCTAAAATGGGTAATGTTATTTGGCACTTTACTCTCAAAACTCACACACACTATTCTCTGAAACAAAGTGTTCCATATACTCACACCAGCCAGCATATGCTGATAAAATCTGAAGTTTTACCTCGACAAAACACCAGATTGAGCTGCACTAACACTTCAAAGCAGCACATACCAAGCTCTGACATGGCCCACACTACTGTAGCTCCAATTACCCTTGAGAAAAATGCAAGTGTCTTATTATAGTCTAGATACTGTCCTATGTGTTACTTCAGAACGTGGTGATAAAATCAGCTTTATCAACTACATGCTACATTTGAGTAACCTTATGATTTACACACAGATTTCCACTACAAAACAACAACATTCTGGAGGCTTTGTGGCAGGTTTCCACACAAGCATGGAAAGAACCAGAGCCAGAGAGTTTCTGAAGCCTCAGGCAGCACCTGAGTCTTGATCACTCGTTGTAGCAAACCAGCCATGGCCCCAAGTCTCACCTAAAGGCAAGCTCTATCAAAGTCAGCTTAAACGTTTTTGATCACTCTTTAGAGAAGCATTTCTTACTTTCACCAGCTGCCTTAGATACTTGCTTGTTTCACTCACACAGTGCCCAGGCTTTTAATGCTATTCCTAGAGATCAGGGGCTGACACTCCCAAAGGGAAGTATTTAAAGTCCTTGCACCATGCCACCACGCTGTAACAGCAAGGAAGCTGTTCATCAGACTTACCAGAGCAAAAGAAGAGCTGGATGGAGGAAAGAGAGTCAGACAGAAAGCTCAGGCAAGGGCACGCCAGCAGCAGGACACTGCCACCGAGGGAAGAGGGACGAGAAGACCAAGCGAAGGGGGAAGGACAGAATGACACAGCAGGAACTAACACTGCAGAGACCGCTTTGCATGGTGACTGCTCTGATAGGCGAGCAGGCAGACTGCCTCCTAGCTGGCAACATCAACCAGCTATGTTGGCTCTTGCTTGCTCGGGCAGACAGTGTGAGAGATTACAATCTCAGGTCTGCTTGGAAGAGGCAGCTCATATTATCTGAGGATGTGTGGACATCATGGCTTAAGGAAAAATAAGTTCCTTGAATCTTCTTCAGGTGCTGGTAGTGGCTTAGTAGTGCTCCTAAGAAAGTCATAGATTTAAGGATAATTAAAGGATGATTGTAAGGCAGGGGGCTTCCATGAGCCTTTTGGAGGCAGCTGGAAATCTGCTAGTCATGGTTTGAGGCAAGGTAAAACTCTGGGTTTGTTTGTGACAGGGCAGAGTGAAGCAGCAGAATACCAGCAAAGCTAAGAGTACACAGGTGGGGGTTGGTCTCTTCTCCCAGGCATCCAGCAATAGAACAAGGGGACACAGTCTTAAGTTGTGCCAGGGGAGGTATAGGCTGGATGTTAGGAAGAAGTTCTTCACAGAGAGAGTGATTGGCATTGGAATGGGCTGCCCAGGGAGGTGATGGAGGCACCGTCCCTGGAGGTGTTCAAGAAAAGACTGGCTGAGGCACTTGGTGCCATGGTCTAGATGACTGGCTAGGGCTGGGTGCTAGGTTGGCCTGGATGATCTTAGAGGTCTCTTCCAGCCTGGTTGACTCTATGACTCTATGATTCTATGCTGATTACTTGTGCTCCTCCTGTTTCAACTGGAGAATTCTCCTCTTCATTTTTCTTCTGAAATAAAATCATCTCTAGGGATTCTGAGATCAAAATGCACTACTCACCTACCAAGGAACTAACAGCTGAATTGATGAAAGTTTCTCCTGCATATCCTTACTCCTTGGCAAACAGAAGGCAGGACATGGTCAGCTTTGCCCTCTTTCACCTGAGTTAAAGCTGTTCTGTGCTAGCTCATGTTTGCAACAGCCTGACAGCAAGCACACAGGCCCTTACCACAGCCCAAATGAAGTGCAAGGGAAAAAAAGAAAAGAAAGAGGAGCGGAAGAAGGAGAATAACATATTTGCATTGATTTGCATGCACCAAGCAGGTGCTCCACTCTGCATCAATTTTCTGCAGATTTCCTAGCTCCAAATCAATCTCAAAAGGGTTGGGAGGTTATGATTTGGCTTCTAATAAGATTTTATGGCCTGAAGGGTTTGTCATATACCCAAGGTTTGCTAGGGGTTTTTTTTGTCTCCTATGGATGAAAGATCTTGGCTACAAATGGTAGTTAATAAAGCAGCCAAATTAGCTGACACAGAAAATCCCAACAGGCAATAGACTTAACTATTTTAAGCAAATAATTTAATTCTTAATCTACATCAGTAAGAATATAATTTCTGAACTTTAGCAAGGAAACCACTCTAGGAAGGAGGAGGAATTCCCCATGGTTTGCTGCTGAGCAGCTTTTGATTTATTCTTGGAAAGATTCGAGTCTTTTGAAACCTTAAGAGCAAGCAAAATCAATTATCAGAGTTTCAATTTTCTCCAGGCAATTTCCACTGCTTCAGCTTGCCCAAGAGATAGACTTTCCATAAATACATTATGCTGTGTGCTATGTGAAGAATTTGGCAAAACAGAGAATAGCTTCACTTGAAAATATCACTCATAAGAGAAAGGAATCCCTCAGGTGAGGCAAGCAGTCACACATGAATACATCTCTGCAGTTTGGAAACATCTCTTCCAATACATACAGGTAATTTAATGGGAAGAAAAAGAGCAGTATTAGCTGTTCCCAGTTTCTGCTACTGCAGTGAAGTTACTGCTGATTTACACCTTTATAAGCTAGCATAAAATATAGCATGAAACTTTCAAAAGGTACTGAATCTTGAAATAGTCTGTTCTAAATCTAAATTAATTCCAAAATGATGCTACTCTAGCTAGAAATGATCTCTCAATGGACCATGGGAACAGACTTGGGCCAAGCCAACCATCAACCTAGACACTTTGTAAATCTGCCAGGGGAAATCTCTGGGTCCAGTTCAGATGTGGGCATGCTATAAATCACATATCAAAGGTAATTTGAAAGTCTTTTAAATGCCACTGGTCCATTGGTCAGGAGTGAGTTATAGAAAAGAAATTATCTGTTCCAGTAAGATGATGTAAACTGACTTGCTCTGTGTGAGGTAGCTTTTTGCCTTTCCTTCCATCCCTTTTCCAGCATTTCCAATGTGCTAGTAATGTTCACTTGCACCAGTTTCATTATCAGTGTGCAACATTCATTGCAGGCTTTTGTTTTGTTTGGTTTTGTTTTTCTTTATATAGCTGCTAGAACTGGCTTGTAAAAATTAGAAATGGGAAAAGATTTATTAAAGGCTGAGTCCTGCAGCTGCTCTGTGTGTGGAACTGCCATTGATTTCCCAAGTAGCACCTGCTGGTGAGCAGCACAGAGAATAAAGCAAATTAGAAATTGAAGGCTAGCTCTCTCAGCTGTACAGGCTGTACAGGGATGGTAAAGCATCTCAGAATAGGAGCCAAACATCTTTCTCTGGAAAGGACAAAGTCCAAATTCCCCTGACAATCATAAGTAAGCTGACAGGAGTGGGAGGCTTGGCAACACTGAGGTTATGACTAACCTGTCTTAGACTACATGAAGGGAAAAACAGAGACTGATTTGATGGGAGTAATACAAATTGAGGTAACACTTAAACAACACCTGGAAACGTGGGGAACATTTGTCATGAAAGATAAATGCCTGTAGAGAAGAGGGGAAATAATAGAGACAGTGATGATAAAATGAGAATCTTGGTTTATAGAGTAATGACAGGGTGGCTGATGGACTATTAGTTCAGAAGGCAATGTGGTGATCTGCAGAGCTGGCAGCACTGCTGTGTGATGTCTCAAACTGCTGCTGATGTAAACACCAATGACCTATTTTAAGACATGCGTGGAAAGAGAATCACAAGATGGAAAATGAAAGGGATGCAAAAGGTATAGTGGCATTAATGGATCAAAAGCATGAAAGGGTGTTAATTGGATTTTTTTATAAGGGTTTTCTAGCTGTCAAGGTAGAATCATCTTATTAAATACAACAATGTTTGGGGAATTAAGTGAGTAAGGAAGAAAATAAAACTCAAGGGATGACAGGATGCATAAAGAAAAGATCAGATGAGAGTGACTTTCATATTTTACTAGGCTAAAAGACAAATGGCACCAAGGTCACAGATTTGGAGAATACAGGCAACATTCTATGTATATAGAAAGCTTTTGCAAGTTGTATTTATAGTGAAAGGTGAACTGGTCTCTAATTGGATCCTGGACTTGAACTGGAGTATATAGACAGATGTGTGCTAAATATTTAGGCTTGGGTGTCTACAGATGTGCCTCCAAAACTCTACTTCTATTACTACTACAGTTAACTGGTTTTTTTTTCCCTCCCTAAAAGAGAGGATGTGTTAACTTGCAGTGTTTCTTGGTAGCCTCAGAGCAGTTATGTAATTCAGAGACTCCCAAATCAGTTGCAGTCTGGGGAATTGCCAAACCAGACAAAATTCAACTTTTTAATCACTCCCTTGGTGTCAGAGTGAACAATTCTTGTTCCCTTGGATATTCTGAAGTCATCATCAGCCAATCTGTAATATTGCCTGTGTTCCTATAGCATTACAAGACACATCACTACTTACTGTTTAGAATCATAGAATCAATAGAATCAACCCATCAGGTTGGAAGAGACCTCCAAGATCATCCAGTCCAACCTATCACCCAGCCCTATCCAGTCAACCAGACCATGGCACTAAGTGCCTCATCCAGTCTTTTCTTGAAGACCCCCAGGGACGGTGCCTCCACCACCTCCCTGGGCAGCCCATTCCAATGCCAATCACTCTCTCTGGGAAGAACTTCCTAATATCCAGCCTATACCTACCCTGGCACAACTTGAGACTGTGTCCCCTTGTTCTATTGCTGGATGCCTGGGAGAAGAGGCCACCCCCCACCTGGCTACAATGCCCCTTCAGGTAGTTGTAGACAGTAATAAAATCACCCCTGAGCCTCCTCTTCTCCAGGCTAAACAGGCCCAGCTCCCTCAATCTCTCCTCATAGTATTTGTGCTCCAGGCCCCTCACCAGCTTTGTTGCCCTTCTCTGGACATGTTCCAGCACCTCAACATCTTTCTTGAATTGAGGGGCCCAGAACTGGACACAGTACTCAAGGTGTGGTTTACCTTATTTTTTCCCCTTTGGCTATTAGTTATGTTTTCTGAGCTCAAAATAGATTGTACTCCAAACCAGTGTTCTCTGTGTTTAAAATAATTAAATCAAACTTTCAGAATTAAAGATGCAGGGACCAACTTATGTGGCAGTGATTTCCAGTTGTGTAGTAGCTTGCATGCAAGGATCTAGTATCACCTGTTAAGTTCACCACTGAGCAGCAATGTACTGCAAAAAGCACACTGTACTCATTATTTCAAAGGGTAAACTGAGCTGTAGTGTTAAGTGCTAATACACAATGTATAATGACTTGCCAAAGGTCATGCAGATGGGAACAAGATGAGCTCATGTTCTTTTCTGCTTTGTGGAGTGCTTGCTTTATATGCAAGGGTCGGAGCTGCATGCTTAGAGTGAAGGGGAGGTCCACCTCACAAAAATGTTCATAGAATCATAGAATCAACCAGGTTGGAAGAGACCTCCAAGATCATCCAGTCCAACCTAGCACCCAGCCCTATCCAATCAACTAGACCATGGCACTAAGTGCCTCATCCAGGCTTTGCTTGAACACCTCCAGGGACGGTACCTCCATCACCTCCCTGGGCAGCCCATTCCAATGCCAATCACTCTCTCTGGGAAGAACTTCCTCCTAACATCCAGCCTAGACCTTCCCCGGCACAACTTGAGACTGTGTCCCCTTGTTCTGTTGCTGGTTGCCTGGGAGAAGAGGCCACCCCCCCACCTGGCTACAATGTCCCTTCAGGTAGTTGTAGACAGCAATGAGGTCACCCCTGAGCCTCCTCTTCTCTAGGCTAAACACCCCCAGCTCCCTCAGCCTCTCCTCATAGGACCTGTCTAGTAAATTTGAATAAAGATGGTCTAAAAAGGGCACTGCTTTGCACACAGGAGAGCTAACTTAGGTAAAGTATGGGACCAGAGGGTCTAAATGTTAGCCAATATAAAGTCATTTTTCCTGTATAAAGGAACTGTACTTCATATGACTGTGGAAGACAGAAGTCCTGATTTTCATTTAAGTCAAAAGACATCTGTGAGATCTCTGAGCCATTTCAGGCATTGTGACCACAATCTCCTACATAGGACAGTGTAAATAAAACCCCAGGGCTATAATACTATTCTAATAGCTAATAAATAGCTTTTATCAGTTGTTTGTTCATTGGATTTTTTTGTCGGTGGTTGTTTCAGATTTGCTTGCTTCTTGTCTCATTTAGTATCCTTCCTGCCTTCCCTGCCTTGTAGGATAGACAGTGGGTAAGCACTCCAGAACCACTGTTCTGTTGCATGCTTGTACTCTCCTGGCACAGCAGGTTGCAACTCTAGGCTCTTTAATGATAGTTTCTGTGGTGTAATCTTTACAAACAGGTCACTGTTTGTAAGACTGTAGCCTGTTTCACCAACCAGCAGACAGGAAACCTATCTTTAGTTCTATTCTTTTCCTGTTTATCTGCCAAATAGTCACAAAACTGGAAAAGCTATTAGAGGGTGCACCAAGCAGTCCCCCAGAAACCTCCTGTGTAGCAGCCAACAGAAAACAAGAGAACACAATTGCTTTAAACTTGGCTTGCTCTGTCCTCTCTTTCATATCATGTCTCCAACTAACGTTTGACTAACTGGGTCCTTGTGAGGCATTATCAATTTCAACATCCTATTCTGTCATTCTATTCCTTTCTAGACTGACAGATGTCAAGGATATCTCCCTCAGGTCATCAATCTTCCAAGTAACCTTCATCAAAAAGAGGAAGACAGAAACGCATGCAGCATTTCAGCACAATTATCCATCTCAGGCAGCAAACACAGAGGCATCAAGAAGCCAGTAACTGCTAGTACAAGCTGGCAGCTTGCCTTTCTAAGGGTAAGTCTGAAAACCTCATGATAACAATGTATGCTTTACTGGCAACCTGGCTTGTTTGGGATATTAAATGCTACATGCATTTCTTCACTTTTATTTTTAAGCAAAACAACCAGAATGGCAGAAATTTCCTGTACCCCTAAGACACATGAAAGTGAAACACATATATACTTAAGCTCCCTTTAAAAGTAACATGCAATTTCCTCACAATGAAGGAGGCTAGCAAAAGCCATTGACCAAAAGCAGTTTGGAGCTGCTCATTTTTGTGAGAGAGTAAAAAAAAAAACCAACACCAAACCAAAACTAAACAAAAACCCTAGGAAAGTGTTAGTCATTCAGATTTGGCAGAAAACATCTAACTCAGCTTTCCATCTATGTTCCTTGCCTTTTCAGTGCTTAAAGGCTATCTGCTACCAGGGTGATACAAACCCAAACCAAACCAAAAATCACCACCAAAAACCCCAACCAAACACCCCCACCAAAATCAACTCTAACCAAAACAAAACCCCCCCACCAACCAAAGACTAAGAAAGAAGACATTTTCAAGTTCTTTCATCTTATGCTAAGGGGGAAAAAAAACAATCAGAAGGTCCCACTAAGGCATTATAGGAATGATTTTAACAGTGCTAAACCCCAGTAAACCAATGTTAGAGAAAAATGCAGATCAGGAAATATTCTAATCTGTTCCTAACACAAACATCACTTCAAGAATATACTCAAGTAGGTAATGTTACATTTGAATTAAGTTAATAAGGACTTTGGATAGGCTCATGGTCATCACCGTGATTGTGAACCTGACAATCTAATCTGAAAGTACCATCACAGCACAAGGTGTTGGAGTTGCAGAGGATAGTTTATGACTACACCTACAGTACTTAGCTCATGCAACACTTTAACTTGGTTCAGCAAGAATTCTAGCAACAACACTTCAGAATCTGAAGGACTTACATGACCTCAGACTTAGACCACTATGGTGTATGATAGCCAAGCAATGTTTAGTCCTCCTAAAATGGATAATGTGATCACAGCACTTCCTAGGCACATGCACACACTTAAGGGAAACTGAAATATCTGTGTTGGAATATGCAATGCAGTTTTGGCATAAAGTACTGCCTGCTCTCCAAAAAGAACTCCAAGTGTATGGCTATACTGAGTAGGCCATTAGTCAGGCCTTGATTTTTGACTTGGACACCACTGGCCAAGTGGTTAGATAGGTCTGAATGTATCACTAATCTAGATTTTGGTGAATGTATCATTAGATTTTGGTGAATGTATCATTAGATTTTGGTGAATGTATCACTAATCCAGATTTTGGTGATGAAACATATCTGGGAAAATCATAGGTAAACAATAATCTTAATTTCTGCTATTTATGATTCATAAATCAAGATAGGTTGAATGGTAACCATTAAAAAAAACCCAAATCTATACCACCACAAAACCAGAGAATGGACTTCCTGAATTTGGCTTATGTACCAGGTCTTAGTTTGCCTCATGTTCAAAGTTATTGAAGGCAAAGTTGTTATGTACAGAAAGAGATAGAGAGAGATGAAGGAGAGGACAGGAAGCAAAGTATTCTCCCTTTCTTCCTTAGGCCAAAATGCTAATTCAGAATTCAGCTCTGGCATTTAGAAGTGTTCTGCTTCACTGATTTCCAAGGAGCCAACCTCCTCTTTTAAACACAGCCCATCACATTACAGCCTGGGGAGAAAACCACACAGCCAAACACAGGTCCTCTAATAGAGGACTTCATTGCTTGCAATATTTACATTTAAAATAAACCATATCAGAAAGATTCCTCTATTAGAAGGTCTGGACTAGAGGAACTAGAGTAGAGTTCCTGTGCATATTATATACTACATGCTGTGATGGCACTGTGGAAATGCCAAGATTTAATTCTTGCATTAGGTAAAGGCTCTGCTCCATAAGCATCCATCACTATTCACTCTGACTATCTTTCATTTGGTTAAAGCCTATAAAATAAATCAAATTAGAAGGCTGTTCTTTGTAAGACTTTAATCAATAAGAAACGAAGGGCTTCAGCTACACCTAGTGGACAAGCTCTGAGCACTGCAGTCACGCCGAGAGCGTTGCTTTAGTTGTCATGATAAATTTCTCCTGCTCTGTTCCAATATATCAGCTGTGAATTGAAACGAAGCACCTCCAATGAGCATGATCAATTTAAACAGCTCCTTTCAAAAACCTCTGTGATTATCTCTGCATCACTGTCTCTCTCGTGAAGTGCTTGATTAAAAGGAGAGGCAAGAGGACCCTGTCTCGGAAGGCAAGAGCTAAAGAAATAGAAAGCCACGCAGTGGGAGGGCAAGCTGCCCTGTAGCAGGTTCCCATCTGCAAACGGGGCCAGACGCCAGTCAGAGATTGCTCTTGCCCTTATAGGGCAAAGTCACACTCAAGGTGACTTGTGACAGACCAGCTGTCGCTTGCCACCCTAGGGCATGGCTGCAAAAAACCACTGCACCAGCTGACTCTGCATCCCACAGCAAACAAACGCCACTCCGAAGTGCTTTCAATGGATTATTTTCACCCTGATTAAACTGAAATGGGGACAAGAGAAAGCTTGGGGCCTGTGGCGCTTCCTGGTCAGCAGAAAGAAATCCACTGGACACGGTTGAGACACTGGATTACAGGGGACTGAAAAAGGGGGAAGGTGTTTTTTAGGAGCAGGGCTGAGTGCAGGCTGAAGTCCATATTTTGGCTACAACTGTTTCCAATGTGGTGGCTGACTAGAAATGGGCCTGCTCCTTACTTATCTTCCAGGAGCAAGGGCAGAGATCTCATGTCCATCCTCTAGAGCAGAGCAGGTACATAGGACAGCAGGCTTCTTCGGCTCCATCTGATGGCAGCTTTGCTCAGTTATGTCTGCCAGAGCAAATACAGATTTATGTTGTAATAATGGTTTGTGAAGAAGGTTAGTGTCACATTTTCTTGAATTCTCTGCTTCTGCAGTGTACAGTGCTGTGCCCTGTCAGACAAGACAAGCACAATCTAGCTGTCCCATCAATACCATCCTGGTTGTGTTGGGACAGACTCACAGATCATTAGCAGTTCTGCACCAAGCAGCACAGCTGACTTCAGTTGGCTCACAGATATATCCCATACTATGAGCAGCACATTTGGTATAAAGGTGGGAGCTTGCTGAGAAAAGAACAGTTTCCTGCTGGAGCTCCCTGCTTGGTTTTTTGGCTGGTTGGATCTATTCTCCTCTTGTCTCTCTTCTATCCCCTTCTGTTGCTTCTCACACTGCTCCTGTTCCTTCTTCTCTTGAGGACTGCCTTCCTGGATATGGCGACTGCTGTGCTTTTGCTGGTCTGAATATAGCTTTATCTATCTTGTAGTGACACTGGTATTAATCTGGCTACTTCATTCAATAATTTTCATTTTAACCTGTGGGTTTTCTCTACTTTTCCTGGTTTCCCTTCTCTGCTGTGGACAGGTTACCAGGTGGTAGAGTAAGTGCTGTAGTTTAGCTCCAGATATGGGCTAAATGTAGACAACTCTATGGACATGCATCCATTTTTGGGTTAGAGCTGACTGGTTTTCAGGTTTATCTCCTAAAATCTTCTCAATTGTAATCATTACTGATTTTTTTGCCTATTAGTCTTTATATTAATCTCTATACCTGTGTTCATACCTTGCCCTTTATAATCTCCCTGCTGGGTCACATACTAGCCTTAGTGCAACCTGCTGATAAACAACCTAGAAGCAACCCAAAATACAACTATTTAAACCATTATAATCCTATAAACAACTGAAAGAATGACTGCTCAGCTTCTGCACAAAGACCTCTGCAGAAGTTTGCTGTCATTTCATGTCACTGGAGTATCCCAGAAATCCATCGCTGCCTTCAAATATTTCATATACAGTTGATGAAAGACATATAGCTGTACAAGGCTTGTGGAAGAGATACTAAGAATTATTAGACCAAGCAATGTAGCTGATAAAAAGAACAGAAAATATTTTGAGGAGCACACCTTTAAATACTTACCCTGGCAGAGACAGTGAAATCTGAGATTGTCTGTGTTTCACAGATTCCTAATATGGTTTGGGTTGCAAGAGAGCTTGAAGATCACCTACTTCCAACCCTCACTGCCATGGGCAGGGACACCTTCCACTAGACCAGATTGGTCAAGACCTCATCCAACCTGTCCTCAAACACCTCCAAAACCTCCCTGGGCAAACGGTTGCAGTGTCTCACCACCCTTACTACAAAGAGTTTCTTTCTAATATCTAGTCTAAATCTACCCTCCTCAAGCTTCAGTCCATTTCTTCTCTTCCTGTCACAACAAGCCCTTGTAAAAAGCCCCTTCACAGCTTTCTTGTAGGCCTCCTTCAGGTGCTGGAAGGCTGCTATAATGTCTCCCTGGAGCCTTCTTTTCTCCAGGCTGAACAGCCCAAACTCTCCCAGTCTGTCCCCATAGGTCCTCCAGCCCTCTGATCATCTTCATGGGCCTCCTCTGGATCACCTCTAGCAATTTGACCTCCTTCTTACACTGGGGGCACCAGAACTGGGTGCAGTACTACAGGTGGGGTCTCACAAGAGCAGAGCAGAGTGGGGGAGAATCACCTCCCCTGTCCTGTTGGTCACATTTCTTTTAATGCAACCCAGGTTATGGTTGGCCACCTGGACTGCAAGTACACACTGCCAGGTCACGTTGAGTTTTTCATCAGCTGACACCCCCAAATCCCTCTCCTTGAGACTGCTGCTACTTCTGCTCGAACAGCATCGGGTAAAGCATTTTATAGACTTCCAGAAATTTCATCCTCTCCTGTGCAGGGCACTGGTGTCAGCAAAACAGGCTGCAGTAGGAAACTGGCAGTGCAATCACTAGGAGGCACACATAAGGAGGTGCACCTCCAGCATCTTATCAGGGCAAGTGTCTGCTAAATGTTTATCTTTCGAGCTTAAGAAATGCTGCGTACTCACCCAGACACAGATTTAGAAGTCTGAAGATCATAAAAGTTTCTTTTATTTTACTTTATGGCTGATAAAATAGGGAATGTATTGTTAAATGAACACACCAAGAGGCAGAGATAACAAAACAGCCTGGTGAAAGAAAAAGTTGAGAAGAGTGGTCAGCATTTACAAAGCCTGATAAGACAGAAATCACTTGCCTTTTTTAATATCAGAAATATGAGTCTTTCAAAATCTGTGTCAGACCTGTGATGAAATTTTCCCTCCTGCAATTTTTTTAAGTGGAAGAAGGGCACAGTAGAATGGAGAGGGACCTGATTCATCTCTATTAAAAGCCTGGTGTTGGAAGGTTGTTGTTTGTTGGGGTTTTTTTTGCTAGAATGAGGCAAAGAGAATAACAGAGAACTTACAGTCACAGCAGTTCATCTACTCAGTCATTTGATGTATCTCATTATTGTTGCAGAGACTCATCTTTATCTTGCATCCACAATAGTGGCACCATATTGAAACATGTAAATACATTTTCAGAGGCTATGTCAAACACCTTCCCTGTACTGACAAGATGATGCACATGGAATACATGAAATGTATTGAGAAGATGCTGCTGCCTGGGGTTCCAAATTCCTCTGAGTCATCATCTTGGTTTTCTTGCGCATGCAGTGTTACCTGACAAATATATTTGCCTATGTAAAATATACTTTGTCTTACCATTTAAACATCTCCTGTCAAAGTTACCTTGTCCTTGTTCACACTGTTATCCCTATGAGTGATGATACAGAAATAGATCAGGTTAAGGTCAGTGTGCGCAGCCCAGATCTGTGTCATTGACATTTCTTATTCCTGTCTGTGGTAGTCCCACAGTGATTTTGCTGCATGAAATGAAGGCTTCAAAAAGGATAACTGTAGGGTTAGGGACAAAAACTGCTTTTTCTGACTTTGTTTTCCTCCCCTCTATGTCTGTGCCCACCCTGATTTTGCTCAAGTTTCTAGCATGAGAGGATATTGGTCCCTTGGGTACCAGCTCACACGTTAAGCCCTGCTGTGCCACACAGCCAGGAGGGAGCAAAGGCAGAGGGCAGGAGTAATTAAATTGGAATGCAATGGCTCCTATAGTAAGATGTTGATGCAGAAGCTACTCATGCCCTGAAGAAGTATCATGGTGTGGTCCCACAGCCACAAGATATAACCTTTGGCGAAACACCACTGATTCACAGGGCTCTGTAGGCAACTTATCTAGAGTGTGGAAAACATCTAGAAGGGGAAGGGGGGTGGAGAGTACACAGAACAAACAAACAAACAAAACCCCAAACAAAAAATCCAAATGAAACTCCCAAACAAACAAAAAACCCAAATAAAAACCCCACAACAAATAAAACTACACCCAACAGATAAAACCTGCAAACCAAAGGCAGAGGCAGAGGTCTGCTGGAGAGTCCAGTGGAAGGCTACAAGAATCATAGAATCATAGAATTGTCAGGGTGGGCAGGGACCTTGAGGATCATCTAGTTCCAACACCCCTGCCATGGGCATGGACACTTCACACTGGAACAGGCTGCTCAGGGCCATATCCAGCCTGGCCTTAAAAATCTTCAGGGATGCAGTTTCCACTATCTCCCTGGGCAACCTGTTCCAGTGTCTCACCACCCTCATGGTGATGCTTCTTCCTAGCATCCAATCTGAATCTACCCACTGCTAGTTTTGCTCCATTCCTCCTAGTCCTATCACTACCTGACATCCTAAAAAGTCCCTCCTTTGCATTCTTGTAGGCCTACTTCATATAGTGGAAGGCTACAATAAGCTCTCCTCAGAGCCTTCTTTTCTCCAGAATGAACAGCCCAAACTCTCACTTTATCTCCATAGGAGCTCCAGCACTCTGATCATCCTCATGGCCATTCTCTGGACAGGTTCCAGCACATCCATATCTTTCCTGTAACATGGGCTCCAGAGCTGGATGCAGTACTCCAGAATTACTGCCAAACTTGAAAACCTTTCCTATGAAGAAAGACTGAGAGAACTGGAGCTGTGTCGTTTTGACAAGGCTGAGAGGGGATCTTAGCAACATCTATAAACATCTGATGGGTGGGTGTCAAGATGAAGATGATAGTCTCTTTTTGGTGGTGCCCAGTGATAGGTTCAATCCAGAACACACCACCTTAACACGAGGAGGCACTTCCTTATGGTGAGGGTGATGGAGCTCTGGAACAGACTGTGCAGTCTTCTCTGGAGACTTTCAAAACCTGCCCTTGGTGATGCTTGGTGACTCTGCTTTGGCAAGGGAGCTGGACTCGGTGATCTCTAGAAGTCACTTCCTAACACTCTGTGATTGTGTGAGAAACAAACGAAAGGAACTCTGCACATCCAGATGTTGGAAATTTCCAATCCCGCTAGCAAGACAAGATAACATATATACACGTATAAACCAAAGCCCCTTGGGACAAACAAACATGTTTTCACAAGGTTTGTTTGCGCTTCCCAAAGCTCACACGGAGCAATTTCGGGAGGCCCCGCAGGAGTGCCGCGTTGCCGGGTGCCGGGCAATGCCACGGGCACCGGGCAATGCCACGGGCACCGCTCTCCCGGCGGCGTCTCCTGCAGGCCTGCGACGGGCATCGGATCCGCAAGGGGCGCAAGGTCAGCTCTTGCACACGGCCAAACACTACGGCTAGAACGTAGCTCCTTGTCTCGGGTGGAGCCCTTCGGGGCTACCTCGTTTTTCGTGCCCGGCGGCGGCTGCGCGCAGCTCAGCAGCTCCGGCGGGCGGACGGCGGCACAGAGGGCGGCCGCCCACACGGGGGCGCCATGGCGCCACCGGCTGTCCTTCGCAGGTGGCTGCGGCAGCCGCGCCGGGCCGGGCCTCCCTCACCGCCTCCCGCCCCGGTTTGCAGCGGCGGAGCTCGGTCAGTGCGGGGGCAGCTGCCCCCCTGCGGCCGCCAGACACAGCGCCCGCCCATGAATTCTTTATACCAGGGGAAAAAAGGCAGAGGATTGCGTTAATCGGCACCTAATTTTCCACCGAGCGTGTCTTGCGTGGCGGGGTGGCTTAGGGCTGATCCCCGTTCCAAATAAAGCAGCGCGTCTATTTCTGGCCGTGGCTTAAAGAGGCGCAGATCTCATGTACCATGTTGGAAGTTCTTGAAAAACAGCCAAAGTACAGAGGTCAAGTTTCCTGTACGGAAAGCAACTTAATGGGACGCAAGACTGCTGTGTCCTTCGTGAGGCAGGAGCTGCAAAACTGGGTCACTGCGTTTCCACCTAATCGCTGGGTTCAAAGAATAAACTGCCTCGGTGTGTGTCTAAACAGCCTGGTGGAGGCTGGTGAGGACTGAACTTGAAGGCCTGGTACTGCTGCAGCCGTGGGAGCCAGTGGGAGCATTGCCAGGGGGTTCGTGTTGGGAAGATGAGGGTCAGGCCCCCGGCACTGCTTGATGGACAATATTATGAATGAGCGAATGCGTAGTTGTGCTATCCACTGGGATGTGACTCTTCATTAGAAATCAAGGGACGAGGTGGGCAATATGATTGTTCTGCAAATTTCCCCGGGGTCTACTTTTTTTCTTTTTAACAAAAAAGAAACTCCTTGAGGATGCCTTGCCCTAAGCCAGTGCTTTCAGTAACTGCTGTTGTTTAAAGGCAGCAGCTCTCAGGAGTTTTGCAGGGAGTTGTATGCAAATAGACTCCACCAGCGTGCCTGTTAAACAGCCTATTCTTGGAAAAGCTTATATGGAAGGATTTAATGTTGACAGACTTAAGTAGTGATGTCTCAACTGTGAAGAATCTGTTGTTTAACCAACTGCATGAAGCAAAAGTGCTTATCATTAAAGCGAGAGTATTCCCTTTCGTTTTAGGAGATCACGGAGGCTTTAAACATCCATGCAATTTGGTATGCACATAATTTGGTAGTCTGTTTTATAAGAAGTTGATTAGAATCAGAAAAATCACCCTCCCAGCAGAACTGCAGCAGAAGGGGGCAATGCAATGTGTGCCAAACAGCCTTAAAATGGAAAAAAAAGGGTTTATATAGTGGCAAGTTGGGCAATGGCTTTGAAAACTACAGCTGTATTCCTCCACTCTTTTACGTTATTGGTGAGTTGGCAAGTTATGATTCACTGCCATTTGATGTTACATTTACTGTCAAAGAACATTAGCCATCACTGGCTGAAACCAGAAGGTTGTTTTCTAAAAGTTCTTGGGTGCTGAGGATTGCCTAAGAGGGGACTGTAAACACTTGCAGAGGGCATTTTGCAGTCAGGTTTTCCCAGAAGTGTGCACTTCTTTCTCTTCTGCCAATACTTTAATCTCTTCCCCTCCCCCCCTTTTTACATTCATAAAACATATTAGCTGCTTCATGTCTGTAAGGCAAAGAAGGCCAAGTATCACTTTTCTCACCAGCTGGGACAATTTTAGCAATATTAATCAGTTTAATTTCCCAGCTTGATCCAAAACACTGCAATTTACACTCTCATTGTACAGTGATATTCTCCCTTGTTTATGTGCCCAGGTTTAAAATTGAACTACATCCACGATGCTCTTTTCCTTCCCAATAAATTCAGAAGATGTGGCTGAAAAAGTAGACAGAAAGCAAGCAGTGGTATCATTCCTGTATCGAACTTGGGAAGCATGGCTAAATGGGGATTACATGTATTACTAGGGTTCTGATCCCACAGTCTTCATGGAAGTAATAACTCATGCAGGAGCTTTGCCAAAGGCCGAGTGGGGGCAGAAGGCTGCAACAGTTGGCAGTAAAAGGAGCAAGATGTCAATTGTCTTGTAATAATTGGCATTTTTCTCCCAATTATTTAAATAGGCCTGTATGGATTTGTGTCAGTGGCTTTAGTTAGTAGCAGTTTCTGGAGAGGAGTCAGAGATATCCCATGGTGGAATACTTCAAAGACATTATGCCCCTTCTCCTAAGTCACTGGAAATTAAATGTGGTTGGTTCTGGTGCGATGCAGCTCTGGATTGATGCAACCATGTCCTGTGAGAACCCTCTGAAGTGAGAAGGTCAGGGTGACACCCACCACCCTCCTTCCTTTCCCAAGTTACAAATACTTTCACATTGAGCGCTTAATCTTTTCACACAGCTTTCCCAGGTGAGATAACAAATATACAAAAGAACAAACTCTACTGTATAAATGAAAGCAGATTTATAAAATTACAAGTTTAATAGATAAATATAATAAATACTTTATGCATCATAACTCTGGACAACTACATTTAAAGCAAGTATGTTGGCAAGTCACAAAAAAGTTGCGCCTCAGAGCAACTTTATTTTTCATCAAACCACACTGACAGGCATATTACAATGTTACGTATGAGGCTTTATGCTGTTAAGTATGCTCAAATCCTGCTCACCTACTGAGTTCACCATGACATAATATATGGGTGTAGTGTACTTTCTATTTTGGAATGTCTTTTTGCACACCAACACGGTTGTACAGATAGATGTTCTACTTACCAGGGACAGTGGGGAAGACTTGAAGAAAAATACTGGTAAATGACTTCTAGAAAAACTAAAGCATTTCTTAACTTTTTATTGACATTGGCAAATTAAAATAGAATAAATTAACAATATTTTCTCAAAAAAATGTTTTGTACAAAAATACTGTCAAAATTTCCTGAAAAGCTTTCAACACAGTAGTATCTTTTTCATGTACTGAATAAACTATATTAGCACAGTGTCAAAATGCTGAAGAAACAAAATCTTAGGATTAAAGAAAAAAAAAAGAATAATTAAAATCTGTGAAATGTTTGCCACTAGTCAACATTCCATCCACACCATATTATTGTCTATACATATGGAGGAGGGGAGAATGGGTAGCAGACTTTGTAAGTAACGGTATTACTTTTCCTGATCTGGAAAGGTTTGGCCCACATCTGTCAAGCTTCCAGTTTAACCTAGTAAAAAAAAAAAAACCCAAACTAACTAAACAAACCCAAACCAAAACAGAAAACCTGAAGAACCACCCAAAACACACACACACACACAAAAAATGAAAAAAAAATATCACCCCCCAAACCAAAACAAAACAAATCCCCCAATTGTTAGTCTGCACTGCAATGCATAGTTAAAAATTAAGCAAGATGGCAGCACTTGTGCAGTTATTATCTGCCCTTCAAAGTTCATGCAACCAACTAATGCCTTTTTTTTTTCCTGTTCGCTCAGAATTTGAATGCAGTTCAAGTCACTGGAAATCTTCCGTTTACAAAATCCACACGATTAAGCAATTTGCCAAGATTAATACCTAACAGTTGAGCACTGTGGGAATTATGGGCACGTTACTGCAAAGAAATTAAGAGAGCAAGGAGTGGAGGGAGGCGACCAACATAAAAAGGCAGTTTGCTAGAAATGATTACTACGGGAGGGGGGGTGTGAATGGCAAACCTACAAAAAATGTGGCAGCAATTTGAGGGGGGGAAAAAAAATTTATACAAGCGCATAGTTGACTCTTGCTTTCCAGATTCTCACCTTTTCAAGCCCTGAAAAGTGAGACACCGTGTCTAGGGGAATGTTTTCATTCGCACCGATAGAAAGTCCTTTGTTTGTTTTAAATGAATCAGCAGCTCACCCTGCTGGGCTGCTGTTTGCAAACGAAGTCTGTCATGAAGTCAAACTCGTTCTGTCCCAACCACAGCTCGGGAAGCTCCTTGATGCGATCCAGCCCCATTTCGATGACTAAGGACATGAGGACCTCCTCGTCGATGAAGTCAGTGTCTATGACATTGGGCGGCAGCATTGCCGCGGGGACGTGGGGGACGGCGGGCGGCAAGCCGCTGCCGCCGCCGTGCTTGGGGTTGCAGTCCCTGAAATGCTGCTGGCTGCTGCCGTTCAGCTGGTGGCTGCCGGGGTGCAAGTCCGGCATGTAGTGGCTGTGGGGGTAGGGGTGGTGGTTGAAGTACTGGTTGTTCAGCTTCTGGAGCTGCATGCTGGCGCTCAGCTGCCCTCCCGGGCTGGCGACGGGGGCAGCCATGAACTGGGAGCCGCTGAAGCGGGCGGGGGGCGGCATGGTGCCGGCCGGGTGCCCTCCACTGACGCTCCCCGGCCCCATGGCGTGCCTGACTCCGCTGCTCGCGTTCATATTCCCAGCTCCGTAATGTATATGGTCGCCCATCAGGGCGCTGAAGGCGTGCTGCTGCGGCGGCTGCTGCTGCTGATGGTGGTGATGGGGGGTGGGAAACTGCCCCATGCCCATCCGATGCGCAGGGTGGTGGTGAAGCCCGCCGGATCCGTCGGGAAAGCGCCCGTGGTTCATGGCCATCATGTGGTCTGCCATTGCCCACCTGGAAAGTTAGCGTGTGAATACATTAGGAAAATACACCCTCGGACATCCAGCCGCCCTCTCCCGGACCGGCTGCATCTGCCTGGCCCTGTGAGAACCGCCTCTGCTGGTCCCGCCGTTCTCTCCTTCTCGGAGGGAGAAAAAAATGAGAGGGGAAGAAAAAATATCCTACCGCGGCTCTACCGTGGAGTACAAAGGGAAAAATAAAAGGGGAGCCTGCGGTACGAAAATCCCAGTCCCCTCCGCTAATCCAGCGAGCAGCACGCCTTCCCACTCCAACTTGTGCATACCTATCAGCGGAAAGTGTAGCATACGGCAGCAGCCGCCTCCTCCTCGCACGTTCAAAAGGCGCCCGAGCCCCCCGGCTTCGCCAGGGAAAGCAACGGATTTCCACGGCGCTCTCGCTAACTTGCGGGGAGCAAGCAAAGAATTGGGAAGTCCCACCTAGCCGAGGTCAGCAACTTTTAGAATTAATTCCTAATTATTTCGGTTAAAATACTGTAATGCACAGATCAGGCGGTAAACCCAGGCAGCTGAGCAATACCTTTCCTCGCGTGTTTAAACAGTCCCATTTTTCCTGTTGCACACAAAAGGGACACCCGGCACCAGCTACGAGAACCGCCGCACTCACCTCCCGGCTTCCTTCTTCTTTTGCTTCAAAGGTGGCGGTGAAATCAGTCAGTAAAAGTCACCCAGCATAGAGAGGGCTTTCCCGGCCCTCTCCTCGGCGCTTACGTGACGGTGCTGTGATCGCCGCAGCAGCCCCGGAGCTGTTTTTCACTCCTCAGCGAGGCTCATCGGCACTTGCCAACAATGAGCTGTGTTTCTTACCCGGCTTTGGCCACAGCTAATATAGGATTTCAGAAGGGAGGAGCAAAGCCCTTACAGGCAACCAGAAGTAAAACCTGGAGCAAGCGGGAGGGGGGGTCGGGGGAAAAAAAACCCACAAACCCAACAAACCCGACACCCAGCGCGCACCCGCGGGCGGCGCGCACCCGCGCAGGGCACACGCGTGCCCGGGCACACGCGGGAGGCAGCGCGGCGGCCCTGCAGGGCACTCGGGCACCCGCGGCCCTGGGATGCGCCACACGCGTGTCCATGGGGCGCACCGCGGCTCCCCCGGGAACAAAGCGGGGCTCGGCGGCGGGCAGACAGGCAGCGGCACCCCGCGCCCCCCGCCGCTCCCGCGCCTCCCGTGCGGCCGCGCTGCCGCCCACCGCCCCGGCCGCTTGTGTCGCTGCAGAGCGGCGGCCGCGGACACGAGTGGGGCCGGGCACTCCAGCAGCGCTGCCCAGCTCCCGGGCAGCCGCGGTGCAGGTGCCTGACCCCGCCGACGTGAGTCCCACGGATACGCGTGGGCGTCCCCGGAACCGATCCTTCTCCCAGAGGCAAGATCCGAGGTCCACCTTTTTCCACAGACACGGGCTCTGCATGTAGGAGGTGTGTGGTGTATGTGATTGGGGTGCTGATACACTCCCATCCCCTTCGTTCTGTCCCCGCGTGTTTGCCCCACAGCCACACGGGGCGCGCAAGGCGAGTGCCCCCCCGCTCTTGCCCTTGCCGGATATCTGGGTTTATTAACGTTATTTACGATTGTTTTTCTTGGAATGGCAAATAAAACCACAACATGCACAGCGTGAGTGGGCACATGCTTTACACAGACGATCGCCCTGGCCGAGTGCGTCCCCTATCGCTGCCCTGCATCCGGCGGTGCCCTGGGTCGAAGCACCGCCGCGACGGGGCCACACGTGTGCGAGCCCCGCGGGACAGGCGCTCCTGCCTCCTGCTCCAGATCCACCAGTTCTCGCTGAAGGGCACCTGTGCTGAAGTAGCAGAGAAGTGTGGAAAGGCTGGGAGAGGCCTGTCGCAGGGACGCGCTGGGTAGTAGTCTATTTTCAGCAGTGCCTGTGGCTGATTTTCTGCTCCCCTTCTCCACTTTTTTTCTGCCCACAGGCCTGCTGAGGGGGCAGTGGTTGGCAGGACATCTTCCCCAGACAGGAGAAATTGTGTGCCATCCAAGTGACCATGTAGGCTGTTTTTTCTGCTTCTTCATACAATCCCACAAGGGCACAGTGGTGCAGGAGATCTTCTCTGGGGAGGCATGGGTAAGGGCAAATGACATGCTTCAAGATGCTGTTCATATGGCAGCCCTCTTGCCCTCTTTTGGGGGTCCTTACCTCAGCTGTGAAGGTGAAATCAAAAGGAAAGTTAGCTCTACCTCATCTCCTCGAGCAATGGAGGCAGACCTGACTACACACAGCAGTGAAGGCCAGCAGGAATGGAATCAAAGCCCTGGGAAGGCAGGAAGCCTTTCAAGTGTCAATTTTACCTTGAGGAAGTGACCTCATCCTGCAGCTCCCTTTCCTGCGCCAATTAAATAGGGTGCCCACCATGATTTCACATTTTGGTCCTCAAGTGCATGCACCTAGGTAGATGTCTAGGATTTGCTGTTGAACCAGGACATTCAGCATGGCCAGGAATGGTCAGAAAAGTGATAGTACCTTTCTGGAAACTTTTCCTTCTTGAGGTTGTGCAGGTTTCACAGGGCAAAACAATGAATAATAAGAAGATCCTGTTCCATTTGGCAAGTAATCAGCTGTGTATCATGACAAGTGGTTTGTTTAATGTCACATATCCATGGTGATAGTGGTATGCCTTTTTGCTCTCCACTGCCTTAAGTTTGTGATCCTTTTTAAAGCCAAGCACAATCATATCACCGCCCTGCAAATGCCCTTTCCTATTTTTGGCTTTCAGATGTTGGAAGCTGCCAGCTTGCCAAAGTGAGTTATGGAGAATTGGCATGAGATTGCCTGAAGCAATAGTAGAGAAGTCACAGCCTCCATAGCACCTTGCTCATACAAAACGTACCTTCAGGTATTTACAGCCCCCACACAAAGAATTAGGCAGGACAAAGCTTTCTGTACATGGGGTTGCAATGGGATCCATATAAGGCTCAGGAAAGCAGTGCCACAGGAGCCAAGTTTGTCATTGTTTATGGCGTTGGCAAAGTGGGAACAGTTAGTTGCTTTCCAGGAAATGGCTGGTAGACTGGTGACAGGCAGCTAGGGGAATGCAGGACAAAGCATGAGCTATCAGCAAGCCCAGAATCTCAACTGTTGGCATCTTCTGACCTAAGGCACAGTTATTTAAGGAAATCTTTTCACTCATCTTCAAAGTCTTCTGCATACCTGAGTTGGTTCTTCAGCCAAACATCAAGAAAGCAGGACACTGCTACGGGAGAATGGTAGACATGGCCAGGGGCCGGAATAAAATGAGTTGCTCCTCAGTGAAGAATCCAAGTAGAGTTGAAAACAGAGTGTGACTCCTGTGCCCATCCAAGAAGTCACTAGGAAAATCAAACATGACAATGGAAAAGAAGAGGAAAGGTGGATTTTTAATTGAGTGTTAACATTTTGAATTGGAAGGTCAGTCAGGCACTGAGGCTGGGTTATTGATGTGGCCCTTCTCACTCCTCCCAAATTGGAATATCTGCAGAGTATGGTGGAAGGAAGGAAAATACAAAAGGAGAATCCCAGATGGTGTTTTTCCAGATATCTACTGGAAATGTTCAAGCCTGGAGGCTTAAATACTTGTAGTTCCAGGGATATATTACTGGAACAAGATACACAGGGCAGTGAGTTTCAGGGGAACTTGGATCTCTAAGTCCTTTTCTGCAACTCTGAAAATAGAATCCTAACTCTCTGTGACTTATCTGTCCCAGATCATCGTGGAGGTGTTTCTATGTGTTCCCTCCCATGCTGACACAAAGCAGTCAGGAAAACCCAATTCAGGACATCTGCAAGGGTTATCTGATAGGAAATTTTATATTAGAATTATATCCTGGAAGAAATACCTTTTCTGTAGTACTGATTAAGCTCTGCTATTTAGATGTCAAGCCATGATTTCCTGGCTGCTTTTGCTTTTGACCTCCTCACAGCTTCCTTCAATCCCACCCTTCCCCAGAGCACTTGGGAGGGGAGATGGAAGTGTGGCCCAAGAGGTCTCCAGCACTTTGCTTCACCAGTGCCAAGCTGGATGGCTGCCACTGGTTTCACTGCACACCCTTAGGGAAAACAATGAACAAGACAAGTTTCATAGACTCAATCACAGAGTGGTCTGGGGTGGAAGACACCTTAAAGATGATCTAGTTGCAAAACCCTTGCAATGGGCAGGGATGTCTTCCATTATAGCAAGTTGCTCAAAGTCCCATCTAATGTAACCTTGACTACTTCCAGGAAGGGGACATTAGCAACCTGTCCAGGTAAGCTTGTTCTAGATGGGCACCCAAGAAGCAGAAAAGTTTGTTCTGGTTGCTCAAAGTGCCTTTTTTAATAAACAAAACAAAACAAACCCATGGAATTCCCTTTGTGAGAAGAATAATGGTTGGGATTTGTCATTGGTTTGTTTTTACCACCTGTAAGGTGAAAACAGGGGCTGTGACTAGAAAGGAGATTCATTTTCTGACATGCTTTACTGAGAGCCCTATTACTCTTACATGATTGGGAAGGAAGAGTGGACACAAGCTTAGCTACGAGTCTGGGCATGAGATCCTCACCTTGGCAAATTCGGCTGTTTGAGCAGTACCAAAGAACTGCCCCTATGTCATAAAACATAGAATTGACACAGTTCACTTGATTTGATACCAAGCATAAGCTTCTTAAAGCCATGAGAGCTCCCCTCTGCCAGTCCAGACACCTGCCAGGAATTTCCCAGAGCTGAGCATCTACTCTCTTGTTTCAACTGTTGGGTTTCTTGGGGAAGGCCACTCTTCAGTAGGTAGTGCACCTGATATACAGCTAGGGAGCCCAAGTGCAGAAGAGATGATCCACTGGGGATTTCTTTCATTCGTGGTTGTTACAAGGAGTTACTGCAGTGATGTCAAAGCAAATCTGTACAGCTTTTCTTCACAGCTGGCTGCTGTGTGAGAGTTGGTGGGAATGTAGAGAGAGTCGGAACATGTGCTATTGCCAGCATGGTCCTCATTTTCACTTTGCCAGGTTTCAAAAGGTAATCCATCTCTGTGCTGATTGAAAGTAGTTACTCTGCTGAGAATGGGGCTTATCAGTGTGTTTGTTACCAACCAATCTTTGATGAAAAGCACTTCCTGAAGCATCTGGGGGGCATGTTATAAGGTTTCATATGCTGGTGTGCCTTGCTGGTATGCCAGGAACCAAAGGTGTATATACACATCAAAGTGCTGTTCTAAAATAAAAAACCACAGGCTATGCAAATTGTTCTGCTCTCTCCCCACCCATCTTTTCCTGTTTGTTTAGATGGCTCAAGATAGTAACGTGCTGGTATATTTTGTTTTGGTAGTAATGAATGTAGCTTTGCACTCCTCATCTTTGTGTGAGAATGGCTTGGGAAGGGTGACAAGCTCCATTGTTTTACTGTTAACGCCCTCTCAGCACAGTCCTTCAAGCTTGTGTGATACAATCAAGGTTCTTCCTTAAGTGTAATTTCGCTGCAAGACATTTTCTTTGGAAAAGTAACTCTGTAAAAACGGGAAAAGTTACTAAGAATATTATTTCTTGAAGATGCTTAAGAGCATAATTTGTAAATACACAAAAAAAACCACAGATGTAAGTAAATAATTAATTGAATATAATTGCATTTTAATTTGTCACTCATAACCCCAATATGGAATCTTTTACTACTCTTTTAGTTTTGGGTGTCAGTTGGAACCAGAAATGAAAGAAAAAAAAACGTTCTGGTACCTTTGAGAAAGTGGTAGTAGCTTCTGTAGTAAGTCAAATGGCACCAGGTTCAAAGTAAGAACAGACATGGAAGGTAGGCTGTATGAACAAAATTTTGTGCCCTTTGGAGACCAAACATTAATACCAATGTTTTGGGTCAACAAAGTCTTTTAAACATTTTCAGGTAGAATGAAATGTTTTATTTAATTTAAAATTATTAGAAAGCAAAATACATACTTCTAAGTGTGTATTAGACTCAGATGATTACACCTAAAGCGTTCATTGCACACGTTCTGTAATTAATTGAACTGGTAGTTGACAAGTAATTTATTTGAAGTCCAATGAATAATTGAAGCTTATTATTAGAATGAATTGGAACATTCCAAAAAAAAAAAACAACCAAGAGAAAGATTTATGATTACAAATATAGGCCCCACACCAGCATCCATTCACACACGTGACTAACAGTCATATTTTTTAGGCAAATCATTTCACACAGTACTCTACTTCCTTGCATCTGCATACAAATACTCTATTTTAAATTAGTGAGGCTGCATAGTAAATAAGATACTTCTTGGTATCAGTGAGGTTGACAAGATCTTAACTTCTCCAATCACAGACTGATCCAATTGACACAACCTAAATACAGCAATGGTCTGTATTTGGGACTGGATTTCCAGGTGGTTGCACCTTTACAGCACAGGAGTCCACTTGAGATTGTGATCTGTGTGGCTGTCCTGGGATGTAATAACACCCGATCTAGAATGTAATTGCATTATTCCATTGATTAAGTCCACATTATCCCTTTCTGACACAAAGAAAATGTTTGTAAAATTAACATTAAGAGAAATGTTTTGTTGCTGTACTGAACAGTTTAGATTTGGCTTAGCACAGATTTTGGGCATGCTTATTTGACCTAATCGGATCACACACAGTAGAATCTAAATCATATGAGAAATCCTGACTTTCATGGGACTCTACATTGGTTTGGACAAGTGTGTGGTGAAACAGTGCTGTAATATGTAGAAAAGTAGTTCTGCAGTATAATCAGTGAGGTCATCAAGGCCTCTCCAGCATCCTTGCCAGTTTCAATTTTATTTAAATAAACAGAATTACTTTAGTCCTCCCCATGATGGGTTACAAGCAGCTGTGGTGTTGATCACATGTGACATGTCAGCAGACAGTTGCAGTTCACTTACAGTTTTCCTTTGATTTGATTATGTTTTTCCTCTAAATTAAGCAATCATGGTGTGTGTATTGTGTGGTAATGACAGCAGCATTTGTTCCAGGCCTTCATGAATATGGTGTGGGTACAGGTGAATATGTAAGCAATAAAATGAATCTCTTCCAGCATTTTAGGCAACTTATTTTGCATACACCTTCAACTATGAAAGATCTGGGAATCATTCCAGTCTGACCTGTCTATTCAGTGTTTTTTTCACTGCATTTCTTTAGTTGTGAACTTATAACTGTGTTTACTGCAAACCTCTGTTTTGAGGCTTTATGTTTCACATTGGGTCTCATCTCAGTCGAGTATGTTCCATTGTCTTTCTCCAGAACACTGATATATTATCTTTGCTTTCTGTGGCAAGGGTTAACCTTGCTCAGGCAGGTCAGATGCCTGTCTTCACTTCTCCCTTCCTGAAAGCTTGCTGCAGAAGAGGCTTCCTGCTATCCCTCTCAAGATTAGTTACACACTTTCTGTGTGGATTACTTCCTGTTTTCCCTCAGACTTTTCATTTTAGTTGGCACTAGCAAGTGTTGTGCCCAATTGTGTAAGTAGGTGTTCCGTGGTTGGATGCCTGAAAAATAATGAAATGCAAATGAAGTAAATTTAAGTAGTGCAAAATAGTTCCTTTTCTAATCTGAGTTAAAGCACAAGTTTTGTAGCTCTTTATTTGGAAACCTAAAGATAATCTCTGTTTTCTTATCAGACATGCTGCAGAGTGATGATACACTGATTTTTTCAATTGATTGGTTTTGGTTTACATTGTTTTTAGGAAGGCACAGCAGATACATATGATTTTTCACACCTTGCTGTTCTCATGTGTCAGCCTGATGATATCATACTCAAGCACTACTACTACTACTACTTTTATATAAATTAGCACTTCACAGCATCAGAGCACAATACCAACATTACCTCATTACTCTAGAATTGAGTATGGGCTCTTTTCCTTTTAAAGTAGAAGCTGATGGATTTAAGTGGTAATATGTAATTGGAAAGGAAAGCAATTCCTTTAACAGGCTGTGTAGTGGTATCATCAACAAGCCAGGAGCCAGGCTGTTTGTTCTCCCCCTCTCCCAATTCCAGCAGTCTTAAGCACCCACATTCCTTTCTCCTTGTGAACGTTGAACACAGATGTCAGTTTTTCTTTCTATAGAATGATTTAAAAAATTATACTCCTCTATAAAATGCCTAGAAGAGATCTTTTTGGGTGGACACCTAAGTGTAGCTACTGGTGCTTCAGATATTTAGTGTCCAAAGGACTTCAAAGCTATTCTGGTTTTCTGGTTTTATTTCAGGTCCTAAGTGAGATCCTGGCCACCTTAATGTCAGAAGAAATAGTCATTATCACCCACTTCGGTGTTGTCAAGGTCCACCCTGGAACATTTTATCTCGTGCAAAAGGTAACCCTTCCAATAACCTCTTGGCAGTGGCTCCTTGTAGTGCTCACTCCCACCCAAGCAAAAGGATAGAATGCTCCCCTTTCTTCCTTGCCTCTCTGTGTCCTAAATATTCCACTCCCAGTGCCTCTCACCAATTACCTCTGCAAGATGCTTTGGGGGCTCTTGCTTCCTTTCTGCTCCAGGATGAGTCATCCCTGCAAACTTTCAATCCTCATAGCTCTTGTCCAGGAAGATCACTGCAATTTTCTTTCCAAATAGCCCATTTCCTGCAGCTACATGCAACACCCTCCCCACCAAATATCTCACATGGTGAATGGCAGCAGTCCAACAACATATTATCCATTACAGTGAAGTTGTGTTCGTCAACACAACTTCTTTGCATAACTGCACAGTCTCTTTTTTTTCCCCTCCAGACTCTGACATCCCAATAACTAATTTCCATTCATGCAGAAAAAGTTAGATCCAACAACTTCCCTCACTATAATGTCCATGCACAGTAAAAAAAACCCACCAAACTCTATAGTTTGCTGTCATAAGGAAGGTGTTCAGAAATAACAAGAATCTATGCTAGGGCTCTTAAATCCATCTGAAGTTGTCTTCAAGATCTGCAGAAAAATGTTTTCTCCAACTGTGAGGCTGGCCTACCCTTCTACCTCCTTGAGGTTGCCAGATCTTCCACACCACCCCTACAAGTCCCATGCCAGAGTGGGAAGAAGATTATTGCTACTAATAAACATTTACATATAGCTTCTGCTGCTCTAAGAGACTGAGAAATATTCAGTAATCTGTATTTTCATCTCCAAAAGTCTTCACATTTAAGGACAAAACTCCTGCCAGTTTTCAATGTTTTGTGAACATTTCATTCATTGTCTGTTGTGTATAAATTCTCAAGGCTAGATGATTGCTCAAGAATATTTATGTTGCTTGCGAAATTAAACAAACAGCTCTGTGACTAATACTGGCTTAAATTCAGTGTATAGCTCTGATTAATGCTATTTTTAACTGTAATATAAGGCTCATTGCTACTCATGTATTATGGCTAGCCATCCTTGGCTCAGTTTTTGTTAGCACAGCACAAGGGAACTTGATTTCAGAAAGAACAAATAACTAAAAGGACATCTGAAATTCAGTCACACATATTTTGCCCGAAGATAGGTATTCATAGCATGAAAAAGCTGCTGGTACACCAAGTTCAGTATCTGCCTACTGGCACTGCCAACACTAATGTCTTCTAAAGAACTCCTAATGCATCAGGCATTCAATGACACTATACCTGGGGAAGGATTCCCTCATGGCTGTACAAGTGAGAAGACAAACCTCTAATATAAAGCCTTGTGTCAGTTGTATCATCACTGATGAACATAAATCTGAGGGATTTCTATCTTAACCCTGCTGAGTCTTGAACATTGAAAGTTGAAAGCTCTACATCTTCTATTTTTTTGTACAAATGATGAAATGGTATCTCCATGGCTTGTATAATCAGTTCTACTGATTACAGCAGTTAATTGACTGACGTGATTTACATAAGCTGAAAGGTTTCCCTCCTTTTATAATGCATGTAGAAATCTCCTTTGTTTTGGTGGCAAATTAAGCTATTTACCACACTGTTAGTTTATAAGCACTTTTCTACAGATCACTGCATTGATGTCCTTTACATATTTCTTTTTTTACTGAACAAGGCATACAAGCATGCTACATGCCATGCCTACTCTGTCCTTCATTGTTCTACCTTTCATGTATCCTTCCTTTAAAAGTCATCATTCTGCTCGGTTAAGATGCTGAGAGCCTAGGATGTGCTGTGATCAGTAACAGAGGAGGTAACTTGGTACTGGGCAGAACTGACCTCTACAAGGTCATTTGGCTAATTCTGCAGGCAAACTTCTCTTCTGTAGCCCTTTAAGGCTGGCTAACTGAATCTTTCTATCAATATTTTATGTAATCATATTACAATGTTTTCAGTCATCTTGTTTTTTTTTTTTTTTTCTTTATTACAGTTTGTTTTCTGTATTTCACCACTGGAGCACACTGAGCAGACATCTTCATTAAGCTGTCCACACTGATGCCTCAATCTTTTTGTTGAAAGGTTAGAATTAATTCACAACCTCTTTGTGCATAGGACTAGCTTAAATCATGCTTTCCAAAGCACATTACTCTGCACTCATCTACAGTGCATTCCCTCTGACAATGTATTGTTCAGTTACTTAATGTTGTCAAGGCTTACTGAGGTGCCTTATGTCACTCTTGTGTCCAGCCTTTCCAGTAGGTGCCCAGTAAGGCCATTAAACAATGCCACTGTTTGTATTGATCCTTGAGGCACCCCACTACTTAAACGCTGTGAAGAGAACTGAGCAATTATTCCTCCTCTGCCTGTGCATGGTATCCTCTAACAGGATTTGCATCCACCACTAGCAGGATGTTACCACCTCTTCTCCTCCTGGCAACTGCCCTTCCTTAGTAGCTCTTTGTGAACTGTCTTTATTCAAAGCCTTTTGACTGTTTAAATAACTTCCTCTGGTTCCCCATTACCCTGCATTTTGCTATTGCTTCACGAAATTGCTCAAAATCCAAAGATCTGACTTCAAAGCCTTCTTTCTTTTCACAAACTTTTGTTTGTTGACCTAGACGGTTTTGTTGCCATGAGTGCTGTTCTTTCAGTGTGCTGTCCAGGCAGGTGGGTTTCAGGCCTGTTTTACTGCAGTGCTGCTGCGACTGGGAGCTACTTCATAACCGAAATCCATCCAGTGGGCTGATGGCTCCCGTACAGACAGCAGTCCTCTCCGAAGCAGTTCTTTCAGCCGCTTGAGGGCTTCAAATTTAAGAGAAGATTCTCAGCAGGGCTGCATCCAAGTACCCACATCCCGTACTTGGGGTTCCGTGCTTGTGTGACTGAATTAGATACAGGCTGGTCAGCAGCTTATCGCCTTCCTCATCAGTTTCCTCACGTTTCTGCCTTGCCCGCAGGAAAGGCACCTCTCAGGCAGCAGCCTGCCAGCCGAGTGAGTCAGAGCTGTCCTACCCCTACAGGGCTCCTTTCTCCCTACCACCTACAGCCGCCAGACCCTGGCGTCGTTCATGCCTGGCGCCTCTTCTCGCTCGGGCGTCACACCGGAGCTCCCGCCCCTCCTCGGTCCTCAAGCGAAGCATCCTTCCTTCGCGGGCACCGCCTCGGCCGCCGGCGCTCGTTGCGGCAGGCTGGGATCCCGCCCTTCGCCCCTCGGCGGCCCGGGGCGCTTCCCCCGTCCGGAGGAGGCCCTGCGGGCGGGGCAGGGGAGAGGGGCCGCGGGGCCGCCCCTCGCGGCGCCGCCTGAGGCGCGCTGCGCTCCCGCCCTTGTTCGTGCGGCAGCTGCTGCCGCTGCCGGCAGCGGCCGAGGGGCAGCGGAGAGTGGGGGCCAACATGCAGGGCAAGTCGGGGGGCCGGCAGGTGCCTGCCCCGCGGCGGGGAAGGGCTTGCAGGGGTTGCCTTCTGGCTTTAGAGATTTGGGGCAGGCTTCGCTTTCGGAGCAGTTACGCGTTCTTCCCGTGAGCAGGAACAGCCACCTCTTGGCCTGACGAAAGTGAGTTGTGAGCCCGTTGCGGGCCGGGGAAATCACTCAAGAGTGCGTGTGCAATACCTGGCTTGCGGTTTGGCATTGCCTGGGTCACCTTTTTCAGTCTCCTTTTCATAGGTACAGAGAATGGAAAATTACTTTGGGGGGAAAAAAAAACCAAGAAGTTTTAAAAAAAAAGGAAAGAGGCGCTGGGATCGCCTGCTGCCAAAAAGTAATAGCACAAAGTGCTGGAGGCTTGTGATCGGTGTGTGGAAAGTGGCACAGCACTTCTCCACGGAGAGGACAAGCTTTTGTACCTAAGGGGATATTGAGCAAGGTGGTTGGTGGTTTTTTTTTCCCCTTTAGTTGCTGTTGTCTTTTTTTCCCCAGAGGTTGTTAAGCATTGGTAATGGATGGTGGCACAGCTCCTGTGAGAACTTTGGGGGTGCTGATGGAGATAAAACAGTCCCAGGCAAATTTAGCACCAGGCTACGGTCTCAATGGCAGTGTTTGAAATCACACAGTATCACAGTGTCACAGTATCATCAGGGTTGGAAGAGACCTCACAGATCATCAAGTCCAACCCTTTACCACAGAGCTCAAGGCTAGACCATGGCACCAAGTGCCACGTCCAATCCTGCCTTGAACAGCTCCAGGGACGGCGACTCCACCACCTCCCCGGGCAGCCCATTCCAGTGTCCAATGACTCTCTCAGTGAAGAACTTTCTCCTCACCTCCAGCCTAAATCTCCCCTGGTGCAGCCTGAGGCTGTGTCCTCTTGTTCTGGTGCTGGCCACCTGAGAGAAGAGAGCAACCTCCTCCTGGCCACAACCACCCCTCAGGTACTTGTAGACAGCAATAAGGTCACCCCTGAGCCTCCTCTTCTCCAGGCTAACCAATCCCAGCTCCCTCAGCCTCTCCTCATAGGGCCTGTGCTCAAGGCCTCTCACCAGCCTTGTCGCCCTTCTCTGGACACGCTCAGGCATCTAAATCTGCAGTACTAGGGAGCTTCACCTGCAGCTGTACACCAAACTCTGAGGATGCCGACTGGCTTAGAGTGGCCTTGTCAGTCCTGAGAGACTCCAGAACAAACTGGGATGGACAAGGCCACTGTGCCCCAAAGGGTAGTCATTGCAGGTTTTGAAGGTTGCTTTGTTGTCTGTGTGTTGGCAGAAAATGAATAGGTTTAAACGTCCAAGATGAGCTGTGATTCTGATCAGAACATGGCCATCATGTCAGCCTGGGAGCATGGGGCAAGGTTGGACTGTTTGCTGGCTTACCGTGTGGAGCAATTGCAAGCAAGGACTCACTTGAAGTAATGTGTAGCCAGATAACCTCTTTCATTATTCCAAGTATCAGGAGAAGAAGCAGCCTCAGGCTGCGCCAGGGGAAATTTAGGCTGGAGGTGAGGAGAAAGTTCTTCACTGACAGAGTCATTGGACACTGGAATGGGCTGCCCGGGGAGGTGGTGGAGTCGCCGTCCCTGAAGCTGTTCAAGGCAGGATTGGACGTGGCACTTGGTGCCATGGTCTGGCCTTGAGCTCTGTGGTAAAGGGTTGGACTTGATGATCTCTGAGGTCTCTTCCAACCCTGATGATACTGTGATACTGTGAACTTGTACTCCAATTCTGTCCCCTCTGCAGAATGTACCTTAGTGCACTACACATACTCTCTGACTAGTGGTAATACCACCTTGATTTCCCAATGCTTTCAGTTCATGGTATTCCAGTTTGGCTAATGAAAAGCTTAAAATATTTTTACATTCACTTTCACATTAACCTCAGAGTAGACCTGCCAGATCTGACAGGCTGAGAATAAGTAATACTCATTTCAGATTAATTTTAAGGCACTCTTAAAAAGCATTACCCTTCCCCCGCTTCTGATGAAAGAATTTTGCTGTTAGTTTCAATGATCCATTTAAAATCTCACTCTGCTTTTGAGTTTCTTTTTGTAATCTCATTTAAATTTCAGCTGCTTGGAAGACCTGCTAAGAATTGCTAATTGGTGTATGGAATAGTAAATATAAAAACAAATGGGAAAGAGTAGTGAGAAGAGAGCAAAACACTCTGAATATAATAGAAACAAGGAGTGACTGTGCTGCCATTATTCCAGCAATGTAAAATTGTTCCTTTAACGTCATGCTGAACCTTCAGTTCTCTTTCATAACCTTTTACACTCATACAGGGGGTTTTATTTTCTGAATTATTTCTCGAATCGCGGTTCTGCAGAATTGATTTCCTCTTTTCATCCTTCTAGTCCTCTCCCAGTTTCCTTGAAACCAAGAAATTAATTTCTTTCTTTAATAATTGCAGTGTGGAATGGAGATTGTATCATAGAAATTAGAGATGCAAATGGGCAAGTTAGGTCATTCAGCAGTGCATCTGCGCTGCGTACGCGTGATGACTCCCTGCGCTGTAACATGTTCTCTAGTGTTTTGTCCAATCCAATTTTGTAAATTGGGTTGGCTTCTATTTAAATTGGGAGGCTCTTCCAGGATACAGAGAGATCACTGAGAGGAATGTCCTACATATGGCCCAGTTTAGGGATTTTTTTTTTTTCCTTTTAAATCAAGCTTTTGCCATACAGGTTTTGAAAACTTCTTGCTAACACCATATGGGGGAATGTACAGAAACCATCGAGGAACACTAGAATGGTGATGCAGTTTGTAATCACTTTGGAGGAAAACTGAGGATTAATCTTGTCAATAAATGCATTATGGGGACTGCTTCCACAGCAGTTCTTCCCACGCAAGAGCCCATTGCCCCAAATAGGAGCTGCTCAAGTACAATAGCTGCAAAATCAATCTCAGTTTATGTAGCATCCACTGAATAACAAACTATAAGTTCAGTGTATTATTAGTTTATCTACAGTTTGAATGTCTCTCAGTTGGTTTTGCATTCGAAGTGCAAAATTATTATATCCCTGCCTCAGCATGGATCCATTTATCTAATCCCAGAACTTTTAAAACTGTTTCCCCTGGTTTATTTGGTGGAGAAGCAAACAGGAGGCACCTCACTAGGCTTGAATTATTCCAGTGTGAGCTGGCCATCCATGCATCTGCTCGGGGCCTTAGACCTTTGTAGCTTTTGGCCTGAATATTTGGCCAACAGTTTCCTGCTCTAAGCACTGCTTGGGACTTCTGATTCAGTAATTTGTCACATGAGGCATTAGAAAGAATGGATGAAGCTTCGATATTTCTTTTGTGTATTTTTTTAAGACTTGCTATTGCTACGTAGCTTAATGTTATGTTTTTGTTTCCAAAGATGAACAGTCAGTGGGTACTGCTGGCACTTGGCTGCTTTGGAAATCAAGATTCTTTTTTCAGGTGCCTGAGGCTGTGCATGATGTTCCAGGCTGGAGCAGCAATGCAGTTTTGAAGTTAATTCCCCAATTGTCTCCACTTACTGAGCTCTGGTTTAGTTTGCAAAATATTTTTGGTATGTGCTCACTAAATTTTGTTTGCTTTCAGAGAAACTAAATCAGAAGCTTTGCTTTGCTTGAACATCAAAAGCACTTTGACAGCTGATGATGATCTAAGCCTGTAATGTGTCCCTTGAACAGCTTTGGATGGCTGGGGGAACACACACTCCGTTCAGGGCATTAGACTAAGCCTAGTTTAAGTTACTCAGACTGCTTAAACTACAGATACTGGGACTTCAGTACCTACAACTTCGATTGACATATTTGTGTCTGTAAACCAAATTAATTGTCTAATGATAAACTTAGCCTGAAATTTTAGGCATATAATTTTGGGGCCCTGTGTGCAGCAGTTTGGACCCTTTGTGTGCATTAGAGACTCTCTACATTCCTCTTCCAATTTCACTGCAAGGATAAGTTGTCTTTCTCCCTGGCTTAATCACTACATCATCTTGAATTAAAATTGCTTTTTCCTATTTACAAAACCAGAAATGGTTTCTAAGAGCTCTGCTCCTCCCACATCACTTTATTTGCCTTTTTTCCAGCTGGGTCCAGCATGATTCCAGTGCTTGAATAACAAAGCACCATCCACAGGGTGATGCGGGTGGAGGCACATTGAGAGGGTGCAACTGTTCACCAGCATTTAGATCTCTTTTCCCTGAATCAGGTGAAAAAGACAGTACTTAATGCCTTTGAGAAAGGGCTGCCTGCGTGACAAGTACAAATTATACTTCATGTTCCTGTAATTTGACCAGTCAACACCTGGTCTAAAACAAGTGATAAACTGTTAAAAGAAAATTCCAAAGCCACATCTAACACACAGGGGTATCATTTTCCCTATGAAATAAACAGGCAGTTAAAGCCCCATCTGCACCCAACCCTCCCCATCTGCACCCAACCCTCCCCAGAAACAAGAAAAGCTGAACACTCGAAACTTTGCAAGTAAGATTTTTAATCATGAAGAAAATGCAGATAATAGCACAACAGTTTGTATTTACAGGAGTGTTCTTTAAAAAAACTAATTTTCAGGTTTAGAATCACTATAAAATTAGAAATATTTTAAGATAAAACCTGGAAGATAAAAGTTCACCAGATAGTGTCTCTTTCAAAATCAGTGCAGTTAAGTGCTACTTTAGTATTGTGTATATGAGTGAGAAAACTGGAGTGTGTAGATGGCATTGGTTTAATAACTTCTGCTGAGAATTATTCTTTGAATTCTGTTCACTGACAGAACCAAGTGTCCAGCAGATCAAACAAAACCAAAGCAGTAAATAATTGTTCAAGAAAGTACTTTCCAGTTGTGACATTGAGAGTAATAACAGTTTGGCTCTCTGTAATGCAATGTATAATTGAACCAGCTCAGGAAAAATAAAACACAGAACAACTAAAAAACCCAGAACAACAAAGGTAGTCAAACTTGCTGAGAAAGAAGGATGTCTCCATGCATCTGAAATATGTGTATAGGAAAGAACTCAACGGAGAAAGGAAGGAGTCTGCAAGATTCAGTGGCTACCAAGGAAGAAAGGAGTTTGGGGGCTGATAGGAAGGAAAGTGCATGCTAGGCTGCTTCAGGCAGAGTCAACTGAGTGAACTCGAACTCCTGTTCTCTGCTGCTTGACCAAAATCAGCAAAGCCTGAACAAGTTTTGGGGGCTGACTCCTCTAAGTTCTCCAGTTACATGAGAGCAAAGACATCTGTCAGAAGAAAGAGCAATTAGTAGAACATTTGCACACTTGTCACCAAATTGAGCACTGTTCACAGCACTGGCTCTAAGAAAAATACCTGGGAGTGTGCTTTACCAGTGTTTAGGTGTATATTCTGAGGATGTCTTGTGGTGGGAACCTTCAGTTGAGGTATGTCTTACACTCTGTTATATGTGTTTGTCTTAAGAGATGCTGGACATGGACTATTCCTCCTCACCTTGTTAAAGTTCCTACTGGAAGTAAGAGCTCCTCTACACATAAAGCTATTTCTGATTAATGCCACATGTGGATGCTTTGGCCACACATGACATTAATCAAGAACAATTAATCAGGAACACCTCCATGTGCAGACAAGCCCAAATTTAATGTGAGGGGTGGTCACAGAATGGTGCTCTGCACAAGAGAGACCTTAAAGCAGATGAGTAATTGCCTGCCATTTCCATGCAGATAATAATGCTCTTGGCAGGGAATGAATAGACATTTGAGAATGATTTAATTTTTCATTACCAGGTAGATACACACACACCATTGCCAACAATACCCAGCCCAGTGAACACTGTAGTGGGCATCGCTAGAATGAGCATCTCTTGCTCTTACTGTCTGGCGTGTGCAGCATTAGGCTTTGTGTGCATTACTAGACCCTTGCAAGCATAGCTGTGTTGGCCCAAGGTGTGAAGAACTGCATTTATTCCCTTATCTTAGGACAGGGTAAGTACACAGAATGTAGTCCTTTGTCACTAAATAGCTTTTTTTTTTCCTCAGGATGAGCTTGTGTTCAGTTTTCTTGTTTAGCACCTAATTATTGATAGTGCAAGTTGTGCTGACAAGTACTTCTTGTGCGGGCAGCTTTTAAAGACTGGCAAGGTTCAGTGTACCACAGGATAATCTCTTTCTCTTGCTGTCATGGGAGTTTCCTGGGCCGGAGCTGATAGGAAGCAAGAGGAGGTGGGCTGGTGTGCTCAGGGAGTATTTGTCCATACCTGAGCTGTCTCCTAAACTGGCTGTTGCATTATTTTTGTGCAAGCTCTTTTCTAGATCATGTTGTGAGGAGCCAACTGCCATTGCTTATCTCTCTCTGGATATGACCAATATTGCTTTGTCTGTTCCTTCTCCCTGCTTTTTGGTGCTCAAACCAAGAAGTCACTACCCTGGCACAACACTTGGTTAGGTTGGTAGGACCTCAATTCCACAGTGCTGGGATGATGTGCTTTTTCTATTCAGCATATTTGGTGGAGTTCAGTATATACTTTCTCGTAAAGCAGTATGAAATATCTTGAAAATCAGTGTGCCACATGTTAGGATACAGACATTTTATTTTATTGGGTGAAGAACAGCAAGCTGGTGTTTGTCTCATTTTGTGCCACATACAAACTCAGCTTTCAGACATCTGAGGTCATAACATATTTTTGGGCAGGTATCTCGTAGCGAAGCTGTTCTATTTCACTGGAACTGAGAGCCTGTGAGACTGACCTGCTGGGTGAAGTGGTCATATGGGAGACTCAGATTCCCCTGTGTGTTCCAAGAAATGTACAAATGTTTATACAAGGTAGAGCAGCTATAGTGGGACAGATTGAGACAGACTTTTTTCAGAGCACCAATGGCTTTGACATTTGGCCACTTCCCAGAGAAACAGGAGAATGGGCTCACACTCATTCAATGAATCAGGCAGAGAGGAGCCTTCCAAGTGTATTTCCCAATACACATGCATGTGCCTTAATCCTGACAGATGTGTGCCCTGACCCTGCTGCTCTCTCTTACCTTCCCCTCAAATGCTGAATGTGAAATTTCCAGCAGGGATTAGGCATGAGGTAGGTCTGTGAGCAGCTCCACAATCTGGCATGTGCCTACATGTGATCTTGTTTTGCCCTCAAATTTAAGCAGCAATTGAAAAGGACCTGTGGGTTGTGGTAGTACTGAAATGTTAATCTGCAATACCTAAAGGTGGAGTTAGGCACTGGAGTAATTTGTAGATTTAGTTCATAAACTCTAAGGCATAGTAAGGCATTTTGTTTCTATAATAAGCATTTAATTTTAGCAATAAAAACGTGTTTCGTGTGTGTATAAATTGGCATTTTTAATTACACATCTTTCTAATGCTCTTGTAAGGATATAATTTATTTTGCAATGTCATGGCATTCAAATGCACTTCTAGGAATAGCATTTTCAGTATGAAAAAGTGTGTGTGTGTGGGTTTTCTGGTTACGTTTTACTGAACTGTTTAAAATTGCAGTCAGTTGAAAGAGCATGTGCAGTTTTTCTTACAGATCCCTTCTTATGCACATGCTAGACTTCCAAAACTGAAAGATGCTGGCTTGGCATTTGTAACCTTTCCTTTCAGTAGATTTATGCTTTCAAAACCTCACCATTAGTTTGTGGCAAAATGTTCTTCATGGTGCCACACTGCTCAGTTTGGAGCAGAATGTATGTGTTCTCTTGTGTCCCCTATGCAAGGGTGCTATGCTTCTGTTCTCTGATATGTGTGTGTTTGTACATTTAGGCTTGCAAGGTAAAAGAGTTAACAGTATCACAGTATCACCAAGGTTGGAAGAGGCCTTATAGATCATCAAGTCCAACCCTTTACCACAGAGCTCAAGGCTAGACCATGGCACCAAGTGCCACGTCCAGTCCTGCCTTGAACAGCTCCAGGGACGGCGACTCCACCACCTCCCCGGGCAGCCCATTCCAGTGTCCAATGACTCTGTCAGTGAAGAACTTTCTCCTCACCTCCAGCCTAAATTTCCCCTGGCGTAGTTTGAGGCTGTGTCCTCTTGTTCTGGTGCTGGCCACCTGAGAGAAGAGAACAACCTCCTCCTGGCTAAACCTCCCCTCAGGTAGTTGTAGACAGCAATAAGGTCTAATAAGGTTTGCTTTAACCCCCAAATCCATGCATGTGTTTTTCCTGCTTACCAAAAAATAACATCACCCCTGCATCTGTGGTAATATGGAATTGGAGATATCTGTGAAGCTTGAACTAATAGTCAGCTGACAGGTTGGATACAGGGCAGATCTGAGTCAGGAATCTATTACCATGGAATTTGTTTCCTCCATTTATTGCCAGAGCACGATTTTGTTGACCTTTAGGTTGTGCTGTGTCTTCTACTACATCTTCTCTGGGGAGGGCAAATGGGAAGATTGAAGGCATGGTTTTTGGAAGACTCTTTTTTAGGGCTGGAATAGGAAGGTCTAAGTGTTTGAAAATGAATGCTGTTCATTAGGACTTAAATAGAGGGAAAACAGATACCTTGACCCTGCTTGCATAAATAAACACTATTTTAAAGTGGCATAGCCTTTAAAAATGTCAGCTCTTGAAAGTTACTGCAGTTTTTGGTCACTTTAACTCATGTAACTGGCATTCAGATGACAGATACCCAAGGTTTTGCTGACCTTGGGAACAGTACTGAATAACCAGTCATTACATAACCATGAAGTGTTCTTGAACAATTCAGTCAATGTCTTCAGCACTTAACGTACCTTCCCTTGAAAGCACATATCTTCTTGCTCCATCCTCTGTTCCAGGGGACAAATTTGTTCCAGTTTAAAGGGAACACCATTCTTCATTTTCTTTGTGTGCCTTTTCCTGTCAGATCTCTTCTTAATGGAAGTAACGGCCTTCTCTTCAACTTCGATTTTGCATATATCTGCTAATGAAAGCATAATGAAACTTGAGGCTTACATCTTCAGAGAGCATCACAAACTTGACTGTAGAAGGGCTGCCTATTGCCTTCTCATGAGAAAGTATAATTCCCACTGAAATCAATGAAACTCAAGCATGTATAAAGAGAGAATAAAATTTGAATGTCAGAACACTGGAACAGGCTGCCCAGGGGGTTTCTCTGGAGACTTTCAAACCCCTCCTGGATTCATTCCTGTTGAGACTACCCCAGGTGATCTTGCTTTTGGCAGCGGGCATTGGATTTGATGATCTCTGGAGGTTCCTTCCAACCTCTAACATTCTGTGAATTTGTGATTCTGTGACTGTTTCTTGCCAAATATTTTGAGGGAGGTGAGCAAAGTGTTATTACACTGAACTTTGTAGATAATCTGAGACAAAGAGGATTAATGAATTGTCGAGATCCATTGAGAGAATCATTAGTTAAAGCTATTACTGGTACTCAGAAATTTCTGGGCTCCAAGTTGTATGTGCAGTCCACTTGTCTATATTGCTGAAACTGAGGCACCCTAGGGTAGTGAAGAAGTCACTTTGCCAAGAGGTTACACAGAAAGTTGTTTACATTCTCCAGCTTAGCATGTGACAACCAAATTGATGCTTGGATCCAAACGCTCCTTGGCAGTGTATGGAAGCGAATCAGCAGAGGATATAAGGCTCTGGATGCCATGGCTGAAAGATGAGATGTATTGTTTGGTGTCCTGGGGTGGCACTGTTGCTGCTGAATGCACAGGAGGCAGGACAAGGTGAACAGAGGGGATATGGGGGAGGGAACATCATGATGAGAGGGAATAGGGTGGGAGTGGGAGGAAAAGGAAATGGGAGGAGTATGAGAGAAAAAGCAGAGTGTGATGGAAAGGGATTGTAGAGCTTAGCTAAGCAAAAGCTTATTATTTGATGTCATATGTCATTGTTTTAAATGTACCCAATACTTATACCCATCTGCTTATTTTTATGTATCATGACAGTGCTGCTTTTGAATGTGTGCTCTGGGAATTACTGACTGCTTCTGCAACACAAAGAAATAGGTGTTGTATCCATGGTTAATTTGATTTTTTTATCAGTTTAACAGTTAGTGTTATGTTTGGTGATAGACTGGAATCAGAATTGCTAGCTGAAGCACAACGAATTAAACTGATTCCTGAAAAGTTTGCACTTAACTCCCACTGATGTCAATATCAGATTTCAAATTGACTTTTAATTAGAACAGGATTGTGCCCTTACATGAAAGCCGTGCTTTCCTAAGCATTACATTTTCTGTTAGATGCAATAGACATCCCTTTCATGACTGGGGTGGAATATGCCCACATGTTATCACTACCACTCCAGTGTAAAATCTACCCAGTGCCACCTGACTTAATGCTTCTTTTAAATTCTAAACTACTTAAAGGGGCCCTCCTTAAAACTTCCTGGTTAGAAATAGGCACTTTCTGGTGAAGTGCACTTAACTAGTGTACTCTGAATTACTAAGAAAATGATGGAGGTTTTTAATTCCCTGGTGAATTGCCTGAGATCATTGAGTAAGGGAGAAATCAGAGCTTAAACATGCCAAACATGCCTATACTGGCTTGTTTAGGATGGGCACATAATCGGATGTCAGAGATACAGCTACGTATTTCTCTGTTGTTTATTTCAGTTGCAGTAGCCTTAAGTGTTATTTTTACTGTTGTGGATACCACATTTGATAGGCATAACAAAAATGTGGTTTTCAAGCTGACCCTTTTAAGGCAGAATAGCCTGAAGGAAGTGCACCCATTCTGCTTCAAAGAAGATCTGTCAGTAGGAAGGAGGAATAATATGCATGCATAAGTAATTAATAATGATCTGAAGCTTTGATATTTTGTAAGGCCCAGAAAATTACATTTTTACAGGATGTAATATATTGTTGGGTTAAAAACACATGGCTTAATTCCATATCCTGTGACAAAAATTCTGTTGAGATGAATAGGAACTGAGCTTGAATAAGGACAGAAGTATCAAAAGGGCTGGCTTGAGTACTGTGTGTGTCCTTTTATTACACCAGCGCATACAGTTGTGGTTATCACTGCAATCCTTAATAGGATAATATGGATGTGA